>NC_138445.1:1292491-1938737 GCF_040668555.2 Bombus flavifrons | reverse complement strand
GTAATACTATATAACGTTATACGTTATATGGTAATACTATATAACGTTATACGTTACAAGGTAATACTATATAACGTTATACGTTATATCGTAATACTATATAACGTTATACGTCATAACGTAATTCTATATAACGTTGTACGTTATAGAGTAATACTATATAACGTTATACGTTATAACGTAATACTATATAACGTTATACGTTATATCGTAATACTATATAACGTTATACGTTATAACGTATTACTATATAACGTTATACGTTATATGGTAATACTACATAACGTTATACGTTATAACGTAATACTATATAACGTTATACGCTATAGCGTAATACTATATAACGTTATACGTTATAACGTAATACTATATAAGGTTATACGTTATATGGTAATACTATATAACGTTATACGTTATAACGTAATACTATGTAACGTTATACGTTATAACGTAATACTATATAACGTTATACGTTATATCGTAACACTATATAACGTTATACGTTATAACGTAATACTATATAACGTTATACGTTATATGGTAATACTACATAACGTTATACGTTATAACGTAATACTATATAACGTTATACGTTATAACGTAATACTATATAAGGTTATACGTTATATGGTAATACTATATAACGTTATACGTTATAACGTAATACTATATAACGTTATACGCTATAACATAATACTATATAACGTTATACGTTATATGGTAATACTATATAACGTTATACGTTATAACGTAATACTATATAACGTTATACGTTATAACGTAATACTATATAACGTTATACGTTATAAGGTAATACTATATAACGTTATACGTTATAACGTAATACTATATAAGGTTATACGTTATAACGTAATACTATATAAGGTTATACGTTATATGGTAATGCTACAAAACGTTATACGTTATATGGTAATACTATATAACGTTATACGTTATAACGTAATACTATATAAGGTTATACGTTATAACGTAATACTATATAACGTTATACGTTATATGGTAATACTATATAACGTTATACGTTACAACGTAATACTATATAACGTTATACGTTATAACGTAATACTATATAACGTTATACGCTATAACGTAATACTATATAACGTTATACGTTATATGGTAATGCTATATAACGTTATACGTTATATGGTAATACTATATAACGTTATACGTTATATGGTAATACTATATAACGTTATACGTTATAACGTAATACTATATAACGTTATACGTTATAACGTAATACTATATAACGTTATACGTTATAACGTAATACTATATAACGTTATACGTTATATGATAATACTACATAACGTTATACGTTATAACGTAATACTATATAACGTTATACGTTATAACGTAATACTATATAAGGTTATACGTTATATGGTAATACTATATAACGTTATACGTTATAACGTAATACTATATAACGTTATACGCTATAACGTAATACTATATAACGTTATACGTTATAACGTAATACTATATAAGGTTATACGTTATATGGTAATACTATATAACGTTATACGTTATAACGTAATACTATATAACGTTATACGTTATATGGTAATACTACATAACGTTATACGTTATAACGTAATATTATATAACGTTGTACGTTATATGGTATTACTATATAACGTTATACGTTATATGGTATTATTATATAACGTTTTACGTTATATGGTAAAACTATATAGCGTTATACGTTATGACGTATTACTATATAACGTTATACGTTATGATGTAATACTATATAACGTTATACGTCATAACGTAATACTATATAACGTCATACGTTATAGCGTAATACTATATAACGTTATACGTTGTAACGTAATACTATATAACGTTATACGTTATATGGTATTATTATATAACGTTTTACGTTATATGGTAAAACTATATAGCGTTATACGTTATGACGTATTACTATATAACGTTATACGTTATGATGTAATACTATATAACGTTATACGTCATAACGTAATACTATATAACGTTGTACGTTATAGAGTAATACTATATAACGTTATAAGTTATAACGTAATACTATATAACGTCATACGTTATAGCGTAATACTATATAACGTTATACGTTATATGGTATAACTATATCACGATATACGTTATATGGTATTACTATATAACGTTATACGTTATGACGTAATACTATATAACGTTATTCGTTATGATGTAATACTATATAACGTTATACGTCATAACGTAGTATTATATAACGTTATACGTTATAACGTAATGCTACATAACGTTATACGTTATAGCGTAATACTATATAACGTTATACGTTATGATGTAATACTATATAACGTTATACGTTGTTACGTAATACTATGGAATGTCATACGTTATACCGTAATACTATACAACGTCGTATGTTATAACATAATGCTGTATAACGTTATACTCTATAACGCATTAGCATATAACGTTATAAGTTATATCTTAATGCTATATAACATTATACGTTTGAACGTTATACTATACATCGTCATACGTTGTAACGTAATACTATATAACGTTATACGTTATAACGTAAAACTATGCAACGTCATACGTTATTACGTACTAGTGTATAACGTTCTACGTTATAACCTAATACAATACAACGTTATTCGTTTGAACGTATTACTATATATATGTCGGGTTTACATTGGAGTTAGGGTTAGGAGCGTTTAATGAATCTTGTCTGGAATTGGCCTTCGGTGCGGTAGAGCAAATATACAGTTCATTAATACAGGTAGAGATATTATAGTGGTAACAGGTAATCGCGATGTTTAGGCATTCGCGACTCTAATGACAATGGTCTCATGTTCGATATCGAATTGACTTTCTGTCAAATTCTAAGTTGAACTTTATATTAAAACGTAGAATAATCACAGCTCGTAGAACGTTACTTATGTCGTCGATGAGATCGTACGAAAAAAAGTGTCTCTCCGGCACGGTGACGCTGCCGAGGAAAACTATGATGGGGTGTGTCTAAGGGCACGAGATTATCGGATTCGTCAAGGATAGCCTTCGTTCAGAAAGTGAGGGAAATTGACGTTGCTGTTTATTGGTCAATTTCCATCTTGGTGGTTAGAAAAGGATGCTAGTCGTCCTTGAGGGAAGATTGCTAGCGGGAAGCGTCGTTCGTTGAAAAAAATAGATCTCCCCTATCTTCCCGTAGTTGGGACAAAGACTGTTTGTCTGTTTGATGGACTTTAGATAACTAAATCTTAATATTTATAACGGCCCTCGGGCTAGCTGAACATGTACTGTGGAGATGCGTCGGCATCTGGTAACCATCACTTTTTTCCGAGACACGTCCGAGTTATTGCTGCCATTGCCGTATTTTTTAATATTTCTCCGTGAAAATTTTATACAATATTCTTCGAATGTCATACTTCAATGTACTATTGGTTTTAATAAAGAGATTTTAACTGTGTCGTCACAAATAATTCACAAAAACATGCCATATTTTGTACGAATTAACCTTAGCCCCCCTTAAAGCATGTTGTCAGGAAAGAAATCTATGATTCGTTAATTGATTGACTAAATAATTTCTTAATTCGTGGTCCAAATGTTTGTCTTATTCTATAAATTCTGGAGACATGGATTGTAACCCAACTAAAAATACACATTACGATATAAATCAAGATTAAAACGTGTTAGTAAGAACGTGTACATTTTAATAATTGAAAATTGTCAATGTTACATCAGAGTTATTGCATTTTTATTACGAACAAATAGCAAAATTTATGAGGCATAACTTTATTACGCAATAAAGCCATTCGTTCACAAGATTTGACCCCAATCAACGAACCACTGCATCGCGAATACTCTCAGTAAATCTTAACCGCATGCGCATCAACATCTGCATAAACAAACGCAACTTTTCTCTCATCAGTATTTTGAATTTCGCGCCCTATGTGGGCGTTTTCCATCGCCTCGTCATTTTTCCGTATAACTGGAAGAAGAAAAACAAAAGTCAAAAAGTCACAACTAGACAACGAACTTTCTAATTCGACAGCACCGGTTCGTCAAACATATGGGAGGATTAGCGTCGAGTATAATTGAGAATGCAAGGACGTGAGGAGATCATAAAGCTTAAGCGAGCGTAAAAATGGCCGATGTGGTAAATTCAATGCTATCCGAGTACTACTTGCTGAATAGAAATCGAAACGCGATTACGATGCCATGCTAGATAGTAATAAACGTCTGAATGATAATTTTGAAACAATTGAGAGATCAACAATACTTCAGAAATTCAAGTCATTTCGAGTATGGTTCAATAAAGGATCAAGATTCAATATAGAACCTTAGAGACTTGGATAATTTATAAATTTCGAGCTTCGATAGATCATCAGTGAAATATTATTTAACAAGCACTCCACCCAAATTCATAATTTATCATGGCTACTAATTACGTATTGATGCAATTAGAAATTGTATATTAAATATTGATGTGATTATCCGGGTCCCACTGCGTGGAGGTTGCTGCGAATGGAGACCCATCTAAAACTAAAAATTGAATTAGATCTTAAGATAATCGTGAAAATAAAAATTACATTAAATCACAAACTAATCGCATAATTGTATATGAGACTCTTTTTCTTATTTTTATCAGTAATTTTACACTTCTATTACCATCTTTAATTTTAAAACGACCTATCTATCACACACATACAGAGACACAGTGTTTCCTAACATTATTAGGTTTTCTATTAAGTACCTACCTAATTCTGGGTTGGGATTTTAATTTGAGAATGACCAACCTAGCCATAGATCTCATTCATAAAATTAATTCACAAATATCTTACCTAACAGTAAAAATTAAATTTCAACTTCCTACCTGACTACAAATCTAATTTAACCAGTCTCTCAAACATTCAAAGATTTTCATAGATCCTATCTACATAAATATCTCAATATAATAAATCAAATTGGAGAGAAAATATTGCGTCTAAGTAGGGAATGAATATATCTTCCACAACTGAATACGTTGATTCTGAATATGTTGAATATGTTGATTGTACTATGAGAGAATATCTTCTTTCCATTGGTCCTGTAGAGGTTCCAGAAATAAACTTAAATTGAAATTAATTTCACCAAAACTTTAGATTTTTTGTCGTCTCTACTTACATAAAAATTACACGATTTCTGTGCAAATTCTACTTATTAGAAGTCTAAAAATTTCTTTTTATATACTTTTATCTACAACCAACTTGAACAATTTCTTTGTAAACTCTGAGCATCAGACATCTGAATGTTTGTTTATAGAATACTACCTAGATACAAATTTGAAAATTTACTATTCTATCTGCCTCGCAAGCTAAAGGTTTGTCGATAAATCCTACCTGTCTAAAAATCTAAAATTTTGTTTATGAACTCTACCCATCTAAGAATCTAAAAATTTGTTTATGGACTCTACCTATCTATTGCCACGCACGCCTTCTTCTCGAACATTCGGCGGAAGTACCGTTAGGATATTGATGGTTCATTAGGCACTTCGCTTCGGCGATATATATTGTTGCCGAGTGCCGCCACATCTTTATCTCCGGTTTTGAACTGTGCCGGTCGTGACATGCTCGTCACCTCTCTTCCGATTTTCTGCAAGTATTTCCCGAATACTACATGTCCTGCGAGCACCTGCGTCATCCGGAAGGACAGTGGAAGCCCTCCGCGATCCCTCCAAGCCTCCCAATTTGGCAGGACCGATCTAACGGTCCGGTGGCTACGGCCCGGTCTTCGGCGAGTAGGTCGGTGCGCCACCGCTCCCATACCTCTCGTCTAGCTTCTCCCCGAACGTCTCGGGCCGCCTGCCCGCGGGGGGAGTATCCCCGCCTGAGCTCAGGCTCCCCAAGCAAGAAACCTGCAACAAACTTATTAACTGGATTAGTACCTTGAAAGAATTTAACGCTGAAAACAAAACATATTATATATAAAAAGGAAATCAAATTATCAAAGCATTATTTTAGCTTCACAGCAATTTAAATTTGAATTTTGAATTTGAATTTTGAAACCCAAATTTGGATTTAAATTTGTATCAAATATAGAAAATTTGTTACGAATACTAAGATGAAGGATGTGACTAAAATCATATGCGTAACTTCTTTTCTTTTAAGTACCAACGATCTTAATGAGAAATAAAAATATAAATTTTATTATCAATAAAATGATAAATCCAAGTGCATCTACTAAGATTTTATAGAAAATGAACTATATCGTAAATGAATTTTGATATATGTATAGCAAATTCGAACATTTATAAAATTACTTGAATGTTAAAAAAATTGTATACAATACAATCAAAAGTACTATTAAAGAAGAATCAATTCAAGTAACGGACAATCACTGGTTTAAAATGTTTTAAAAACATTAATTTTAAAGTTAATATTATACAGAATGTTATCAATTAGATTATTTCACATGTTTGGATTCCCTAGAAAAGTTTCAAATTACACATATGTACATGTTACGAACGTTCGCGGAGAGACGCGATCGCGAGAAAAATGCGTCAGCGAGAGGCGTAAATTCTCGCTACGATTCTAATAATCGACGCCGTGAATTAGTCGTTCCTCTGTTTCGATTAAGATAACAGAGGTGGTTCAAATGAGTTTAACACTGAATTAACAGGGTTAATATGAACTTGTATATTTAACAATATTTAATATTAAAATGGGCACGTCACAAATGATTTAAGGATGAATACAATTAGTTTGTTACAATAATTCGATCCGACTTTATAATATTTATCGATGTATTTGTTAGACTAAGCGACTTTAATTTTATTCGTCAGAACCTCTATCAAAATGATATTGATTGCCCTTCGATCTTTTTCTTTGTCTTCTCTCGGAGAAGACCCCCACCACGCTCGGGTCACGCCGCCGTTCGCGCCTATAATCACGTATGCCATCTTCTTCGTGTAGGTGAAATAACAACAGACCGAAGGCGAATCGACGTTTCTAGAACTCGCTGCTTGATGACAACTATGCGCTTGTCGCTACATTGTATATATTTCGTCGGTCCTATAAGACGATCCGTCTGCGACACTATAGTACCACGAGCGACAGTTAGGAACACGGCCTATGGTAAGCCTCGTGGCGTAATAGTACATATATTTGAAATATTTCATTAAAAGTTTGTTTTTATTTTTCTTGAAATACGATACACCAAAAACTATTTAATAAAATCATTCATTAATTTGTTTCACGCTACTAACAATAACAAATAAATATATCATTTAGCAATACTTTCTGTAACAGACGCTCTGGTACTTTAAGGGAGTTGAAAAAGAAATCAGTCCGATTGCCAGAAAGGCCATTTACTCGACATAAACCTGGATAATAAACCGTGAGTGAGATATCTTTGCATTTCGCAACACTAATTTTATTTACCAAATTCAGTTATAAAATAGAGAACTCGCAAAGAAAATCGCGATGTGTGTTTTGTCATATTTGCAACACTATTTTATCATAAAAAAAAAGATAAAATGCCCGGAAGCAAACACAATAGTTTGATGAATTAGAATTATTTACGCAACATTAATAAATATTAATCTATTCATTCGTGTTTGAATATACGCAACACTAATGTTAAAGAGATCCAGTGCAATGGTTGGCGATGGACGTGTCACGACCGGCTCACTTTAAAATCGGAGATAAAGATGTGGCGGCACTCGGCGACAATGTATATCGCTGAAGTGCCTAATGAACCATCAACATCCCAACGGTCCTTCCACCGAAGGTTCTAGAAGAAAGAGCACGTGGCAACGGCCGCGGACGCCTAGCAAATGCATGGATGGTGGGGGTGTTGAGGGATGACAGAGGAAAGTGGTCGGATCCGATCGAGGGTCAAAGAATCATAAGAGCTTCAGTCTTAAAAAGGTCACGCTTAGAGCTCGGAGGTAGATTGTAAAACCAAGTGCTAGAAGAAAAATAAAGTTTCTTTTTTTTATTCTTTTTTGTTGTTCTTTTGTGTAATTTTACGTGACAGACGTGTCACAGATGAAATCCGACTAAACAAAACGATAAGATAGCGAAAATCCAAGCACCTTAGCATGAGTGACCATCGGGATAACATCCGGTCACTCTATCCGTTCTCAGAAGTATATGATAAATACGATTGAAGCCTTTTCCCACTCCCACAAATAAAAGAATTTAAATACTCCCCCTAAAATCATCCAAGTCAGTCTCGAACAGTCATGACTAAAGCTCGGAAGTGTATTGTAAACCAGAAAAAATAAAGTTTCTTTTTTTTCTTAAATTTCTTTTTATTTTACGTGACAAACGATCACATCTGCGATCAAGGTGCAGGAACACACTTCCACAACTTTAGTGGAAGAATTTGGGGCATTTCTTGTGCGCAACACTACTTCTAAACGCGATCATTAATTAACGCAACGCTACCAAGTAATAAGAACAATCGCGATGGGAAAATAACGAAACACTAGTTCGCAAAACTATAGGGTTAACTGAGGTATAAAAACTAATTTTCTATCTGGGAGTTCGTAACACTAAAGTAAATGCAATTCTATTTCAATGCAATACGCGAAAGGATTTGTACCTCGCAACTCTAATTCCTCAACTACTAATTCCTTCAACTCTAATTCTAATTCTAATGCGAAAACCGCAATTTGCCCCGTATTATGATGAAGCAATATGCGTCGGCTGAAAAAGAAGCTACAAACTGTAAAGCGAGCATAGTGACAAAGTAGTAACAAGACTTTCCATGCTCTGGATGATCCAGAGGATGGAGAACCATTAGTAGTTTGCTCTCTTGAATGGCAGTTTGCCGGGCCTCTTCGGCTCATAGTCTCTTCTTTCTTCGAGCGCGATGCCCGCTGAAACCTAAATTTAAGCTCCAGACTTTCTAATCGCAAACCAAAAAATAACTTATAAAGGTAAAATAAAAAGATAAATCGCGAATGCTATTCTCAGAGCACATGGACGACCAACGATCATAGCGACCGCTGTCCGTTCGCATGTGCGTGCTCGAGCAATAAACGTTCGTTTCGGAACCCACTCCGTACTTGCGACCACGACCGCGATATTCGAAAAACCGATAGGCGAAGCTCAAGACAAATGGTATGCTCCATTCGTGATGCCTGCTTCACCGTCAATTTTTCAAATCAAATATCTTGAAACAGGTTGGACAGGCGAAAATGCGCCTACCCGACGAGAGACTGTGCCAACCTACCCGACCCTACGTACTTATAGTTAACACTCATACCAGAAAATATTCTCACACATAACCCGAACGCAAAAGCCTACACTAAAGAGACGTCCCGGAACGCCTCCAGCACCCGAGTTTGACATACAACTTTCACACTCTAAAGTACGTACCATTTTCCTGAAATCGACTGACGATTGCTAGCGACCATTGCGTAAAAATATTCCGCATATTTCAACTTTAATTATCCAAATATATTTAAATTTCAATTGTAATGAAATACTCATAATCGTATATAATCACGTATATGTATATCATGTAAAGAAATAATTTGACTAGAATAGATCGTCGTATTTTAATCAATGTAATTATCATTGTAGTTTAATACTGAGATTAGTAATATTACTATTTATAAACTACTTATTAACCCCATTTATTAACACTGTTATTTTCAATGGTAATTGGATTTATATTTCCGAATCCATATCTATTTCAAGATTATAATAAATAGCAAAAGCGACACAATTCCACAGCCTAACCACATACACACATAGTGGAAAATATGTCGTGCACGATACGCTAACGCAACGTCAGTCGTTGAAAAAATTGTTAAGCTGGGCAATATAACGGGCTAATATTCTTTAATTTTGCAATCTAATTTCATTTCAAATTTTAACAATTCTATACTTTATTTTACTTTATTACTTTAATGAACAATTAAACCATTAAAATGAAGATAATTAATGAAGAATATACATATTTATTAAACATGAACTAAGATTCAATGCAAGTAATATTTATATCAATGAACAATAATGGACTCTAAATGAACTCTATTACTCGAAATATCCTCGGACAATATCTTTATCAAAACACATCTTTGAAAACACAAAGAAAAGTTTTGATTCTGAAACCAGTCTGTCGCGAAGTGTTTTCTTGCACGTGAAATTTGATAATATTTATCAGAACGGACAGACAAAATTAGACTTTCACATATACTTTCATATCCCATATCCCAAATTTTACTGAAATTATACTATTAAGAATACCGTGTATACTCAAATGATAAAACTGCTCCATACCATCGTAATCATAATTGAATTTTCATATTAACGAAATCTGAAGGTATCAGACTTCTTCACTACAAAATACTTAAACGAAGTCATTTCGTCGTTTATTTCAATACTCATATATATGCTCACATGGATACTTGGTCTTTATAAATATATAGTAATATTGAATATAATTTGATTTTATAAATAATTATAATTAATATATTGTGTAATTTTGAACCATATGCATATATATACTAGTTATATCTAATAGTACAATATATAATTATATTATTATCAACATTATATTACTTACACAAGATACTTTATATTGTAATATGTAAATATCACAATATTTATATATATTATATATATTATCATTAACATTTAAAAACGCGGTGTGCAAGAAAACCTATCCTGAACTAATAAATAAAATATAGACAAAAATTTTACTACTCACGGGTATAATAAATAGCCGCAGTCACTATGCTCGTCAAAAATTCTACGTATACAACCAATCACCCGTGTCGATTCGGACCTTTCATCCTTCGACATGATTGAGTGACCGGGGGAACAAAAACGCATGCGACTCACGATTAGATGTACAGAATGTTGTCCTCGATATTGTTCTGATCCAAGGGATTCGTCATCAAGTCGTCATCAAATTGGAATCGTCGAAATCGATACAAGAAAACTGTAACAAAGCATAGAATATTTTAATTTACTCGTAATGACGGTGTTAATTACTTTAAAAGATTGAAATAATAAAAGACTAATTTCTATTATATAAAAATCTTTAATAATAATATTAAATTTAAGAATGAAAAATTTACAAGTTGTCAAATTTTCAATCAAATTTAATTTTTTAAATTATTTAATTATTATTTAATTTAATTATTAAATGAAATATAAGGAATCGACTTAAATAAGATAAAAAATACATAGTTACTTACATCTTTGACTTTTGACTTTTGAAATACTACTAGGTCCTTTCCAGAGAACAGGAAGAAGGGGAAGAAGTGACATACCTTTAACAAAATATGAATCATTATAATTTGTTTTGAGACATGTGATGGTTGATCAAAAAATTTAACATAATAAAATATGAAACTCTATGAGGACTTAAAACGAAATTAAAAAGAAAAAGAAATTAAAATTATAATAAACTCTAATTAGAATTGAAATTGAAATTCTAATATAAAAATTTAAAACCAGATATTAGTTTTTAATTAATAACAATTACAGCGAAATACAAGGAATACAGTTAATAAAATACAAAGTGTGAAGATCCTTACATGCTTAAATTTAAAACATCGCTACATCCTTCCCAAAGAAGAAAAAAATGGAAGTTATGAAAAATCTGTAACAAAACATATTAAATATTATAATCTGTTCTTGGAAATGTACTTGTGATTGTTAGAAAACTTAAAACAATGAAAAATAAAACTCTATTCAAACTTGACATTTTAATAATAAGAATAATTGAAATTCTAATAAAGTTTAATTACCACATAAAAAGTGGAACTTTAACATAATAATGACTTAGAAATTGAGACTCTATCGATTTCTGAACGATATCAAACATTTTTATTATGTATTTCAGAAGCAAAATTTTAAGATTTTAGTTCGATAAATAAATTAAAATACAATGTACGACAATACTTACATTCTTGTGTTCCAGGAAAGGCTTTATACTCTTGCGAGACCTGCGACTCTACTACCAAAACGAATATTTAACAAAAAAAAAGAATAATAGACTAACGCGTCCGTTATGTCAACTGACAATCGGCGAACACACTGACTCTAATTTCGCATCTGATTATTATAATTGCATTTAATGAATGTTATTATGCTCTAATCAATATTAAATGTGATTTAACGCAGCAAACACTGATTCTACCGACCGCATTACGCGGACACAAAAATATTCTGAAAGAAAAACTTTATTAGAGGTAGGGGATAGGAAAAGGAAATTTCTGTCTTTTTTCTGTCGAGTGTTTGTTTACGAAAATACTGTTTTCTTAGAACTACGAATTAATTATTATTTATTTACCATAGGTAGAATCATATATCATATCAAGAGCACGAAAATATACATATAAATATTATACCAAGAATGCGAAAGAAAATATATCGTTAGTATATTTAAAATATTTTCAAAGTACTTTTTATTATTGACAAATATATATATGAATATTTCATAATAAGATTGATTTGTAAAAGTTATCCGCCAAATTGAATGTCCGCCATTATAACTTCAAATATTTTATGCATTACGTGACGTCGTTCTAATGCAACATGGCGCACTTTTTCTGACCGGTAAACAAAGCTGCGCAATACGAAAAAAACGCGATGTGCAGAAACTGCTCAAACTTGTCTGTGGTAACGTACTTTCTTGAATGTAATAAAAATTATTGAGAAAGATGAAATTAATAGTCAATATTGTATTACAGACAATTTACGAATAATGAAGCAAAATGAAAAAGTTATTTGAATTTTTTACTCAAATGAAACAGAATCGAGAGAATCTATGTTAAATTTATGTTAAACAATCTATTTAATTTCTTCAGAAATATAATTTAATACATTCGGAAGAAAAAAATAATTTCTTTTATTTTGAATTTTTCATCTTGGTGTTCTTAATAAACCGTGAATTCAGAATTTGTTATATTAGATATTAATTACGTTAATATCACGAAATATTTATAAGAAATGGAGTTAATCTAATAGTGCATAAATATTACCACATTTCGACGAAAAGTTATCAAATTTATCGTTAATCACCATGGCGTCCTTTTGACTTTCATCCCGTCGTTTCGAATTTCACGGCATCCCTCTAATACATCAAAGCTTCCCTCAGAATCAAATAATAGTAATCTGCACACAAGAAGAGCGAAATATTAAAACAAATGTATAAAAAGAATAAATTATTTGAAAATGAAACAATGATCGTGGTCAAATTGTGTTTCGAAAACTCATTGTACGAGCTACCGGCAACCAAAAAGACAGTCGGAGAAACAGAGGCAATTAAATAATAGATTACAACAAAGTATTTAAAAAAACGTACAGTTAAATGAAAGTAACAACAGTGTGAGTTTGAACGGTAGAAAAATGTCTACCAAAGTGCCAAAGCCACCTGTCGCGAAATGACACGGATGGATATACGTCTAATTCCTCTGATTGTCCACGCTAAACTGACAGCCCGCACCGCGATTTACCCAACGAGTTTGGGTTGGGAAGGAGTAGGGGGCTAGAGTAGTCGGCAATCCGTGTATACACGAGTAGAATTCGTCAAATTCCTGGAACAGTTACACTCAAGGATATGTTTTCAGTAATAGACATATTATGTTTCAAAACAAAAAACAATACAGTGAGATGAACGTAAAAGGTATGGAGAGTAAACACAAATGATTTAATATCATTTTGACGAATAAAAATGAATCTGAAACGAAGATATCTGCGCTTATACGTTGTCACTTGATTAAACAAAATTGAGTAATAGATAGAAAGTTGGAAAGATATAATTTTTTCAAACATAACGTGTAATAGAATATTATAAGATATTACTGGCAATGCCCTTAGGCGATTCTATTATCAAAGCACGCCTCTGGAAACGTAAAAGTAAATCTGATTATAAAATATTAAATTATAAAAACGTTACATAGCAAACACTGACTCTAAGACTGCATTGCATGCGGTCACAAAAAATTTCCGAAAGTAAAACTACATTAACAGAGAAGCATGGGGGAAGTAAGTGTTTTTCCAGAAAATACTGCTGTTTATAATTAAATTATTCGTCAATAAAAAAATATTATATTACGAAAATAGAATATATTTGAAATATTATTTGTGCTTTGTAACATATTTCCTGATATTGACAAGTATTTATAAAGATTTTAAATGTAATACAATCTATCTGAAAGAATCCTACTGCGGATGTTCGTTTCTTACTTATAAACGACATTTTTTTTTTAAATATTCGAAAACGCTTGTGATAGACCAAAATTCTATACGTAAACATATCCGAGGATAGAGCGATAACAGTGTGAAAGAGCCGTGATTGTTTATGAATCGAAACGTGTTTTCACGTGTCTGGTATTGTAGAGCTCTCGCGAAAACAAAAAGTTGTTGACAAAGATTTAGTGACGCTGCGATATTCTCGTCGAGAATTTACAATTCATATAATATATAAGATATTTCAATTTTTATTATAATTTCAATTGAGAATGTATTAATTATTTTATCGAATTGTTTAAAACACTATTTTGCAGTACAGAACATGTACTGCGAAGACGCATCGACATCTGGCAATCATCTTACTCGAAGAATAGGGTCTGCATATGGCGAGCTACGGGACAGAAACCGTTGGAATGTTTACTGTCGCGTGCCGTCACAAATATTTCTTTTAAGGAGAGCTATAGAATTACTCCATACCTTTGTTAGACAAAGCGTCCATCCCGTGACCGCGGCTACGTTCGGCGACTGGTTGTCGCCTCGAGCCCAAGCTCATTATCACAAATCTCGAACAAATACAATCGGATCGAATGACGACAATTGTTTAATTACGCCTATAATAGAATCTAGATTACGGTGTTAAGGGATTTTCCCGAAGTTCCAAAGGGAAGGCTCCGATGTCCTTTCATCTCCGACATATATATATATATATGATTGTCATATCATAAATGTGTATATCATAAATCAAACGTTACTAAACATTACTGTATGAAAAAGCATGGAATAGAATGCTAATTATTCTATTATTCATTTCTGCAATTAATCAATGAACTGTACAAAACAAAACCAAAGATTATAATAAACTTATATCGAACTTATGTTTCAAAAGTTTATGACACAAGCTACCGGAAATAAAAACGATCAAATAGTCTACCAATGGATGAAAACAGAAAAAGTCTCGCTCTTCGACAGTAGAATGGTGGTATCCCGCTAAAAGTGAGCCTAGCCGATTCTTGATTGGCTAAGGCGGCGAGGCTTCGTTTCTATGCAATGCGCGCGAGAAATTGAAATACCAAATGCCGTAAAAATTTTCTTACATTTTACGAACTGATGAACTGAACATTTTCAAACCAGATTACTATAAGAATTTGAACACTAAGGTGAACACGTATATATGCGTACATCAACAAACATGATTTCTTTAAGAAAATCTAGTATTTTAACAAATATTTTCAGAATGAACATATTGTTCATTATGATTTTAAAATGAGAATTTTAAGTACTATGTGAAGACAAATAATTACAGAATTACAAACTGCTGTTACAAGCGAAATATAAAAAATTGTATACTTATTCGTACTATGTAGCAGTGCATATACGTAATCTTTCTACTTACTATTCTATTAATAGTGATATAAAATAAAATTAAAATATAGTCCATCAAATGTATTATATCCACCATGAAATAAGATTATGATCACATAGATAATTTACAAAATTTTCTAACAAAGAGAGGTTATTGTATAATGCATTAAATCCATATACTAAGAGTAATCATTAGAAGGCGAAGGTAATCTAACCTAAGAACTATGCATTAAATTTGAAACATATGCGATGTATTGAAAGCTTTAAAAGTTTCTTCCAAACTTCAGATATTTAATCTAAATTAGAGATATATTAGCAAAACATGAAATGAAATATATATATTTGCGTTATAATTTTTAAACATATTCGTATTTTTAAACATCATTAATTTCTAAATAACTAAGAATATACTGCTTATTATTAAATAGTTACGAATTGTTTTTATTAGCGAAAAGCTATTAAGTGATGGTTGACAAGTATCGATATGCCACAAGTTGACGAAGTATACTAGTAATAATTTAACAAAGCAAATTCTTCACCGCGATCTTCAAGAGAAATTCCTTGGAATTGCAATTGTTGCAACGAACGCAGCTGCATTAATAACATGCGGCATAAGTACACTCTTTTATATACTAAGCTATTTGATTAATTCTAAGTATGTAAGAAATTTAAAAAGCTTTTAAAATCGTATATTTATCATTGTACTATTGATTTTCTTACCATTTTGAAATGTATAATTTTGAGAATAATTACTATATCTTCGTTCTTAAATAATGGAACAACTAGCGAAAAAAATGAAGAAAAGGCGAAGAAACGTTGCAGAATATTCATGACGTGCACGTGATTCATCTACATGTTTCAGTTTTGTTGAATATTTCACAATTAAACATTTTCTTTTCTCTTCTATCGTACTCTTGTATCTTGTGACGTGACTCTTTCTCGTGGAAGATAAGAACAAGACGAAATACGGTCTCTAGCATTTCGCAAACAAAAAAGGACGAAACTGTTTGCTTTTCTTCTGTTTTCTTCTTTTTAAATAGAGGTGAAAGTAAAAAAGACGTATATCTACAGAATTTATTCTATTTCCATTACACATTCTGTCGATTGATTATTTTCATCTGAATCAATTGACTTACTTAATAAATTCTTCTTGTTTACAGGCATAACTAATAGAAATTTGGATAGTCTAACATGGCTTATTTTCATTCTTTTTCTTAGCTCTAATACTTTGTTTAAATCTTTCTCACCAAACTTTATAAATTTAAAATTATTCACACACTGTAATTCATTATTCCAATTCATTAACATTTCACACTGAGTTGCATTTAAAATATCAGGAATTTCTGAAAAATAAAGGAGGGTTTTTATATCAGCATATATTGAAAATAAATTTGGCAGTAATTCTTTACCTATTCCACATGTATGATATTCTCCTAGTTCTCTCTACTTGGTTATTCTAATTATATGTTCCCTGCTGGCATGCTGTCTACTCCTGTTGCTACCTATAGATCTTTTAATAGTAATTTGTTCCATTTCTTCATCATTTCCTGCTACGTACCTTTGGATCAAACATAGAACTATAACTAATCACAATCTCTAATAACTAATAACTAATAACTTAACTTAATAACTAATGTACAATCTCTGTATCATCATGTACATACATCTTTGTTTTACCTCAGTTTCTAACAAACTTCCAGTTAACTCTGGAGTATAGGGACACACACCTGGAATCATACTGTTTCTGATCCACGATATTTTCTCTCCTATTGAATTCTGTTTTATCAATTTTTTTATCAAATTTTGTTTTGGGACATTTTTGCTTTCTGTCTATTTAATATTCTAAAACATAACACATTGTCCATTTCCTTCTTTAGTACACAAAAGTATTATATAATCATATAAAATAAATGAAATGTACATAACAAAATCACATAATTTAATAGTAATTCTATTTACTTTTTGGCTTTTTTCTTAATAGCGATAGACTTTCTGCTATTTGGATACATCATTTTCTTTGGCTTCAGGAACTCTTTTCTCATTGCAGTGGTCTATAAAAGACAACAACACATTCAAATAGTCTTTCTAAAATAATCTATTTTGTATACGTATAAATTATTAAAAATTAGTATAAATTAGTAAAAATATTACCATAGCTATGACTTATTGGGTTGGCAACTAAGTGATTGCGAATTTTGTTATTAGGTGGTAATGACAATTTCGATTATCCTAACCTTCAAAACTCCAATTCAGGCTATGCCTTTACTCAATGTATAATCGTGCGCAGGCGAATCCCTCTTTTCACGCAGGTCTTCTCCTCTCAACGTTCCTTTCCTGTACTTGTCTGGCTTGCATGATTTTCCTGCATAATCCCTGGAACCTCGTACAATTCTCCTCCTTCCTAGTCACCACCTCGATTAAATTCTCGGTTGACAGTGGTGTGCCAACGTAATTCTCCAATTCTGTTCTCTCGTATATCCAGTGGAATAATGCATGCTCCGCATCATCTTCTTCGGTATCACAGTTTGAACTTAGTTAAACTAGTTAAATTAAAAATTATTTATTGTTAGTACCGATAGACTTTTATTTATTTCAATCACTGTAAAATGCTATAAGACATTAAAATGTTAATAGTCTTTGAAAACATAGTTTCAGAAAAAAGTAGTTAGTATATTATTCATTAATGAATACGATAAAATATTTATATGTTAGGATTTTCAAGGTTACATGCATATGTCGACATGGTATTATTTATGGAATAGCGTAATTCATAATGATAGAATTTACAATTACTAACTGTTGCTTTCTTGGTAAAAGTGTTAGACGATGTGATAAGAAATATCTATAAAATATTAGAATACAAAGCATCAAATTATTATTCAAGGACTTTTTGAAATTAGGAAATATACACGCACATTGGAAAATAGAATGGAAAGGAAACTATACACTACACAACTAATATATGTATTTAAGCAATTACGAATTTTCAACTTATATTCAAATATTTATGTCAATCAATTATTTGCACGATTTCTAGAATAAATGTTTAGTTATTAATTGGAATGAATCTTCTAACTGAAAAATTTAAAAGCTTCGCGCAATAAAAACTTTGTAGCGGCACATGAGATAGAGGACAATTCAAATCATGTTGTTTTGCCTCGGAGTATCAACATCGTTAGGACATACATAATGTAGTAATAAATAAACTCCGGACAAAACAATGTCGCCGCTACGTGTAACCGTCAAGCGAAGATGAATTTGAATTTTCCGGTACTCCCTCGACTAGTATAAATAGACGACCATGTTCTCCAGAAGTCAGTCAGTCGTGCAAATCAATATCAGTTTATCAGACTCAGTCTAGAGCGATCTTATTAGCGATCTATACACAGTCTTTAGCGAATCAGTTTGTACCGAGCATCTTAGCGAACATTGTTTGTATCTGTTATTTTAAAATATATTTGACGGTTTTCAATACTAAGATATCTTGTCATTTAAATAAGAACTCAACCAACCATCCTCCACAAGTGGTGACACTGACGTGCGAAAAGTAATTTCAAAGTGAACGTGTTACAATCAGTATGACGAGTAAAAGCGGAGCCGACCGTGTGTCGATCGAGCAAGATCGAGTAGATGCGTTGAACACACCGCTCCGCGTAGCACCGTTCTAGCCTCACGACGTCGCGCTATGGTTCTTGATGCTAGAGTCACAATTCGAAGCTGCCTGGATTACTAGCGACAAGACGAAATTCCACGCTGCCGTTGTTACGTTCTATTTAATTGCCGTCGAGAAGGTAGAATTAACTGACGTTTAAGGGGGTATTCTGATCTAGAGGCATGAATTTCGGGCGATTTTTGAAGCTCTGTACAAGCGAAACAAAAAATATTTTTGCTATCCTTCTTTTTAGCATTTGTTTATTGATATTTCGAGATTACGTAAAAAATTCACTGAAAAAAAACTCAATATTTAAAAAGTTATGAGCTGGCAAAGTGGGTGCTGCCAAAAAAATGGGGTGTCGTGGCGTGCATGATATCAACCCCTCTGGTCATCCGAAATAAAAAATGCGAACGGATTCTTAATTAGTATGGATGCCGCTATCGTCTGAACCTTGGAAAAGTCAATACAACATTTTTTCACAAAATGGCGGCCGTTTGAAAAAAAATTTCTTATTTTGCACGTTTTTTTGACAATTTCGAACGTTTAAAAAATAGTAATATTAAAGATTTTGAGTTGAGCGTGGTCCGGACGATAGAGGAATATATAAGAAATATTCAGACCAAATTTAAAATAAATCGGTTCATTAGAACTTGAGTTATCGTGTACGCCAATTCGAAAAAAATAGTTTCGAGAAAAACGCGTTTAAAGTTTTGAGACAAGTTTACTCGGACAACGTCTGCCGTCTACTGTCCATTTGTTCCGGTCGGACCGGTGCAGATGCCGCGTCACAAAAATGGCTGTAACTAATAAAATAATTGAAATTTTGAAAAATCCTTTTAAGGGCATATTCTTGAATGTCTAAACTTTGGAAATATGAAAAAAAAAAAATTTTCGATTTTTTTCAAATTTCTAGACCAGAATACCCCCTTAATGTAACTGGCAATAAGTTCCACTTTCGGCTAATCTGCTATGTGCGGGAATACTGGCACGGGAGAGGATTAAAGTTGTTCAAAAGTGAATTTACAATATGTAATGATTTATTCAAATCTTACTCGATTTCGATATTGACAATTGACTGACAGACTGACGGATATAAAATTCTTCGGTTGACAAAATGATAATTCTTCGGTTGACAAAATGATGATTCTTCGGTTGACAAGATGATGATTCTTCGGTTGACAAAATGATAACTAACTCTTCGATAGACAATGGTAATTATTCAGTTGACGAGCTGTAATTAATTAATAATATTCGATAGACGAACGGTAATAATTATTATTACTGACTTCTCTGAGTTGCTACACTTATTTATATCTGTCGGAGATGAAAAAACGTCGGGGTCTTTCTTTTAAAAATGTTTGGGAAGATCCCCAACGTTTGTTCAACTGCCGACTTTGTTTACAATTTAAGTTGTCTTAATATCGTTATAAAAACATAATTAGGTAAATATAAAGACGTAGTTAGGTAAGTTCTCGCAAGATATAGCTTTTAGCGGCTTTAACTGCCTTTCACTTCAAATACTCTAAACACGGTTTCAAATAAACGTTTTAAATTACCTTGATTTGCAAGAAATTATCAATTTTATTTTCGTGCTACGGATCGTGCGGATCGCGGGACGTAACAGCCGTCACAAATATTATAACGCAGCATGTGCAGCTAGTCCGGGACATATTGTTCGACCTGCCGGAGACAGGGCGGTATGAACACCTTAAAAAGTAGCTGATAAGGAGACTGGCAGACTCGGACTCTATGAGAGTGTGGAAACGAAACCTACCACTACGACGAACACGAAACGACGTTTCACGGTGGCGGACGTTACCACGCCTATCATCGGCGTGGACTTCTTGAGCCACTATGGGTTACTGGTAGACTCTCGAAATCGACGCCACAGCGACAAGACCAGCAACCTATCGACAACACGATATACGGATATGACTGTGGCTCTATCGAGTCGACGTATCACCGACATCTCGTCGAATTTTCGGACGCGACTCGTCCACTCGTTCGGTAGAGACAAAATATGACATAGCGTGCTACATCATATCAAAAACCACGCCCGGCCCTTCCGTCTTCAGCGAACCTCGACGCCTCGCCTCTGATCGACGCAAGCAAGGTGAAGACGGGATTTGAGACAATGACTGAGCAAGGAGTGATGCGGCCATTGAAAAAATTCATGGGCATCGCCTCTGCACATCATGCTGAAGAAGGACGGAGGCCTACGACCCTGTGGCGACCGTGCGTTGAACGCTCGCACCGTGCCGACAGGTATCCACCGCCGAATATTGAAGATTTCGCGCAACATCTGCACGGGTTTGACAACAAGCGGCTGACGCTTTACCCCGCATCGAAACGACAAATCCGCAGCTCTCGCAACCGCACACGAAAAACGACGAGCGAAGTCGTACGACCATATGTACAACAAAGAAAAAACGTTATCACTGGAAAGGAGGTGATGTAGCGGCACATGAGCTTGAAATCTGATATTTATTATGCAATAATCTAATACTTCTATACAATTCTTTATTTGCAGCCAGTTTGTATTTTTTTTAATTTCGTTATTTAATAAAGCAATATTATGTGATATTTTGTGTAGGCAGAGACTTTTGATGGTCATTATGCGTATACGATGCTTATATTTGAAGTTAACGCCTTCTTTATTCTGAGTTGTATTATCTGAATTTTACCTACATATGCCTGTTATCTCATGACTTATTGTTAACGTCATATAATATTAATTATTATCATCTTAAATATTGTAGTATCGTAAATATAAAAATTATTTTATTAATAATAAATGGATTAAACAGAAAACAATGGTTATTTAACATGAACTAATCGTAACAAAGTATTATAGTTAATTAACAACTCTTGTCAACACGGATTCAACTCTCTCTCAACAACGCTAACAACACTATCTCGACAACGCAATCCACACTCTCTGGCTTCTCAACTCATACTACCGTTAATTCGTTTATATCCCTTAGCAACCCTTTGTCTTTTGTCTTAGCCTCATATCTTTTGTTTAAGCCCCATCATGCACATGCTCAGCAACCGCTTGTTTATAATTCGCACGACAACCCCCCCCCCCCAGGCCCCTCATCCACGATACTACAATATGTATTATACTATATTTTAGTACATATTAGATAATACAGTATTTTCTCTACAACTGATCGCCACTATGTTTCCCATAATTGATCGGTTGTTATCCCCAAAGGGCTAAATAGCGTAATCTGACCCGAATTCAATCATCCATGAAAAAATACTAATTATCTATGAGACAATAATAAAATCTTTTTATTTCTGAATTTTTTAAAATTAAAATTTTACTATCGTATTTATGAGAGTTTTCTGGCTAAAATGAGTCCAAACACAATGTAGTGTAAATCACATTTACACGTATTTATAACAGACGAAAGAAAATAAGTTAATATCACTAAATAAGCTAATATGCTTCAAATTATATCGCGTTTGGTCCTTGTTCTAATCAAAAAAAAAAACCAGGATTACATTGGTGAAAGTTTTATTCAATAAGGATAGAAAATAAAAAAGTTCCGTTGTTGCATTAACATCGTCCAACCGATGTGCTTCTTTTCATCCAGTCGACTCTCGGAACCCTTTCTCTTTCACTCGCGCTCCCTTTCTCTAAATTCGGCAAAATGTTGTATCCATTATATGACACAATCGAGTCCTGTACACGATATGTAATCCATCACCATGGAACCGTTTTCACTGCAGGCTAAACTGGTCCAGTCGCTTAAAAAATTGATTCTGTACACCACTGATGCCAAGTTCAAGTACCTCGAAGACCCATTTAGCCCTAGCTAGCACGAGATTACCTCGTGAGCAATTTTTTCAAGGCCTCACGAGGGCCTACCAGTAGACTTTTCCCTTTTCACATCTCTAGTAGTTTATCACTTTCCACATACTACGGAGCACCGTGAGCTCGAGTGTCTCTGAGTTATCTATACCTCGGCATCCTGCAAGTATAACTATAGCATTCGCGACTTTCAGAAGCGTGGTCGCGGCAGGTCTAAGGTCCAATATGAATACAACCGAATCTCGGTAACTCGAATCTCCAGGGAAGAGCTGAATTCTTCAAGTTACAGAGGCTTCGACTTATCAAAATCTCCGGGTAAAAGACGTTTAACAAAGGAAAATTCAACATATAGAAGTGTGGAGGATTGGTCTATTTCTGGTGAAGTAAAATAACGAAATCGAATTATTGCCGTCGTAATCCGTTATAATATATTTCCAAATAAATAATTAATTATTGACAATTTGGAAGTCCGCAGGTACAAATTCTAAGTCACGAAATAAATACCCGGTAAACATTCGGAGAAACTTAGTAGATCACCGCGATGCTTGTTTATGCGTCCGTATGCTTTAACTCTGTTCGATGAACTCTGTCTGTCGTGATTGCATCTGTTTATTTATATTGGTCGGGGGACAGCCGGAAAATTTGAACTCGACTGCGTTTGACGGTTGTATGTAGCGGCGACATTGTTTTGCTCGGAGTTCATTACTCCTTACAATACTTGTGATCTAACGGTCTTGCTACTCCGAAGCAAAACAACAACAGGATTTGAATTGTCCTGCTCGCGTGCCGCTACAGAAGCTTCATACGAAGGCACAATTACATTCACCTTTTCAGAAAGTACTAGTATTTCAAGCTTCTTCCTAGAACTCATTTTATTCAACCCACATACATGCAAAAGTTAAAGACGCGGGAGATGAAAAAATGATAGAAAAATGTGAAACATAATTTTTCAGTTTATAAATTAATTTCCAAATTTATTTCTCCCGAAAACAAAACATTTTGTGAAAAAATTTTATTCAACACTTTTTACTTATTTTCGCATTTATAATAACCTCCTGCTGATTATTTACTTATGCCCAATCATAGCCGATAATTAGCAATTAATTAAATAAACATAATAACAAATGCATTTAGATCTGATCCACATAGACGACGCGATATCGCATCGGGACATATGACCGTGGTAACGACCAATCATTTACAGTGAAGAACTATCTTTGAAGAGTGTAAAATGTCCCTAGGATATGGCGCGTAAATATCGCGCCAAATCAGTTGATCATGGCGTCAGGGGATATGAATAATACATACGTACTTGTTTAGCGCAGTATATTTTTGTATGAAAAGTTTGTAATTCTCTTGTTTTCAATGAATCGAGAAGGTCTTAAATATCGTATCTAACATTTGATCAACTAATTTTGCATCTAAATTTAGTCAACTTATTTTCATAAGCAGAAATGGATCAAGATAATTATTCAGTGACGTGTTCCGTTACAATCGAAAAGACTAACTCACAAGGTTCGATTTTGAGGAAAACAAATCATCGAACAGTAACTTTACGTTTAATCAGAAATAATCTTCGTGAAATTTTTATCGAAGTGCGTGCAGAAAAAGGAAGTTTACTGACGAAGTTATCGCTGAGATCTATATCTGTTTTCAATAAGTTTATGACTGAAGGTAAAGCTTCTATCAAGTTTAAAGAAGAAAATTGTACATTGTTTTTATCCAACGCACCGACATCGCAGTTAATTAATTTTTTGAAAACGTTATATATTAAAGTGTCAAGTCAGTCGGATCAAGTAATAAAAAATCCATTAAAGGAGAGACTACTTTCTAATAAGTTCGGTCACCATGAAGAAATTAGTCCTGTTACAAGTACTGAAATAAATAAAGCTAAAGAAAAGGCTATCGCTGTATCGCGTGCTACGATTACGACACCATCCCCTAGCACTGCTAAAAAAAGAAAACGGTCGGATGAAAGTGCACTGAAATCGTCTACTGCGAAAAAACTGTACGAAAATCCAACTGTAGGACAGATTACGGAAGAACAAAGTAAAGTTTTAAATGCGGTACTTAGTGGTAAAAATGTGTTTTTTACTGGCAGCGCAGGTACTGGAAAATCGTTTTTATTGAAAAAGATAATAGCAGCTCTTCCACCTGATGTCACGATGGCTACAGCGAGCACAGGAGTAGCGGCATGTCACATAGGTGGAATAACTTTGCATCAATTCGCAGGAATCGGACTAGGAACCGCGAATTTAGATAGATGCTTTCAAATGGCTTCTCGCAATTCTGCTGCTATTTCATGGAGAAAAACAAAACATTTGATTATAGATGAAATTTCTATGGTAGATGGAGACTATTTTGATAAGATTGAAGCTGTAGCTAGACATATTCGTAGAAACGAAAGACCATTTGGTGGAATACAATTGATATTGTGCGGGGATTTTTTTCAATTACCACCAGTTTCAAAAGAAAACAAAGCTAAGTTTTGTTTTCAAAGTAGCGCATGGAAAAAATGTGTACATTTTAATTATGAATTACAAACTGTTCATAGACAAACGGATCCTGAATTTATTAAGATTTTAAATAATATTAGGATAGGTAGAGTGACGGATGACACTGCAGAAAAACTTAAAGCAACAGCTAAACAGAAGATAGAAAGTAATGGCATTTTAGCAACCAGACTTTGTTCTCATGTTAATGAAGCTGAAGAAATTAATCAATTTCAACTGGATGAGTTGAAAGATGAATCAAAAACTTATATGGCCCAAGACTCCGATTCAGCAATGACTGCTACATTGAATCAGCAGTTGGCTGTTCCTGATAAATTAGTATTAAAAATAGGTGCTCAAGTAATGCTGTTAAAAAATATAAATGTTGCTAATGGTTTAGTGAATGGTGCAAGGGGGGTAGTTATTAAATTTGTAGAGAATATACCTGTAGTCCAGTTTAAATCTGGTGTTCAATATCATGCAAAGCTAGAAAAATGGAATTTGAAAACAAGTACTGGGAGTATTGTTCATAGGATACAAGTTCCATTAAAATTAGCATGGGCTTTTTCCATTCATAAAAGTCAAGGTTTAACTTTAGATTGTGTTGAAATGTGTCTTGCAAGAGTCTTTGATGCTGGCCAGTCATATGTAGCCCTTTCAAGGGCACAAAGTTTGCAATCTTTAAGAGTTTTAGATTTTAATAAACAACAAGTATGGGCTCATTCAGATGTTCTTTTGTTTTATAAAAAATTTAGGAGAAATATACAAGAAATGGAAATGATTCCTTTAGGAAAGAAGCAGAAGATATGATTCGGTTATTTAAGATATCCAGACAATTAGAAGAGTGTTATATTTTGCTTCTGATGGCAAATACAGCACACATAATTAGATGATAAAATTGTAAACAGAGACTTTACCAAATCCACATACAAAATTATGTATCTATTTAGTTCTATTAAAATTTTGTGTAAGAGGTAAGGTTGTAGAAGAGATAATAAAAAATTGTTTAGATAATTGAAATTATGGATCTATTAAAATTTGTCTATTATAATTATAATATGTATATTAATACAATAACGCACAGTTTCGTGAATTGATTTTTTGGATTAATGTATTTGTGGTTAAGACTGTTATGACCAAAATTTTGAAATAATTAGAAAACTGTTATATAATAATGTACATAAATTTTATTAGCATAAAAATTTTATTTTATAAAAATAAGCTAAGATTTATTTAAAAAATATGTAAACATTTCTTTTTATTCCCTTATCATAAGATTATAGAATTTATAGATAATTTTATTTTAAATGAAATTAATAAATTAAGCTGAGTTCAACAGAACGTCGAACGAGAGTTTACTCTATACACCAACAGATGGAGTTTAATAGAATTTTAATTTTTCGACTAACTTGTCCATTCTGATTATAGTTGAAGGTTGTAGTCAAAGTTTAATAATAAGTACGCGTGTATATAACCTGTAATACAGTACTAACATTCAGTTGTGAGAGAAATTCATACAATTACAAAGAAATTGTGCAACGTATTATAAGAAATACTCGTTCTTACGTTATATAGTTGGAGAAACAATGCCAAAATATTACTGTGATTATTGTGACACGTACCTAACGCATGATTCGCCGAGTGTACGGAAAACTCACTGTCAGGGCCGTAAACACAAGGATAATGTTAAATATTTCTATCAGAAATGGATGGAGGAACAAGCACAACACCTAATCGATGCAACAACGGCGGCATTCAAAGCTGGAAAAATCGCATCTAACCCTTTCGCAGCAAACAAAGGAGCAGCAATTCCACCACCTCCAAATCTTGGACCACGTCCTGGAGTACCACCTCAGGGTCCTCCAGGTATGATGCCACCTCCAGGGATGCATCCTGGTGGCCCTATGGGTCCAGGAGGCCCGATGATGATGGGGCCACATGGGCCAATGCCACCAATGATGGGTATGAGGCCACCTATGATGGGACCTATGGGGCCAATGGGGCCAATGATGGGTCCTATGGGACCTATGGGTCCAATGAGACCACCAATGAACGGACCACCACCACCTATGGGAGGACCTCCACCGATGAAGAAATAATAAAGAGAATATATATAATTCATACCATTATCTTAATTATACTAACATAAATGACTCATTAATCATATGCATATCTTACCAGTATAATACCAATATGTACATATTAACATAATGTACTAAAATGTAAATTTCATTCTATGATACAAGGTATTTTCAAGATGTTGAAATACAAAACAAATCATACATTTTTTTCTTAAGAGTAAAAATAAATTGAAAAAATTCAATACTTAGTGTTATTTTTATACTTAATATAATAACTGATCAAGAGTAAAACTCTGTATTTAAATATAATTATACTTTAGGAAATAAATATGTACAGGATAAGAAATATAAGATACATGTTTCATTTTGCTTGAAAACAATTTCTTTTTTATTTACAAAGAAATAAGCAAAGATAATTTGTATATACTAGTTTTTTTAATAAACATGAAATTTGATATCTGTTTCATGTTTATCATCTAGATATACAAATTTGAAACTTAAAATTACTTTAACATGACTGTATGTGAGACACCTACAAGAGCCAACAGTCTTCAGTAAAAGCTTCCCACTTACAAAGTATTAATTTAAATGAAAATACATCTACAGTATAATTATATATGGTGTAGCACTATTCTGTACATGTATATGGTTTTATATAAAAATTATTACTTAAAAGTAGACTATATTATTTAGTTCTCTTGTAACTTTATAAAAAATGTTTTTGGACAAAAATTTTAATAAGTGTAGAAATGCTAACAGATTTTTATTTTATTCATTTAATAATAACATATAATTAACATCGTATTTTAAAAAATAAAATTCATTGTAAATAATTATAAAATGAACTTACATATTTCCTGTGATCTTTTTCCAAATTTATTAGTCTTAGCAAAGTATCAATATGCTCTTGTTTAAGGTTTTTATCATTTATTCTTTTCCTAATTTCTTCAACAGCTTTATTCATATATGGCAAATTAAATTCCAGAGCTTCATTTATAATTTCATTAGCTTTATTTTCTAAAGATGTGTCAGTTTCAGTTTCTTGATTTTCTATAATTTCTAAACTGTTTTCAAGATCTAGTTTTGCTTTTTTTGCTTTTTTAGATTTTTTCTTTTTTGTAACACTTATTTCAGAATTAATTGTGTTATTTTGTTCCTGTAAGTTACTTGTTTTTGCTTCTTTATTATTACTATTTTCTGTTTCTGAATGCTTTTTTTTGTTATTCCCTGAGGGTTTTACTTTGGCACAAGGTACATTTTTAGTTGTCCTGGATGATACATTGGTATGTGTAGATTTTTGAAAAGATATGGTAACTACATTTGAGTTTTGTATAAGATCTGTCATTTGATTACTTGAAATATCCTGATTATGTGACGATTGTGTAGTATCATTAGTAAATTCGGTAACATTCTTTTCTGCAGTATGTGTTTCAGTAAAAACGTTTTTTGTATTACATGTTACATCTTGGTCATTAGATTGGATAATATTATTCGTTGGAATATGTTCATTGGATACAATACTAGGTATTTGTATAGTTTGTGCTTCAATATCTTTTGATGAACATGCATCACTCTTGTTTATAGTATTCTCTTCCTTATTATATTCCTGTAAACATTCTATTAATGCTTTATAAGGTGTAAGTTTGTTCTTCTTTAGTTTCTTAGCTTCATTCTTCTTTAGTTTCTTAGCTTCATTTTTCTTTCCATCTTTTTTTTTCACGCTTGTTTTGTAATATCTTGCAAGAAAACGTTTTAATTCGATATCTGTTAATCTACGAGGTACAAAAATTTTATTGTAAAGAACAATAATATTCAAATATTGTGACATGTACACTTCAGTGCCTGAAACCTTTTTCAGATGTTTCATGGCTCTTTTTAATCTCCTTACTAGATGAGTATGATTAGGTTTTGACTGGTACACTTTCATCAAATCGCCTCGATAATCTATGATTTTTTTTGCAACAGAAAATGATACTGCGAGGTCTTTAATAGTAGTCATTGATGTTTTTAGCTCCTCTATTTGACTACAAATATAGTTTGGGTCTACTAAATTCTGTTCGAACTCGTGTAGTTTTTTTGCCAAAAGTCTTTGTAATTGTTTTGCTCTACGGGGAAGGTTTATAGTAATATCCAAGAGTTTATCCTCATCATGTAGTTTAAGCCAATAAAGGAAAAGTTCTAATATATATTGAGGCAGATGTACTGCAGATCGAACTCTTATCATTAATTCGTTATCTATATTGTAATATATTTTAATTTCAAATTTAATTATTTTTGTTAATTCATCCAAAAAAATTGGAGAAATGCGACCCTTTAAAAGACCTGCTATGTGAGAAGGATGAATATCAAGAGTCAAAAGTTTTCGTTTAGCTTCTTCGCCATTAGGCATTTTTGTATAATATGTTCCATATGAATATACGACACCAGAACTGTCTAAATCAACCTCATCTGGAGGAAATGTCACACCTTTCTTTTTTAATTTAGTTAATGGTATTACATCTTCATTAATATTTTCACAAGCAGAATATTCGTATTGTAATTCACTTGTATAATTTGATACAAAAGCTGGTGTTGGGAAATGCTGTGACCAGCGATACTCGTTACATGTAGAAGAATCATGTCCTCGTTTGGTGCAATTACAACAGTAAAGTAAATCCGCAGGTTTCATAACTTCAGATAAATTCTCTGGTATATTTATCTCAGATGTTCGTGTCTAAAATTAAACAAAATGAAGTAAAATTACTTTTTATATTTAAATTATACATAATTTCATAAAATATTTATACTGTATGTAACAACAAACTCACTGTTTGATGAAATCTTCTCCAGAGATCTGGACATTCAGTTGATTTATGTCCTATAGCATTACACATGTTACAATACAGTATGCGACAAGCCTCACAAGTTTTCCTAAATGTACCTTGCTTTTTACCACACTGTAAAAAATTAACATATTACTATACAGTTATCACATAATATATTTTTATGATATATCTTCGAACCGTGAGGCACATTTTCTGAGGGCATCGAGTTTCTGTATGTCCTTGAGCACCACACATATAACATCGAATAGGTTTATATGGCTCTGTACAATTATGTCTCTGATGACCATGTCGATGGCAATTAGTACATTTCATATACCAGTATCTCTGATGTTTGAACAAATCAGGCATCAGGTCTTCATCTAAAATAGCCCAAAGTCTTGGATCCTCTATAATTTATTTACAATAAAAAATATTTAAAAATAATAAATTTATAAATACAAACAAAATAGGACTATATTAATTTTCAATGACTTACTTGACATTTTACTCTGAATTTCCTTTACATCAAAATTTTCTTGTCCTTGAGATTCATAGAAAGCTTTAAGTTTCTCCGACATAGGGCGAAAAAAATATTCTTCCCACTCTCGATTACTCTTATCATTATTATTATATTGTTCAAAATTTTCTTTGGAACATTCAAATCCACTATCTGCATTTCTCCTTTGTTTTACACTTATAGACGGTTCATTATCACCATCATAACGCCTTTTCTTATTTGGAGTCACTTCTTTAGAATAAAGAACATTTGTCATCATTACATCTTTTTCAAGATGCCTTTCTTTATCTGTAGTCAACTCTTCAGAATTAAGGAAATTTGATACCATTACATCTTCTGCAAAATACCTTCTATTTCTATTTGAAGTTAGTTCTTCAAAATTAAGGAAATCCGATACCATTACATCATCTGCAAAATTATCTGATTCACTTTTGTCTCTTTCATATATAACATCTTTATCGTGAACTGTTTTTAATGGCGATTGAAATTCAAATGTATTGTGTTTATCATTGCCAAATAACATGTCAGGCCTAGTAAGATCTTTAGTATGAATTTCATTTCTTACAATAGACTTATTTTTTTCACAAAAGCTTTTGTCTTTATTATTATATTGATCTGATTGAGCCTTTTTATTCATTTCCATTATTTCTTTTATACTTGATGCACCTTTCTGTATTTCTGTACAGTTTAACATTATATCTTCTGTTGCTGATTCATCATTAGTACAATCTATAACTGAGGTACAGCTATCTGATTCTTGGTCAATTATAGAATCTTTCTTTTTAACATTTTCTACCAAATTATTTTCCTTTCTTATAACGAATGAAGATTCTTCATCTGTATCGCTGTCACTACTTGTTGTTTCAGAATTTTCATCTGAGTCTTGCAAATTTATGATAGGTGGTTGAGGTTTTGGCGGAATCGGTACTTCTAAAATGGATTCTTCAGAATCACTTTCTGTGTCTGATGTTAACACTGTTATTTCTTCGCAATAATTGATAGGTTTTTGCAATTTGTCAGTTCTACAAAGTATCTCGTATTTCGTATCCGTTTCTGTTTCATATATGGATTTTGTGCCATGTGAATCATATTCAATAATGACTTGTCTCTGCTGATTTTCTTTAATATTTATCTTTTCCTGTTCTTTCTCTTTTAAACTTCTTTCTTTTTCTTCTTCCACTTCTTGTAGTTTCTTTTTTAACTTTTCATATTTTTCTAGATATAGTTCATTGATAAATGATTTAGAAAATTCATATTTTTTAAGAATGTCATCATTGCTTTTTTCATTACACACAATTCTCTGACATTTCTCATTATTCTTATCATCATCATGTCTTGTAGAATTTAGATGAGTAAATTGATTTGCAGTTGTCTCATTATTTAGACATTGTACGGTTTCTATCTTTTCTTCATTTTCATCTTTTATTTCTGGTTTTACATTATTTTCAACAATGTAAGTGGTATTATTATTTGAATTGCTTTTACCATATTCTACATTATGACATGTTAATTGCCTGTTGTTCTTTGCAGACTCAATATTTTCTTCAGTTTCTTTTAACGTTTTCACATAAGATACACTGGGGATACTTTTGTTAGCTATATCTTTAGATAACGTTTCAGTTGTACTTTTAAAGCGAATAGAAGTAATATCTGGTTTACTATCATCTTCCATTGATGTTGAATTATTTTCTGATTCGTTTTTTATATAAGTTTTGCTACAACTTCCACCAACATCATTCTTTCTAGGAGTATCATTAAAACTGTAAACTTTACTAGTATTTGCATCTGTACGAAGTTTGTTATCGGCTGTATCAATAGTTTCTAATTTAACATTCGATTTTTTATCCACATCCTCTACATCATTTGAAGTATAATAAATTTCAGCATACAACCGTGATTGTAGATCATGATTCATTTCTTCATCTTCACTGTTTTCAGCCTTACAATAATCTGCAAAATTTAAATCAATTTATTAAAATTCTTCGATTATTAAGTGAAAATAATAAAGGTTACATCAGAAAATATTCTCACCACGAAAGACATTGTATTCCATCTTTATTTGTATGCTTGGATAGTATGAAAGTTTTATGCTAAGTAAAAGTATATTTTGCAATAGGTATGAGATGAAATCATTGATATCCTAAAGAAAGAATTTATGCGTTGTTAACAAAAACACATGTGTTTATATTCCGTAATATTTATATTTGACTTACTTTTTGTGTAAAATCTACCTACTACCTACTATTAAGAAGATAAAGCTCATAGTTTACAGTACTTGAAATAAAATAGTACTTTACTACTTCCTATAGAGAGCACTTATAGTAGATATATATATATATATATATAATATATAATGAAAGCGTACTTTAATAATCGAAACTTGAAATATATTCTTTATATAAATGCTAATATAAGATTTATTCTATCTTATTCTATAAATGAAAACAGTTGTATATATAGTTATTTTCTAAAGTCCCTAGACATTTTCTGCTTTAGTAAAATTTTAATTTAAGGCGATCGTTTGGTGTCGGCTGCTTCGGGAAGATTCGGCGGTAACACGACCAATCACGATCACTTATAGTTTGCGATCAGTGCAGTTGATAAATGGAGGATTTGTGTTTGTCAAGGTAGTTTTGTTTACGCGTAAATTTTCATTCGGTATCAACACATCGTGCGTTTTGTGTGTGCTAAGAGGTAGATGAAGGTGCGTAACAGTTTCCTTCGGGTTTCGTATTAAATTTCAAAGGTAGGGAAACTATCCGGTTAGAGAAATGTATGTTAGTGCGGAAACTTGTCGTACAGAGCATATGAACTGTGTAGAGATGAAAGATTGTCCACATTAAAAAATAAACTGCTTTTTGAAGTATTATTCAAAAATTATATTAGCATTTCTTATAGATCTTTTGATCATTACGTTCGTAAAAGGTAATGAGGTTATGTTTCGGGTATTAAGCACTCAGAAATGAACATTTTTACTTCATAGGTTATGAATTTACTTTCATAGAATTTCTGAATGATGCATTCTGAATTGAATAAATTCTCTCTTAATAATATAAAGTATTTAGTTATAAATATGAAAAAGTCTGTATCCTTTCTAAAAATATGTTTTAGTTCTGTTCATATAGTATCAGCAAAACAAAGAACATACACAATACTTTGTCTTTCATTAAAGTAATGTAATATTTTAGATAATAAAATATTGCATATGTGTGTTAAGAAAGATGAAATAAGATGTATGTCAAATGGTTTTATGTATTATTCCAAATTAATTTTTCTGTATTTAAAAGCTTATTTCTTTTGAACATATATAATATCAATGAGATACTGAGGAATATCTGTTACAATGTTTATAATTTTAAAAATAAATCAAGCACAAAATAAAATGGAGAATTCCATAATTGATATGATAAACATTATACGCAGTTGATAATACAACCACATTATTGTATAACAAATCATATTTTACTTAAATTTTTACAAAAGATTCCTCATATTGTATATTTTTTATTTTGGGTTAATTAACCTACATACAAACAAATAAATTACTCTGTTATTAGCACTTGCAAATAAATTAAGATTTTTATGTACGTAAATTGTTGTATTTGATATATTATGTAACATTTGTAGTCACATTGAGAAGTATTAAAAAAATATTTGTCTATATAATATTTTCATTGATGTGAATGTTTAATTTTCTATCGTTTAATATAATCTGTATGTTTTATAGCTATGTAATTGTAATGTTTAATAGTTTTAAATGTCATTCCAATATTTGTGTAGGATTTAACATGTCTCGCAATCATAAAGACAAGTATGAAAACTCCAACTCACGTCGTACACATACTTTTATGTCTACGGAGGATGCAAACTCTGGAAAGAAATCGTATTGGCCAGAATTGGAGATAACAGGCAGTATAAGAAATTTAAGCCCAAATTTATGGCAAATGACTCATCTAACGGCTTTGTATCTCAATGATAATAGTTTACAAAGGATACCATCTGAGATCGGACGTTTGGTCAACTTACGTGCTTTAGATCTCAGTAGCAATAAATTACGGAGTTTGCCAGCTGAACTGGGGGACCTCATCTACCTCAGGTATGATCGTATTTGCATTTATATCCATTATCCAGTAAAAAGATAACGTGAATTATTAATTGAACGCATATTAAATTTTTTTGTGTATCTTATTCTGATGTTTTGTTTATATTTCAGAGAATTGTTGTTAAACCAAAATTACCTCCGAGTGTTACCATATGAACTAGGAAAATTGTTCCAATTACAAGTGCTAGGACTTCAGGGAAATCCACTTAGCAAGGAAATAATGGCGTTATATGGAGAACCATCTGGGACTCACAAGCTGCTGTCATATATGCTGGACAATTTACAAGGTATGTGATCAAAACAATCGTTTATTTAATGAATCATATTTAATCTTGTAGAGGAGCTTAATATCGTTAGTTAATCTTGTTTTCATTAATATAATATTTATATATAATGTGATATAATAACGTAATATATGTTAATTTGTATTTGTTTATTTGCTATTAGCATGCAATGATAAATAATGACGATGACATGCTAACTAGGGTCATCGTTGATCGATATTAACAGTTGTTATATGTATTTGAGTAATGCGCCACCAGATGGCTGTATATGTCTACTTCCTATGTAACTTGCTAATCTCGAGTTATCTTTTGCTTTTCCGTAACAACATTTTTATACAAAACGTTGAAGAAACTTTTTTCAAATATAACATATCGTTGTTGAGGTATAATAATTGCAAATATTTTCTAAGTATAATGAAAATTTCACCCATTAAACGACAAATGTACGAATTAAGTATATACATACTTAACATGTTAGTGTTAATACAATCTTTTGTCAATTTTATGCAAACAAAATGGTTATAGTTTATTCAATAAGAATATTAATATTTTTAAAAGATATAATAAAAAAGAATGAAAATTGAGCAAAAGAGATTGTCAATCACTATAATCCAAATAAATTATTTTAATTAATAGCTGAGAAGTGTAAATAAAAGATTCAAATTTTAATTTCGGCATAATTAATCGATTTGTTTTCTCTCTGTATTATTTCACTAATTGTAACAAACAATACTAAAACCTTTATAATCGTGATAAGGTATCTCATTGACTTTATATGAAAATCGTAATGGAACGTCAGTGCACAGTAAGTAACACTCGGACATAGAAAGTTATGTATTTTCTATAATAAGTTTCTCGAAAGTCTATTGTAATTATTATTTATCTTTTTTAGACATTTCTATTTCGTTTCTTCATCGTTCTAGTACCTAATATTCTACCAACCTCTTCAAGTGACGATTATTAATCGTATTAATCATTGATTTATGAGAAGTAACGCCGTCAGTAATTGTCACGAAGATTAACGCGCCGATAGAACGCGTTGCGTTAATCTATTAGAAATAAAATATCGCCGATGCAAAGTGGCCATTTGGAAGATAAAAATTTCGTGATGTCGACGCAGAGCTTATGAAGACCATTTAATGCCTTGGAGAACACATTAGAGCCTACATAATTTAATTTCTTTTAACTTCGGGGTCAAGTGGGTGTGCCGGGGCGCAGGCGCGTTGAGTTGTACAAGTGGTTACGTTAGGGAATGCTCGGTGAAACGTGGGGGAATTGCAAAGCGGACCAGAAGGGAAGGCGTTCTTCTATCCATTGTGTTTCACAATTTTTGCCAGTTACCCGATTGCCTGAAAGGTCTCGGCTGTACCATTCCGTTTATCCATTGTTCTCCGACTTTTACTATTCGGCACTACGGCACTATGCCTGTCATTTCCTCTTCCAGAGGATACTACCTCGTCATCATCGTCCTCCACTTTCTTCGCTTCATCTTTCTTTGTGTCAAGGGTCGTTTTTTCTTTCTTCTTTTTTCTATTTAAAATCACGTTCACAGTGTGCAGATCTTTAAGAAGATAATTTTTTAACGTATGTGAATCATTCTCCGATATCTAAAATCTATAGGTTTCTTTTCTTTAAACTTTCTAATCAGAATGATCCATATCGAAGGAACATAGATATACAATGTAGCAATTTTTATGAGATTTATTACATAGTTGCTTGCATTTTTGAATTCTTTTCACTTGGCCCTTGTTTTTGCCTATATAAATATTTAATAATAATTCTTTTATGGTATATATCTTTCATGACTATTGTTTGTTATCGATGACACCTGTTCACGTTTGTGCTGTTTCAGAAAGATAAAAGAATACTCTAACTCTACTAGCATCTTTAACATCTGCATAATGCATTCACATTTTTCTCCACAAAATATTCATTGTGTTACTCAATTATTGCGAGTGTATTGAATATTATATGTTGAACTTGTAGATATCATAATAGTAGTTGTTTTCATAGAAAGATTAAAAGATTCATTGGTAATTTGTAAGGGAATTAAAGTAAATACCTCGCCGATAAAGTGTAATCTTTAACGTTCGGAAGAAGCAGCTAGCTACTCGAAGCTCCTAATAAACCCCACGGAAGAGCTATGGAAGTAAATCGATTTCCTACTGTTTACTCTTTAATGTGGCAAAGTTGTTTACCGATAGAGAAAAGGTTGCGTGTCCTATTTTATACGATGATAACGAAGCTAACTCCATAAAGTCATTATTTGCTACTCATAGTAAATTAGCCAAACGCTTTTTCTCTTAATTTCTATTACCCGACAAAAAATTATGCGATAAAATTATATTGTAGAACAAAATATATGATAAATGTTTGTTGCAACGGATATTTGCTTTTTTTCGTCGAAATATTTCTTGGAAATTTCTATTCGTTCGTAAGTATAGCGACATGGTTACTGAAATTTTACATAAATCTCCATTAAGTGTATTTATATAGATCTTTTCAAATAGGGCCTTTAACAACATTATGGCCTCGTCTTTCTATATTTGATGTTCATCGCTGGCGCATATTTTATTTGTTTTCCAACGTACGTAATCAATTGACGAGATAAATCGGAGAGTTCTGTTAGTTTAAATTTCCTCCTTCCGTAACCCTTTGGAACCTCATATGCACCGCAATGTCTACATTGGTTTCTCAACAGGAAAATCAAGTCGAGAGTTTAGTGCTCAGACGCTATGATGAAACTTTCGCATATTCACTGCAAACAGTCATAGAATAATCGGCGCGAACAAAGTTAATTAATTTCTCCATAATTGTTCTCTTACTCTCTAAAGTAAATCAATACAATTCAGTATGGCGATAGATTATAGTTATGGAAATATTAAGTGAAACTTTCGGAGATCTGTTAAAGTCTGTAAAAACACAAATTTTGCTTTTGTCATACAGTCAATGGAAAATGAATATTAGAAAGCATAATCGATAAATTGCGAACATCAGGATTTCTGAAAATTTATCGAAATCTCTAGAAACGCAAATTATAATATATCTATTACATAGTTGATAGAAATAAAACAGATTTAATGACGTTTAATCGATTTTCAAAATAGAATGCAATATATTTGCAAGTTTGTATTTAAGTTTTGCACAGTACTAAACGATCATTATGGGTTAATCTTGAAATTAATTAATCCTCAAATATATAGCACACCTGTACAATTGTTCGTAGCTCTTTTTTAAAATTCAGTTATTAGGAAATTAAACAAAAATTAATAATCTGAAAGTTTAAAGAAATGTGGAAATATCGATCGCCACTTTACAGTAGAACTATTTCTTCGACAGATTCTTCTTGCATTTGTTTTACTCATTGTGAGTATGAGTAAAACTGAAACTTCAATGAGTATACTCATTGAAAATTACGATAGGAAATTTCAAGGATATTGGATAAATTGACAGATATTAATTATCTATAGAACTCTTAGTTAACCGAGCAGTTTATTCCAAGTAGATAAACTAATCGCGAAGAAATCGCTGAGAAATTTTATAATTCGCAGCTCCTCGTCGTGAAAAAGCTGTGTACTAGAAAAAATAAGGCAATATATCGCCTGTACATTTTATATATCGTTAACAATTGGAATTAAAGAAGCAAATGCAAAGTTCCGTACAAAGAATAACAAGCGTACTGGCAATTGCGCGTATCTGCTAAACTGTTACGTTCTTTTACACCAGTTAAACTTTCAGTCTGAAAAATAAACGAGATACTCCTACAAACTTGGTTTGTTCGAAAATCGACGTTATTTTACAGATACATCGGCAATTCTCTTTTACGATTGATTCATCCTCCATTTTACGAGTGCCTTTTATTTGTTCGTTAAAAAGTCACGATCTCCTTTATTAGACAATTTTCCTCGAGTTGCGATATCCGCACGTATAGCGGACGTATAGCGGACGTATAGCGGAATGCGCGCCGAAGATTTCGTTGATGCGGCTCGAGTGGGGGAATAGAAAGCAGAGAAACGCTTGTCACAAACAAACAAGAAAATGTTCGTTTTAGTCTTTTCGAGAGAAAGAAAACTGGGTCTCGCTGACGCGAGACGAGTGAAAGGGGTCTTGCAGTCCGAAAAAAAAGAAAAAGAAGAAAAAAAGAGGAAGAAAGAAATTATGCGCGATTCACTAGGTTGCTCGGTGCCACCTCACCCGTATAATTACACCGGGCCTCGGTCTCGGCTCTGTGTAATTGAGGACGAGTCTGAGAGGAGAAAGTGAACCGCGGTTTCGTGTATACACCGTGGCGAGAGTTCCTATGATTCATTCGTTATTCGGCGTGTATGGCGCGCACTCGGTTAGGCGTTGAGCACACGAGCTGTGAATCGCGATGACACGCGTTACGAATTCGTTTCGATGCCTTCTTGTCGACCTCGTTACATTCTCCTTCTTCCTGCTTGCTTTTTTTCCGGCAGGTACAAACGCCACGTTGAGCGACGCGATGCGTGGAAAGTACGCGTCGATACTTTTCGGTTGACAAACAGAACTTTAATCGAATCAGAAATCATCCACGCTCTTGCAAATGCATTCGTAAGCATTCGAACAATTAGACTAAGAATTCTAAATTCCCTGTACGCGATCAAAGAAATGGAAAGTAGATACAGATTTGTTTGATGAATATTACAAGAAATACCGTTCTTTGAATATTTTATATAATTTTCCGTATTACGTCCTTCAAATTTCCCACCAGTTTCGTAAAAATTCCTCCGACGATGATTGTAACGAGTCAGTTGAATAACAATAATTATACGTAATGATTATGATAGATGAATTTCAGGAAAACGCACGGTTTGTAAACGGATCGTTTAATTTAATTTAATAGTGCGATTGTGGATAGACGAACGATTTTATTAAAGTGTTTGATTCGAATGAAATTTGATGAAACGCTAGTTAATGTAACACAGCGTTAATGAAATTATCTTGCATTATTTATTATGTTTATGTACGGCTGGATGAGTTTGAATAGACCTGGATGGTGCAAACGCGAATATCGTATTTGCTTCGTTTTTATACATGTTCTGTGCCTCTGTATTTCGCATCGAATCGCATTCGCTGTGGTTTTTGCGATTCGCTGAACGATTCGGGCGTGGGAAAGCGTGGAGTGTTTTCAGGCGGAAAACTCGTTGCACGTTCCTCGGTGGATACTTCTTTTTGAAAGTTGAACGCTTTTTATTGCCTCTTTCCGGAGGTCGTTGAAAATTACTTCGTTCGTTAAGTTGAAAGGTTCATTTCAAACAAAATTACATCGATCCGCGCTCAACGTGCACGCTAACGCGGTTGCTTCTTCAAACTCCGTGTAGTGTATCGATTCTGTTCTAGTTCGACGAAGAAAAACCGGACTTTGCTTAAATCACTGAAATCTTTGAATTTATCAGGATCGAACGTGTCTTGGAAACCGCGAGAATTAAACGAGAAATTCTTAATATTATTGTAAGAAAACCATACGTAATTCTTCTTGACAAGCGAGCCAAACCGATCAACTTTGTCTCTTTGTCAGTTTCTCAGTTTTGCCGAACAAGTACACGACTAATGTACCACTCTACGAAGAAACAAATTACGTGCTCACTTTCCATGAATTTATTTATTAGGAAAATTATCGTATAAATAATAGGAAATTCCAAGATAAATTAAAAAATCTAACGTTGAAATCGCTATTTTCTGTTTTATTTTAGAGGAGATATTTGTCACTGGAATATCGACGCAAAGATCGACTCGCCAACTATCGGTCGTTGTGTCCCGTCTTTGTAAAAGGAAATCACGTGCCTCGGATTTCCACTCGAGCGACTTGCGCCGATCGATAGCTTTAGAAACCGTTTGTCCACTAATAACTCTCATTCAGGCTCGTAATATCGGGGATTATGTACCTAGCGGCATGCCGAGCGACGCGGATAGTCACGTTTTGCGTCGTCGATGAAAAACGAATTACGAGCTCGAACGATAACGAAACGCGATTCGGCTTACAATTAGCTCGATACGTGTATTTCCGTTCGTACGGACATATTCTGGTCAAAGTAGGAATTTACGTATGTAACGTATAACACATACGACTTTTTGCAATGATATTTTATTCTTTATCCATAAGTTACTGCTTAGTGGAATTGAAATGTGCGCGATTTCATACTGTGAAATTAAATGTATCGTGAAAGAAAGCTAGCGTTTACGTCGGATGTTGAAATTGCGTAATGTCAAAAGTATTTCGACTTAATTAAAAATAGAAATAAGAAGAAGGAAAAAGTGTTATCAGAACATAGCTCGTTTAAAAGTGTATTAAAACTGTCTGACGATAATACGAAATACGAGGTCGCGTAATGAATCGATAGGGAAAATTACTGACGCGTTTACTGAAACCAAGCAACATAGAAATGATCTTTGGAGTAATAAATTCCATTTTCAGCCGCTGCCAATATTGTACTGCTTATTATTAGTTTCAGCTGCATACAATATACTGCTATTGCTCGTGCTATTGCTCGGATACTCACTCCATTTAGATCCGGATAAGCGTTTTTCTTCTACAACTTGACTCGCAGGTAATTGGTGTCTGGTTAACAAGCTCCCATTGTATTAGTAAATTTAATTAAAGTTGATCTCTTTAATCCAAATTCAGGTGTGCAAGAAAAGCTTCGTGTGTGTTTGGGTAATCGTGGAAGAAAAGTCGAATCCGAACACTCGAGTGGCTCAGATTCTGTTCGTAATCTTAATCGTAATAGTAATCGTAATCGATTTTTCGGTAGAAATTCGCACGATAATCGGTACTCCGAGTACTCGGATACCCAGGTAGCAAAAGCTGCACAAGTATCCATCATAAATACTTCAACAAATACAATGCTGTGTAAATACTTTTTGCCACCGCTGCATGTATTAGGTTGTCCGAAAAGTTTCTTTCGTTTCATAAGATGACAGTAGATGAACAATAATTTCTGTTTTATATTATTCTATTTAATTAGGTATGATCCATTACGTTATATTTCTATTATTATGTTCGTGCATAATTCAATAAACTAATATAAAACAAAAAACATTGTGCGTCTATTATTTCCTTATAAAACGAAAGAAACTTTTCGAACAACCTAATACAATGCGCGTTGTAAAAATGATTTTGCCAAAAGTGAGAAAGTGTCTGGTGGCTCGATTGGACGCCGGTGTGTCTATCGTTCGATACGTCGAATTTTCTTCGATAGCGTTTCATGTCGCTCGTAGAATCGGTGCTTACGATAGTGGGACACGTTTCGATAGCCAATGAAGCCAACCAGACACAGGTTGCGTTCACGTTCTCATTCTCGTTGTGGAGTTGCAAGTATACGGTTCACTTTCTACGAGCACCTGACCCGTGCCACCCAATAGGCTGTCCGAGTACTTTCCTTGCTCCAACTATTATTAACCACGGGCAAATTCGCCGTTAAATCGGTGTACGGAGGATAACCACCGGCTTGTATTCCCCGACAACTTATCGCCATTCTCAAAGCTGCCGACATCCGTGGTTAAAAGGCACTGCGATTTTTTCCTCGCCACGGACAATCCACGATTCTTTTCATTCGCTGGGAATTCATTACTCCGTTAATCCGGCTTGTTTTCTGAAAGTCGGCGTATTATTTACGCTCGGTTCTTCGGTATAACGCGACTCGCAGCCAATTCCAACGCAAAGAATCCTGTTTACTCGATAGGCGTATCGTGAGTTCGATTTTAATTCTTTCTTATATTCTTAATTGTTTCTTAATTATAATTTTTTGGGTTGTTATAATAAAAATTGTTGTAATAAAATATAGCGTTTTATTCGATTATTGAACTATTTAACTCTTGCATGTTATTTGATACTCTGTTCTTTCTTTATTTTTATTGTTCTCGAGCATCGATCGTTGTTACGATATCACGAAAGATAAGGATTTTAATATTTGTATACATTGAATATTTGTATAAGATAGATTTATACAAGTTGTTCAACTACTTTCATTTTTATGTAAGAAGGTTATTCAGACAATGAAACGGAACGAACAAATGCCTGGCCTTGAACTTGGTATTCCTGACACTCGAACGACGTTCCATCACTTTTGCAACGTTGGCTCATGCGAAAATAAAATCAATTCTGGCTGTCAGCATTAGCATAGCTCGCTAATAAAGTAAATTTCTAATTCAAAGTGAATTTCTAGTTTATAGGAGAAAGCAGTTTTGCGGGGTCTCTGAATTTTTGTCGTTCGAGTCGAATAACAAGTTCATGTAAATGTCGTGGTAGTGATATCGCTTTTAATTCCTGTGTTTCTCTCACAACCATTTTTCAAACTTGTTTAGGCGGACTTCTGTAGTTCCTGTTGTACTCATCTTCCTTGTAGACGATACGAATGTCTCTGAAATATTTTTCAGCGTAGTTTTGAAAGCGACGTAACGAGTAGTTGGTCAGAAAATCGTGATTGTCGTTCTACGATACAATAAAATACGATAAATAAAATACAATAAAATATATAATGCAATTTGCATATGAATACTTTCAACGTTATATTTACTATGCCTTATTTTTTTATATATGTTAGAATTTTGCTAGAATTACTAGAATTAAGAATAGTTTGGAAGTTTCTCAAATTTCAAAATCGAACAAAGATTCTTCTTTTTAAGAACAAACAATTTTCTACTCTCCTCGCTCTTAAACACTGCAAACTAAACGGAATTTCTTTTTTTCCCGTAACAAACAAATCTCAATTCTTCGTCGTCTCTGCTCGCTAAGGATCTTCAACAGAAACCGTATTCGATGCTAAGAAACAAATTCATCGTCACGCTTTCCTCGTTCTTAAACGTGCAAACTGGACGAAAATTCTTCTTTGCCTGTAACAAACGAATTTCGATTCTTTTTTATCGCTGTTTGATCAAGCGTGTTGGAAAGAAATCGTGCTCGTTGCTCGAAAAGTAGAAATAATAAAGGCTATAAGTGCCATACAAAAGAGGAACATTCTTTTTTCCTTGCAATGGTTGTTTATATGAACACCGTAAGCAGAAAATATGGACGCAAGAATTATCACGATAATTCATGCGATTTTTAGCGTTTCCTACGCGATATAGGATTTATGTTACACGATCCGTTTCCTAAATTAGACTATAAGTGTCACCGTCTTTCATGCTTGAACATGTGCGTACATAAATCTGCCTCAATTATCCTGTCAAACAAGAAAATCTCTACTGGCGTTTACATCCTTTTTAAGGAAACTACGTAATAGACTTACATCCTTTTTTAAAATACAAAATTCTTCTTACCTGACATTTTTCAAATTTTTTAATTGACAGGTCCTCGCGGTATTGAAATAAAAATATTGTAAAGTCATACGAAGCAGTATAGTACATGTAACGAACGAGTCTTGTTATATTTTGTCAGTGAATAACATTTTGCTGAACGATGCATCGTTTTCTTCACAGCGCATTTTTCCAAGTATCGAGGACTAATATTCACTACTTAAAAAGCAAAGAAGTCTAAAAATTATTTAAATGGTGAATTATATTTTACGGTAATGATTTTATTTAACGATTTCACATATCGTTTATACAAAATATCAAATTGAAAGTATATATTAAAAGTATAAAGAAATATAGGTAAAATTACAAACATTAAAGATGACTAGAAATAAATAACACAACTTGAACGTGAAATTAAAAATTCACGATGCGTTTTAATATTTTTTTACAATATTTTTATCGTTCGATTATAACTTTATTTAGCCATAACTGATAGTGTAACTTTTTAATTAATTTTAACACCACTGGATTGCTGTATTTTATTATATAACGTACTTTATAAAAGCAGAAAAAATGACGCAATTAATTGGCAACTATTCCAGGTGAGGTGGTGTAGGGTGACAAAGAAATACTCGGCGGTGTTCAACAATATATTTATTTAACACTTTACTGACCGCTAGCTAGTTACTGGCAGCTCAAGCGCAGATTTTCCCTGGCGTCGGCTCTGTTTCGGTTTAGGCTCTCCAATACCATTCTTTTTGTTCATCGCGAACGCTACGTTTTTCAAATTGGTATAAAACTGTGGGAGCTTACAAAGCAACGCAACTGAGCAAGGCACCTCAGTACTAAATAACAAATTACTGCTCAAATAATGAGAAAGATTGTCGGTGACAAAAAACGATTAATCGGCTATCGGTCGGTAAAGTGTTAACAATCCTCACCTCCAACTCGTTTCGTACCAACCCACTTTTCGCTTCTCGGTTACAACTCGACTATTCTCACTTCGCGGTTAAAACTCGAATCCGATTCTTTTCTTTTGTCGCCTCTTGATATCCTCACACACACGCGTTCGGTGATATACTTCGTATCGACGAAACCGTCGGAAAGTTGCGTTGGCAGGTGCCGTTACACAGGTAAACGATAACTGATAATAACAACAAAAAAGAAGGAAAACGCGTTGCTAAAGTGAAAAAGGGAGATCTCCCCCTATTCGGTTGGCTAAGCGTTAAGATTCCTTTTAACCCTGTTTGCTACGTTTCGAAAAGAAAGCGCTTTCTTCGCGACGATAATCTACCCACAAGCTGGCCGTGCGATAATTTCTCTGTAATTAACGCGCTCGCAACTTTTCTCCCACAATGCGATCGAATGAATGGGTCGAGAGGGCGATTAGTCTACTTAAGTAGTCGGTTGTCTCCAACTTTCTCGGCTGGTCGCGTGCAGAGATCGACGACGCGCGAACTACAACATGGAATCCGTTGCATCCAACAAATTCTGTTACGTGTAGTTGGCGAGTGATGTCGACGTATGTGCGCGCACGTGTTCACCAGCCTAACCACGGACGCGATTTCCTGCCTTTCTCTACCAGCTAGCGAACTCGGCAAACGAAGCGAATCAAACGATAAGGCATTCGCTCGACGCACACTGACGAACAGAGACGCGAATGTGGCCAGTGGGCAGCAGCTATTATAAACGAGACTCTTTATCTCTGAGAACTAACCGGCACCGCTCTTTCCCACGTTTTGTTGCTGCTGCGACCAGGGAGGGCGTTTCCTTCGAACTGCACGAACAACAGCGAAAGATAGTTCGAATTTCGTTCTACCTTGGAGTTTCTCTCATTATCGTTTCTCTTCTTCTCTCGCCACCCTTCCGATCTCAGCTGGCCCGGCCGCCAGTTTTGCGTGCCACCGATTCCTTTACCGTCCCAGGCAAAGTTTCGCCAGACGCTTTTCTATCCGAACGTTTTTCGACCGACCGCGAACCGCCGGATCTTCCAAGTTAAAGCAAAATAATTAATTTCTAATTTGTCGTAAATCGGTTTCTCTGACTTGTAGTTTCTCTGCTTAATTAGTTTCTAAGTTGAGGCAAAATAATGGAAGATCGTCGATGATGCGAATAAATTATTTTGATCGGTAGCCGAGGAGCTTAAGGAACAGAAGAGAAAGTTTCACGAGGCTCGTTGCCTGAACACCTTTTAATCGAGTTCGAACCGCCTTTTTCCTTCCAAGTGCGATGCAAAACAATCGACATAATTCGTCAGCGAGAATATCAAAGTTTCCAAGTTCTAATGTGTCTATGTGTCGTTTCGCTAGTCGATCAAAATAGTTGTAGAATTTTGAAAATTCTGATAGGTACGAGTAGAACATTTTTCATATTAAATTGCTAGATATTCTAATGTACACAGCGAATCATAAACGCTTCAGCTGGTGAAGCTAAAACAAGTAAAAATCTCGGTAGGTCCATTGTACTTTAGTTTTCGAATTACGAATGATCAAAGAAAATGTTGAAGGTTTTCGGTTCGATTGAATCATTTTTAACTAACGAAATCACTAAAAAAGCTGCAAGCGTAGCTTCAAGAATTATAATAATCGTAGATAAATTTATCTAAGCGAATGGCGTGCATATATAAATAGCTGTTTGTTATACTAATAATAAAATATAAATATCGAGATGCCTATGGTGTTCAAATATTGAAAAGTTGCTTCTGAGAAATGCAGCAATTTATAAAACTCGCTTGTAAGAATAATCAATTGTTTAAAGGAGCTGTAATATCTACTTTCTATTCTTTAATTTACCGTTCTCTGAATTCGAGTAGGTAATAGGTAGATAGAAAACATTCCGGGAGCGCAAAAAGTTTCTGGAAATTGCAACTATGCAGGTAGCGGAGGTGAATATAGAAAGTCTGGTGGTAAATTTTACATTGGGAAATTTTTAAATAAAAACTTCAGTGATAGTGTTTCAAAAGTTTTCTCCTTTCTTAAAGACACCGTGTTACTCTATAGTGTTTCATTGAGTTTCTAATAATCGCGAAAAAATTAACATTGGCGAATCTCGAGAGAAACGAGCAATGGTGTGTTTACAATAAAATCGAATGAAAAATATAATCGAATATAACATGATCGAAGTGTATATACGCAGAAAGTTTCATTAAACAGCGAAAATATAATCTTTGGAAACTTGTTTTGTATTAAAAAAGTTTGAGCAAAGTATTAAGACGTAATTGAGAAAACACTGTGGGATTAATGAAATATCGATAACGTTTAAATAATAATCGTTCTTAAGCGTCAGTGTAAGAGCTCAATGATCGAATTTACTACACCGATACAAAACATGTTTTATCATCAATTTTTCTTTACATGTATAAGATAATAGATATATAAGTGAGAATAACTGTAACATAGTTGAAAGGCGTACCGGAAAGTTATTTAAACATAAGACGTTGACTAAGCGCTGCTGTGGTACAATTTAGGTCAAACTTCTAAATCTTGATCAGAGGACTAAGTCCGTGGAAATTATGCTAAAACAACAAGTGAACTTACAGTGACTATACTTTTTAATTGCTAGCGAATAAGTACGTGCAACAAATAAATGAAATATTACACCGATCTACCGTTTGGTAATAAAAATTTAACGCACAGAGCGATGAGAGTATTGGAAAATTTATCGGAATATCGAATATGAATATTGATCTAACTTTTCCTACGACACGTCGCTCCTTGCTTTAATTGATTTCGATGGAACCGATAAAATCTTCTGTTACCCGACGTCCTCTTAAGTGATTTTTATTCAGAAATTGCAGTATGAACAAAGACAAATATGAAACTATGCATGGTGGAATGTCACAAAAGGGTATATTTCGATCCCTTTGTCCGTACATCCTGTTCCTGCTCTCTTCGTTTAAGAGCTATAAAGATAAAGCGTTTCAGACACAAACTTAAGTGCACTCGCGCCTTTAAACATCAGACGTGCTTGTACCGACAATGGGAAATAATGTCGACTGTAATGCGTACACGAATGAATTTGCAGCAGTGCAAGTTTCGGGCAGATGCTTTGCTTCGATTAAACTGCTATGGAAAACCTTTGAAATCGAGCCTTTACTCCAGCTATTTTTTTCTTGCTCTTTTGTGCCGATACAAAGAAGAGTTTTCCTGGCAACCTTAACTGCTGAAACGTCAGCTCGATAAATGAAAAATGGTTTATGCCTCTATTCATATGGCCACGCTTAGCAGCTTAGCATTTTAACGCTGCTTCGTCTAACGCTGTTTGAGGCTTCCGAGAAAGAGCCACGTCGAGAAGGAAACGGTATACGGCTGTCAAATTTTATAACGAAAAAGGAGCTGATTTCGCTATTGTTCCTTTTAATGCAGTTTCATTTTGTTATTTGGACTGCTTTTTTCGCAAAATCGGTTAACCGTGCGAAAGAAAAAGTAGAGCAAATCGGTAAAATTGATAATGCACGCACCAATCGAGAGCTTTGGTTTGTGGATAATTATTTTAATTTCAATTTTATTAAAATTTCAAAAGTTTCACAAAGCGGAGTTAAACGCTTTGGTCTGTCAGCGGCTCGTTTGGCGTCAACACGAATCGAATCTTGCAGTACACATGATGATTTTACGACTGATGCAACGACAGTCTGGCAAGAATTACCAATTTGGATTTCCCGGTAATAGCAAATCGCCAGGAGGTGCATGCAGCGATTACGTTAGTCTGCTTTCTTTTTCTTTAGACTTTAAACTTATTCAAATTACAGTTCCCATTTATTGTGATATAATAAACACGGGCATATAAGAAAATAGGCGTTGAAATATGTAGTAAATGTAGATTAAAATACAGTGATTACGTATCTTTTCTTTCCTTCAAGCTGAACGATTGTACGCAGACAGTCTGCAGTATAACCAGATAGAAAACAGTGTAAAAGCTGCATAAGCAGCTTACGTGCTGCGGTGTCTTACTATGCGAGTTATTATCCGCTGCATTTTATAGCGAATCATTTAGGCCATTAATTGTATCTTTCATCTCGCTGTAAACGATTTATGCGATTAGAAATGTCGACGACAAGATGACTGATAACGAATTAATATTTTAATACGTACGAAGAATTATCGAGAAATTCATTTGCCGGTAATTAAGTTCGAACAAACATCCAACTGTCCGAATTTCCTCGCAGAATGTCTCTTTTAAAATACACATTTTTTACCATATCTTCTCATTCAGACGCCTCTTTGTTTCTTTAGATCGGTTGTTTCGTTTTTAGTATCTGCAAATTCAACGCTGTTTTATCTTGCGCAGCTTTTTCACTTTCCCCTATTACAACACTAATGAGAAAACGTCCTGTTTAATTAAGCGACATTTCCCTTTAGCACGTGTGTATAATTCCTAATTAAGGAAATATTAATTAAACACTGTTCCATATTATCATTTGCCAACTTTTAATTGTGTTATACTGGCTGATCCATGAGCGTGTGTCGGTACTTCGGGGGTTGAATCTGTACATTCAATTTTCAAATTATAAGTCAGCTTAGAGCAGAAGGATCTTCTAAGCTGTTAGAAAGACTGTTAAAACCTGTTCTCGTTTACGAGAAGTCTTCGATTCGTCATTAATTTCTACCCTTTGATACAATTTAATCAACTACACATACCGTTGCTATTATGCAAATCGACCTGGTATCCTTATGAGCCTTATATACCTTATGAGCGATAGCGTATACTTGACAAATTTTCAGACGCGATTTTCTCAAGAACCAAGCCTTCCATATAACTTTGTCTTATCTCGAACCATAAGAATCTTGCTCGCTTCGATTACACGACGAATCTTGCCTCACTGTGTACATTAGAGACACGCGATTGGCTGCGGTATTCCAACACCTGCACAACGATCGATTATCAGAGTAATCAACGATCGTTTGTAATTATCGATTAAGCAAGTTGCCGATGCCTAACTGGCTGACAGTCGCGAGTCGACGAGGACAAACACGCGTTAGAGGGCTGAGAAAGCGAGGCGAAACCTCATTTATAATCCACGGGAACGTTTTACTCTCTCCCGGCGCGATTTTACGACGCTGTGGCTCAGAGTTTCACCTGTCACGCTAACGGTCTTGTCAAGCAACGATCTTCTTTTAGCTTTACGATCGTGCCACTCGTGCCTCCCTCGAACTTCCTGCACGAGGATCATTGTTCTTCCGCGATCTAGGATCCCGAAACGATGCTTAATGGACGTAGCAATTTAGTTGCAAGACGTGGTTGCTGGCAATCGAGAATTATTCGTCGTATTACGAGGTAAAATATAACGAGTCGAACAATAAGACGTGGAAATTGAAGAACGAGACGATGGAAAGCGAGAGGAAGAAAGTGGTTGGCAAATTTTACTGCTTTTATTTGTCGTAGCGCAATTTGAATTTTTCTTTTATTTTTATTATCTATAAATGTGTTCGCGTTCAGATCGCGTGCATAATTTTACGTTTTCTATTTTTCTAATGCAAAACAAGCACGCACAAGAGGCGGAAGAAGACAGCACTGAGATAAAGAAAACGTCCAATTTGAATTATGGTAATGGATGCTGTAGGAAATTACATTGTAGGGATAGGAAATTACGTTTAATGGTGAGCCAGGTCTCTATAGATTTTTTTTACAAATATGCGAAAGCACGCGACGCAAGTTAGAAAACTAATTTAATTAATCATCTAGAATAATGTTGTGTACGTCCTATAAAACATTTGATAAGGAAATAATTAAACGAACTGGCATAAAATCCATCAAATGTTTCTTTCCCTTTTTATTACTTTTTTCTGCAGTGAATGCAGACGATATTAGCAGGTATCGGTGTTTTCTTCATAAGAACTTGCATCTGTTAATTCGTACATTTTTCATTTCCTACGTTAATTCTTTTGATGTATTTTAAGTATCATCCTCCATACTTGCGGATTATAATGCATTCGCATTCGCCATCTATTGCTTCTTGTTAAGAATTCTGTTCCATTTTTCCTCTTCAATGCTATCTCCATTATTTGACGCGTTGTACGCGAAGAATAAGCGAAATACGATTGCGAAAAATACGCGCTATCGATATCAGCTAATCAGTGAATTATTGGAAATTATCGAGAGTACAAAAGGATGAACCGAAGACCACAGTACAAGCAACTGAGAGCAATCAGAGTCGTTGTACGGAAACCAATTCTATTGGTTGAATCAAAAGTAGCGAGGAAAGTCGTTCATTTACTGCATTGAACTAAAATCGCGTAAAATCGCGTGCATCTCGTTCGCTGTAAAAAACATACAAGCGACTGCTGTTTCACTACGTTTCACTATCGATTTACTTATTCTCTGCCGTACAGGGCTACGATACAGCGAAGTTGCAAATCCTTAAAAATCTTAAGAATCTTAAAAATCGACATTTTGCACGCGGAAATGATCGATATTGCAAATTTCGCGCTACTTTTGTTGGAAAACGGCGAGGTTGGAACTGAAATTGGAAAAACATATTCTTCTATCCATTTTAACTTTCGTCAACAACATTGTAACAACTGTTTTTCCGTAATTAACGAAGAAGTCGTGTTCACAGCGACTTGCTGTAGGAATTACCCGTGAAAATTTCAACTTCGAAGATGAATATCTGCGTGCTGGTAAGACTAGACTCTTTAAAAATCGAATCACGTACGGATAATCTAGCAAATAACGTGTCAAGGAGAATTTCCAAGAAATTGCAAGAAAGTCAAAAATTTCTTAATCGTTCACGGTACACGGCATAGTGACGACGGTTTATGGGATATCTTTTTGTCTTTCGTTTTCAATCGTCGTCCGTTTCGTAGCTCGGCAGGCCCATAGGACGAGCGTGTTGATCGCGTTAATTTCCTGTGAAAGTAATTACCAGCGTTGGTGGCGATTCGCCTCGATTCGTGCTGTACGGCGACATGTTAGCTGGCTTTTCGAAATTGGAAACGCAGAAAGGAAACTTATTCTCGTATTTGACAAATTGGCGTATTTCATTGGCCTCGTTATCGCATCTAATTGAGCAAAGAAAACGCTAGAAGGTAATGCGTCGTTGCCTGTGTACTATTTGCTCGCATTTACTTGGAGAGAAACGCAACAGAAAACGACCGTACGTGGTTGTTTTTTCTCGTACGAACGTTAATTGAATCGTCGAAGATTATAGCGTCTGTAGCGATTAAATAATGGAAATTAGCTGCAGCGTTATTAAATCCTGCCGGTAACGTCGTTAAAAAGTTTTAATTTTCGTTTAATTGTAGCCCTTGCGTTATAAATATTCTAGCGGAGATAGCGGCGGATATATCGAAGGTTGGATAGGACCACGTCGAAACAAACAGGAGGATGATGATTCAAAAGGGACAGTATATCGTTGAATCGCACCATAAATCACCCATAGACCGTGTAGAGTGCTGCAATTGCGTTAATGCACGTAGGAAATAAGGCTGTGTTCGATCGCCTACGCCTTTATCGTAAATGACCTATACCGTTTCGTGGTTCGCGGTTCATAGAAATTGGAGGCGCGCGGCATCGTGCACGCGTGTGTTAATTACGCGTTGGAGAACGTTGCGATAAATTTCAGCAGCGCCAGCTTTTCAGACACGAAAACAGTGGCTCGTAACTCGCGTCCTTGGGAGTTCTTTTTGTCAAATACGCAGCCGAACTATTGGTTTTGCAATGTTATAAATCGCAGCGGACACCGATCGAAAAGTAACGCGAGACCAGTTTTTTCCTCAGTAGCTGACAAAATCGAGATAACGAATGGCACGGCCGTTATCAATCACGATAAATTTCCGGCCGCGCGCTATCCTCAAAATTTATCGGTAATTTTGTATCGCGTTTTACGAGGCTAACGCGTATCTCATCGGTTCTTTCGCTTTTTCTCCCCGCCTCCTCTGTTTCTTTTTTCTTTTTCCTTTTTTTTTTTTTCTTTTTATGGACATACTTTCGTCCTGTCTCCGCTTCCCTTCGCCTTTCTCTCGGCCAATTCCAGCGGGCGTGACGCGAATCAATAATCACCGATCGGCAACAAAGCTGTCGACGCGCGCGTTATGGCCAAGATGAATATTCATTTTTCTGTGTGTGCGTGCCATCCCGGATATGGCGCCGATCACCTTTATCACGATTCCGATCAATCGATTGAAATTTCAGTCGCGAAATTATCGTTGCCAGCAAGCGAAGCTTGCCTCGTTTATCGTTGTACGTACGCGCGGCGAAGATACTTTTTCAAGTAGGACGCCGGTTGTGTACTTTGAATTAATCTCTGTTCAAGTCTGTGTATAAATTTTCTTTATGTTTTTCTGTAAATCGCTATTTATACTGCGATACTGCGTTCTATTTTTCTTTGTTGTTTCATATTTTAGAAACGAGCAAGAATATTTGGAAACAAAGAGTACGGTGGTCTAAAAAATTATAAATAGTTTTCGTTCCACTATCAATGAGTTCTTTCGCAAATTTCCGCACGCAGATTTTTTCCATAAAATATCGACATAGAAGAAAAATATGCTATGCAAACACAAACTCGTGAATGCTGTATTAAAAAGTTCTAACAGAAACACGAAATAGTAGCGGATTGATTTTTCAATCGGTAAAATATAGTCGTACTTTGTTTATATCAGTTCCATTCCACATTGTTGGTCATTTTTAAAAACAAGCATTGATATTCGATCAAGTATTAAGTTTATTGCCTAACGAATTGTTGTTGAACGTTTCCTTTTGTTTCAGTGAATGCGTTCAGAATTTCTTATTAATTATTTTTGAAGAGATAGCACGAGGATAAAATGAGTGCCTACGCATAAAATAAAATGAGTTACATAATCGAGCTTCCGTGAAAGTCAACGTTAATTTTATAAAACGCACCTACATTTTTATAATAATTGCGATAATAGTATATATATATATAACGATAAGTTTATTATATTAATTACTATCGCGTATTAATTCTTTTCCTTCAAATTCTCCACAAGCAAAAATCCGCTGATACGATACCTGCTAATCTTGTCGAAAGAACCGATGCTGAATTTGTTCATCATCGAGGATGGTGTTTGTATACCTACCAAACGAATTATTTTCGTGATAACTTTCTAAAGAAACATTGATGAGTCTGCGTTTATGTAAAATCTTTCCTCTATTTTTATTCACAGGGTATCCTATCTGCATTTTGCTGAAATAAAATCTCTCAGACATTTTGTGAAACGTTTTACCACGTTAAACGATCGTTGCTTACTAAATCTACTATCAACAGCAGTCGCGTCCACAAGATTGCAACTCAGAGGAACAGTTGCAACTTTATGAAAAGCACAGCACATACAGTCCGTCCGAGAGCGTTTAAGAGGATTGCAATCTAATACTTATAATACGATTATTCTTTGCCTCTTTCCCTTGCTTTGCTTTCGTCTGGTTTCTCACGCCGCAATTCACAAGAGTTTCGTTTGTCGTGGTCGCAAACTGTCCTCGAAATCTTCCTGCCCGTTGAAACATGCACTGGAACGTTGGCAGAAGCGGGTCGTTTCCGTTTGCGATGCCATTATTCTACGAAAAGTTTAGATGCACCCATCACTCGTGTGTCGCCACCACGATCATTCTTTTCCTCTGATTTTCTTTTCTTTCTATGCTTTTCCGTCTAACACAACCACCTACCACTCTGGTTACACGCTTTCTTAAGTATCGTTTCGATTCCTTTCGTTCGTTTCCGATTCTTCTTGCAGTGCTGTACCAATTGCCAACATTCTTTCATTTCGACATCTTCTATTTACTTGAACATCCTTTATTTCGAAATCTATCGGACGTTGCATTGAATCGAACGATCGTCCAAATTGTCCGCGGCTTCGGATTGTCTCGATGCGTTTCAAATCTTCGATCGTTGGATTTATAGTTACGGGCGGAAAGTTACCAACTAATCCATAGAGTTATCGCGTGCTATTTTTCCACGCCACAGTTCAAGAATAGGCTACAGTTGAAGTCGGTATCATCCTGTGTTTGCAAACCCCATTGCAACAGTTAGTTTGTTTCGGAATAATCCTACACTTATCCGCTAATCCACTAATACCGTGTCGCGAGCAATTACAGATTTAACCACGCTTTTACATTTTTCGTAATATTGGAACAGAAATTGACAAAATCTTTTAGACAATTTATACAATTTTAACGTAATGTAAAACTGAAGATGCAACGAACAGAGGTCTTCTTCTTTTGAAGTCTGCAAGAATTTTCTAAAAGGTGTTTCAGAGAAGCGCAATTTTAATTTTTCTTTTATATGATTTATATAATTTAATGATTTTTTTATGAAGAAACTCCCAAGCTGTATCGATTAATATATTAAAAAAATACAAGTTGACCTCTTGATCTTTACGCGGCCAGTTACAGGGGAGACGAGTAACATCGGATTATACGGACCTCTGAAGCCATTCAATTTCTTCCGAAACATTTCTCCATATAATTTTAATAATATCGAAAACATTTTAAATTCACTCCTTATACCCGTAATTACCGGGTATCTCGAAGATGCGATAATCTACACTGTGAAATCGAAGGACAAAGGCGAAATTCGATGAAGTTGCCCCTGGCCTGGGACAATAGATGCTCGTTTGAATTTCTATGACTGCTCGGATCCGCCTTCTACCGATTCCCGATTCCAATGAGAGGATTGTTTACCGAACGTGACATCTTTCTTGGATAGTTCCCGTCGATGTTTGATACGCCGAGGGCCCGGTAACCAGTTTTTGCGATCGGGTGGCAGCGAGAATTCTAAATTTCTGGATAGGTCGCTTTCGTGCCATAGCATAAGACTTTTCGCATGGAGCAAAGCGTACCTCCCGGCGATATGAATGCGCAGGATTTGCCTTTGTGTTATAGAAACGTTGAATAGATTCTTTGATACTTTAGAAATCACCGAGAAGCAATTTGTATGTAAAGAGAAGGAAAACGATTCTTCGTAGATCGTTTCTTTACGCCATTCTTCGTGTTCCATTCGGCGATCTTGATAATAGAAAGCGCCAATTAAATGGACCAAGAGGGAACGTGGAACAGCGTCACCTAGGACCCAGCAGATAGCAAGGACTATAAGTTTGGTCGGGGAATTTTTACGAAACCGTTGATGGAACGCAGCCCTTCAAAATGTATTATATCAACGCTTCTAAACTATCTCGACGGACGTTATTTAAGCCAATGGAGTTACGAAGTTTGAGAGATGGCAAACTTTTGTAATTTCCCAATAATCTCTCTAAACCGCGACAATTCTAAAGTTTAATTTTCTTCGTGATCCTCGAGGGACAAAACAATATCGCTTAGAGGAAATACGGCCAGACACGATGAAAATATTATTCGCGGTGGGAGTTTTGGGTCGGACGTTATAAACTTGTTTACGTACTTGGTCGACCTTGGTTTCTTCATAGAGCATTATTTTAACGATATTTCTTAATCCTAATATCTTTTTTTCTTTTTTATTTATTAAAATTTACAATCAATTCTCGCATTGAGAATTTTCAGTAATTATGCCACCAAAATTAAAAAAGCAATCAAATGGTACAGATAACTTGGCGATCAACTTCTTCTGGGAATTTCTGCTGTAAACGCTTCGACAGTTTACAAAATCGCAACAAGGAAGGATATAAATATTAGAATATTTAGAGAGTTATTAGCTGCAAAATTATTAGGGTTGTCTGAAAATACAGAAAATCCTTGTCTTCGACGGAGTCAGCATAATATCGCTGCTCGGAAAAATGATTCCGGAAGAAGCATTAGACGCGCATGCAAACTATGTTATGCAAATAAAAGACGTCGAATGGACCGAACAAAGACAGAAAAGAATTTAAAGAAAACAACGACTTATTGTCCAAATTGTCCCGACCAACCTCACCTATGTATAGAATGCTTTAAAGTTTTACATTCTAAATAATTTTTTTAATAAACCATCTTCGTATTACTTTTATAACAATTCAATAGTTTTATTACCTCCTCTGGAATATCTTTTCAAATACCTACGACGATCCTTCGCAGGTAGTCAAATAAGCGAATAAATAAGTCAAAAAACCCGAATACGGGTTACGCGACCCTACCAGAAACTTTGCTGAATACGGGTGTCGTGGCAGTAAACATGATGGAATTTAGCGAAAACATCCAAAATAAAGAGAGAGGTCCGTATTATTGTGTCCTTGAATATAAATTTTGTTTTGGATTACAAAGTCTAGAAACAAAAAAGCTATAAGTAGGTTTCTATTGCTGTTTCTTGTAGCTTTCAGCTACAGCTACACACCAAGGTTAACTTTTTGGTAATGACCTTTGCTATAAATATAAGAACGTGCTTCTTCTATTGTATTGTAACATTGTAAAAGCGAGGATCTAAATCAGCATACATTGTACTTATTTCAATATATTTTTCTATTACAAATCCATCCACTCGTTCCTCTATCAGTCGATCTCAACATGAATGAAAGATATTTCGTTGCGTGCGATACATACTTCATGTACGTGTACGTGTACATATATACAGGGTGTAGCATTAATAATCAGCAGACTTAATAATTGTAATTTTTTACCAGTATCAGACCGTAGAATTTGATGTTATAAGGTTTCTTCGTTGTTAATTTTCTGACAACGCGTGGAAGCAAGATTCCTTCAGAAACGTTTAAACGTGCAAAGACGCAATATGGAAAAGTTTCATTTACGCTGTGATGTATTAGTTACGAGCATTTATATGCATTTATGAGACATTTCAAGACGCAAAAGTGTGCGTGATAAAAATATATAAAATATAGAAAGTCTTTAACAATATTTGGCAAGTGGAACAAATCTCTACCTAGGGCCTCTACTGCTCCTATCGTGTTCATAGAAATACTCGCACAGATTGCAGTCTAGTTAGAAGCAGATATTTTTAAAGTATTATCGTTGCTAAGTATGCCAACAGAGATTTAATGTCGTTACTTTGTTGCCACACCGTACACGCATAAAGAAGTTGCGTGAATGGGCTTCTTCACGGACAGATAAATAGCATAATTTGAGACAAGAGCGAAGCTGAGAAAGGGGTATCGCATTTGTGTGTACTGGTCTAAACGAGATTTAATTCTTTGTGACGATGCCGCTTCTGAAAGGGAGTTCATCCCGACGGAATTGGATTTCGATTTCTCGCGGAGTATAGAAAAAGCGTGGAAACGAGGGAGAGTGAAAGCCAGCGTATTCTTCTTTTCCTTTTTCGCCTTTCGTTGAATACGAATCGCGGCACGTGGCACGGTGTACGACTGCGTCGAAACGCGGCAACTCGACGTTTCGCGACGGAAACATATTTTTCTTCACGGAAACAAAACGTTCTACGTGCTTGGAAATCTCGATCTTCCGATTCGATATCTCGGCGTAGATTTTTCCAATTAGGCTGCCCGAACATTCACGACGATGCATCTTGTACTTGGGCTATTCGTTCCGGCAGCTTCGCAAATATCGTTTGGTATTGCGTATACCGTGGCTGCAAAATCTATTTGTATATACGTACTCTTATTTTCCAATTGAAGAAGAAGCTAATTGGTACGCTTGTTTAGTTGCACGTCACTTATTTCCAGCTGTAACATAAATACAAGTTGATTCTTCATCTTGCGATTTGATCGAAGGATCCTAAATATGATGTTCTTTATGCCTGGAAATGTAAAATCTTGCCACGGAAAAGTCGAGTTTAATCTTTGCTGCAATATCAGCCACACGTGTGCCACGCATTAGTTGCGTACAGTGGCTCACGCAAGTATTCGAACAACCTCCGAAACGGGATAACTTTTTTAAAACTGTACCGAACGACTTGAATCCTTTTCGGAGGATAGAAGGATCAGTCGACTAGATGACGCGTAAAAGAAATTTGGAATAAATCGCAGGTGGTTGGAGTGGCGAAGAAAATAAATAGTGTTAGGTTGTCCGGAAAGTGTCTTTCTTTCGCATACGTGTTTTTTTACAATAGTGCACCTTCGTACAAACGTGAAACCAAGTCTGTGAAATGTCGCGGTGTTTATCTCAACAGAATAAAATGAGTCGTACGTAATTCGACAAAATAATATAAAACAAAAAACGTTGTACGTCTATTATTTTCTCATAAAACGAAAGAAACTTTTCGGACAACCTAATAATAGTAAAAAAAAATGTAATGGTCAGCTTGGCAACTTTTTTTATGTGTGCCTGTAATGAACATCTAAACAGCACATTTTGAAGAGTTACGTCAGGTGTATACATACGGAAAATTTAACATAAAGAAAAAACAAAACTGAAACGAGCAACAGGTATCGAAAGATGGACAAAATTACAGATATATTACAGTTACAAGCCGAAGGTCGTAGAAAACTGCGATTTTCATTGTCCTTAATGGTTTGTAGTTTATAGCAACGTTGCCCAATATGTATATTTATATATTTTTTTATTGCTTACCTTAACAGTATGTCACACTTGCACGTATATATCGCACACGATACTCAACACAGTATAATAAAATATATTCTACCAACATGTGCCCTAAATGAATAAATATATACCATAAATTAATTCAGTAATTATTCCTGTCGCAAACTTATTTCTCAATGTAGTGCTTTTTAGCGTTGTTTTTACGTTTCATCTTCGTAGTATCAGTTTTTCAGTCGTATGAAAGTATTGCTAAATGACTTGAACCTAACAAATTGTTCTAAAAATGCTCTGATAAATACAACGGTGTACAAGCGCTTTTTGTAGCTTTGTACATTTGTAGTCTTGCGATTTTCGAATACACACGATCTTGAAAGATAAAGTCTCGAAGGGATATATGGTTCACCGAGTTACGTCATTTAAGTAATTCAAGGAAAAAAGAAAGGATAACGAAAAAAGAAAGGCGAGCCAGGCAAGCGTCATTAAGCTTTGAAGTAGCTCTCTGCTTTCGCATAGTTTTCTGTCTTCTTCATGAGAATTCTGCCGGGTTTTATGTCGTTCATAAAATTCAACGGTATTCTACGTTATTCACGATTTTATTTTTTCTCTTTTTCTGCCTGTTATGAAAACGCAGAACTTCGCCCGTGTACCCTTTTTTATGTGTTCGAGGTTCAACTTTATAAAGCGGTCGATCGAACATTTCTGAACTTCGCGGACGTTTCTCTTCAGTATGTATAGAGTTTGCAATTTTAGAAAAATACTGCCCAAGTGATTAAAAACTTATGAGAAGAGATTAAAAGAGCAGAGTCGTCGATTCTAGAAAATCTGGAATTTAACTTTGTTAGAAATTTGTATAGTAGTCGACCGCTTTGGCTAATGCCCGTTATTTGTCAAATATATTTCATTTCAACTTTTCGACCGATTTTTAAAGTCCCTAGTATATCTGATTAATTGATCTGACAAATGAAATATTTGATATTCTAGCTTTCACAATCAGATAGCGTGTTCGAGTTTTCTATCGATGATTTTTACGTTCCAGCGTTTTTGTGGAATACTAAATTATATTTAAAATTATAAATATGTAAGAAGAAAATATTTGATTATTTTACTGCTTGTTTATAGAAACGTATTTTCAGGTTAGCATATTTTCGCTATATATTTATTGGTTTTGTATCTCGGTCGAAATCTTCCTTTGCCAAGCTATTTTAGCACTTCCATGAAATATAATACGACACATTGGAAAATGTAAAACCGACATAAAAATGAAATTTATCTGGCATACTAAAACGATACTTTCACTCTTCCAAACGCGTTTAAACGTTACTTAAAAATACGAGTCGTTATAAATCAGGCGAAATTAAAAGGAATTAAAGAAACGAAACAGTTTCTCAACTTTTGACACAAAAAGAAAATTTCGTTATATTTTATCTTTCAAACAACATGTATTCATAAAATTATCACGTTAAATTTTTATTTGAAATCGACTAGCAATTATTGCTAAATGTTTTTCTTTTACTGAATCGTCGCTTGCTATTACCATTTATATACGTTTATAGGTATATTATTCTTTAGAAGAATTTTAGCTATCTCATCGTTCGTGCTTTACCTTCTGTTCCTCGTATACGTCACGGAAAGTGTTTAGACAGAATACAATGTCTTATCGATCCGCTGAGACCTTGTTCAATTTAGATTACATCGGAACGAAGTACGGATGGGAGGCCAATGTGCGAGCAATTAAGTTCTAAAACACGTTACTCCCTTAAGAGTACTTCTCTGACACGTGTTAAAGTTAAATTGCGATTGAAAATAATCGCTTCAACGACCACGTATTGTTTTCAAATTCTGTGAATCTGTTTGCAAATAATTTCCGTGTTATTTTCAGTATTTTTCAGTGCGAAACAACGACGGAAACCAGATAATTGTTACAGATTTCCGATCGAAAAATAATCGTTTCAACAACTGTGTATTGTTTTCAATCCTATGGTCTGTTTGCAGTGTAATTTTCCCGTTATTTTTACTATTTTGTGTAGCGAAGCGATGGTTCAAGTGCGATAAGCCATGGCTCAAGACGGATAATTGTTACACATTTCTCGGTAATCCGGATTCTTCTACAAAACAGTGTTGGCCTTTAGCGAAACACTTGTTCGAAGAGAATTTTCATCAATTCCTTCAGTCCGAACTGCCAAACGGGAATTTCCGCTTCTTATTTCTTATCTGCGTTATCTTGCAGTGCGAAACAATAGCGAAAACCGGATAATTGTTACGGATTTGCAATTGAAAATAATAATTGTCTCAACAGCTGTGTATTGTTTTCGATCCTATGGGTCTGTTTGCCTATAATTTCCATCTTATTTTTAGCATCTTGTCTGATAATTGTTACACATCGCTCGACGATTCCGGTCCCATTCTTTTTTCTAATTTCTCTGTAAGACTGTGACTTGGTCTTTGGTGAAACGTTTGTTCGAGCAGAAGTTTCGGCAAATTTTGCAGGCCGTCAAATTGCAATTTTGTATTCTCATTTCCGTTATCTTGCACTGCGAAGCAATGACAAACATCGGACAATCTTATTTCGAATCCTTTTGCAAAATCGACTTGGTCTTCGACGAAGACGTTGCCCAACAAGTTCCACCAAATTTTCAAACGCACACTGTCCGGATCGCAATTTGTATTTCTTAAACACGAACCTACAAAACTCATTCCAATTAAGTGGAAACGGAGCGTTTCGAGATGTAGAGTGAATCGTAAAAGGAGGACGTCGGGAGACGAGAACGGAGAAGGTTTCCGAGCACGCAAGAAAGGAGAGGGTCAGTTGGCGGCATGGCGGGAAAGGGGAAGGTAACTTTCTCCGGTGATCGTCCTACTAACCGCAATATCATCGGCTCAAAGATTTTTATGTATATCTACTATATTCTCCGCTCGCTCACAGATTTCCCTTCTATATGCTTTTATCCTCTCTTGCTGCGATTTGACCTCCATTTCCTATCTTTTATCTATTTATTGAGTAGGTGAAAGAGGCAGACGCGCATATATCGAGGTTGTGTATTGGAAAGGATCTCGCAGAAATTTGTGTCGTAGATAGGGGAAATACGCTCGTTATGATTTACAAAAGATGAATACCACCGATAATACGTACTCTGCTTTCAATGCGTTCAGTTTGCGTACTTTTGCCCCGAAAATGGTTCGTATAGATCGATAATTTTGCTCGGGAATATTTAACTGTAATTTACATTCTCTGTATTTCGCGCTTTATCGCGTGAAACGTGGAACATGAATTAAAATCTACGCAGAAATTAATTCTACTGTGTTTCTCGAGTCATCTTCGAGCCAAACGTGTTTTTCTATTTTACCGAATCTCTGTAGCCCGAGGAAAATATGTCGCAATTATGAAATCGAAAGACTCTTAAAATATTATTAAAATATTACTATTTTTGTTTATTCAGAAACAAAATAGTAAAGAAAGATCGGGAATTGCATCAATTAACTCTTACGATAAATGTTATCAATCGATGTTATCAGTGTAACAATACACAAGAGGCAAAGTATTTCAAGTGGCAAATGATTTAACGTAAAATTAGATCGAACAGGTCACGTTCAATAGATGGTGGAACATTGATATCAAAGACCTTGTTATTCGAAAATATGGACACGTGTCTTTTTTTTTTTTAATAAAATGTAATTTAGTCGCAAAGTTACACGTAGACAGAGCGATTTTATTTTTCATTAAATCTGTCGTGAAATATTGACACGACAAAATTTATTTCTAAAAGTTAATGTGCCGTGGAAATAATTAAAAATATTGACATTTGCAAGCGTTAAACATTACAGAGCATTATTTTTTTATTTAAGGAATTGGTACCTACAGCTCGTTTGACAGTCGAGCTGTACATAAAATAGGAAAGGTTCTTCCAGATGAATAGACAAATTATTGCGACCAACTCGAAAGATATTTTAAGCCGCTTAACACTTTGACGAATTGTTTTAATTTGAAATCAAAATTGAATTTTGACCACTGAGAAGGTCTTAACCCTCGTTCGTTCCTTTTCCATTTTCGTAACTTCGTAAATTGACGCAGTGGTAAGATAGCGATAAAATGAAAAGATAATTAATTTTGTTGTTCGTCGTTCACACGCATTCACATTGATTTTCCTTCAAACGTATCGGATTCCATTCGCGTGCCAAAGTCGGCAAGTTTCAGAAAAATTGTTCTACAAATGGCCGAATAATATGTTTTGCGAGAGAAGTTTTGTTTTGTGTCAAATGGACACACCGGGACAGTTGTAGATTAAACAAACAATGTATATTTCATGCAACATAGACAGACGAAAGAAAAAATACATGAGAAGTACAAAGACACCACAATTTTACAAAATGGATTTACATAGGATAAGAGCAACGAACAAATATAATATACGTGTACTACAAAATATTAGATTGTCCGAAAGGTTTCTTTCGTTTTATGAGGAAATAATAGACGCGCAACGTTTTCTTGATTTATATTATTTTGTCGAATTACGTACAATCCATTTCGTTCTGTTGAGATAAACACCGCGTCGTTTCACAGACTTGGTTTCACGTTTGTACGTATGAAGGTGCACTGTTGATAAGAACACATTTGCGAAGGAAAGACACTTTTCGGACAACCTAATAGAAGACTGTTACGAACATGGTGGAAAATTTATAGTAGAAAATTTACTGAAATTCATAGTGTACCTATTCTGAACTTTCTTTCATCTTTTTTACCTATGTCTGTTAAAATCCGCAAGAAGAATTAATTCGTCGTTAATTCGGAAATTTTGCTAACGTTCGAGCATCGATCGACGCGTCCACGCATTTAGGAGCAACAACAAAAATAACGTAGGCGGACAATTAACCGTAAAGTATTAGCATCTCTGTTTAATGGTTACTTTGTTGAGCGTTGAATTGCCACCGGTTAGGCGATAGTTTCAAGTTAATTCCCCGGCTAGATCAAAGACGGGAAAGCGGCAGTCGCGTGTAATCGCGTGTAGCTTTCCGAGTATGTACATATATAGGTAGACTCTCGAAATTGCGGCTGCTCCGACTATTAAACTGAAGTGCGAACGTGGTTGGAGAAAATAAGTGGGTTATTCACGCACGTTCTATAATCGTCAAAGCGGCAGACAGCGCGAAACGCCTCCGGAGCCCGGAGTTATTTCCTGCGACACGGTACCGTCTACTACGCTGCAAGACGGAAATCCGGCAGTGTCGCGAGGAGAGAAACTAAAAAGGGGTGTGGAGGAAGCGCGATTTCACGAGGTGACAATTCCTTTGACTGGGACGCGCAACGAGAGTCGGCCGAGGCTGGATATTAGAAGGGATACCCGCCGGCTGCCACTCTCGTTTCGCCAGTTTCGCGAGTGCGTCCGGGATGTCATCTTTATGTGATGTATACAGAATCCCAGTATTGTGGCACGCTTTCAGGAAAATAAGACAAACCCATCATCGATCCGTGGAACGATTATTTTAAAGCTCGTTTCGGACCGTATGGTTACAGAAAAATAAGAGAAACCTGACAAACTGCTAAAACATTGCCAAATCTTATTTGGAACGTTGCTTAAACCTCGTTAGACTCTGAAGAACTCGTATGTTCAACATCGCAGTTTTTTTTGTTTTTTATTTAGTTGTTTACATTCACAATTTGTCCGATTTGGACATTTGGTAGAATTTAACATCGCAGTATTGCAAATATCTCGTCAATTGTGTAATACAATTAGGAGTTTTCTTCCTTTACATCGATCGTACTTTTCGCCTGTCTCGGTCAATTCTGGTATTCTTGTTAGTGTTAGGATTTTCATGATCACATTAGATATCTATTTTGTTATGTTTCGTTATATCGTTGAACGATCAATCACTTTTATCGAATCTGACACGTATTTGTCTATCTACGCCCAACTCGACGTACACAACGAGTTAGTTTGTTTTAATGGAATTTTTTGATGTTGTTTACAAGCAGCCTCTAGTATCCCCAAGTTTCGTTCACGTTAGGCAATTTTCGGTCAAACGACCGAGTCGATCGAAGTTGTTTATATTCGTCCGTGTAAACACAGTGCCAAGCAAATTGAAATGAATTTCAGTATTCCATTAGATCGTTCACCCTTCAGCCGGAGACAGTCTATTCCTCCGTTGCTTAGTCGAACGACTTGGTCATTTCGATTGTAGCTGTTTGATGCAAAGATGGTCCGAGTCGTTAAAGACAGAGTTCGTACGAGTTGATCTCTAGTACCCTTTCCCTTTCTTTACAATATACTGCACAGTATCTATACGTATGCTTACTGAGAATCTCCAGGGCAAACTAGATCTTGAGGGTCCCTGGAGACGACTCACCGAATCTCGTAGAAACTTGCTACGTTGTATTTTCCATTTAGTGGTAGTTGCACTAAATTAAGGAATGGTTATCGAGGAATAATATAGTCGAATGTTTGACCTCGTATTTTCTTACCTGACATAGGACAGTATCGTTTAATCATAAGCTATTAACAATTGCACAAATCGGACTTAAACTTTGGACTATTTGATTCAGATGAAATTCTTTCAACGAGATCTGGACTCGTCGCAAACTCGAGGCTCGAAAATATATCTATCGATATAGATGCGTTACAAGTTCAGCAGGAGTCCTAATACGTATGAACGGGATTGTACGTACACGTTCAAGGACATCGCCGAACAACCGGTCTAAGCAAAGAAGAATAGAAAATGCAGGCACACATCCATACACATAGATGCGATATTCAGCCAGCGTACCGCTCTTGCCACAATAGGCCAACCTATTACAAGATGCAGGAGGCACCGTTGCTGAAATAAATGTGCTTCCTTTTGAACGAATATTCACGGAGATCTACTCAGCCCATGCCGGCTGTTTTGTGCCTGTTACTGCCTCGCCTCTTTTTACCAACCTGCCCCGTCGAGGTAAAAAGCAAGAAAGCGAGAGAAAGCGAACGAGAACAGAAAAGCTACTGGCTTTCCCTCCACCCCTGTAAATTTTCATACTCTCGGCCTTGTATCTTGTATTGTTGTAACTCTCATTCCCTACAAATTATTTATTGCGATGGATAGCTTTGTTCGCGATAGACACCACAATTACGTATTGTCCATTTCGTAACGTGCGGTTCTATTTTATCGTTGTATGCTTATAACTTTGTAATACCCATTGTTCATTTTGAACGTCCTTCTTTTACAGACGTTTTATTTTAGTGTTGTAGGTCGAAAGTATGTGGATTTCAGTGAGACGGTTGAGCGTGGTTTTGGGAATAAAAATTGAGGAGAATTTCGATTATTCGATGTAGTCGTGAGAAATATTCTTCTGATAATCGAATAACTCTGTTCTCATTTCAGAGATTATTTCTTTCAGATAGAAGTATTGTAGTTTATTTTAGTTTCTATTTTTGTTCTTCAATCTTCTTACAAGAGAAGCTCTAAATTTCAAAATTAATTGATCGTGAATTTTTATGTATTTCTGCATTAATTGAAGGCTCGATTGCACGTATAAATCACGTAATAATGCTCCAATTATTCGATTATATGTAAAATATTTATGTTCTTATACGTACCAGAGTAAATTACTGTTGGTGACTTTGTTTGGATGAGAATGAGATATACATTTTTATTTTCATATTTCACATGGAAAGTAAGTAAAATATCTTGATAGTGAATTTAAATTAATCTATTTAAATTGTAGATTTTCATGCAAACTCATATTTCTGTGGAAATAATTGCTACATTCTTTACGTTATTTCTAAACCTGTTACATTTTTCTAACGACAAAGAAACGTGTTTTCAGCTTGAACAAAGTATGAAAACAATCTTATTGATGATGATTTCTCGCTACAATTTCGTATAAACAAACCTACCTTCTGTTTGCTAAAGTATGGTCAAAATTGAAATGTAAAAAGCTTTAATGTAGCTTTTTAAAAATTGCATCTACGCAATGCTTGGTTTCACTTATTAAATACTACAACAGATATTTCCAATATTTTCTATATTTTCGTGTATCAAGTACAGTGTATAGATTTCTGCGTCTTTAAAATTCTCATAAACGCATAAAAGTTCGCAATCTGATACTAATATTGAAAGGAAATTTAGAGAAAGCTTAATATAACACGTTGGTCGCCCAGCGGAGCCCAAATCCGACCGCCGGTACGCAGAACGTAAATAGAGCGACAAGCTGGAATTCATTGTTTATCGCCTTCGATTCATTGTAAAGAAAAGATTATTTAGTTCTGAAATGAAGAAAGCGATAAGCTTTCCAGAGTATTCCGAGGGATCTCATGACTGATATCTCAGATCTTTCATTTAGTCGAGAAGCATACTTGCGAGACGTACGTCAGTAATTTTTTCATCCTCAAAATGTTCAGTAAACAACGTGAAAATATATTTGAAGGTGAGGAGAGTAGCGATGACGAAGTCTACGACTATTGTTCGAAGTGTCCAAAATCACCCCAATTGTGTTTGGAATGTTTTAACAAATACCATGAGATATAACATAATGAAATATTTTATCCAGGATATAAATTAATAAAAAGTATGGTATAATGTGTTTTTAATATTTTTATGTTGTATATCCTATATATAATATCTCATATTTAATTAACTCGAAGAAGAAGAGCGTCACCCATATTTGGGTGACGATTCCTCCACGGAATTATACCCGTCACATAGATATGGATGACGCGACGACCAACGTGTTGAGAATCTATTACGCTCGATATGAAGTAAATATGCAGCTCTAAAGTAAATATGCAGCTCTATTTCTCTAAACGATAATTTAGACCCGGTACTTCTGCGTACACTGTATGATATTACGATGCTCCAGGTATATTTTATTGTTCGCTCGTAACCAACGATATTGCGGCTGCTGGTTATGTTTCAACGTTAAATTAATGACGGTGGAGTCTATTTGGTGCGAAGTGGTAACGAAGATAGCTGTGGTGTATCCTTGATTCACTCTGTTTGTTCCTTCCAACATATGCTCCATAGACTAAAATCTGTAACGCGTACATACAGTATAATTTATTAGAAAACGTTATACGATACGTTTCACATCGTACAGAAGATTTACCTGTATATGTAAGACATTTTCATTTTTTGACAAAACAAACCTTCGCTTTTCTACGCTCTGTAAATCGTCCTTTCGTAAAACTTGCTTGCGTGACTGCAGTTAGATTAAAGTTTACTGTTTCTAATTGACTGAAGTGGTGACTCGTGTCACTTCCCTTGAGAAGCGTTCAATAAATACGCTCTTGAGAGGATCGTAAGGGGAATTTGACTATCGTCTGTGTTTCCATTCGATCGTAAACGTCATAAATTACAGCGACTGCTGTAACAATCGACATACCGCTGAGAAACATTTTACTTTCATAGATGCGTACTTCTTCGGTTCATTAGTCTCAGATCGTTTGAGTGTCAAGCTATAGATACGATAGAGAGGATTGTTCCACGATAACAGAGAGACTCGTGATTCTAGCAATACATTTAAAATTAGTTGGCACTTGAATGATGGCACGGCGCTGTGAATGATCATGGACAAACATATTTTCTGCTTTGTTTCTTCAATATTTCCAAGAAACTAGTGGATATGTTAAGTGAAACTGTTTTCGTAAAGAATAAATTAAACGCTGTAAAATACCAGGAGATGTTACACGGCGAATTATTGTTTTTCGTAACCGAAATAGAAGACAAAAAGACGATTTTTCAACGAAACAATGCTCCTATTCACAGAATTCGCCAGTACGAAAAACTGGTTCCAAGATCTCGGAGTAGAATTATTACGATGACTGGCATTGAGTCCTAATTTGAAACCGATCGAGACCCTGTGGGGAATTTCAGTGAGAAAAATTCACGTTCAGAAGAAGCCACTTATAGAAAATGTTGAACTTAAAAAAAAAATATATCCGCGTGCGCAGATGTTCGAAACAAAACTTTAAATAAGTTAGTGGATAGTGTACCAGACGGATTAATAGAAGTAATAAAAAATTAAGAGAATACACTAAATATTGCATGAAAAGGTAGCAAAATTGATATCGAGTTTATATATTTTTAACAGCCAAAGATACAAGTTTAAAAGAAGATTTAATTTCTTCCAGACTTCGAAAGAAGAAGACTTTTGTTTGTAGTATCTTCAGTTTTGCTTCATACGTACTATTATATAATAATACGAAATTACGCGAATTTTTATTTTAATATTATGAAAGATCTAAAAATGGGCTTGAGTTTATTCACAGTGCTGCGTATTTCATACGACGCGTTGATTCCAAAAAAAGATAGCGCGTATTAGTTTCTCATTATCTCGTATATCTTAACAACATCCACGTGTCGTTATTCTAAATCCTATGAGCGATAGTATATGTTTATCCCGCACCAAAAGTTCTTCATGAACTTGTATTAGGTCGTCCGAAAAGTTTCTTTCGTTTTATGAGGAAATTATGGATGCACAACATTTATCGTTTTATATTATTTTATCGAATTACGTATGATCCATTTTCTTCTATCAAGATAAAGATCACAGCGTTCGACAGATTAGGTTTCATGTTTGTATAAAGATGCGTCCTTGTAAAACACGTGTCTGTAAAAGAAAGACACTTTTCGGACAACCTAACAGTTTAGTGGGTCCCAAAGCAAGTTGAATAAAGTAGGATAAAACTGTAAGAAATGGATTAATAATAATGATAAGCTGGCAATAGATATCCACAGCACTATGTGTTAACACGATTCCCATGACAAATCTACCAAGTTTTCGTAGCGTTTTCATTTTTGCAAAGGACGGTCCAACGGGGGAAAATAAATATTGAAACTTTTGTGTATCATCCTCCGGAGTGCTTTAAATTTGGAGCTATCAAATATAACGTGAACCACTTTGTTTCAAATATATCATCGTTATTGTCGCTTTCTGAATAGCTCTCCTGCCATTGTGTTATACTTGAGCTGTTAAATATTACCTTCTTTTTTCACGTGCAACATTATACGATGCAAACTTATTATTTCGGAAATGTATCAAGTGTCTTGATTCAGAGTATCGTTTCATTGTCCCACAAAACGTACGTTTAATAAGATACCATAGACGAGCCATCGTTTCCCGATAAAGGGCCGCGCAGCTATTAAGTACACGCCAACTAATTAACTTAGCAAGTCGAAGCCTCCGTTCTTCTTCGAAATCTTCCGCAACTGTTGCCGAGGAAATTGATATTCATGGTCGATGTAACTTTCTGGCTTCTGCAAGTGACAGTACGGAAAAGAGTTGATTCGCGGAAAGGAAGGTCGCGACGCCTGGTCGAGTTGTATCGTTGATGTCGGATTGGTCATCCTTAATTATACTCCGGCCACGGTAGAAATTGTAGCGACCGCGATCCACGAATACCTGGTGCTATTCGATGCTACATATCGAGCAGGAAGAATCTCATGCTCGTGCTAGGTTCACTCAGACGATATTACAGTCGAAAGCTAGCGCATGTAGACGTACACGCGGTTCTACAGATGGAAACGCATCTATTCGACTCTGGAATTTCATATCACGTGGCAGAAGGGATAGTACGCCCGAGCATTAATTTCAAAACGTACCGTGCTGATGCGAGTTTGAGAGATGATGATGCATTCTGGGACATTCTGCGATCTCCAGAGATCTCCGAATGCCACTCGCAACAGCAGTGAATCGTACTTCGGTTCTTAAGTTATTCAATAAGAATCTCTTTTCTTCGGTATGTTCCGCGGATTTAACGCTTAACGTTTCTTTAATTCGTCCTGTTGACGCGTTAAGGACCAACGTTACGTCAACGCAACGTCTCGTTTGTAATTTCCTTTCGATCAGTTCGCGTTATCGAATTCTATCAAATTGGTGTTGTAATGGCGAAGAGGAATTCCGAGAATTTAAGTCAGCCTTCTTTTCATTGCTACTTTTTCCTCCACCTAAGTTCCTCTTGCGAAGTTTGAAGAAATCAAAGTGTCTTACAGCACAGCGATGTGCTTATTCTATTTTCGAATTATAGCACTTCTTTCTTTGCGTCTAATTGCTCACTCATATCGCTTGCGCCTCTTTGATAAACTTCGGTGTACGTGAATTTTACTATCTCGTCGCTTGGTACTTAATGGGTCGATAAAGAAATCCAAATACCGAGAAACTACGTTTATTTGGAACAAATTTTAGTCAATATCGGATCAAGTTAACTCTTGCCAGCCGAATCCGCTCATTTGTATGTGAATTCTTTCTACGTAAACGAAAAATCATGGGAATCAGTGCGCTCCTACCATACGAATTCCAACAAAGTTATACGAACTATTCGTCCCCCGACAAGTTCGCACAAATACGATTTTCTTGTATCTGTTCTATTCATTTTTACCATTCACGGTTGTATGAGAATGTACGTTACCCGTAACACGATCGATAAATTTAACATTTATCGCTAAACATTATCTGTGTACGTGGTACAGCCACTGGACAAGGAAAAATGAGTAAACATTATTACAGTGTACCGTTTTGCTATTTGCTAGACATTTCTTAACACTCGTTAACGTAGTAATTGTGACATTTCTCTAATGTTTTCACGATCTGTCTCCCACCGTCCGAACGTTTCCTGGCAACGGTATTTCCATCGTATCGGTACCGTGTATTTCATCTGATGTGCTGCAGCGCAACGGCTCTCTTTCTCTCTCATTAGATATTCGTATCTATTTAATGAGTAGAAATACGTACACGTCTGCTAGAACATAGAATCGTTTTAACGCTTTATTGCGATCGATTGAATAGTCGGTACCGTTATGTCCAGCAGGATTTCGGGATCGTGGTACGTTGTTACCAATGAAATGAGGGATTAGAAGCGATGGAGCGTCATCTTCACCGGCCTATAAATGAACTGTATTTCTTTTAGACCTGTTTCGCACGACCCTTTGCACTCGATACCGTACACTTCTGTCTTGAGCGATGATTCACGGTCCTAGCTTTTCTGACTAATGAAACTGTACATCTGCCGGGGAATTATTCCGTCTTAAAAGAAGCCGAAATTTTGAATAATTAAATCCACGTACAAATGTAAAACGATCATAATTTACAAATATAAAAATATCTGTCCATTACCATAATCAAAATAGGTATTATATAAGAGTCACTTGTCCACCAACGAACTCCATTATACACATAATGGCTAAATGAATATAAAATTTGTAATAAATAAAAATTCTGTAAGAGATAAAGCGGAAAACAAACTAATATCGTTTAATATTAAAATGTAATAAGCAGTTACAAACGAATACATATTTCATGAACTTATAAGTATTAAAACATTTTAGTCGATTTGTAGCAACGGTGCAAAGTGTATAAATTAACCACGAATTAATAATTAGGAGAAGCCTTCTCATGCAATTAACAGACTATAAATATAAATTATTTATTATATATATATATATTTGATTTAGATTACCTGTATTAACATTTTTCGGTATCGTTACCTGTATGAAATCTTTCTATCATTCTAGAAGAACTTTCTCCATCTGTTTCGTAATTTAGAAATTAAAGGATCTGAATACAAAGAGCACGTGAAGCAGTAAAATATCTGTATAACATTCGGTTACAAATATCTATTTTATTATTGCATATTGAACTTCAAAAATTTACACAATCGCGTTATAATATTCTACCGGAACTGCAGTATAACGATGATAGAAAATGAAGTCATTGTATTGCGATTTATTTCGTCATTTTGTATTTAAGATATATCTTTTCGGAAATAAACAGATGTGTCCATATATTTTTGAACGGTTGTGTAGCTTTATTATATAAACATAAATTATATATATTATACTAAATACATTATATTAACAGTATAATTTAACATACACATACATATCAAATTAATATATACAGGGTGGTTGGTAACTGGTGGTACAAGCGGAAAGGGGGTGATTCTACGCGGAAAAAGGAGTCGAAAATATAGAATAAAAATTTTTCGTTTGAAACTTTGTTTTCGAGAAAATCGACTTTGAATTTTCGCTCGGTACGCGTACACTTTATCACGTCTCGTTATAACGGATCTCACCGTAGATCGTTGCTTCGATGGAAAAATTAAAAAAAAAAGAAAATAAAAAAAAATTTTTATTCTATATTTTCGACTTCTTTTTTCGCGTAGAATCACCCCCTTTCCGCTTGTACCACCAGTTACCCACCACCCTGTATATTATACTAAATACATTATATTAACAATATAATTTAACATACACATACATATCAAATTAATATATGTAATACATATATTTATTATATGTATACAATTATCTTCGTCTTATTATAGTATGTTTATAAATATAAATATAATAGATAATTGTAAAAGTTTAATATCAACAGAAAGATCGATCAAGAGATGACTTGCTTACATGTTTGGTCGTAGATAATTTCCAGTTGTTGATGATTCCCGTATCACGATATCGCGGCGAATTACAAATGAATTGGTGCAGTTTGCCATGGAGATCAGTCGCAGGTGTTTGACCCCAATCAACATGCAGATGATGCATTTGTTCGAACCCATCGTTAATTCATCTATTAGACTGTCGCTACCGGTTGAACATTACGTTCGTTCACATTCATATTAATAAATGGAAATTAAATGGAAATTTTTCATGTTATTTCGTGTGCATAGCCTGGTTTTCTCGGCGGAACGTTCACGTGCCATCCATTGTGTAATATCTTTCCAGGAATATAGGTGAAACGAGGGACGTATGATTTGAATGTAATTTTACGTACCGGCGGAATAAAATTAAAGACTCACCTACTTTTTTCTAGAAAAAAGATCGCTCGTGCTGCGTCATTCGTGATTCCTACAGTTATAATTCTGATTTCTAAAATTGTATGGCAATCGATCTATTAATAGATTAGCAGTCTGCGAATTGATATCACACTCGCGTGACATTTTTCTCGTATTTATCAAAATTTTAAACAAATATTTGATAACCTTAAAATAAAACACAAAGTATCAGTTACCTTCCCAATTATTATCTGTAATTTTCGAAAACGCATAATACCATGTCACTAATTATAAAAAGCAATAACTTTGTTTGAATTTCTGAATTTTAAACGAAGATAAGGTATTTTTCTTCCTGTAACTTCATTAAAATTTTAATACTTCGTTCAAATATTTTTCAACCCTGTACAATCATAGGCAACGTATCTTTTCTTATGTATCGTAGAAAAGCGAAAGTTTATATTAGAAATTATTTTCATAGTACAAACTTGTTTTTCCATTTCTGTTATAAATAATATGTGAACTATATCGTACTGAAATATCTGTCAGAAATTTTCTGCCAATAGTATCTTGCCTTTTGCGTAGAAAATTTTATTTTCTTCTCGTTAATAGAATATGTATATTCTCTGTAAAAGGAAATCGAATCTAATCGTAGTAAATTATGTCTAGCCAGATGATAAATAGCCAGAGATTGATAGATTCTGTAGCAAATAATCGTAAGAGGATAATTATTTTTAAAGTTACTCGGAGATACTCCATCTGCTTAGATGTTTATACGTATGAATGATACTAATCACATACATATGTTCGTAGATGCTGATATTAATGAGCTTATTCTTTCTATTTTGTTTCAGGTAAGCTTTTTAGAACAGGGTTACTAATGACTGTATTCGTTCGCGAAGAGAGATCGACGGTGAGTAAGCACTTTTCATAGTTATGTACGATTCGAAAAGAAATAGATAAACAATCACGTTGTTAATTACATTATTTCTGCTACTGTTAGTTTTTTTGGAAACTTCGAGTTATCTGATTATTTCTCTATTCTCTTCACTAATTTCAACCTTATGTCGATTCTATTAATCGTTAATTTACGTCCGGTCTCCTTGACAGGATATTTTTAATTAAGGTTTTTTCCTCCGTCGTATAATTATTTTAATAAAAATTTCATTTACGATATATTGTTCCGACGAATGAAACGATTGATCAACAACGGTTCAATTTCTGTTATCGGCTTCCTTTGTGCTTTCATTCGCATTTTTAATATCGCACAAATTTACCTTGCAGATCGTAATTACGCGAAACCGAATACGATTTACTTGCGTTATAGGAAAAAATAATTTAAATCTTTTACGACACGTCGATTATTATACTTTGTACAAAACCACGTCGATGATATTTTACGGCAATTAGCTCGTTTGTTAATTATGTGCAAATTAACTTTTACGTCGATAACGTTCTAACGGTTCCTCAATCCAACGTGTGCATGTGTTGGTGCTTAAACACGTATAGCAGGTATTCGTTGCTACGTTAGTGAATGATTGATCGATTCGAAAGCGATTACTTGTACCTTGGGTTAACTGTAGGCATGGATTTGCACCAATTTACAACGCGATTAAGTCCACGATGTCTTGGCAATAATTAACAAGAGGAGCAGGTTAATGGTGCTCTAAGCAGAATCTACTATCTATTGTGTTCAAATTCCTCCAGTAGAACGATCGATAGAATCAACAAACAATATTTGAACGCATGCATTGAACGCGTAAAAGCATCTCCTATGAAAACAGCCACTGATTTCTAATCGCTGTAATCACCAGACAAAATATTATCATCGGAAATATTATTATGCGTTCGTATTCCGAAGATATATAACGGTTTACTAAATTTCTGTTTCCAAAGTATTTTGTACGAGGAAAGACTCGAGGAGAATTCGTTGATGTTTTTTAAGTATCATGTCAATAACTGTACATGCCTATTTATGAAATTATCTTTCACAAAAATACGTTTGACATAAAATAAATTTTATACGTCCTATTATGATGTTTACGGATTAAATATGGGAACAAAATGAATATTCATAGAGAAATTAGATTTAGAAAGTTCTCGACATTCGCGTCCAAACGTCCCACTTAATATTCGATGTTCCTAAACTTTGAAAGAATATCGCTTTTGAAGTGACATTAAATACACACTTATATTTATTGCTTTATGTAGTAAATTATTTTGTTAGTTTACTCTAAGTTTATGATGTTATATCACTTAGAGTGAAAAATATAATTAATCCTAGAATCGATGTATAAAATAAAACTAGTAAAAATCTTCTTCTCTTATGATACATTTGTTAACACGAAGCTACTTTTACTAAAACCAGTCAAAATGACTGGACTTTAAAAAATACGTAACAATAATAGAATATTTTTATATTTATTGATTTATTACTTTCTTACAGAAGCAATTCCATGTCATGTAGTACATTTTTGGTATTATTAATCCATCTGAGACCATCATCCCTAAATGAGACTTGACAAATTTATAAAATTGTAGAACCAGTCATTTTTACTGATGTGGTATTTTTAGTGTTAGCATCTAGCGATCGATCCGGAATTTTCCTAATAACTGATATCGTCATATCGAATAATACGCGGTAAAAATTTAAAAAACGTGCGGCAAGTTGTACAAAACGAGGAAACTGGTTAATTGGAGTTCGATAAACAGATTGCAGCACCCTTTTACACTTTGACAAGTACCAGCCATTTTGACTGGTGTTGGTATAAGTAGCCTTGATACAAAATTATTTTCAGTTTGAATACATAAGAAACAAAATAAAATTCATTATATTATTCTTTTAGTTATCGTTGCAAAAGTCATTAGTTAGTCGGTAGTTCTAGTGTTAAATAGGAATTAAGTCGTAATGGTGGAGGAAGCGATATAGAAAATTTAATTGGGTTAAGGATCAAGTATGTACATAATCGAAGATGAATAAGAATAAAACAAATATTACTGTTCTTTGTGTACATACAATTTAAATTACTCGAAACCCATTATGTATCTTTGCATATGTATTTCGAATGCCACAATTCCTTTAACCGAGTAAGTAATCCATCTCACAGAGTATAACTAATGTACAAGAAAACTATAAGGATAATCCGTTGGGTTCGATTGTAAAATCTCATCCGTATCTGGCACGCGAATTCTCTTTGTGCGATTATTTAGAAGAGGAATTGAGAGACACGAAACTGATACCGGCTTGGTGATTTTCTTTGATCCATCCGTTCGTGCAAATGGTTTTTTCGCGAATGGTTGAAAGCTACTTCTACTGGCCGACTTGAAATGGATATGGCGAGGGGAAAAGGCGATGTTGTTGGGTAGATAGAAATTTCGCCAAGAGGGAAAAATAAAATTCGAGTTCTTCCTGGTTCAAACGATACGCGCGGCCGGTCAACACCTAAGGGTTGTAAGTTATGGCGACGTTTTGACACGAATGAGCCGACCTTCGGCCTGCGTAACGGTTCATGTCTTAACAGGCAAAGGCATCTGCAAGTGTAGAGAATTTTTAAGAGATACTTTTCAAAGTTGTTTTGCGTTATTCAAAGGACGCATTTGTCTCATCTGGCGAGACAAGGGAGTTCGAGCGCGCCCTGTCACAGGGCTTGAACATGTAGGAATGAGGCTGGGACGACGTGAAACAGCAGCAACGGCAACGCAACAACAGCGACAACGTCGAACGAGCGTGTCTCGTGTGCAAATGGCAAGGCATTTCGTGCATCCTTGGATAATATGCGGCGCAATGCCAAATGCCAGCACGTCCGCATCGCAGCCAGCCTTCCAATATGCATGTGTGCAACCTGCGCTCCGCACGCGCATCCTGCGTCTATATGCGTGCACTTGCAACTCGTAAAAACGACTTGTACATATTGATGGCGAAGCTGCTTTCTCGAGATGTTTTTTCGACGATATTCCCCTTCGTGATCAAAACAACAGGCCTCTTCTTTATTCCAGCGATCTCGTCGATCGGACAAAGCGTGGAATTTATCAAATCGCCGAATATTTACGGTAGCTGAGGAAACTGCTCGAACACCTGTAGAAGCGTTTCATGAATATGTTACGTGTGTTGTGCGAAATGTTTTGAAAATTCATCGGCGTAACCAGACCGATTATCATTTTTATATTCGCCAACTTTCAGGTCCATGTGAAAATGTACGGCAAATTTGCAAGATATTTGGCGCAACGGTGTACTTCACTGAGATCGAACCAAGTACTTGGGCAGTCGATCGAGCCTCTGAGAAGTCAATTCGACTAACTCGTGCATTGTCAAGTTTTTGAGTTTCGTTATTCGAATACCTAAATGATTCATAATTAGTATCGAACTGTTTAAAGAAAAGAAAAGTTGGTTGGTCGCGAGAAAATGATATAACGTAAGCTTGAAGGGAATGCTTGAAATAGTTGCAATTGTTACTTTTCAATTTATACAGTTAATTAATTCGACTTCTGAGCAGCTCGATTATCCATTGTTTTAATAAGCTTTAATATTCAATGAGGCCATAACACCTAGTATGCGTTTAAAATGATTAATAAATATTTTGTAGCTTCTGTATTTGTCAATATAATTAAAACAGCTGTGTCTCATTACGATGCGAATGAAATTTGAAACTGTTTTATATAACGCATAGAATATATTTTCTATGGTAAATGTTGAAATACTTACGTGGGTGCAAAATATTTGTCGGCTCCTGCTTCAGCTATCAATAGTATATATATATATATATATATATATATATATATATATATTTTTTTTTTATTTAATATTTCACATTCACAGTTTGTCCAATTTGGACATTTGGTAGAATTTTTTAGCTGTTTGATTATCATGTGGGTGGCTACCCCCAGTGGGGTACCATCTTCGTGTTTGTTAGGTTATATCCTTTATGATCAATAGTATATTGTCGTGTTTTTTTTTAAATAAATTGTGACGAGCTTCTATAAAAATCTTACATAACAACCACGGACAATCTGCTCGGAAGGTCATACGCGTCATTGCACGACATTGAGAAAAATAACACTGTGGTACAGCCTACAAAAATATTCGCCAAATGTACGATAATGAAGCTGTCAGTGAAGAGACGCGCCAACGATTGTTATTTATTTTTACTCTGCGGATGTTCGCTTAAGGACCAATCGCAATTAAATGACCAAACATTTGCGGATGAGACGTGTCGTAGACTCTGAGAAACAAATATTCCTTACAGTTAGTGTTAATCTTTAACAAGTTGAGAAACAGACGAGAAAGCGTCCTAGAATGAAATATACAACACGTGGACGTACAAAAGAATACTAGTAATATTTTATCACGTAAAACCGACAGAACTTTACATCCACCTAATACTTTTATTTCTTCCATGTAGATCCGTGGATTTGCATGTGTGTGAGCTTAGCTTTTAATCCTGTTTAATCGTATACGTATGTATATGTAGCGTGCTTCTGTACGTTGCTAGAATTAATTAAATATTTCTATACGTAGTTGTAATTAAAGGATTAAGATCGACCCGAATAGCTGTACAAGCACACGGATCAACGACATCTTAACTTTCGCGATTGGTATTTTCGTGCTTTCACCCTTCTCCTCCTCCTCTCTTTCTCTTTTCGTCATCATCTTTTTCGGACTATACAAACGTAGATTCGTCTTGCTAGTTTTAACTAACTGGGCATAACTTTCACGTTACGTTGATAGCGATATATATTTAACGAATATAGGGAATGATGATGCTGTCCTTCGCGGATGTGCTACTTGCTTTCTCCGGCAGTTAAGCTTATCTTCTCTTAAAATACCTAACTCTCGGCAGATGACCACTTGACACGAGAAGGATCGTTCACATAAGCTCGATAGCGTCGAAAACGAATGACCATCGGCCGTTACGAAGTGCTTAGTCAGCTACTCGAGGAAGCACCTGCACGTAATGTCCGATGTCGCAGCATAGATGTTCGTAGGTAGTTGACTTCGCCTGGAAATTCGGAATACTCGATTTCACGGACGACGGGTCGCGCTGTATAACCCGATCGCTGCTTTCGCTCGGTTAAAATCGAAGAATATCAGCTTTTTTTGTCTTCCGGCCACTGCACGTGATTGTTATTTCTGCTGTTCGCTTTTTACGTTCCAAGGTCTGCTACAGATCTTGCTCAACTCTAATATTTTCCTCTACATATAAGCAGAGATATTATTTTTTACCGAGAGATGCGTCGAGAAACCCGATTTTTCGATTCGCCGATCTCGGATCAGGAACCTTGTGCGATCTGGAATCTGTCGAGACTCGAAGTGCTTATTTTCTTTCGCAAGTATCCGTTTCGTAGGGATTTCAATAAATTTCGTTTGTAAAATTAAGAAATCTTTTATTTGTTATTTTTCTCTATATAAACGATTGTGATCGTCTGATGAGATTTATACAGTTCTGCTATCTATACACGTTTAACATGCATCATATACAGTACAATTATAGCACAATTACTGTACGATATAGTACAATTAAAATAAATTAATGTGATACGGTGCATGTCAGAACTATAAGTCGGTGGTAGCTTACGATATCGTGATTGGTGGTGCGAATTAATATCCCTGAGAGAATAAAGAAGATTTTCACGGTGTTTTTTATGATTTACACGTGCCTGAGTTTCATTTGCAAGAGCAAATGCAACTTTGTATTACGGAAATGTCACAACAATTAAGAAAATGATATACAGAATACAGTTACACCGATTGCACTTATTTGGCTTATTTTTTTCTTATAAGACAGGAGCATGTCAGTTTAATATATCCAATTCTAAGCTTCGTGAGAATAACTTTCTTATAAAGCAAGAGGTTTTCTTACGTTAAATAAATCATATCACCTCAGTGTTCTCTGTTCGTATAAAATGTCATTTATCTGAGTCTCGAGATCTCGAAACGTTTCATGTTCCGAGAGGTTTTGAGTTTTCGAGTATCTCATGCCTGTTCTTTACTCGTTTGAATCGGTGAGTTTTGTTACACTTACGGTAAGAGAGCACAAAGTGTTCGTACAATTGCTTGCAATTGAACTGCAAGAATAGAAAGAGAAATATCTTCTATACTCTTGAACACGTATATTGAAATATAAAAAGAAATATAAAGTTAGAAAAGATATTTCCATACCACTGCATTTATTATAGCATACGTATTAATAAAATTGAAGAGAGTTTACATGGAATGTACATAAAAGGATGTTGGTGAAATTATTTGATAACTTGTAACGCGATAAAGTTCATACAATGGTCGTATCTTGTCAAAAGTATTCATATAGCGTCTATTGCTAATTAACGTTTATTTATAGATAATACTTCATGAGCTTCCCTTTTTGAAAAATATCCGCAATCTATCGTGCATGGTTAATATTAAGTTTAACTCCACATTTTTTGCCTTTTTTCGAAATCTCTGTAAGATGCTCTTTTGACATTTATACGACATGATATTTAACATTCATATGCTGTTAGCCAGTTTCTGTGTATACTTATCGCCGAGTTGTACATTTGCGTATATTTCGATATATTTAGTCAAATTAAAAAAATGTTTAATAGTTTTTTTAACAATTAAAATTAAAGTAATATTTAATAAAACGAATATAGAAAATATTTCCCTTTTTATTTCTAGAATAAACCGACTCTTTCGTCTCTCGTTCTATCGCAATCATCGATCGTCTGATAAAAACTATCGTAATCAATGTTTGCTCTGGTTACAAGAAATCTATCGGAAAAATAGTAGAAAATTCAGTTTCACAGGGTAGTTTTTGCCTCGTTAAAATAGCAGCGATGCTCAGTGCGCACTCGAATTCTCGAAATTTCGTCACTTGATTATAATTCTGTGTAGCGTGCACGTATTTGTGCAGATCAAAGGTTTCGGAACGGCTCGTAATTTTCTAAACTACGCCGTTTCATTGCAGCGGCTAGGTGGTACGTTGGAGTTCGCATTTATAAGCCTGTCATTTAAACATTCCTGCTACTTCGCATGAGATATCTTCCGCTAGAATGCCCAATGGTTATCAAACACGCGTAATGCTGGATATTGGTAAGCGAGATAGCGTGGAAACTGATTTGCTTAAAAGTTGTATTAATCTCTGAAAACGCGATTCGAATTGAATTCATTTTAAACAGCGATATACAGAAAGGCGCGTTCTCTCTGTATAAAACAGATTTCGGTTTGTATCCATTCGAATGGGATATAATGTATTTTTAATCACAATTACCCGAACGATTCACTTTTATATCTTCCTGTCGTGATTTCTTCTCACGTGCGTAATTTCGATAATATTATTCACGTTGGCGAATCTTAATCATGCGTGGATCTTCGATAAATTTCGATGAACGTTCACTGTAAATCGTGCGAAAATCGTTTAAAGTTCCACATTATTGCCAGTATCGCCTAAGCAATTTCGCTAACGTTTACAACCTGCTTTTCATTATTTTCCATTAATTACCGAACTTTACCGAACACCTGTGAAGAAATAATGAGAGCACGTAACAAAGAAACGCAAGGAGCCGATGAAACGTGAAATAGTAAAAACTTTGACTCAAACTTATCCGAACTGTCGTAAAAAATTAGTTTTGCAAGTTTACAATCAAGCAGAAGGATGAAAACAACTTTTAATTTCAGTGAAACGAAGGGAACCTACGGAATGGCTTTTCACGCATTATGCAGCGCTCTTCGTACAACACAGCTCTTACTATGCAGCATGATTCGTGAACACACGACCATACTTAAGGAGATGAATCTACAAATTAAAATAAGCAAAAATACATCGTACCAACATATAACCCACATAACTTAGCTTTCGTGTTATGGATCATTAAATAAAATGGTCACAGTGTGTGTCTTATGCCTCGACCGCGTTACTGTACGTCTTAGCGTTATCCGCATATACAGCTGAAGCATCTTTCGATTATATGTAAAGTTTACAAATAGTTTTTACTTTTCCACTTCTATAAAACAGTAGTCAACCGGCGAGGATAAGATTCTGATTGTCTAAAATTCTACCTGATTCACGTTGGTCGATATTCCTAAGGGTTAGACAGTGTCAGGGCTCAAGACACGTTCACAGTATTACTGGTACTAATAAATCTGATAGTGGTATTAGTGATACTAATTACAGCAGCGAGATTAAGATCTAGAACAATTAATTTTAAAGCCCATGGGTAAGTGTTTTAGCGTCTGTTATTTTCTTTTACTATGCGATCAATGCTAAAGCATTCAGTGTCACGTGTCAAGACACGAAGCAGATACTTTCAACATGATCTTTAATCATCCATAATTAGGTGTTGAGGTTATTAGATGTATGCACAGAGAAACGCGTGGATAAATTGTAAAGTAGAAAATATATTTTAATACAGAAGTGTAAGTACAAGTAGGAACATAATTTGAGCTGGTGCAGATCCTATAATAGGATGTTACCCTATAACTGAAAACCCCGAAGCCATCGTTGCCTGTCTATTGTCTATATGCTGTCGATGGGTTCAGCTTTTTTTTTTTTTTATTTAGTTGTTTACATTCACAATTTGTCCGATTTGGACATTTGGTAGAATTAATGGCTTCAGTGTTTGAGAAAACTAAAAAGACCAGATGTAGTTTTCCTAGAAGCGGTGACCACTTCAACACTAGGAAACTAAACTAGGACATACGTTCATACGATATTTTATAATTCATTCACGAGACGAATCTGCCTATATTCTCATGTTGCTGCGATATTTACTAAAATCGAAAGTTTATTTTGCTATGTTCTTTCGTGTGCATTACGATTTACGTCTCTTCGTACAAGATTCATCTTAATCTGTATACCAATTGCACTTGTTGACGCATTAGGCACAGGGCCAAACCAGCCGCACATATTAAATTAACAGACTTGGCGTATTCCAATTGTATATTTTCTTATGGCGCAAGAAGGATGGTGAGACGGTTGCTTCTTTCGTTGCCAGCTTAACGAGCTCCTGTAAGTGCTCGTGGCTAAATGGATGAGTATGAGAAAAGCAGTTTTATCGAATCATATACGCCATCGCTGTAGTATTTCTGGCGCGGAGGATTTTTCACAAGCTAATGGACTGAAACGCGAAATCGTGGTACGTAGATCGCGTACGTATACGCGAACAGGTGCCTCGCGCAGTTATCCATCGTTCGCTGAGAGCAGCTACAATTCTCTGGCTGTTCTTTAACCAGGGATTCAATCTTTGATACGAGCGCTAGAAAGTTTATCGGGCGGCGCCGTCTTACGACACTTGGCATTAATTGCTTTTATCATTAGTCTCGAAGCGACGTTGAATTATGTAACAACTCGGCGCCAAACGTATTTCTACGAACGGACGATTATTTATTCAAATCCCGTAATCGTGCGTTGCGTGGAAAAAATTCTCCGCTTTTCTGAAATTCCGAAATAACTCGATTTTCGCGATGGCAGCATTTAGCGCTGCTGTTACTCGAAGATCGCTAGTACACCGAACAGTATGTATAGCTAACTCTGCTGCACTCTTCAATTTTTCATACAGGGTGGTCCTTGCCGAAAGAAATAAAATAGGTGTAATACACATAGGTTGTAAAATCAGCCCTTTCGATGTAAAATTAACCCTTTATTTTTCGTTATAGTTCGGTATCCCAAGCTGACTTTTCCGCGTCACATTCAATCATTTTCGTTCGAAAATGTACGAATGTAATAGAAACCCCAATACTTCGGAACGATACTACAACAAACCATCGTGTATTTTAAACGTTTAATATTAACATTTTACTGTTAAATATGTATTACGTGGCGTTTAAATGTTTGCTCTAGGTACACAGATAAATGTTGCATAAATTCTCACTAGTTAATGATTAGTGAATTGATCGTAGGTTGTTACGTGAACAGGAATGTGTTAATATATTACCGTGCAGGATCAACAGCGTATCCACATTTATTGCATCGATTAAAAACTAATGTCTTATTGCACTCGATGAAATATCTTTAATTCAACGTGGTTAATTTCTTGGAATACATTTTTTTTCATGTAATTTTGCAAGATACATAACATTCACGTTTTCAATAAACTCGCACACTTTTTATTGCGCGTGTTTGCAACGTTTGCGTCGTTCTATATTTTCTCGAAATTTCATTTCATTATTAAATCAATGTTGTGTTTTCGTATTACGAAAAAAAGAAAAAAAAAAGGAAACACTATTTTTGTATTATTGAAATTTCCAGGAAATTCAAAATATTGGTCGGAAGCTGTTTTTATTTTGTAATGTGTTGCGTTGTTATTATTCATCTATTCGACAATTTCTATTTGTTAATAAAAGGTAAAAATGACTAAAGTAACTACTATATTTGTGTTTCGAATATATTTAAAGTGTGAATTTTTGCAGCATGAAAGTTGAGAAATTTATATGAAACTACGTATCATTTCTTAACCATTGCTTTATGTTAAATACTATTTTACGTCGATTGTCTCACCAGATGACAATTGCATTTCTCAGAATTAAAATTACAATCTCGTACTTAAGAAGTGCATAGAAAATAGAAACCCAGCAAAAGATAAACTGTGAATCCTGCGTTCTTAATACCGAATTACAATTTCTCAATTTTTTAGTCATCTAAAATACCAACGACGATGTGTAAGAAATGAATTGTCTTCATTTTTCTTTATTCGCCTGTGCGATCAATTTATTCGCGAAAGAATAGCAAAAAGTAGCAACACTTTCCAAGCTTTCGTGTTTTCTTTGAAAAAGGAAATTGCAACACATCGGAACACAAGCTTCAGGTTAGAATATTTTATCCGTAATTTTGCTTGTTCTTCTTGGTGCATTCGCCAATGCCAAGGTTGTAGGACAAACAAACGGAGCGTATACGCAAATCCGAGCACGTACATCTTCTGTTTGCATATGCGCGGCCTCTTCGACCTCACAGGCTGGCATGCTTCGGCGCTTCGCATCGGTTTTATGGCTTGCAGTTTGCCCGGAAATCGTCCTTACTCTACCACCATTTTGCTAGGACATGCACGATTTTCGACGGACACCAACGATTTCTCGCGAAATTCTCCTCGCCCCGAGGGAGAAAAAAAGCAAAGGCAGTGCCACTCTATTATGCCGGCTGCATTGTCCAACGTATCCTTGCATGAGACGTGACAGCGTAAAACGACTTGTCGTTGTTCTAAGCGAGTTTTTACACTTCACATTCCTGGAAAAGGAAATTTACGTCCATCTGATCCTGCTTTCGGAAGAAAAAATAAACCAGATTTTTTTGAACGAACGTCTTGCGTTTCCCAGGAATTCAAACGCTCGCCGTATTCTTACGCGTGATGTTCGTATAAAAATCATTCAGCAGGGAGAAACGAGATGTTTTTAATAAACATTTTATTACAGGGACAGATACATAGGCTGAGAGGAAACTTTACGTATGATTATTCCCCAAAGCTTTGTTTTCAGCTATGTAAATTGATAAAAAGGAAATATATGTGATAAGAGTTTGTGATATGGTAAACGTATATCGAGAGCTGTTTTTTTATGAAAAGAAATATATTGCCACCCTTGCAATTTTGTGGCAGAAATCACGAAATTCTTTTGTATATAATCTTCCGTTTTTATTTTATTCCACATCGAACACAATTATCTTTTATTTATTTATAATTTTACATTCTACACAGCCTATCTCTTTCATTTCGTCTCTTATTTCGTCGTAACATTTATGATATCCCCTTTCGCTTATCGAAGATATTCGGTAAGGTTCAAACTTCAAATTAATCTAATAAATTTGATTTATTTATCTATTTAATTAATTAAGTAATCGATCTAAATCCTCGATCTGAAACGTAGAAATCTATTTCATTGCAATTGAAATAAAAGATCTCTCCCTAAACACACGTTAGATATTAATTGAAGACAGAGTTTAACTTTTAACATAAACGTCGAATCAGTGCAACATTGAAGCTAAAGGATTAATCAATTAGTGTTCAGACTAATTAAATTCACGATACCTACGGCTATCGAAGACGATATAAAAATTTCAAACATATTCTCAGGAACGACGAATGTCGTATATTAAATCTCCAGATATCGATATTGGTCTATTTATACAAAAATGTTTTTATTAAATTCTCAAATAAACAAATGAAGAGGATTGTTCTTATGTTTATGAAATTGTTGTATGTATAAATAATTGAGAAAACAAAATAAACCGCCCCCGGGTGGGCTCGAACCACCAACCTTTCGGTTAACAGCCGAACGCGCTAGCCGATTGCGCCACGGAGGCTGTTGCAAGAAATGTATTTCGTAAAGAACATGTTTATACTATTTTCTATACTGTCTTATCGAAATGTTTGGTAACGAATATGCGTAACCGTAAAATATGTAGTTTATTTTGTAACATTTGCTACGATATTATATGCGTATAAATCTTCTTATGTTTATCTATTACGCGCCTAAGTATACTTTTCAGTTATACGGAAATTCTCATTTGTTTTGTAGTAGCAAAATAGCTGCTAAATTGGAACAATTTTAGATGCCGTAATACGCCTATGAAACGTGCATAGACGGTGTACGGTAAATTGGATCGATGGTGCGAGAAACCTGATGGGAAAATGTAGTTTTTATAATTATCAAATCAACGCGTAGATTGATGGCTCCAAGGAAACAACCTTTCTCGTAGAGAAATTTCAGAAACCATTCAAAGAGATTCGATTGTGATGAACAATTGCATGGAAAAAGAGAAACGAAAACGCAAATTATGCGAAATTAGCGGAAATAATATGCCGTAGCGGATGCGATATATGTACTTACGAAACAATATTCTTTCCGCTGATAGCATAGGAAGCTGGTGTTGCAACCGACATCCATAAGATCCAATCTCGTAAGGACTATCCTAACTGTTAAATATCAAAGATTAGAAAAAACAATCCCACTAGCGGAAAACACATTTACCAGAGGATGAAATTTACCAGGATTACGATATCGTTCCGTGGGATGACAAAAAATAAAAGAAGAGACAAAGAAAAAAAAGAATAGAGAAAGAGGGATATTCTTGGACAAGGAGAGAGAAGTTTCGTTTCAATGCTTCCGGTGGTTTTTCGCGTTATTATCATGCTTTAAGAAAGGATGTAATAATTTTACTTAGAAGGGAAGTTGCTAGCGAATTGCGAAGCGAGAAAACGGATATTGCGCTTTCACCCTTAACTACGAGTCACCCTTCAGTGAGAGAAGTCTGAGTTTTTATTTTATTACGACCATCTATTGGAAAATTTAAGGGCCTCGGTACTCAACGGCTATCTTATAGAAGTTTAATAAACAAATATACAGGGTGGTTGGTAACTGGTGGTACAAGCGGAAAGGGGGTGATTCTACGCGAAAAAAGAAGTCGAAAATATAGAATAAAAATTTTTCGTTTGAGGCTTTGTTTTCGAGAAAATCGACTTTGAATTTTCGCTCGGTATGCGTGCACTTTATCACGTCTCGTTACAACGGATCTCACTGTAGATCGTTGTCTCCATGGAAAAATGAAAAAAAAAAAAAAAAAAAAGTTTTTTTTAATTTTTATTCTATATTTTCGACTTCTTTTTTCGCGTAGAACCACCCCCTTTCCGCTTGTATCACCAGTTACCAACCACCCTGTATATTACAGAATGGTACAATTATATTAGATTAAGAATAACAATTGTTATTATTGGTAATCGGTAAGTTAGAAAATTAAAAATATTGACAACAATTTGACAGACTATAAGTCTGTGGTTTGAATACTGAAGGTTGAAGTCTGAAATCTACAGACTGAGTCTGTACTCGAGGGTTAAACACGTACTACATATATATGTATTTGGAATTGAGGAATTTACCTTCTGACAAGACACTGTTAGGCTAAATTCGGTAGTCTGTAATACTGATTGTTCCGTCATATGTATTTACTCGTCTCAAACACGAACCGGCTACAGGTCTAATTTATATATGCTTTCTAAAACGAAATATTCAACTGCTAAATTATTGTTGCGATTAAAATGTAAAACAGATCGATGGAAATTAACGTGATAGAATTGCTTGTTTATATGTGTATTAGAGATGTGTGTGCTTTAGAAATTATGTAGAGTGTTAAAAGCACAGGGGAGTGATAGTGAGGTGACACTTTAACCGGACTTATCATTATCGTACAAAAAGTTATCAATGCTTACAAACAGTAAATAAATCCTTATCTTTCTTGGAGCCAAAGCGGGCGTTTTATATTACGCTGTTTAGTAAGAACTGAAAATAGAAATAGCAACATGTACTCATGTCTTATATAATCGGACGTCTGATTATCACGATTACTATTACTCATAAAACATGTTTGTATTTTTGAAGCAGCACAATTCCCCCCCCCCCCCCCCCCCCAACACATTACCACAGTACATAAGATAAACCGATTCTCAAAAAGATTTTCTCTTTTTTGTTCTTTTTGTAGCTTAATAAATTCGGTCATGAAACGTTAACAGCCATTGTCCACAATAGTCACGAATTCTTCACAATTGAAACGTTACTAATTGGAATTAGCATGTGCTTGGTATTCTCTTTCCAAGCTTAATCATTTTCCAGTATCATCGAAAATGTCTGATAATTTGAATGGTCGTATAGCGTCGTTCAATCTTCTCACCGATGAGACAGGACAAGGTAGGGTAGAGTAGGGATTGAGTGAAAAAAATAAGAGAAATTTAAAGCATTCATTCCGCAATCCATTAACGATGTATCTCTACAGGCACGTACATGCCATCGAATACTCGGCGTACAGACAAGGCCTATGCTGGCACGACGCCGCATTTCCAAAAGGACGGTATTTACAGGATGATTTCGAGGCACGTGCCAGTACGTAGTAGCGACCATCGATACCTACGTTTGGCATTTTCAAAGGAGTTATTCAACGAGGTATGCTCTAGTCTGCCCGCGAAACCATCTGAATAGAATGCCAAATCTCCTATTCCCCTTGCATACTATGCCTCGTTCCCTCTCTGTCTGTGTCTTTGGTCATTTCCCTCTTCGTTCTCCTTGCAGTCTCTCTTCTCCTCCTATACATGTAGGTATTTTTAATATACATTTTTCTATTGAAATTTATACATCATCTTATTTGCCAACTTGGTCATTTCTATATTTTCTCTGTCTGTGTCTTTAACCATTTCCCTCTTCGTTCTCCTTGCAGTCTCTCTTCTCCTCCTATACATATAGGTATTTTTAATGTACATTTTTCTATTGAAATTTATACATCAAATTATTTGTCAAGTTGGTCATTTCTATAGAATAAAAAATGGAAAAGATCGGTGAAATTATACTATTATTATATTTATTTGTGATCCGTGGCTTTTAGCTCCGGATAGCTTCCGGTTATATTTTCATTTACAATATCTTACATTATCTTATCTTATATACTATTCTCAGTACAAAACCTATCACCATTATAATTTCATTAAATTAGAATTAAAAGCAAAAGTGAACTTAACATAGGCCTTAACTTCAGCTCATCTTGAACTTAAGCAGTGAAATTATGTAAGATAAGCATCTTACTCTCTACATTTTGGTCTGCGAACGGTTCATATATATATTATATTATTATGTTATATACGTAAACATAAAGTCTCATCTACCTACATATTCCCACCTCTCTACCTCTCTAATCTCTTTCCTACTTAACGCTGCCAAATTATTTTGTCGTTGGTTTTCTTGCCTCTCTGTGTTAGCCTAATAAACAAATGTATATTAACTTATATTTATTTATCTATCTATCCATCTCTCTACCCATTCATCTATCCCATCCTCTTTCTACCTGTTCCACCTCTATCCAACCTAGCGCCAGCTAATTATTTTGTCTTTGATCTTTCTGCCCCTCTGCATTTCTGCCTGTGGATTGATTAATCGAAGACCGAAGTTCAAAGCCGTTTGCCATTTACGTAATCTCGGCTGCACTTACCGGATGTAGCCATGTAGCACGTTTAACGATCTACATCGATCGCTTTCTTGATGGTGCAGCGACACGCAAGAACGCGAAACGGAATGAGGTTGTTTGATTAAGTGTCGGGATTTACCGATTGCCAGATAATAGCACGTCGACTGCGCGATAAGAACGGCTAGGCGAGTGTCTTGTAAAAAGGCACAGAGTCGATTGCAAGGACAAGATCTTCTTTATCCAATCATTACGTGTCCATCATCTTTGTCATACGTTTATATTATCTTTACCATAGATCAGTGAAGAATCGATGCCGAAGCTATGAAAGTGGTATATATTACTTTGAGAATGTTTCATAGTCATAAAAAAAGGAAAGCGGTATGAAAAAAATCTCAATAGCTAAGAGATATTAGCCGATAAAGGTACTTTAAAACGACACGAGTTGATTTTGGCCTGAATTGAATCTGGTTATTCTTTATATATAAATTAAATTCATTTAAAAAAAAACTAGATATAAAAAAAATCGATTAACATTTAATTTCTAAATGTATATTATAATTTTTTCTTCTACAAAAACATACTTATATATTTAACTCTTTTTTTCGAGGATATTAATTTAATTAAATTATATTAATCAACCCTGATACAAACGGTACAAAATATATTTTACTTATTAAATTTTCATAAAATTCATTTACATTACTAAATCTATTAATCATAATATTATTTCATAATTTTACTTAAACAAATATTTATTATATAACTTTACATAATTATAAATAAAAAATTCTAAATTATTAAATTTATTGTATTAAATAAAATTTTAATTAAAATATTAAACTTTTTGAGGTGGTAAATATAACGTATATTATACATACAAAAATAAAATTGTAAAACTACTCGAACGATTCTTTACGTTATGAGTTTTCTACGTGTACGATCTTAGGTTTGCTAATTTGCTATGTATACGGCATAATCGATTATTATTAGTTTATCAATAACACGAACGATATTTATTATCAACTTTGTTCCTCTACTTTATTTTACGTTTTTCACGTTTCCAAATATAATCAATATTTTTTTGAACCGTAATTGCGCTTTTTTCATGCAATATTTTATTGCGTTGTTGTATTGATTATTCTTTTGGTATCGACATCAAAGTAACATACATAAATGATAATTCTGTCGCAATGCAGTCACATTCATGTGAAATTACTGCTGGCAGAGTGGCACGATTCGAAGGTTCACTTATTGTTTGTTGCTTACAGGAATAATCCATTAAAATATACAAATTTAATACACATATTTACAAATAAAAAATGAGCGTCACAACTAAAAAAAAGCTGTATAAGGACTTCTTGATAGTAGAAAAAGTCTTATATTCGATGAATATATCAATTGCGGAAAGTACGCTATTAATATTAATGGCCATGCGGTTTATGCCGGTGCGGTAAGCAAATTCGGTGTTGCGCGGTGAGCGTAGAAAATTTTATGTTGCCGCAGATTTGTCACGGGAACATTAATTCCCTAAGTCTGCGTAATATCAGCAGTTTATGAGATCGTTAAACACTTTACGTACAAATAAGATGTCACGAAGCTTTTGCTCTTCGATATTGCGAGGCCAAGATCAGACAGAATTAGTTGATAGTCTTAACTGATGATAGCGATCATCGCAATGTCTCGCAGCTAGATGTAAGAATCTATGTTGCACTCTTTCAAGCGTAATAATATGGGCGTTGAAACAAGCAGTGCAGACTATCGACCCATACTACGATATTAGCCTCCGTTAAGGCACAGTAGAACAGTATTACAGTAATTGTGCTATGAAAAAATTTAGCAGCTCTGTAAATATAAGGCTGAATGATCCATAGCAGCGGAAAATAATGCGATTGTAGCGCTCAGGAAAAGTTAAATTTGAGAAGAACATAGCGCCTAGATCCCTTATTGAGTTAGCAGAGCTTTGAACTAAATCATCTAGAGAGTAATAAAAAACAATGCTGCTATATCCTCTGACTAAATCCTACGATACATCGTTTATCTGTATCGAGGGATGATCATTTCGTTGTACATCAATTTTCCAGACTGTCTAGGTTTCGCTGGATTGATAGAGCGTAGGATGGACAATATGAAAGATCTTAAACTAAATCGATAAATTAGAAAGTAATGGAAAACGATGTTGCATATCCTCTGACTAAATCTCGTGATTCACAGCATTTATCTGTGTCGAGGGATAATCCATTGTACACTAGTGTTTCAGTCTATGTAGTTATAGGATGGATTGTCGATACTATGAAAGATCTTTAAGTTATCAGCATGGAGGAGGTATTTGCAAGAGAGAAGGGCCTCAGACGTATCATTCAGGAATAAATTAAATAGAAACGGCGCTAGATGGGATTCTGATTAAACAACGGGGAAACGAAAGTGAGTAAAAGTTTCAATTTAACGGTGTATTTATGAGCCGGTATGTAGATCGACGTGGCACGTCCCATCGATGTCTTTCCATAACATTAAATAAATGTTAAGGAGTGATAAAGCACTGCGCGAGCGAACACAAAGCACGCAAGGGAAGAACTCTCAGTCCATAAAGTGCAAGCCCGATATGGAAAGGCAGCACGATGCGTTAAACTGTCTGCGAGTTTTCGATTTACGACGTGACGGGATCGAAGTTTATACAAGTACTGGCTTTAAGAGACCATCGCTTTTCCGCGGCCGGCTCTTTTTATTCGATCCCCTCTACGTTAGATCTTATTTGCATAAGTGGGTAGAATAATGCCGATAAACGGTTGGTACAGGGCCCCTATGTGTGGCTCTGGCTATATAGGTTGAGGGTTAGCGAAGCCAGTGTTCTCGGTGTTTTTAAAAATACGAACAGCAAAGCTCGCGTACAGGAAAACAGAATGGAAAACACGGAAGGTATACTGTTTCAATGAAAACGGTCTGCTGGCAGACGTTTTATGGGAGTAGTGGGATCCTTTGTTAGAGAATCCCATGGATAATTTATTCGTCGTGGTCGCAGCTTTTAGAGAAATTTCTAATGCTACGAATGAATCGGTGGAAACCGCATTGTCAGCACTGTCGAGTAAATTGCTACGAACGCAACTGTCAATTACATCGAAGGCTTTTTGGCGACGCTGGTTATCTCTTCTTCCCCACGAAACCTGTTATTTGCGAACATTTTATAGCGTCGAAGAATTCGACGATGGACGTAAGTTAAGACGAACAGTTTCCAGAAAGAAGGAACGTTTCCCTTAGGTAAAATAGTACGTTGATAGCGTATAAATCTTCGTTTAATCGGGTATAATCAAAGCGTTTTAACTTTAACCCACGAAGCAACGTTTTATTTCCTATTGTTTTCGATCAGTTTGCGTGATCGAATTCTGTTTTTGATATTGCGAATACGAAAGGGAATTTCAAAGATTCGCTTAGTATCTTTTTCACTTGTATCTCTTCCATTTAAATTCTACAATTTTGTGAAATTTAAAGATACTGAAGTATTCGTAACGTAATGATAAATACAGAGATACTACGGGAATATATTCATTTTTATATGCTTATGGATATAACTGAAGAATTGGGATCCAGATAGAAATTCGTTTCATCCACCAAATACAGTGAAATCCGCTTGCTATCATTACTTTGGATCTTGCAATTTTTTATAAGAATAACTGGCTGATGATCTATTGAACTGAATTTATTACAAACGATTATGCCAAACCATTGTTATAATTTATATTTACCAAGCGAAACGAGTTGATTTTTGTTGAAGTAATTACTTCTTTACTTTTGTCCAAACAAAGATTCAGTCAGATATCTGGGCATGATTCCGGACAGTAGAATGACATGGAAGCGACACATCGTAGATAAATCCAAGCAACTTAAATTAAAATTGAAAAAATTCTACCGGCTCATTGGCAGACCTTCCAACTTAAGTTAACTTAAAACCTGTTTGGACCTATGGGATCCAACTATGGAGAACAGCGAGTAATTCCAACATAGAAATTCTTCAACGATTCCAATCAAAAACTCTAAGATCCTTAATAGATGCTGCTTGGTATGTTACCAATGAAACAATACATCGCGACCTGAAGAAACCTACAGTTAAAGAAGAAATATACAAATTCAGTAATAGATGTAACATTAGAATTAATAACCACCAAAACCCACTAGTTACTCAATTACTTGACACGACGGATCAGATCTGCAGGTTAAAAAGACTTAAACATTAGATTCAGCTAGAACCAAACATACGATAATCATTTATTATTCACGTTATAGTACCACGCTAGAATAATTTACTTATAATTCTCAATGAGAATGGACTGTAAACTACTTCCAAATAAAAAAAAAATCTTTACTTTTGTATATCCGTGACCTGGAGACCGCTGTTACGAAGAGAATAGAATTTAGTAAACAAAAATATTCTAAGGAGAGGCCTATATTATTGTGTCCTCGAATATAAATTTTGTTTTGGGTTACAAGGTCTATAAGCAAAAGAGCTATCAGCAGATTTCTATTGCTGTTTCTTGTAGCATTCAGCTAGAGCTACAAGATTAATTTTTTGGTAATGTCCTTTGATATAAATATATGAACATGCTCGTATCATGGCCTTCATCTATTGTATTGTAACACTGTAAGAATGAGGATCTGGATCAACACACACTATACCTGAACTTATATAATTATATTTGTTAGGTTTGTCGGGTGGCGTTAGACTTAGGGGCGTGTAACGTATCTTCATTAGGACAAGCCGTCGTTGTTGTTCGATGGAGATTATATTTACAATTATATGTACAAATGTTGATTTAACAGAGTTTGACAATTAAACGTGGTGATTAGACACTCTCGATGTTAAAGACAATGTTCTTAGGTTCAATAACGAATCCACGGTCAACGGGAAAACTCTTTGCTCAATTGAATATATTTTGAAACTCAAAGTGACGTTAGCTGTGACGCACGGTATCTTTCTGACTGACTGACCAGACGATGTGTGCAAACTCTCCAAAGTAATCACAAGAATAAAAGACTGATACGGTCATATTTGTCAATTGCATATTGACCGGGGATGTCAACAAAATTCCAGGCGCCGTTACTAGGCAGACCCGCGTAGAGCCGTCATTGCTCCTGCCAGGGGCTTGTTTGTTAATACAGCGTGTGTTCCTCGATATTGGTACTTCTTCTGTTAAGTAAAAACGTTCATCCCGTGACCGTGGCTACGTTCGGCGACCAGTTGTGTCACCTCGAGTCCAAGCCCACTGTCACAAATCTCGGGCAAACATAATCAGATCGTATCGCAACAACTGTTTCTAAGTTCTATTATTTAGGTACAGCTATAATAAATAGTTTAGACCAAAGTATTGGGGATCTTCCAAAATTCCAAAAGAAAGGCCCGATGTCCCTTCATCTCTGACATACTTATACTTATACCTATAATTATTTCAATATATTTTTCTATTACAAATTCATCCACTCGTTCTTCTATTAGTCAACCTCAACAATTTTGTCTGTAATCAAATCTGCAGTGAAATCATAAGCATAATGTATATTATGCATAGGAAGATAAAATTGTAGAACTATTTGAATGATTCTGTACGTTGTGAGTCCTCTACGCGTAAGATCGGTTTACTAATTTGCTATACATACGGCATTATGTTTGCTCTAATTAATTACGATTAATTCGTCAGTAATACAAACAATCTTCATTATCAGTTTCATTCCTCTATTTTACCTGACATTTTATCTGCCAGTATATTTACCACAAACTGTACACTTGGCAAAACATTACACATTTGTGCTACATTTTCCATAAACATTTATATACATTTAAATTATTTTTGAAAACAACATAAGATTTTTTTGAAAAACATCCGTTTTCTGTCGTTTGTTTGAAACTATTAGTTTCCGAATGTGATTCTCATAGTCGTAATGCTTTTCGTTTTGATCGAATTCTTATTTCTTATCGTTCGTTTCCAAGTGTAATTACCACGACTGATTACGATAACAATAGCCCATTGATAACATTATCTACGATTGTAATAGCCATATACCATGTATATATATACTATAAAGAATGTTCCGTATCTCTATTAAATATTTTTGCTCGTTATATGGATTTTGTCGATGTGTACAACCTTAAATTTCCCCCAAATACGCCAACATTCGCAATCTCGTGATAAACTCTCACTCGGATCTTAATGGGTTAAACATATTTCTACGCGAAACAAACACTTTTACGAGAAACCTTGCTCGAAACTGTTTTCTTCGAGTAACCAATTTTCCGAGACTGTCTGCGTTGCGATAAGCGAAGAATAAATTTACTGTTAGCCATGAGCACTCTGTATAAAACAGAGAGAGGAAGAAAATACAGCCAAATAAGCACTTTCACCGTGCAGCAATAGGTGGGCCGCTTAATTAGCAAATTCTTACGGTTAAAGATTATTTTGTGCGCGAGGACCGTAGCGTGAGATGAAAGAGTGACACGGAAGCCTGTCATTCACGCCAACACCTCCCTGTAATACAACGTAATACAGTAACTTGCGTCAACTGGAGGCGCCAGACCTGTATCCAACAAGTTAAGCACGGCGACGCCGCACCGTCAGGTATTTCACTCCGTAGTCACTGTGCCGAGTATAGTTTTCTCATCCTCATTATGTATTCTCCTGATGGCCGTTTAAACCCCCGCATTTCATGGCTGCAAGGGAAAACTTTGTGCGCCCGAGCCACCGGAAAGTTCAATGAAATTAACTCTGCTTTGCATACACTTAATAGCCCGTATCGCGCTACCGCGATCTACGAACGCACCGTAAGGTCCCGAGCGCACTCTCAACTTCACCCCTTCGATCCCACCCCTCTGCCGCTCCCTCTTTCTTCCTCTCTCTGTCTCTCTCTCTTCGCTATCTCTCCGGTTTCTCCGCTGCGATTTTCCGCGCGGACGGCTCTCGCCGAGAACAACGAATTTCCTTCCTGATGGCACGTGTGAGCGTTGTCGAGACCAGATCTATCGTCTCTACTTCATCCTGCGCCTGTCTTGACAACTTGATTAAACTCCTCTTCCTTCCCAACTTCCTATCGTTTTAATTGATTCGTTTTACTCCCGTAGCCTGCACGAAACGTCGAATTCTTCGATTACCACCGCTTTATAAACGCTGTTAGGAATTTGCACTGTACACAGTGGCGATGGCTAAACTTAAAATTGCTATCGTATGTATTAGGTTGTCCGAGAAGTGTCTTTCTTTTACAGACACGTGTTTTACAAGGACGCATCTTTATACAAACATGAAACCTAATCTGTCGAACGTTGTGATCTTTATTTTGGTAGAACAAAATGGATCATACGTAATTCGATAAAATAATATAAAACAAAAAGACGTTGTGCATCCATAATTTCCTTATAAAACGAAAGAAACTTTTCGGACGACCTAATTCTTTTTTCTCGACCCAATTCTCGACTTTTCGGAAACTTCGACATGAGTAAAAATAATACGTAGAAAATAGGATAATAGTTTAATTTAGTTTAATTCTTTGCTCGTTACAAACAGAATATTAACAGCAGACTCTCACTGTAACTCACCTATTAATTCATTTTAACACTCACCATCTAAGCTTACGTCGCGTACTCTACACAATAACTTTGTCTATCAATCGAAACTTAATTATGCTTTATCTCTCTAGTCAACAAGTTGTTTCAATAAACTAATTTATACCTGTTAACTCAGTGTATACTCAATTGAACCACCCCCTATTATCCTAACGGAAATAAGAGGATCGATCAGTTCGTGGCGTCGATTATTTAATGGTAATGGGAATTTACAACTCTCGTTGACGTGCTATCTCGCGATCGCGTCTCTCCGCGAACGGTCGAAACACTTGAACTAAGCTTAAGTTACAAGTTCGTACTTTGGTTAGCCCTCGTACTTTAGTGAGTACAACTCGCATCGTAAATCGTGCTACAATGGGCTCAAAATAAGAGAACCGAAAATGATGAGAGACAGAGCTGAAAAATTGTCGAATACTCGTGAACCTAACTGGTGAATAGCGTTACGATTTCACTATGAATAAAATGAAACTGCTCGCACACGCAAGTTATTACTGCATCGTTCGAATGAAACATATTTAGTATGTGTATTTGTTTATCTATAACGAATCTCTTCTCTCCAAAAAGATCGTGGATGAGCAGTTGATGGATGTTTTAAATATACATATTTGTTATATCAAGGATTTAAATTTTTAAGTTAAGTCACGAAGGTCCGTTGTTTGAACAAGTCTGTGGTAAATGGAAGATTAAAAAGCGCTGCTATGGACGATTTTCCATAGAATACAATGTGTCAAGGCTTGTTCTCTATTAATATTACGTACTTACCTGTTAATCCATTCTTAAAGTTTAGGAATCAACAGAATGAAAATGCCTGACGAATGATCTATTTTAATTTTCAATTTAATTTATTACTTTAGCTGAGATATTGTCTGTGGTCGTATCACTGACCAACATTTTAAAAAATATTTCATAACATAGACGTGTTTACCATCAAGTGTTAAAATGAATTAATAGAAAAGTTTGATATTTTACAGAAAGAAGAAAAAAGAAGTTACAGTAACAGTCCGCTGGTAATATTCCGCTTGTAAGGAGCAAAAAATTAAACTAAATAAATTAAACAACTGCTGCAACTAGGTTTCTCTTCTAGTTTTCTTTCAAAATCTTCTGTTTTAGTTTATTTAGCTTGGAAAAGTCGTAGCTTAACGATCCAAGAAAATAATGTGCGATTCGTACTTCGACTTGCAACGTAACTTGTATAATGTTTAGTTTTACAAGTTATCTCGATAAATAAATAAATGTATGCGCGTTTAATGGAATTTTTAACGTATCCTTCCTGAAGACGAAGCTTTCATCGTAATCACGTTTTTGATTTTCATGTTACTATGAGCCGTGGAGTCTCCTTTATCCCACTCGTAGCACAAGTTACGGTTCGCCGTAGCGAAGTGTATGCAAAGAAAGTTTTCGAAATTTGCATCTGCGCGAAGTTTGAAAAAAAGGAAGAAGTTTAAAAAAAGTTTGTAATTACAACCACTTAGAAACGCATTGCTTGTTCGCTTCTTTCGCGTATCCGTTACACAAATTTATGGTACTTCCCTCGAGAGCGAACTCTTATATAACAAGTTTCGACTATTATACAACGTCGCGAGACTATTAACCTGCAAACATGTATGGTGGAAATTGCTGTAGGTGCGATTAACAAGCCATAAGAAGCGAATAAAACAGAACTACATTTACCAACCGGTTTTCCATTCTTTTCTTCCTCGATATATATCCTATTCGTGGCTTTGAGATTTACGTAACCGACGACGAATCCGCTTCTGTAAAGTTTGAACTTTCTACGGGAACGTGTGCACGAACCTCGAATAATTTCCACGTAATTATACGACGAAACGTAACAATGGCGACTTAAAAAATTTAATCGCCTGTCCTAATTATTTACTATCCCCGGCATAAAATCCGCGTTTTCACAATATTTAACACTAGAACTACCGATAGTTAACACGAGGCTATTTCTACCGAAACCAGTGAAAATGACTGGTCTTTGAAAAATACGTAATAGAATATTTTTATATTTATTGATTTATTGCTTTCTTACAAAAGCAATTTCATGTTATGTAGTACATTTTTGGTATTATTAATCCATCTGGGATCCCTAAACGAGGGTTGACAAATTTATAAAATTGTCGAACCAGTCATTTTTACTGATGTGGTATTTTTAGTGTTAGCATCTAGCGATCGATCCGGAATTTCCCTAATAACTGATATCGTCATATCGAATGATACGCGGTAAAAATTCTAAAAACGCGTGGCAAGTTGTACAAAACGAGGAATCTGGTTAATCGAGGTCCGATAAACAGATTGCGGGACCCTTTTACGCTTTGGCGAGTACCAATCATTTTGACTGGTATTGGTGTAAGTAGCCTTGATGCAAAATTATTTTCAGTTTGAATACATAAAAGACGAAATAAAATTCATTATATTATTCTTTTAGTTATCGTTGCGAAAGTCATTACATCATTGCGGAAAAAAGTATAACACGAAGTAGGAATATTAAAATAAAATTGTAAGACGAATCAATTTAATTGGTGTGGTAATACTAGCGTTAACACGTTCGCTGCGTATGGCGCACATTCGGGTCGACATATACATTTGAATCATGTTTAGTATTAGTTCGTCCGAAAAGTTTCTTTCGTTTTATAAGGAAATAATAGATGCACAACATTTTTCGTTTTATATTATTTTATCAAACTACATATTATCCATTTTGTTCTATGACAATAAAGACCACAACGTTCGACAGATTAGGTTTCATGTTTGTATAAAGATGCGTCCTTGTAAAACACGTGTCTGTAAAAGAAAGACACTTCTCGGACAACCTAATATCTTGGTACTTGAACGTATGGAAAGTATTTCACGCTAATTCGTATTAAACGCATACAGTATGTCCGTTTGACATGTACACTCATGACTATTTGTGTATCAGAAATACGAAGGAATGTTCCATCTGAAATTTGTTGGACTTCACGAGGGGAACTTAATAAGATACTTTGATTCTTTTACATTCGAACATAAAGAAATTTCAATGCCACTGTAATGTTGAATATTAAACTGCACATTTCTTTATACGCCATTCGATGCATTTCTTAATTCCGTGCAAAAAATGTATTAAGCTACTTGGCTCGAAAAATGCTTAGTTTACAAAGATATTTCAACTTTAATCTTCGTAAAACTTATCCCATGAAAGATAAGGAAAATATAGACGCGTGTAAAAGCACTGTCGTCGACAGATTTTCACTTGACTCGATCGAACCGCTTATTGCGAAGCTGGATTCAGACTAGCGATCATCTCAGATCACGTCAAGTCAGCCACCAGTCCAGAGATTTTCATTTGACTCGACTGATCCGCTTACCGTGAATGCTCACATTGCACCTGCCTGACTTGACGCGATGATCGTTAGTATTAATCGTCTCTGAGCGCTCTCGTTCGATTATATAATCGCCAATATGAATCCAGCCTGAATGCTCTCATTGGACCACGTGTAAGCGATTTTCACCTATGCCTGACTTGACGCGATCATCGCTGGTGTTAATCGTTGCCGAATGCTGTCATTGGATTATGTTTAAGCAATTTTCACCGATGCCTGACTAAACGTAATCTAATTTTACTGTGATCGCCAATGTGAAATGTAGCTGAATGCTCTCATTGGACCAGGTGTAAGTGATTTTCACCTATGTCTAACTTGACGCGATCTTCGCTGGTGTTAATCGTTGCCGAATGCTGTCATTGGATTATGTTTAAGCAATTTTCACCGATGCCTGACTAAACGTAATCTAATTGTACTGTGATCGCCAATGTGAATCGTGGCTGAATGCTCTCATTGGACCAGGTGTAAGTGATTTTCACCTGTGCCTGATCTAACGTGACGATCGCTGGTGTTAATCGTCGCTGAATGCTCTCAATCGTTTACGTGTAAGCAATTTTCACCGGTGCCTGACTCGTCGTGATCTGACCGTACCGTGATCGCTAACGCGAGTCGTCTCTCAATGCTCTCGTTGGATTACGTGTAAGCGATTTTCGCCGGTGCCTGACTCGACGTGATCGCTATTGTGAATCGCCCGTTACTCGCGAGATACATAATTTCAACGCGCTCGATCTAACTTCCTCTTTTTCTTGTTGCAGGTAAGTCACTAGCGCTTAGCTTCGAGAAACGCTACCACGCTCGTTTCTTCTGGTTCGAGGATTCCGTAATCACGAGCAGATGAGCGTGCAATAGCTACCGAGCAGTTTAACGACCCCGCGTGCTCGTGTCTCGGTGTTAATGGGTCTGTATCCTTAGAGCTTGTCATTTCTTGCCTTGGAGGACTCGTCGCCCAGGTGTGTACCCTATTTCGATCGATAATCGCACGATGTGTTTCTTAAACTTTATCTACTCGCTAGGCCATTTTGCCGCAGACACTTGTACGTGACTCTAGTTATGTACATAAACAGGTACATGAAATAAAAATACAAAGAAAACCTTAACCACTGATAAGTGAAAAAAGTTGAACTTGAAACAATTCTTTGTTATATTTACAATTTTATTATTAATTACCAATTTATTAGGGCAAAGCCAAAGGGCGTACCGATGAGATAGACGTGTTCGTTTATTTTATTTTTATCCATTATAGTATTTATTTTTGCATTAAAAATTAAATCTTGACTAAATATTTGACGTAACTGTGGATCTCCAACGTTTTTCAAAGTTACACGATATTTTGATTTTACAATCGTCAGTAGTGAGAACGTTGATTTACAATATGGTAGGTACGTGATATGAAATGCCATAAGCGTGTTGAAAGATCATTTTAGATATTATTGCTGGAAATTGTGCGCTGATTCCAAGAAAAAACTCGTGTAAACGATTCTTTAAAAAGCTGGTGTTTCATACGTATGTCGATTAACAACTCGGTGAATTCTTTACGATCCTTTAACGATAGGCGATTAACATTTTTTATTTCACTGGTGTGTGGCGATTGCGAAAATTTTCACGACCCCATAACTCCGTTACGCGACCCCGTATGTGTAGTAGCCTATATGTAAGAACAGTAAGAGGTTCGCTATATGTATATTGCATGTGTTCCATTGACTTTGTTCTTTTTTTTTCTTATACATTTGACGTAGTTCTATGTTAGATTAAATTAAATGAAAAATGTTAATAATTTCACGAGATAAATATCAGATTAGATTAAACGAAAAATGTTAACAACTTCAAGAGATAGGCACTGGGTTAGATTAAATGAAGGGTTTTAATCATTTTTAAGAAATAGATATTGGATTAGATTAAGTGGAATGTTTGAGCAATTTCAAAAGATAAATAGTTTCTGCACGCTTACGCACTTACGCTATAAAAACTTTCATTGAGGTTTCTATTAATAAAAGAATAGTAGATATTAGGTCAAATTTAGCGACAAATTTTAACCAACAGAACTTGAAGAAGCTCGATACACTTCAGCATAAATTTGCAGTTCGTATCACCTCGTCGTATTTTAGGATTATCGTCGATTTGGTACAACTTTCTTCCCATTAATATTCTTAGCGAAATGTGACGATGTGTTCCATTGACTTTATTTAGTCGCGTCTGTTACACATTGGCTTGCTTTTTCAGCAAGTAGACACGCGTAAGGTTTGACCCATATATTTTTTCCTTTGTTAAAACTTTGTTAAAACACTAGAACTACCAGACTGGTCAAAACAACTAATTCGTATTTTTTTATTGAAATTTCATTTTTACACGTTTAAATGGTTTTTCGTAAAATTTACAAATAAGAAACTTATATCTCTTATTAAACATTCATCTAAACATTTATCTTCGCAAACATTGCCCTATCTCCTTAAACTTTATACATTTTAAATTCGTTGATACAAGTTTTACATTTGAGTGATCGGTAGTTTTAGCGATAAATAAACATCATCGGTGACGATATTTGCATCGATCTCTGCTGCGAGTATGGGATAATAACGAAGTAATTTTCCATGGCCAACTGTTTATTAATTAGCGATAGTTTAGGCACATTATCCGCGTCGCTATTTGAAAGGAGAACGAATTGCATTAATGGACAGTCATGAACGTTCTGATTCACATTCGGTTACTGGAACTGGTTATTTCGTTAACTCGAACGCGCCAACATCCTCGTTTATACATGCTATGACTTCGTGCAACGGAATAAATCATCCTCGTAATCGAATACACGTTCGCAAACCATTTAACGTCGAATCGATGTATGTATTTGGTAAAAAAAAAAAAAAAAAAAAAAAAAAACTAATCTAAATTCTGTTCTTTTTTTTTCCGTACACTGAGCCACTCTACTCGTCCCTCGATCGAGTCACAGGGAGAAATAGAATGTTTGTCGTTCAACAAATAATCTGTCCAGCGCTATGTCATCGACCAATTGATTAAGCCGTTAGTTTGAGATTGACTTTTGCATATCCGGCGAAAAGCAACTGTGTTCGATGCAGCCTTTTGTATTTCTACTTTTATAATTGCGATATAATATACAGGGTGGTCGGTAACTGGTGGTACAAGCGGAAAGTGGGTGATTCTACGCGAAAAAAGAAATCGAAAATATAGAATAAAAATTTTTCGTTTAAGGCTTTGTTTTCGAGAAAATCGACTTTGAATTTTCGCTCGGTACGCGTGCACTTATCACGTCTCGTTATAACGGATCTCACTGTAGATCGTTGTCTCGATTGACGTTATTTTTAAAATTTTTTAAATTTTTAAATTTTTATTCTATATTTTCGACTTCTTTTTTCGCGTAGAATCAGCCCCTTTCCGCTTGTACCACCAGTTACCAACCACCCTGTATAATCTGTAGTATTTATGAAATAAAAGTTCAATTATGTGAAACTCAGGACGAGTTTACAGATGTTTGGAGAAAAAGGAGAAGAATGTACGAAATAGAAAGAGATGTCGTCTTGTCTTTTTATTCTGTAAATAATAATTATTTGTGTTCCTTTTGCAAACGAAACAAGCGCAAGGGTAACTCGAGATAGTTGTTGCACTTTTCTTCGTTATACGTACACAAAGAAGCAAAGGATAGGGAAGGTGTAGAATAATAAAGATGGATCAACCATTCTTTTCTTTTCTTTATTTACTTTTGCTTTATTTACGTTGAATTTTCCAAGATAGATCCCTAAATATCAATTATCCAAGAACAATTACTTCTTGCGTGTTATTTCATGATACGAAAGATACGATTTATGCAACTGGCTTGCCAAATCATAACCATCGACTTTCAAATGCGTATTTTTTCTGAAGAAAACTTTGTCGAAGAAGAATAATTCCCATAACCTTTCTCGCAGTATCGAATATTCTGCTATTCGTATTATCGAAGTGGCTTTAAAATACGCAACGGGTTTTATAAAAATAGGAATTCAATTTTTGGAATAAAAAGTCTGAGCTCAATCACCTGTAGTATATTAATCGCTAAGAGGTATAAAAAATTAATTAATCGCCTTAGATTCTAAAGTCGATATTTTTCATACAAAATGTAATTTGTGCCACCCTTTATGGATACTTAATCAGTTTGATTTAGTCGGCCATAGAAAGTATTGTAATTGATTTACAACAATGAGATATTAGAATATATGGAACAGCGTAGAAATATTTTAATCTGTACATACGTTGATTCATAATTTATTCGTGCGAATACGAAAGGAAGACGTATAACTCTTATTGAAAGAGGAAATAAATTATTTCTACGATATTTTGTTGATAGTGACGACGGTAAGAGATTGTTGAAAAAAATTAACGAGAAAATGGATTTTATGCTAATTAAACATTCTTTATTCCTCCCTTAGTAAATGCCATAGGTCCCTAAAACTTTGAACTCTTATTTTAATTTCAAAAACATTAATTTTACATTCATTGTAATTTAATAAATACTTTCGTATTACTTTGCATATTCGTTTAAAATTGTATCGCGCTCGGTGATATTTACTTGTCATATTTTTAATTATTTATGAAAGTTCTTGCTTCGAGTAACGATTATTTAATATCGAAAGGAAACATACATTTATCGTAATTATCAATAATTACTAAATCTTTATCTGCGCAAGATTGTAAATAATAGAGATTCGCTGTAACAGTAGATTAAATTCGAACAATTGCTACAGTGTCAAATGCCTTCCACTTAAGTTATTATGTCATTTAGATACAGTGAATTAAGTTCTTTACCTAAAAGCTCCAGTTAAAGGTTAATAGCTCGTTCTTTCCATACTTTTTCACCCATGTTTGTTTACGTTATTTTCATACTCAATTTAGCTTCTTCGTAATTTTCGTACATCTTGTTTTCATACTTAAATTCATAACAAAATATCGATTATATATCAAAGATTCTAATCAAAGTGTATATAATGTTACGCAAGGTAAACATATTTTTGTATTTTTATATTTATCGCATGTAGGAAAATAATCTCTGCGTTATCCAATTAAGAATCTCAAGGTTTCTTGCTCGCTAAATTAGCGATCTCTAATACTTGTGTGATGTAACGTACATAAAGTCTAAACCTGAAAAAGATCATTCTATTGGTTTGGCAACCAAGTGATTGCTGATATTGTCATTTGGTGGTAATGTGGTAGTTGCCAACTCCATATAAATCGTTTCTTGGAACGTTAGCTTTTTCGCTGATATGAATACAGAAATAAAGAAGTCTGTAAAAAGCGTTGCAAGCTATTTTCTTGGTAATTATCAAGTATAACGAGAAAATTTGTTAAAACTTGTGATGAATTTTCAGTATGAATTTTTTTTCGATCTTAAACTTATTACACTTAAAATATGCACTTGGAGACCTAACGAATGCATCAACGTGCGTCATTAGCGGAACACGTAACTTGAATATTAAATCCCTCAAACGAGACGTGAAAAGGAATGTGTCAATGATTTTACTGGTCTCTGTTCTAGGACAAATCATCGCTGGTTCCCCTTTACCGTTTTCTTTTTCGAATAAAATCTATAAAATAAGAATTAGGTTTTATGATAGATTATTTAAAAAGAAACATGTGTTAAATATCTTCGTCTATCACGAATCACCATTTTAATATTTACATATACAATTTTATAAATATACGTACGCGTTAGAATTAATTTGCTTCGATGACAAAATTTGAAACGCACTTCCGTAGATGTTGAAAACGTCCATTGTTATTGTTACGCCCTGAGACTTACTATATGCCGTGTTCCTATCCGTCTCCCTTGGTACTACAAAGTCGCAGACAGATCGTCTTACATGACCAGAGAGATATACACAACGTAGCGATAAGCGCATTGTTGTCGTCAAGCAGCGAGTTCTAAAAAACATCGATTCGCCTTCGGTTCGTTATTTTACCTACACAAAAAAGGTAGCATACGTGATCATAGGCGCGAACGGTCGCGAGACCCGAGCGTGGTGGGGTCGTCTCCAAGAGAAGACAAAGAAAAAAATCGAAGAGCAATCAGTATCATACGAGGAGTCCAATCGAATGCTTCGAGAGCTTCGGAGAAATAAAATGAAGGTCGTTTAGTGAAACGAATACGTCGAGAAATACTATAAAGTCGAGTCGAATTATAATAATAAACTAGTTGTATCATCGTTAAATCATTTGTAACGTGTTAATTATAATTTTAAATATTATTAAAACATAGAAACTTATATTAACCCTGTTAATTCAGTGTTACAATCGTTTGAACTACCTCTGTTATCCTAATCGAAACAGGGGAACGACTGATTCGCGGCGTCGACTATCAAAATCGTAGCGAGAATTTACGCCTCTGGCTGACGCTTTTCCTCGTGATCGCGTCTCTCCGCGAACGGTCGTAACAGTTATGAATATTTATTCATTCTTCACTAAATATTCTTGCTAGCAAGTATGTAATGATAGATGCGCAAAAATGTAGAAAAGTTATGATTTCCCTAAAGGCATTGCTAAAATTTGATCAGCAAGTTATAGAGACTAATATTACGCTCTGGAAACTAGTGCAACTGAAACTAGAAATGTAGTACACGAATTTTAGAACTCGTTCACACAAGTTTAAATAACAAGCCAAACTGAAATATACGAATAAAAAATGCAGGTTAGCAGATAATGCGTAAAAAATAACGCAAAGTTTCGGCGAGATATACCATCAGTGTTTCTAATTCGAAAATCTTTTTTTTTTTTTCACTTCCGAACACAAATTTTCTCGCTCTGCCTGCCTTCCAAAGGCAGATACTGCGATCCATCATAAACGATCCAGCCGAAAATGTAGGAAATATGCGACCAAAAATGCGGTAACGTTAACGCGCAATGATTAACTGGAAACTGCGAAATGAGTAGGTTGCCAGTATATTTACATAAATATGTATATACGCAGATGCAGTAAAAATTCACTTTGATATTACCACTGGTTTGTAAAGCTAACTAAAAACGTAAGCTTTGCGTCTACTTATGTAATGTAATTCAGCAGCTAAGCATGCAGATACCGATGCATCATCAGCTATTTTACCTACTTTTCGTTCACTCGGGAATATAGTACCAACTATACGCGATAATAAACATTTCCATGCTCGTTTCTCTCTCAGCATGATCATTTCGTTTTCGCGTATTATTCCTGCTGAGTATGCTCGTTTATTTATACGTGTATTATCTCCGGAATCTTTTTATGTGTCTATGAAATTTTTCGATCTGTATATTTCTTGATTGTTCGAGAATAGGCCAATTCTAAAATGAAACGTAGTTTACGAGCGAGAAAGCGATAATTATTCGGCCGAGTCGAGATATTGGACTTTCAAATAGAAATTACACTTTCTTCGATATTTAGAGACAATGGGACCACGCTTTATTCCTGTTGTATAAAATATTGCACATTACAAGGGGCTGCGTGTTATTTGTTAAATTGAGCAAACGTTTCTTTCAACAGCACGTTATTATATTTTTAGAAGAAAAGATATTTTGTTGAAAAGAAATATTGTCAAAGTTTTCCACTCTTTGGGTAACAATGTGTCCTGATAGTTAGAGGCTAGACTCACAACGTGTCGTTGTCGAATGAAAATTATCCGGTTTTCTCAAAATCACGAAATCTTTATCTTTATCAAAACGGTTCATAGGATGGTACTTTCCAAGTTGACGACTTTATACACTGTCGCTCAAGTGTATCGCCCGTTTGATAAGAAAGAAACTTAGACTTTTAGTGGGCTAACAAAATTTAGAATTTCACGGTTTAATTAAATATGCTTTATATACTGATAATCCTTAGAGATTTATACATTCCTATCCTTAGAATTAATTACGGTTCTTAAGGATCATATAACGTAATGAATACTTTGTTTTAAGAAGTCGACGTACAGGATAATTGCTTCGAATATCGCCACCCGTCATATTTTGAAAAGAAGCATTGGCAGAATTGGGGTTGTAGTCTCAAACGTGTGTAAAGGAACGTATTTTATGTACATGGAATACAAATAACGTCTCTTTCGTTTGAGACTAATTTCATGTAAAAATGTCTCTTTGTATTTACTTGGAAATCTGGTAGGCGACATTAGGAGCACTCGCGATATTAAAAAAAAAATTAAAGATACAAAAGTATTTCTTAATTCTTCTACCCTCGCGGAAAAACATAAACCTGTGATGTTTTTCTTATAAACCTTGCAGTTATTTTTACGTTTTTACTTATGCTTTTACTTATCGTATTATCATGCTCGTATCAGCAGGTGATTCTTCTCTTAACATTTATAAATTATATCATCGCATATATGTGTGCGCACGTATATTCATAAGCTTTAACATAATTGGATAATAAATCGTTAACTGAAAATTGAATACCCGCGGGCTATGGTTCGTCAGGTTTGTGAAAGCGTCGAGCGTTAATTGGGTTGCATTTATTAGTCACCCCGATCGCGCTATCTCGCAATTGCGGGTTCGCAATCGATGTCAAACCTACAGGGCATGCCAATGTAATCAGCATAGCAAATTTTGTTTCTAAACTGTACGTCAAGATATCGGCGATTTTGCTTCGAATCAAAAACGACCAACTTGTTCGAAGGATGAAAACGTTCCACGTAATGTTATAAATTATGGATGGGATAATTGGAATTTTTCAAGAGTCTACATTTTTCTTCCTCTTCTTGCGATTCGAATTTCTCGACATTCAGGTAAATAAGAATTTGTGTAGATTTTATTCAATTAATCGTAAACTAATTGAGTTTGTGTTTACACTTATTAGATTCATTTTAACTGGTGTAATTTCACCGCTCGTTACAATTATTTATATCGAGAAAGACTAATTTGATATTCTGAAAGAAGATTGTTGTAATTAGAGTGCGGATATTTAGACGAATTTATACTTCTGTGTCAATGTAATTAAAAAAAAACTGAAATCGTGACAGAAATTTATTTTACCTACTGAGTATCCTAACAGATACTTGCAGTTTATATATTTCATAGATTTTCGCGTGTTCCGGGCATTCTGCTAATTTTTGCGTCTCCAAATTTCAAGTAAATGCATGAAAATACATAATCTAGTTATGATTCTAGTTCCCGTCGAAATAGATGAAACTTCCCTCAAGAGAAAGAAAACATTCAGCATTTCGACCGTTTTGAGTGCCTCCGAATTTCTATTTCGCGAATCTAAAAATCTCAAATCACACCGTCTCTGCTATAAATGTGCATACAGTGACGGTTAACACTTTGACTGCCACGTTGGTCATATAGACCGGCCACGGTTTCTCCTGTGACGCCACGGTGGTCATTGGTGACCAGAGGGCTTGAACTTCTTACAATTGTAAAAATTGTATGAAAATTGACAGTTAGGGAATTTTGAATATAACCGATAAATAGAAGATACTTTGAAGTAAAAAGTGCCCCATTGAGCAATTAAACATTTTTATTAGAACATCGATAAAAAAAAATGAGAACAAATCTTACGTCTAACGGTGCACTGTGTTTGCATGCATATCTTTCAGGGGTAATCTACGAGTATTATTATAAACAAAGCTTAGAAAATAATCGTAAATGCTGCTTTATAATATATAATTGAAGTTAGAAGTGTGAGCATACCTTACTATTATATATAGAACGAGCGAATACCGTTTACTAATATCTTCTACAAGTTTCGACAATATATTCTGGACGTTTTGCTTACGACGAAATAACGAATGCGAATGGTTTGTTGAAATAAACGAAGCCTTGTTATAATATGTCGCCATCAATTGTTACCAAGGCGCCACGGTGGACACCCGTGACCACCAACAAGATAAACGATCTGTTGAGGAAGAATGTTGTCTTACATCATCAATTTATTATTATTTTGCCAATATGCTTTGAATAATAAAAATACTCCCGTGGTGTCCTGAGCGAAACATGCGATATCGACGTGGCAGTAAAAGTGTTAAAAGGAAGATTAAAATGATACGCTATGAATGTTGGTAACTTTCGTACTACAAATCTTTCATCGTATTGCTTACAACAATGTGGCAACAATATCTTTTGCGATGTAGATACGTACGTTACATTTATTCATTGCTCTTATCAGATGTAACTACATTTTGTAAAATTATCACGTCCCTTTATATGTCTGATTTTATAAACTTTCTTTCATCCGTCGCTCTATACAAAATATTTCCTTGTAAATCTTCCTAATTGAAATATTTCTCTTTCTTATCGTACTCACCTCGACAAACATCTTTTTTTATTTTCCGCCAGACTTGCGCGTTATCTGTTTCCGCTTATACACGCGTCTCAAGCGAACCACCGCCGGGAAATCAAATCCCCTGCTCCGTCCGTAATAATTCGTCGGTATTGATTAACCCGTATGATTGTGATGTCTCTCGGTGGAACGAGACTTGCATTGAAGTGTCGGTAGATGTGTACTCGGTACATACGCCGAGGTTCCATGGTGTATCGTAACGTAGCTCTATTCGTAAACGACGATGTCCTCGTGGTTCTCTCCTTCTCTGCCATTCGATGGTTCGCCCGTGTACCGGAGGGTCTGATTCGATATCGTTCCATGTCGCAGCTTTATCCATTGGGATATTGCATCTGCTAGTTTATGGCTGGCCAATTTTCCATTCACTTTTATCGCTGTATCGAAGGTCTGTCGGTTACCTTACAACATGTGGTAAGTAATGAAAATGTTTGGAAATGCTCGAATTTATCTTATATCCAATCCTCTGTAGACAGGTTGGGTCGTTTACGCTGCAAACGATATTTCACTTGTGAACTTCTTATTGCAAACTGAATTTCTGTTTCTCCGGACCAATGTTTTCAACGTTTCACTCGAAAACTAATCTCGCAGAGTTGGCGACGAGGCTAATGTCGATTGATATAAAACGAACAAAACGATAGTCGAAGACTGTTCTGGGTTGACGGAGTTACAGCGAGCGAAGACGGACGAGAAACGAGCAACATAAGAGATGCGTCTATGAAAAGACGTTTTTTAAATTGTAACTTAAGTATTTGCAATCAATTCCTCTCAGCAAGTATAAGTAAATTCGCTGTGGTTATTTCACATAGCGTGTAAGAAGTTGAATTTTGTTCGAAGAAGTCTGTTTGCTACGTCTAGCGGATGGTGTCTTTTTAATCTGAACACGCGGTTTCTGGGGCACGTTAGCTCTGCGGCCAGTTAGTTTTTGCCTTTGGGAGCTGCTTAGCGTGACGTTCGCTGTATTTAGTTATCTCCTGTCTGATCGAGGCCACTGCAGGATCAGCGTATATATCCTTGTTGTTTACGTACCATGGGGCGTTATGATTTGTAAGGTCTCCGACTGCAATCTTTGTAGCATTTCAATGTTCAGAACTGCTTTCCTGAAATTGTTGTATCCATAGTTGTATTCCGTGTGTCCACATTGGCTCGAGGATAATCTCATATACTAGCACTTTACGAAGAGATGACAAGGCAAAGGAACGCGGGTCTAATTGCTTATTTGTCGTTTCTAATTAACCCGATACAGTCATGCAGATGAACACGCATTTTGACCGGAAGCTTCACATTATAAACAAGATCATACAGCAACGTGTGACAATGAGTGAGCAAGTGCAGGAGATCTCTTCTCCCTGGGCTGTTCCACTTGCTGTCTTCTCATTCTCATGGAGTACTGCAGTCATCTGTCCAAAATAAGCGGCATGTTATCCCAAGTCCCAAGTAAACGAAGCAAACTAGGGTTCTTTATTCCATTAACTTCCGTTCTTTGAGCTTCTTGGCCCCAAATAAACGGCTTCTTCGATTAACCGGTGACTCGAATAAGCGGTATCCTCGAATCACTGTACCCTCAAATGGACAGCTATCTTAACGTTGTATGTAGCAGCGTCCGTTAGAACAACTTTTCGCAAAGAAGAAAGTGAAGTGCCGAGGTGAGAGCCAGCGGCACATTTGCAGGAGGCGATTGGAGATCGTTCATCGGCTGATACAGTGATTTATCGAAGTTGTGATGCGAGAGCTTGGTGGAACGGACCGCGACTCTGTTGATCAAACGATCTCTCGAATTTACTCTGCAGGATATTCTTGGAGTTGCCTGATGACTGTTGCGCGTGCGATGACTCCACGCGTGCTGTTATCGAGAACAAAGGAACCTAAGAGAAATAAAGACGTACGTTTGGTAGAGCAGCAGCGCTGGACAAAGAGAAATCTTCCGCCGTTGGCTCATTGGCTTTTAATCCGTCAGCTCGTTCGGAGCAAACAGTTTATTCCGAGGAATTTTGCAACACACCGAGGCGTTGTATCTGTGTAATCTACCATCGGGATATGCAAGTTTACAATTTGATGTATCCACCTCTGTTACGCGGTCCGCTGTAAAATAACTTGGTTAGGAAGTCGGTATATGTTGGAAACTGACCACGGTTAACAATATGGCTTGATTGTTAAGAAAAAGCAGGTTGGAGTAAAATATGTTTCTTTACGTTTCTTAGCACGTAGAGAAATATTTCCAACGGGGAAATATATGCGGTAGAACCTCGGATAATCGAAAACTCGGATAACACGGAAAGATCTATCGATGCAATAAAATCATAGAATAATTTTGATAATGTAATATTGCGCGTGTATTTAGTTAATATAATATCAATTAATTATTTTATCGGTTGAAATCTTGATTAACCGCTTTCACAGTACCTGACTATTTACACTCATGTAGTCCTAGTGTTGAGGAGAAATGCGAGGTAGGATTAGGTTAGGGTTAAGGTTAGGTTTGAAGTCACAAGAAATGAGGTTATGATAAAGCCCAGCGCACCTCGGATAATACGGAACTTCGGTTAAATGGGACTCGCGTAACCGAGATTCCGCTTTACTTCTTTTTTATTGCAATTGGAAATTTTATTGCACTCAGAATGAGTTAATCAAACTGTGTATAGAAATGCAAGCAGTTTGAACAGGCGTGTAATCGTGCGTGGACTGCATATATCGTATTTTATATATTTTCTAAAAGAACCCCTTTATTCGTGTATTACTTTTACCATTTATTGGCTTTTTAGATATATATACAGGATGGTTGGTAACTGGTGGTACAAACGGAAATAAAAAATTTTTTTTTTATTTTTTCTTTTTTTTTTTAATTTTTTCATGGAGACAATGATCTACAGTGAGATCCGTTATAACGAGACGTGATAAAGTGCACGCGTACCGAGCGAAAATTCAAAGTCGATTTTCTCGAAAACAAAGCCTCAAACGACAAATTTTTATTCTATATTTTCGACTTCTTTTTCGCGTAGAATCACCCCCTTTCTGCTTGTACCACCAGTTACCAACCACCCTGTATAATATTAGGTAATATTGTATGTTGAGCCAACGTCGCCTGTCTACTGTTTATGGTCTGTCTTCGTCGCAGTCTTTTGTCTACACGCTGTCGATGGCTGCAGTGCTTGAGAAAACTAAAAAGACCAGTTTTCTTAGAAGTGATGACCACTTCAACATTGTATAATATTCTTACGATATTCTTATAATATAATATAATATTCTCTTCTAATAATAAATATTATTTGTTGTTTTTATATCCACCAACTGTATGCATTTGTCTAACGTAGGCTCCGAGGTGCAAGTTAGATTAAAAAGTTTCATTCATTCGAAGTAGAATTTCACATATTTAGCAACCACCCTGTATATGTCGGAGATGAAAGAACATCGGAGCCTTTCCTTTGCAATTTTTGGGAAAATTCCCAATACTTTAGTCTAGAATTTTTATTATAGCTGTATTTAAATGATAAAACTTAGAAGTAGTTGTTTATCATTTAATCTGATTATGTTTGCCCGAGATTTATGACAGTAGGCTTGGGCTTTCAGTTCCACTTGAACTTTTGACAAGGAAGCGCATTTGCTATCCTGTTGACCCTGTATTTGTTATTGAACCTAAGATTATTGTCATTAGAATCTCGAGTATCTAATCGTCACGGTTAATTGTCAAATTCTGTAATAGTCATATAATCACCTTGTGAATTTATTATTATATTCACTTAGTGACCAAGTAATCATTGTTATTATAAGTCTTTAGTGAGAACTTATTATTGTGTAGTGAAATTGTTTATTGCTAGTGAACTTTATTCTGTAATAATCATATTTGTACCATTAACTATCATCTATATTGTATACTAAAAAAATGGCTAATCCAAACGAAGGTTCGTTAAACGCCCCTAACCCAATGCTAACTCGACATATATATATGTTATTATTAGTCGTTCAAATCGTTCGTTTCACTTATTGTCAGTCTTTTTACACATTCATTCGCCTACGCCTGTTCGCATTCATCGGTGTTCTAAGAGAAACAGTTGGATAGTTGGATATAATTTACATAATCTTCTTAATATTGGCATCATGCAGTCTTCCATCAGAGGATTTTGGTAAATCCTATTCGTTGATTTCATTCCAGTATCTCAGATCGATGGTTTTTAACATTTTGTTCGATTGATGGGACATGTAGAGCATTCTTTATATCGTAGCTCCTCAATTCGTCACGTATGGTGCATCGAGTATCATTCTCGCAATTAATAATGTAGACTGTCCTACTTTGATATTCTCTTGATTATTTTTAATGACTGCGCCGACTACAGAATTAATAAATTCATAAATTCGTAGCAGCTTCATCATCGTTATTACATTGTCTTTTCATTTCTCATTCTCAAAATATAAGAAAAACATAGAAAGATGCATAAACTCGTTACTAGACTGTGGTTCTTTATGCAAATTCATATTTTCCTCGCATTTCCACATCTTCAAATTTCCTCTGAACGCGTAACAATTCACGGTCTACTTATTGCACAATCCGATACAGATTTCCGCACTCTATTAAACAGACAAATTTAAAACGAATCTGCCGGTACGCTGCAGCATTTATTTCCTGAAAATAATGTTTAGAATCCCATTGCGACCATATATACGACAGTATTACACTTTGACCAGTTTTACTGTACGTTCGTTCGTTAGTGGTTGGGCGTGAACTTGGAGTCTTCGCCAATCAGTCGGCTAATACCCCGGGGAAACGAAGTTTTCCCTCGAAAGAGGGTAGTTACAGTAATAGGAGAATCGTTGGAAAGAGAGGAACGCCCAAAAGGACAAAAATGGAACAGGACTAGATTGGCGTCCATCGATTTTATGTCTCTCTGAAACGTGACGTTTGCAGTAAACTGCTTTGTAATACTTGATCAACTGACTAAAACACGAAAACACGAGTGTATGGTGCTCAATGCCTGCACGATTATGGAGGTCTAAATGAATTGGAATTGAAAATAAATGGTTTGAAGGAAAAGGGCTTCTTTATCAAAAGCATCGTCCTTACGATTTTCTTTTGCCATTTATTTATAGGTAATGTTTGAGTAGAATACTAGCAAAATCAGAATCTTTCTTATGTTTGGAATATTTCAATAACTAACGTGTTTAATCTTCTGAAATTTGGAAATTACTTTCCGTAGAATGTGTTTGCGATGCAGCGCTATTCGTAACAATTTAAGAAAAGTGTGGGAATATTAATAGTTTGCTATGTGCGTTTATTTTATAGCGTTGTATGATTATTATACAGGGTGGTTGGTAACTGGTGGTACAAGCGGAAAGGGGGTGATTCTATGCGAAAAAAGAAGTCGAAAATATAGAATAAAAATTTTTCTTGTTTTAAATTTTTTAAAAAATCTACAGTGAGATCCGTTATAACGAGACGTGATAAGTGCACGCGTACCGAGCGAAAATTCAAAGTCGATTTTCTCGAAAACAAAGCCTCAAACGAAAAATTTTTATTCTATATTTTCGACTTCTTTTTTCGCGTAGAATCACCCCCTTTCCGCTTGTACCACCAGTTGCCAACCACCCTGTATATGCAATTTGTATAAACAACTTTCCTTGCCATGAATAGGTATGCAAAATGATAGACTTTTATTTTTCACATTTTTATCTGTTTTCTATTTACCTTTAGCGAATTTGTTTCATTACAGTGTATTTTCTAACGTTTGCGATAAAATGTAAATTTCGTGATTTTCGATCGAACGAATATGTACGTAATATATATGCATGTACAATGTTCATATGTTAGTAATTAAAAATTTTTTAGATTTGATTAATAACAAAGGACAGTGAAAATTACCCAAAGAAATTCGCCATTATATTATGGCAAGTTTGTTTCAGCCGATAGTGATACAAAACTGGCAGCGATCGTATTTATTTCAACTTGTCGTGCCCTATGGTTTGATGGACACGGCCTTTTATTTTACCGACAGAATAGACGCAACGGGCGAGTCAAATCACGAGCTTCATACGTTGTGCACTATTTCTTCCAATTAAAGCAATTGAAACATCGAACGTATTCGAAATATTTAGTAGATCGGAATTCGTTTCGCTATTCGGATTTTATTTGTACGGTGGAAGCGGCGAGCTTGAAAAACGTTGCGATGCGTCGACACGAATCTCGAAATTGTCGATTCGTAGGCAAACACAAACGATCTTACCGTGACGCGAATTCGTGTCCTCTTTGCCGCTCAAAAATGTTTTTCATTTTCATTGATCTTCTAACCTTTGATGTATACCTGCCGATTGGCCGACTTTCTCCCGATAACACGTGTACTTCAATTCGGTCAGAGCTTTCTAACGCGATGAAAACCAAAATTCATTCAACCTAGTCGCTTATACGGTGTTTCTCCCTCCCTCTGTCTCCATTTCTCTCCCTTCACGAGGTACAATATCGTTCATAAGTATTCCGACACTTTGATTTACCTGTAATCCAACAGTATACCAATGCTGCCAAAGTATACAGAGATACAACGAGGAAGATATAATTAGAAGCAGTTGAATGTGAAATAGAATACCATTTTGTTTTTTGAATGTCATTCTCATAAATTTGGTTGCAACATGTAAAAGAGTTCTGTGGATATTCGATTTATATTTACGCTCACTTTAACAGCTGTCTTATATTTCCAACGTGCTGAAGCATTTTCAATAATTGAATTGAATTAACATTTAAAGAAAACCTTAAAATCATTGTACTTAATGGACATCCAAATATAGAACACTGACATCAGATACAACATATTCATGAAAAACAAATATGAAAAAAATAGTTCCATTTTTTTATTATTTGAGACACTTTGGTTATGAAATCACATTTTTAAGAATTTAAACGAAAAAATAGCTATCTAGAATAATCACATGTCCACGTGTCGAGCTCTGTACCAGTAGATTCGTTACGTGTTCATTTCGGTGTATACGTATATTAAGTCCCTTATAAGATAGAATTCCGCTTCCTAACATTAAAATACACAAATATAACAAAATAAGCTTTCAACGCTGATTATATAGAAATAAATCGTTGAATTTCGACTTATCGCTAGTTTTGTAATTAAAATAGATCTTGTCAGAAACGAGCAAATATCCGGATACGTTTGATCATACCGTGCATATATATGTCGGAGATGAAAGGAAAACCGAAGTCTTCCCTTTGCAATATTGGGAAAGTCCTCTAATGCTTTAGCCTAGATTTTATCATAGCTGTAATTAAGCAATTGTTGTCATTCAATCTGATTGTAATTGTTCGAGATTTGTGATAGCGAGTTTGGGCTCGAGGTGACAACTGGTCGCCGAACGTAACCACGGTCACGGGATGGACGTTTTGCCTGACGGAGGTGTGGAGTGGTTGTATGGTTCTCCCTAGAAATGTGGTTGTGGCGGCATACGGTCTCAAGAACGGGCCTAGCCATATGGGATTGTACCTCGGAGGTGTCAATATAATGGGACACACGTTGTATTAATAATCAAACTCCAGGCAGAAACTGCTTAGCAACGGCGATTGGAACTTTCTCGATGCTTCCAACGAGTATATAACAAACAAATACAATCGTACAGCGAGGAAAATTTCCATCAATTTATTATTCGTGCGATCGCCTTGGAGAGTGACACATCGAGCAGTTCATACCGAGCGTCTCAGCAATCGTATTTTGTGTCTAAAATTATTCTACGCATAGTAAAGAGTTATCCCGTTGACCGTGGATTCGTTTGAACCCAAAAACATTGTTAATAGCGTTCATTAAACTTATTATTCGTTAAACTTATTATTCGTAAAATATATTATTCGTTAAACTTATTATTCGTCAAACTTATTATTCGTTAAACTCAATATTCATTATACTTTGTAAAAGTCTTGTATATACGTGTAAATAGAATCTCTGCTTCGTAAAACGATGGCTAATTCAAACGAAGAATCGTTACGCGCCTTAAATTCTAATGTTAACCCGACATATATATATACAAAGTTATAAATAAATAAAGCACGGGAACATCAGGGCAATATGAATTTATTTTTATGTAACTAATAAAAATTCCAATTGAATTTGCGTTCGGACTTTAGGCTCGTTTTAATCAGTGCGATTTCACTATTCATTATATTCAGAAAAACTAATTTCATATTCTTACGAAACTTTGTTACACGTAATTAGAGATATTTACGAGCAAATTCATATTTTCGTGAACGTAATTAAAAAACTGTAGCTTAGAGAGAAGTTAGTTTCACCTACCAATTATCATAACAAATACTATTTAAACATCGCGTATTTCATTTATTTTCACGTGCGTCACTGTATTACTGTAGCTACTATGGCGATTGTCAAATATAAAATCATTGAATTTCGATTTATCCGTAGTTTCGTAATCGAAATACAACTCGTGGAAAACAAGTTGAACAGGCGTCCGGATACTTTTGACCGATAGTGTACATAGTTTGCTGCGATTCTACACCGTCGCGTCGGCCGTAAACCCGCGAACAATCACGATAATGGATGCCTTCTAGGAAAAGTTATAGCCGTTTCGGTGTAATAATCGAGTGCCCCTCGAACTTGGAAGGGAGCGAGCGAGAGGGTAGAAAAAGGACGAACCTTTTGGCTGGTCCCGTGGAGACAGATCTGAGAAAGTGTGCGCAAACGTATCCCACGGTGGTTGTTTTCGGCTGTACAAAAGGTAGAGGGTCTGTGTTGTTTTTGGTGCGGAACCGAGGCATGTGGTCGACACTTCTCGTAATCGATGTACTAACTTGCCCAGCTTTCTTTCCCCGGTACGCTCGCTGTTTCCCCTATTTGTCTTTTCTCTCACTTTTTCCACGCATCTTCGTCCCTCCCTTTTTTCCTTCGCTGTCTAGAAAACACCCGGCCGTCCTATTAACGGTCAACGAAAAAAGAAAAACAATAAGAAAGAAAAAGAGAAAGCATTTGCAATGTGCGACCGCCCATTTTACAAGCAAAACCGATGAAATATTTTTATAATTATCCGAGCGCTATAAATCGCTCGTTAACGCAAGTCAGTTAACGCAAATGCTCGAAAATAAAATCACAAGTTCGCCGAGTGGTTCGACCAGTTTTAATCCTGCACTCTGCTTGATATATAGCAACGAACTATATCATAGGCGAAAAGATTAGCGTGTAAAAATCATAGCGAATAAATTTTTCTTACAATCGCATATTTCCGTGATCTCGCTGGTAAATAAAGGACGAACGTATACCACGGAACACTTATGACAGAGGACGTGGACGACAAATAAAATATTTCACATGTTCGCAAAAATATACCGCCGTTCGTTCGTTCTTCCAATGCTCCGATAAATCATGTTACTTTTAATTTTTCACACATTCGGAACTAATTTATCGTATTGTTCGAATACTTACTATTAGATTTCGACACTAATCCAGAAATATTTGATACCTTTGGTCTTGAATCGTACCACGTAATTCCGTAATTGATGGCGACAGAGAAACGTATGAATCGCGCGTTCATCTTTTCTAATAATCTCCATAAATATTCAATGGGATTCTCAGTGCTATTGTACGCAGGCGAATCCAAAATGCAGAATTGTTGCGTTTTTATCAGATTTTCTGCATTTTCGATTGCGTGTTCCGAGCTTCGATCGTGTCGAACTGCTGTTACATATTTTATTCAGAGACTGGAACATTGTTAATAGCATCGGCGTAACGTTGCAAAATATCTTTATAAACTGACCAATAACCGACATTTCGTTAAAATATGAGATTTCCAGCGATGCAGTAAAACTGCATCGATTGCTTGTTATTGTTCCACATATGTAAATAAAATATTTGAAATATCATAAAGTATCTTGCGTCAACGCTAACCGTGTTACACATTAACAATGTTTACCCTGCTAATTGTTTACATGAATAAACAGCGATTTGCGCAAAACAACTGCGTTGCTTCACCTGCATTTCTCAAATACGTCATGAAACGCTAATTGCGTGCTTTTCAAAATAACAAAAGAATCGAATCACGTTGCATCGAATGTTCGTACAAATAAAACTCGTCGACACACGCGCACTTGTGTCGTATTATCAGACTTTTTTTTTTACTTTCTCCAGGAAACGCATATATTTGTATAGATTTCAGCAAACAATTGGATGTTGATATTTCAGTGAAACGCACAAACGAGAAGTGAAACTAATTGATATTCGTAGTTTTAGAGGACGACGTCTGACAAGATGGTGTTGGTAATTTCTCTGTAGCTTTTTCAAAGTGCTGCATCCACCGCCGCTAGTCAGAGAACATACGAAATGTTAGAATTTCTAGAAACGCGTATCGTTCGATTACAGGATTCTTCGAGGTTGCGTAATCATTAATGTCGGCTTACATAAGCTCTTAAACGTTGTATTTCGTGAAAAGAATGCCATCTCCGAGCTTCTTGACGTCTCTCACGATCTTAATCGCGAAACGCCTTAACACCCGCAGCTATAAATATGAACTAACGATTAATTATGCGATATTCAAATTATTATTGTTCGCTAATCGGTTTCTAAGATTGCATGTACTTATGTAGACTTATCGCTTGCAATCGTGTTTCACGTACACATTTATCACTGTACATTGAAATTGAAATTTAAATGCACGTTTGATGACCGCGTTGTGTTCACTTTTACTATACACAGTGACGAAGAAAAGTACCGAGACTGACGTATCTTGTAAACTTCTACACGAATCTGCAAAAAAAAAGAAAACCCGACCTTTCGTTCAACTATTTTTTAAAATATAAGGTTGAAGATAGCGATTTCTTAAAAATGTTATTAATAATTTTTACTACAATGACTATGAACCAGCACTTTGAGCAACTCTGCAAGCAACGTTAAGCAGCGAAAATTTCTGTTTTAATTACAATTCCAATATTGGTTTTCATATTGCTCTTAGATTATTTCTTTGCAAAACACCTTTGTTTATTTCCAACGTCAGTTCCGGAATGAATTCTCCTGTCGATTTTACGATAATTGAAATTTTACATTTTGCGTGCTTTTTATCACTTACTATCTTGGTACAATCATTTAACGACAACGAATTACGAACATCTAAATTTTACACTCGAAAGTCATTGTACGCGGCAAAGAATTGAACGAATACTTGAAAATCGTGCGGAGGATTTTATAGAAAACTCTGGTCTGTCTGTTATAGAAAGATTCAATATATGTTTGTTGATTCATGGAATTTATTTGTTTTGCAACAAGCAACGTTATCTTTGAAACGTTAGCAAAATCACTTTTCCACGTGCCGTAAAATATGGGGCAACTAAGAAAGGTTTGATCGGCGGTAAATTTCAAGTGAGAAACGAAAGCGTTTCGCCATTGCGTGGTATTGGTGAATATTTCAATGTATCGCTTTCACCGTAAAATCACCCGTTCAGGCGTACGTATCGACCGAGATTTTCACAACGGTCACGCGGCGCACTTTCACGTAGCACTTCGTCTACTTTTCTCTGCTCTCTTTAATATGCGTCATTTCTCTTTCACAAAAACGCCACGTATCGCTGTTTCGAGCGCGTATATACGCTTCAGCCCAGGCCGATAATGTCAGGCATGATTAGTTTCTTACACGGAATACCCGTTAGGAAAGTGTGCCAAGACGTCCGTGAGTTTCTCGGCTCGCGTGGCTTATAAAATTATGATAAATTTCATAGCAGGAAGTACATTTACGACGAACCGAGAAAGCTTTCCTTACAAGTTCGCGCGTCAACTACGCTCATAGAAAATGTATCGCGTTTCATTAGTCTTAAGGCCACGCGTCCGTTTATTTCAGTCGAATTCCCTGCACATTTTGACAAACATAAAGCGTTCCATAGCGAAATTCGGGAAAATCTACGACGCGATAAATTCCAGTGACAAAATTCCCGCTGTGTTCGTCTTAGTAAACGTTGAATAAGAAGTACAGAAGTTTTGTTTAAGAAAAAATCAGCTTCGCTCTGATATCTCGTCCGCTTACAGAAAAATTATTTATATCGTATAATAAAGTTGTATAAATAGTCCTTGTATTTATACGAACACGTTTTTGATAGTTTCGATCCTTCGTGAGACATTAGACGTAACACCCTGTGTATTGTCATACGTAAAGATGAATTACGATGACGGTCAGGCACATATATACGTACGCATCTGAAAGACATTGACGATCATCGAAGGCGTGGCAGACGATTGTATTGTGTGTTAATCCGCAGCACGTGCAAACACGCGTGATAACAGGAGCAAACATTTCTGCCGCGTTGCAAACACCAGATTTCCATCTAAAAATTGTCGGACTTGGTGCAAATCGTACATTATATGACGTTGAATTTCATCCATGCTGATTATATCGATCGGGGCTAATGAATAAGACATAAATTTGTTGGCATATACGATGTCGTTTATCGAACGATATGCAAAGTGAATTTGCCGGAGAGCAACAAAGTTTACTTGGGTCCCAAAGGAAATTAGAAGATGATAGTTAGTTTCGTATTGATTTCTTATGAATTACAAATTTCTCGGATACACCGGCGGGAGTCGCGTCGATTGAAGTTGACCGAAGAATCCAACAAGTAACTATTATCTTCCAACTTTCTCTCGTTCCCCATTCTTCGATTTAATTATCATAATTTATTATTCATTAGATCTGCTGACAAGTCGTAAACTTATTTGCATTTCCACCACTGATTCTTATCTCGATACCCGCTACTCTTATCTAATTATTATCATCTAATTATTGAATTCGAATTGCAATTTCTCAATTGCCGGAGTGAAATATTTACTAGGAAAGCGAAACTATTTTTTTATAACGAAAAATATAAAACGAAAATAGAAATAAACAACGGAATCGGTAAAATATTAAATGCATTCGGTGCTTCTCGTAAGTATCTGAAAGCTTTGGTAGATTTATCGTAACAATATGTGAATCTTATCTGATGTGTAGAAATTAATGGCAGAATTATTAACGAAGAACTGTACTTACAACGTTTTTTTTATGGAATTACTAAGATACAGATCTAAATTACCTGTATAAAAAGAGCAATAAAATTTAATGTTACCATTTGTCGTATAAGCTGTTAGATACACTTTTTAATTAAGTATTACTGCTTACAGTAACATCGGAAGTTCTTCCATCGATTCGCTTTAAAGTGACTTATATCTGAGAAATTGAAAAATCTAAAGGTAAAATACAAATAAGACATAATTGCAAATACAGTTTCGTTATTGCATATCGACTTTTGAAGATCGCTTTAATCAGGTCACGATATATGAAACACCCATGGCAGAATTAATAACCAGGAACAGTACTTACAACGGATTTTCTTATGGAAATACTGAACTACGAATATAAATTAGCTATATAAAAACAGCAATAAAATCTGATCTTGCTACTTATCGTGCAAGCCACTACATACGTTTACCAGTAAGCTATCATTACGTAAATTAACATCGGTAGTTTCTCCATTAATTAGAATGATTCCTCTTGATCCGACTTAGAATTCAGAAATGAAAGAATCTTAGGCCAAAGTACTTGCCAAATAAAACGCAATTACGAATACTAGTTTCGTTATCGCGTAGTGACTGTTAGAAATCATTGTAATCGGGTCGCGATGCATCAGACGTAGCCACGACGATCGTAAAATCAGCGCAGTTTCACTTATCGATAATTCTCTAATTAAAACGTAACTCATGAAAAAGAAGCAAGTGTCGGGTAGTTTTGAGCTGCGGTGTGTATCAATCTAAGTATACTTTACTAGGTAAGAGCCTCTCGAAAATGTAGCCGAGAAAACGCGTGGTGGCGGCCGTTGCTTGGTAACGTGTTAATTTCGTCGCCGTGTCTCTTGTTCGCTGACGTGGAATCTGGTGATCGCGCTTTCTGCCGTTGGTGAACAAGTACACGGGGTTCGCACACACGATAACGCGAACGCCAGCATGAACGAAAGGAGGGACCGAACGTGTCGCGTTACTTCGCTCCAGATGAGACGTTCCAGAGAAGAGTAGGTGGGTTGTATGCGAGGGTTCAACTGAGCAAGGTAGCGTGCCGCAGGCGATTGATGACTTGTGACCCACTTTTAAAGGCTTGGTGGCCTAGATGCGAGGGTGCCGTAACCTGATCTAAGATATCAGGCTTCCCTCCTCTCCTTCTCTTTCTACCGACCGACCCTTCCCCCCGTCTTCTATTCCTTTACTCTTTCTAGTCTCGTCGCCGTGCCATCTACTTCACGGATGACGGTCTTCCAGACTTACGCCAGTTAAGACATAACTCGTGTCCTCGCAGGATTTTCCTTCCCTCCCTTTTACATCTTGCTTCCACGTTATATATATCTTGTACGCTCCGCCTTTCTCCGCTTTAGCTTCCAATGGACCCTGACAAATCGTTTCAAATTAAAACTTTGCCTTCTTTTTTGTTGCTTCGCTCGATCGCGATCTGCGTATGGCTATGCCCGTAGCTTGTACTTTTCAACTTCCCTGAATTCCATTTCCAATTTACTAAACTTTCGTGTTAATTTTGTGTGAAGAATATTAGAAATACTCCCTGAGGTTTAAAGAATGTTATATATCAGATGCAACAACGTTTTGATATTTTTGATTTATTAAAACCCCAAAGCAATCCTTACAAAGTGTTACAAGTATGACCTCACATTAGCGTTTGCATTTTCTACACCGTTTCTACACCGTAGAGCTATTTCCTAAGATACGCGAGATTTTGGAAGTTCACGTCTTTTAAGAAAACGTTGTAAGAGACTTGCTTTTATACCGTTACAATACATCCGAGAGAGCGCTGCAGCATGTAATCCATAAAATAAAAATCCCACGTTCCACGGTACTGTTGACGTTCCCTAAAATTCTTTATCGGATCAGCTCAGTCTAATGCGCTGTTTGGTAACTGCGTGGTTCACTGCACTCCGAAACGTGCAATCTTTTACAACTGCCGAATAAGATAGCGATATAAATTTTGCTGAAAGTAGAAGAAAAAGTGACGGCATCACGCTGATACGAACGAGGCTGCTGAGCTTCCACTTTCCCCGTGATCTTCGTTAAGTTACCTCAACGAGACACAATACATACCGCTGTGGCGTTCTCGGATTATCTGCCATAAAGAAGCGCGTATCAGCCACGAGCATCGGCCGTCTGAAATTCGTCTTCACCGGTCGATGTCGTCGGAAAGTTTCTACCGGCTAACGTCAACCACCACGCAACTTACCTTCTTTGCCCAGCTTTCTCCGATACCTTGCTAAATTGTGACAGGCTCGTCCACCGGAAGGAACAATGTTATGTGTATATAAGCGGTATAGGAGCATGGTAAAGTTTCGTTGAACGGTGTGGAGAGGTACATCGTAAAGAAAAGGGGGATGGGAAGAGTGGTGGGGGCACGTCTGTCGGCGGTGAGCGTGGTTCAGGTGGTGGGGAATAACGACGGTGGAGGGGGCAGTGGGTAGCTGGTGGGGCATCTCCACGTCGCAGAGCGATGCGAAAGACGGCGTAAGCGCGTTCGGTGGAGCGAGCTTCAGTGTCGTTGCAGCCGCGGTCTCGTATGGTTGTTTGACCGAGCGCTGTGTTTCGATCCACGTAACTGTCGCCGTTGCCGTATTTAATCGGTCGTTTCCGTCGTCTGGAACGTGATCGTTCCACGCTACGTGTCTGACGAAACGACGCTGTTTACGCTTGTTCAGCTTGGATCGATCGTTAACAGTGTTACAGTTCTGTTTGTGGTATCGACTCGAAAGAGGCTCAGGATGACAATGGGCTAAACCGGTGATACCGTTGAAGCATCGGAAACGTTGTACCTGAATTTGGGTCAATGGAGTAACGTGTTGGTGTAACGTACTTGTCAACGATTGGAATACCGTGAGGTGCGGCATTTTCTGATAATCGGGAGAATATAACGGTGTCGTTGCTATATAAGTGGTATCGGTTGCGGGTTTTGTAAGATGAGCCCGGCCTCCCAGGGCGGCGTGGAGGTGGAGCGTTACATCGGTAGTTGTTTGATATCGTCGAGCATCAGGCCAGGATCGCACAAGCCAATCGTCGGTAGAAAACAGGAAGCTGTGATTCGCGGGAAAACGCGAGGCTGTTACGGAACTGTGAACTTCCCGAGCGGAACGGAACAATGTCAGGTGCAGTACGGACCTGGCGGTTGGACGGGCGCTCCGTTGATATCCATGACGTCCAGCCCTCGCAGATGCACGCAGAGATCGTCACCGTCGCTCGGTCAGCAGCAACAGCAACAGCAACAATCACCGTCGCCGCAGCAGCAACAGCAGGCTTGCGATCAGCAAGTATCGGTTCACCTACACAAGAATCCACTTTCTAGATTGGCCATTCACACGCAGGGAGCGCCGCTAATCCTGGCCAATCGGTTTCACAATCGCGGCAAGATACATAACAGCGGGAACGCTAATGGCATTGCTAATGCGGTGTGCAGCAATACGGGCGCAGTGAATAGTTACGTTCACAATAACGTGGCTACCGTGACATCGAACTGTACGATGAACAACTCGGTGAGGTGTCCACCGTCGCGGCCCCAGAGGCCGATAGAGCTCGGGAAGAAACAGCAGACGAACGCGAAATCGTCGGACTGCACGACGACCAAGGAAGCGACGAACACGGGAAACAACATAGCGAATATCGATTCATTGAGTATCGCGAGCGACGAGAGTTCAGGGTCGAACAATTCCGAGAACAGCTTACCACGAATCATCAAGCCGCGAAAGCGCAGGAAGAAGGACAGAAAACCGGCAAACAACACGGTGGCCTCCGTGGAAGCGAAACACGACGAGCAACAGCAACAGTCAAATTCGAGCGTGGCCAACGAACAACCGAGCGCGGGTTCTTTAAAACCGTACGTGCCGGCTTCTTACGAGCAACGTTACGAAGCCGCGCCTCACCTTAGAAACCACAGAAGGCCACCCATAGCGAGGGAAAGGACAACGGGCAGCATGTCGGTGCAAGAGATAGCCGACGCGAGGCAAAGGTATCCGCACCGGCACGTGGAGGTGAAAGTGTTGGACGACAACAGAAACATCGTTGTGCCGGCGCAAATGCGCACCATTCCGCCAAAGGGTTACAGACATAACGGCTATCATCATCACCATAATCACGCCGTCAACGGCAACAACGTTCTGCGCTATCTGCACGAATACAACGAGCCGACGGCGACGACAGGCTGCGAGGACGGCATCAACGACGAATTAGGGCCGTGCCAGTGCCGGTACTGCGATCCCGCGGCTCTCATATGGGACGTGGAACAGAACTGTTACTCGCCCTTCTTGACCCCGTCACCGTCGACCGACTTCTGTCCCGGCCACTTCCCGCAGATGCCGCTATTCTTGTCCCGGCCGAGCCTCAATTGTCCGGAGCAGAGTATCGAGAGGCTTTTCAACGGCGATAACGTTCCTCGAGCCCATCAAGAGAAAGACGGCACCGGTAGCACCGGTGTCGTACTGAGGCGCAGCTGGAGCGATCCGACCAGTTATTTCAGCGAGGAGATCAGCACGCCTAGCAAAGACTTCGGCGTGATCGGTGACAGGGGACAGGCGGAGAGCGGGAAACGTCGAACGCTGTGGCGCGGCGACTCTATCGGTATTCCTGTGAGTAACGTTGGACCATCCGGTATGGACGTGAACGGTACCGTACAGTCGCCGAAAGAGCTGGAGGTCTCGACGGAGATCATCACGTCGCCGAACGGCCACAGAGATTTGGAGATAAAGTTTTACTCGCCGTCGCCGAACGCGCCGATATCGGAACAGAAGAAATGTATCTTCGCGGAGGAGGTGGACGAGGACGAGGAAGATTTCAGCGACATTTGGAGCTACCACGAGTCAAAGCTTCAACAGGATTTCCGCACGTTGCTGCAAGCGGAGGAATGAACACGGGATCCGAGATTCTCTTTCGATGTGTCTGCTGGTCCGACTCGTTACGGTGCAAAGAGAGAACATTTTCGCGTCTGTCCGTGTTTGCGAACGTTCCTTCTTCTTCGATTCGCGTGCGTGCGTACACGCGAGGCTAAAAGAAGAAGCAGAGTAGCAGGGAGCGTGAACACGTCGACTGTGCGAGCGAGAGAGAAGGAGAGAAAGGGAGACGCGTGAGTGCGAGCGAAAGAGAGGTGGCCCTGTAGATTCAATTAGTTCGTCGATAGGGAACAAAGCCGAACGGACTTGCGTAGACGCGTGCGCGACCGCGTGAGACGAAAACTGCTCGAGTTTCGAACGGTAGCTATCCGTTTCTGCGAAAAACCTTCGCTCCTTTCGCCCGAAGTAACGCGCGTCGCTATAATTATATCCTACTTCCATCTCTTCCCTTCCTCGGTTTTGTTCCCGCGATGACGCCCTCGTTGCCAGCAGTCCTGGGTGAAACGACGAACAAGTGTAACTGACGGTAACGAGCAAAGCTACGTGTCGAACGATTCTTCTTCCTAACGGTGTACGTTGTATACACGTAGTATACGTGATGTGCGTGCACTTGTGAAGCACGCACGAGAGTAGGTCTAAAGGATCGTACCTTGATGTCGGGAATACACGCGGTCTGCTTATCGATGACAACATGCTACTAATAAACGGTGGTTGGCTCGTGTCGTCAAGCGAATCGACTCAACGATAAGGCAGGTGTGTTGACTACCAGCCTAAAGCTGATCGCACGAGAGAAAGATTCCCTGTAATCGCCTCATTTTCTTTCTCTCTTTCTCCTCGTCCTTCCTTTCTTTCACCTTCCTTCGCTTTCTTTCCACCGTCTCCTCTTTCGCGTCGTACGATCTCAACCATCGTCAACGTTTGCAACGAGATAACGCTTCCCCTCGCTGCCAACCACCGTCACCGGAACAACTAGAGTTGTGACTGTTTAAATCGTAACGTAGTAATTAAACGGAACGATGAATCGGCCGCTGGTCGCCAAGAAAGTTCGCGTTCCCCGTTTTTCCTCTTTTAATCACGCGATGCCCGACGCGATGTTTTCTCCGATCCTCGTTACCTCTTGAACAATTGTTTTCTCATTTTTGAATATCGTTTCCTGTGTCGTCGTTGCGAAACTCGCTTTGAGTCTTCGTTCCATAAATTGTTTGGTCTTTCGAATACGTTCGATATTGTGTTGCGTACTTTGGCTACTTGAAAAGTAGAGTCACGTTTACGCGTGAACGTTATAACATCGATCCGTGTTACTATCGAGATACTTCGATCATTCCTGGAACGTTTCTTGCGGTTAGTAGTGCAGTGGCTGGCAAATATCCCGCGAATCCTTTGTTCCTGCAACTAAGTTCATGATAAACAGAAATTCGCGGCCGGAAGGATGGCTAGCAGTTTGAGGTTGTTTCGTGCTACTTGCGCGATTCGTGTTCGCGTAGTCGTAAATGCGTAAAGCATTCCTCGTGGTCACGTTGTTGCAACGTTAGTTAAATTTTACTTGTATCTATCGTCGAGAAATGCTAAAATTGTCTGTCCTTTGCGATTCACACGCGAGATTCGAAAATCTCGTAAATTTCACTACGTGTTCCACTTCGGTGTATCGATTTCATTTTGCTTCGTAATCTTTCAAAGTTACCAAGTTTGTTCGACGATTGGTCGACGCTTACGCGTTTGCCTTTTGATCTGTAGCTTGCACTCTGTACAAAACAAACAGATTGGAAGGCAGACCTTGATTCTATTTTGGAAAGTGCTAGGAAGTAAGTTGGTTAACATTGGAACTTGGTTAGATGTTCGCTGGTCTCTGGTTCAGCCAAGACCTTTAGTATCTTTAGCGTACAATGTTTGTTAACGTGAAAATTTATCGAACAGTTACTCGTCCCCGTGTCGCAGTTACTTTTCGCGCGACTCGACGTTATTACAGGGCCACGTGATGAATAGACGCAAAACGAAACGTGGTCTCCAATTATCATCGGCCGTGACCTTAAAATGTTTTACCGTAGAAAAAGGGCATCGCGTGAATTTTCGTAAGGCGTAAGACGGGGCGCGGTGAAGCCAATCGATCGATCACGGTTTGCGAGCTGCGCGTCGATTGTATCGATCACACGCTTCGCGTGATTTTGTGAAACGGCGTCGCGATAACGCTTCTCACCCCGTGCTCGCCGATCTTGTTTCTCGACCCGGCACGAGACCGCGACGAGTCCGCGAACTTTCATCGTTTCGTACGCGAAATCAGACAGAAAAAAAAAAACGCACGTTCGCATATTTAACAAACCTACACACACGTATACACACACACACATACACACACACACATACACACACACGTATCCATTACTCACCATCCTCTTTCGTTTAGACTGTAAGCCTAGATGTTAAGGCGATTCACTTAGATTATCACCGTTGTCTATATGTGTATAGAAGTCGCGTATTAAACGGTCCGCCTTTTATTTACCATTAGACTGTTAGGGGATATTAGAGACGATGCGGCAATTTCGAAGGCAACGAAAGAGCGTGCCGCGAAAATCACCGACGACTAATTAGGCTTAGCGCGTGCGTGCTTCGCGTCCGGGGTTCAACCAACGAGACGCGCAATCCAAACGCGAAGAATTATATTAGCAATATTTCTCTCTTGCTCTGGTCCTCATCGTGCATAGCAAGTTTTATTGCTAAGTAGCAACAGATAAATATTGATGTTGACTCTTGTTAAAGCAGCAACAACCGCGTATCACATACCAAGCCAAGAGATAATCGTTGCTGCTTTAATAACATCGTCGTTCGTTGATATTTTTCTTCGAGTGTAACGCCGTTTGCACGGTATCACGTTCGCTGCTGTGTAACCAAACGCGTGTCTTACCCTGCCTGTATAGTGTTCACCAATAAATTCGCCACCACGTTCTTCCTTTATTTTTCAATGTATCACGCATTCTTTTCTTTTCTACCGAGCAGTGCATCGTTCGTTGGCAGCGTCCGTGGAGAAACGATCGGATGGCACTTGCAATCCGCCTTTCCGGAATAAAGGTTTTTCGCTCGAGAACGCATCACCGCCGCCGCCGATCCGGATACATGTTGCGGAACGAGTTCGTAGTACGATACAGCTTCGACGATGATACCGTTCGCCCCACCGTCCCCGAAGCTTGTCCATTTATTGTTTTCACAAACGATGAACGGAGGAAAATTTAATTTATTTGCCACGAATCGTCGAGTCTCTTTTTGCTTATGGAACAGAGCCGTGGTATACAAACCTGGTGTCTCGTATACTATATGAAACGTTCGAAGGCTGCAGCTGGAGAAACGAAAATTGATAAAAACGATTCGAACGTATCGAGATGAAAAAAGTTGCCTGTTTCGTTTTGTTAAACGATGCCGCTGTTCAGACCGGGAGAGATAAGAACTTATATTTGGCGTTCAGCTTTTTTTTTTTTTGTAAAGATTCTATCGCGGACGAATCGCAATTGACGATCGGCGAAATGTACATTCGACCTTACTTTTATCGATCGTGACGGAGTTTCGACGAACGCTTTTTTCCGGTTTTATTTTGCTTTTTGTGTTTGCTGATTGTGATCATTTGCCAATCGTGCTTTACGCTATTTGATCTCTGGAAGAAGAAAGAGAGAGCGAGAGAGATTCGAAGAACGTCGAAAAAGTTTTCACACGGATCGCGCGTTGTTTTTTTTTCGTTAGAATTATCGACATTTTTGTTTCATGGATTGTTGACTCGAGTGGATTCGCTCTTTTTGTTTTTCTCTTCTTTTGAAATGCGATCCTTTCCGCTCTCTCTTTCTGGATGTATTTATTTTGAACATCGTCGTTTGACGATACAAGGTATTGTGATAACGAAACGATGATACACTCGATTCTGCTTCGTCGTCCAGACTGATCAACGCCGGTCAACCAATGTCGCTATAAGTGCTATACCGCACTAACTCAAATTACATTGTTTGAGAAGTTCAATAAAAGATGTCTTTGATTTAATTTTGCATATCTCAGAATTTTATTAGCACCCACCTTCGAATCAGACTTTTATTGTCATTTATTTTAAAAAAACATGTGAAATCAGAGATGCCAAAATTCATTTCACCAGATAATTCGTAATTTTCTCTTAAGGTTTCCATATTCGTTTCTCTGCACGCGAACGTGCAACTGTCATTTCGAACGTTTATCGAAACGTACATTTATTTTCTTGTTTACACGTTCGATAATAACAACGTACATAGTTTCATCGATAGTAAACCATCAATTCTAAACGTTAGCGTGTACACGTACGAATGTTATCTGCTAAAAGAGACACAGTTGAACACAGAAGAATGGTAGACTTTTTCGCGTATTCGCTTTTCCCACGTTTGCAGATGACGAAACGATAGACATTTCCGGAATTCTCGTGCGGAATTGCTTTTACCATTCGATGAGCCCAAGTCTTTGGTCTTCATTGATCGTAATTACGCCGCTTCTCTTTGATTCCGAGTAAAATCGGATTTATGGATTTCCCGGTAGAACACGGTTCTCGTTAGATACTGTCGACCTCTTTCTCATCTCAATCGAGTAATGGCGTTGATTGCGTGGGTTGATAAACTGTTATAATTCGCCCACATTCTAATATATCTACTTCATCTTCGAACTTTTAACCGTGTTTTATGCTGTTTATACATTCCTTGTCTCGTTTTCGAGTATCCTCGGCAAACTCACGCACGTCGCTGCTCTTCGTCTCAGTCGTCTGTTTGAAAACGTTGCTCGTTAGGTGTACGTGTACCACAGAGAAATTGAAACGCTCTTTTCTTCCGTTTTATCGCGACCGAGTATCGCGAAAGTTCTTATCGCGAAAGCTATTATCGTGTCGGGTCATTCAATTTTTACACGACCTCTCGCGTGTCGCATTAGCTGACATATATTAAAGCAAGTGTCAGAAATACTTGACTCATGCACATTATTTTAGCAAACGTTGATTTTGCTGTCTTAACTGAAACGAAACGAGGCGAAGTGACTAAAATCAACGATGACTAATACCGATAAGAGTAATATGCTTGTACTGACTCAGCCCGTAAATATTTCCAATTTTTTTCCACATTGTCCACGTTATCTTCGAGTGGTTTCACGCGAATCGTCATTTTTTCCAGTCGCCGTGTTCTCCGTTGACAAATCCGCGCCGCTCTTTTCATCATCGTATTTCCATTCCGTTTGATTACTCCTTTGAACGTCGCTGTATTTCACGTGAATTCTACTTGTAGGGAGGAATATCCCTTTGAAATATAGGTCAAAGCTAATCACGTCGGAGAAATTCAAATCGCGCAGGGAACGCATTCAGGGACTGCCTTTGACTAAGAATTAACGTTTCTAATGAGTTCATTATCTGATCAACGTATTGTTTGATGATCCACGCCGTAGGCTCGCAGTTAGCTAATTATTCCGTTTGACGACTACGATGTGCCCAATAGGGAACGACGAAGCGGGTAGTGTATTATATACACGATAAACATACGTGTAATCTCTGGTAAATGAAGTCAACGTTTCGTAAGAGAGAAACAAAGAGAACTTGAGATATAATTACAATTTTTCACTTTCAATAGTAACTCCATTTCACGTCCATCTTTACGTGCTACGTTTAACGAGAGCAAAATGATACTTAGGTTAAATGTAAAATAACGTCCATTGAAAATTTTCGCTTAATAATCTCGATTTTCTACTCCTGAAATTGCTCGATTCAAACCTCTAGCTTTTCGTATTAATTTCATTAAAAAAATACCATTTTCCTTTTGTATTAGAGAAAAAGCTGTTTCCCGTGGGTTCGGTAATCGACAAACCGTAAAATCCTGCGCGCGATACGATATGCTTTAGTGCGCGACATTGAAACGTATTCGTCGTACACGTTGTAGTCGAAGTATGCTTGCGGAAGTATGAATTTCACGTTGTTATTACCAGAAGCTGTGAATACATGTCGGTGTGTAGTTGGATCGTCGCTGTAGAAGAAGAAGAAGACGAAAAGAGAAGAAGAATCGTTTAGAAGCATCCGATCTCATTGGCCACTCGGACACGAGACAAATGTAACATTGTTTCGTAAAAGTTTAGACAATGACTGTGTACTTGTGTGTTAATATACGTATATTTATTCGATAGCGCGTTTTCCTTGGCACGGAATACTTGCACCAACCATCGAATCGCACTAATTCGACTTGGCTTTGGTATCGTATGATATTCACCGAATGCGTATTTCACGTATCGTCGTAATTAGCTTTGACAATTTTCTTACAGCGAAAAGTAACGCTTGAACGTACGTAAGTCAAAACGTAAAATTTGAAGTACGAGTTTAACACGTTGACTGCCACGCATGTTTTCACTGAAATCTCCGTCAGGCCAAGCGTTCTCTGCTGGCTACTCCCATCGATATTTTAGTAATGCGAGTAAATAATGTTTTTAATAAACCATTTTCGTATTACTTTTATAACAATTCAATAGTTTTATTATTTCCTCTAGAATATCTTTTCAAATACCTACGACGACCTTTCGCAAATGGTCAAATAAGCGTCACCCGAATACGGGTGACGCGGTCCTACCGGAAACTCAACAGTCAACGTGTTAAAACTTATCAGAAAATTCGTCAAAATTGAAATCGGATTAAGAAATACGAAAGATCATCTGCGAACTCTGCTGCCTCATTTTCGAGCAAATATCTCTTTGTCGTTAAAGGAATATCTCGAATTTGATGGAAATATAAGAAATCGTTATCGTTAAGCGCCAATGCTCGCGTCAATTGTACACCAGATTTTCCTCAAAACGTAAAAATTCTCTCTGCAAGTTGAAACTACAGCGAGATTCGAGCATAGAAAATTACAGGATCGCAGCAGCAAGCAAAGTTAGTTCTCTGTCGATTGGAGTACGACATTGAGAAATTTTCGTTGTTTGAAAGTCAGTGTACGCATCTGAGATGGAAGTAGAGACGTATGCGTTGGCGTGTTTGTCATACATGACAGACTCGTTGCTTGTGAAAATGTAAATATCTCGCGCAAGAGAAACATCACGAAAGGATGCCAGAGCTTCTTTTGCCGAGACACTTGGTCGTTGAGCAAAAGTTGCGCTACCAGTGGAACCGGAAACGCGTGCGTTTAACGTACTAAAGCGATTAATCTTCGCGTTTGTTGAAGCGGAGAAAGGCGATTAAACTGGCAGATAATTCGCTGTAATGGCTCCCTTTCCGTTTTAACGATAGGGTATATGGTTTCTGCCGACGAGTTATTCCTTATCTTTAAACTAATATACAATTTTATCGTTCTATTTAATCAGTGAATTACTTTATATATATATATATATATTATATCGCGCATATATATATATATATATATATATATATATATATATATATATATATATATATATTATGCGCGATCTCTTTGTTTGAATCTATTGCGACCAAAATCAGTTGCCCGGACTTCGATTTAGAGAATCTTTCAGTTTACAGGAAAATTTAGAAATAAATGAGAAATCATAGTCGAATGTGAAACGAATGATAATCGGTATAGAACATTCGTTGGATGATCGTTTTCGTAGTAAGCTCTCGATCCGTAAAAGTTTGCGCGAGAAATTTGGTTCGTAGAGGCGCATGAGACGTAAGAGGCGCGAAGCAGAAGTAGAACATTGGCAGGTAAATTTTGCGAACGCAGGGTTAAGAACGCGATTATACGGTTGTGCGCGTTAAAGCAGTGAAATTCATAATGACCAGTGACTCATAACTACCGCACGAAATTGGTACGTACGAAAGTGAAAAGTTTCGCGAGAGGTTGCGCAACGAAGAAAAACGCGTTTTAAATTATGACTAACAGCAGCGAGGCCGATGAGTTGTACGGTTGATGCGATCATTCTGCGAGCGTAATCTACTGGATCCGTAGATTTTGTAACGGTGTAGATGTCTGTGATAGAAAATAGTGTCGTGACTGTGGCAACTGCAGAAAATCGGCTATGTGTACGGGCGAGAGCGTAGATTGACGCGGCGAATGAGCGCATTTTGCGGTGGAACAGACTTCACAAAGGATTCTTTTTCCCCTTCGTTCGTGTTGTACAAGTGGGAAAATAAATGGTTTAAAAAACCACGCCTCTGTCCACATACAATCTGCTTCGAGAGAAACGAATATCGAGCAATTTCAATTTTGCTAGCCGCGACTCCGCCAAAATGATTTCTCTCGTATTTCCAATTCGTCTATTTTACCACCTTTGCTACCTAACGTTCTTCGTTTTTCCATAACGATAGATCGATGTGACTAGCAATGAAAAAGTTTCTGGAAAATTTCCCGCAACGTAATACACAATTAGACTGCTAACGTTTATGGAAATTTAAGTTTCTCTGAACGCAACGACTTTTACGGCCATAGACTTCACCTGCTGAGTATTATAAACGTTACTATAGTTTCGGAGATTTTATTTTTCCATGTTACGCGCATTTTGACAGCCTTCGATCTTTCACGAATGCGTACAAATCCGCAGCAGCGATCCAATCGATTACAACTCACGTTAAACTCACGTCCAATGCGTCATGAAAGTGAAACTTTTTCGTTATTGTTACATCTGTCTTTATTCGGCTATCTTTGAAGGATCGTTACGTAAAGGGAACGTTGCTGACTCATTGCGTTTAGCAGCAGCCTAGCACGCAGCTGGCTTATTTCCTCGAAGCAGAATCAAAAAGAGCACAGGTGTGTGGAAAAAGAGACTCGGGCCGCGAACGAATTCATCGGAGACTTCGATCGTGGCCCAACACGGCCAATTTGAATTTGCGATATCGAGATAGATATATATGTACACTATGTGCACGGTGGTTTCAGCCACTGTGAACTGTTCTCGTTGGTGGAACTATTCATTGAGACTTCACGTTCGAGTTTTTTACTTGTTTCATGCCTAGATTCTCCTCTCAACCAATATAAACTGTGAAGTATACACCAAAATAAAACATACTGTTTGTAAAGCCAGTTTATTTCTTTGCGCACCTGGTATTCCGCGAGTAGCAAATTTAAAGTATTTCTTTGCAAAGGTATAACCTTTTTTTTTTTTCGATTATGCCACAACGTTGGATAATTTACTTTTATATTAGTTTGGTAAGAGGAGCGGATTTCATGCTTCTTCGGTTATTTCTAACAGATTTATCCGTCGTTGCGTCTCGTGACTGCAACGTCACTTAAACATTTTCGGTTCTTATCATTTATTATATCCTTTGCTCAGGTAGAGAGTACAAGACACGATACGACAAAATCTGATTAAAAGTACTCATGCAAAGTCGAAAAATAAAGTTATTGTTATAGTTTCAGTTTGTCATATGCTGAGTTTCATTTTTGTATAATAAGAAATATGTTATTTCTTATTTATTATCCATTACACTGGTTCTATAGCTGTCGGACAGAAATAAGCGAGTTTTGTTTTTCCAGTCGATATAGCATGTCCTTTTTGGAAAGAGGATAAATTGTGTTCCCATACTATTTCAAGTATATCACGTCTTATTATTTTATTATTATTGCTTTGGGAAATTATTCATATATGTAGTACAAGATATAAAAATTAAAAGTTTCTGAACGCAATGTGTAAGGTGAGGAGGCTAAATTCGTAATGTTTAAATCAACTTTTTTTTAGTTCGCTTGTTTAAAAGTAAATCGAACTGCGTCTGCAAATTATTATTTATCGCAGCTTTAATATTTGTGAAAATACATCGAGTAAAGTTTCCGATTGAATCGCCAACTTAATATGCTAATGCCAACCTAAATTATTTCATTATCATTAAACAGGTTGAGCCGAACGTATCCATTATTCCCGTTTCGTGCACCGCATTATTTTCCCATTTTCCCAGTACTGACATAATTGTATAATAAATGGTACGCGAACGAATGTGAGTAATTTTATCGTAAAGCGTTCGTTCGTTTGTTTGTATCATTGGCCTTTGTGTGCAGATGTTCCCGACGTGACATAATGTCTGCGTGAAAATAATACGTAATATAGCGCATTTTTAAGCTTGGTAAAATGTTGACGTTATCCGAATATTTCGGGGCGGCAGCTCATCCCGGCAAGTCGATATTTTTTCAGTAACTTCGATGAAAATAACATTTCTACTTCGAAAATAATTATTCAAGGATATTTGGTTTTTTCGCGAAATTATATCAGGAAGAGAACATTTTTATACAAACGCAGGCTCATAAACGCTTTATCAAAGTCGTAGTAAGAATACGAAATGAGAACAGGTTGATTAAGCAGGCATTAAACTGAAGAATGGATTGGTCAAGGAAGACTGCTGCTTGGGCCCACGAGATCACACGATGTTACGTCACTGAATGTTTATTTGTTAGGAACTTGAAGCAAAAAAGTTTCACACAATTAAGATTAATACGTGTTTGGAATTAATGCAAAGAGTTCGTAATGCGTTCATGGAAATGAAAAAACTCGCAATGATTTCAATTTCCACACTTGAACATTACCATTTTTCCAAATGGAATTAACGTAAATAGCGTGAATCTGTTCTTACTTTTCCAAACGGTAAACAGTCTATTATTATTTCGTGCTTTTGTTGTGACTTGAAGCCCCGTTGTTATAACTTGTAGTCCTGTTGCAATTCTCGTATTTTTACGTTGCAACCTTGCTCTCATTTATCTGAATAAGAAGACTTTTAATGTTTTAAGAAAATGTCGAACGTAGGATCGAGACAAGGAATCACACGCACAATACCTAACAATTTTTGCTTCATATTTTACTCCAACTTGAGATACTTTTCAATGTGAAAGGAATACAATGGGTCAAAATTTATTGAAATAACAGAGCAACGGGATTAAGAACGCCTTTATGACCCTACGTTTATGCAATACTTGTTTCCTATTTTTGCTTATGAATATGCTGACATTGTTTCGCGTAAGATACCTGAATCATCTTATATCGTATGCAAAGATGGATTGGTCTCGTACACTTGCGTAATGTCTAAACAATCTACACTTTGTCCCGTTTATTTTTCTCAATTTGTTCCTTCGTTAAAATCATTCTCCGCGCGGCCCGTATAACCAGGCAACGTATTCTTTGCCTGGTTAAAAACATTTCGCGATAATAATATATCTCGCATAAATGCAGAAATTTGTATTTTACGCGCACGACCTTGTTGCATCGTTTATTTTAAATCGAATAAACTAGACTAAGAAATCGTTCGATTGCTTTCTTATCGATGTTGTTAATTGTCGCTTTGTACAAAACACGAAAATAGTCGCATTTTCGTCTCGACTAATGCGAAAGTTGGTTCTCTGGTGCGCGTAAAATCAGCCCGAGCTCCGATTAAGAGTAAAAAGTAGCTCTAATAACGAAGGCCAATTACTATGCGAACGATAAGCGTACGGCACTTGCTCGAGTGCATTTTAACGCACTAACCGCAAGAGGAAATATTTAAAAGTCGTAAAATTATGATCGAACGTTGTTTTTCGTTCGTTCGATGCATCGAAATACGATTGTAACATTTTCGTAAGATTAGTCGACAGAGAATTTGTCTTCTCTTCTAAAACGAGCACGTTTGATCGTTTTCTAGGATTTCGAAACTTCGCAACTTTTCCTCGCTGCATTTCGAGTTACGAAGGGAAATTCTAGGAATTTGAAAAACTAGCGAATAGTTAGATCTCGGATGTAAATTTCCAAGAGTAGAAATTCTGCTGTCCAATTTTTTTTTTTTGTGGTTTTTAGTTTTTCAATGTATCGCAGTGCCGTGGTCAGTCGTGTAGCTTTCGAACGCGCGTTTTAAATTTTGCGCGGTTTGGAAAAATGTTTTGCAATCAGAAGCGTCTTCGTGCACAAGTGCTGTGTGCGACAGACATTTCTGCCGAAATTATAGGACATCGGAACGTGCAACACGACATAGTAATTAACGCGTTTGTTTGTGACAGGGAGGGTCTCGAATCCCAAAAGAGTAAGTTTCTGAATGTTTCTCTGTCACGCCAGAATAATAGCGTCGATATATTCGCGTTTTTAATTACAAGGGAATAGTGTTCCCGAAACAAATATTACCAAAGGATTTTTCGTTAAAAGAGAACAAAGTATCGAAATTATTTATAAAACTGAATAATATTTTTGAAAAATTCACCATGAAAAAAGTTTGTATCGCGAACATATTAGGTCTTTTGATTCAATGAACTATCGTTAATTATGCTTATCTATAATAAGTATTAATTTATTATAAATATTTAGCCATGTCACTGCGCCACGCCAGAAAAAGTTACTGAAAATTCTCAATGCGAGAATTGGTTGTAAATAATAATAAATAAAAAAAAAAAAAATGAACTATCGTACAACGTGACGATAAATTCATTTGCTGCTCGTTATAATCTGGCTATGTTAATATTAGGTTGTCCGGAAAGTTTCTTTCGTTTTATAAGGAAATAATACACGCACGATGTTTCTTGTTTTATATTAGTTTATTGAATCATACACGAGCATAATAATAGAAATATAACGAAATGGATCATACCTAATTCAATAAAATAATATAAAACAGAAATTGTTGTTGTTGAAAATCTTATGAAACGAAAGAAACTTTTCGGACAATCTAATAATATCTAAATCTATCAGGACGTTTAATTCGATATTTTGCGAGCATCGGGAAACTAAAGATGAAATAAAAATGGTTGAAAATAGCCGGAACACTGGAAAGTTTTACAGATCTGCCAGAACCTTTATTAAGCTATTAATAGCACTGATATTTCGCAGTGAAATATATTATCGCTGGTTACTCTCGAGCTATCTAAAAGCAATTGTGCCAACGTTTGTGCGAAAGTATACACCGAGCGTACGTGCGGTATTACAATATCTTGGTAAATTAATGGATGTACGGAATTATCAAATGGGCAGTCACGTTGTCGTTAGTCTCTCTACGATTATACAAGCGTGTTATCGTGTTACACGACGTTCTAACCTTCTATATGCGAGTGATGTTGCACGTGCACGCTGACCAAATAAATAGGCGTAGCAAGTATTCAATGTCTCTGGTGATCAATGTCCTCGGTTTGCCAAACTTCGTTGATTTCTAATAGAGGAGAGAATTTATTATTTTCCAGCCGAGGGCAAATTAATTGCTTTCCACCGCGTCGTTCGTAAAACTGTACCTAACACTGTACACGAACAAACGCAGTTGAATTTATGTCGCAGTCTACGGCCAACGTTACCTGATTTTGATTTTCATACGTACAGCAAAGGAAATATTTCCTCGACATTGCTGTCCTTCTCGAGTCTATGTGACCCCGAATGGATGTTATATTTCGACAGATATTATTAAAATATACATAGTTTCGAAATATTTGCTTTTACTATTCGATGATATGTAAATGTAATTTTTTCTAGCTTTTGTATATCCCACGTCCTTTATGAACGAAATAGACGAGGAAAAGAAGAATATTCGAAAAGGTACAAACGTGAGAAAGAAGCGAAGGCGGTAGGTTTTTGAACTGTGAGACACTCGTATATGACATTGCAAAATTCAAAACTTTGTCATTTTTCGCCATCAATTAGAGTGTTAATCTTTGGTCTTTGCTGTCCTCCTCGGGTCTATGTGACCCGGAGTGGATGTTATATTTCGACAGATATTAAAATATACATAGTTTCGAAATATTTGCTTTTACTATTCGATGATATGTAAATGTAATTTTTTCTAGCTTTTGTATATCCCACGTCCTTTATGAACCAAATAGACGAAGAAAAGAAGAATATACGAAAAGGTACAAACGCGAGAAAGAAGCGAAGGCGGTAGGTTTTTGAACTGTGAGACACTCGTATATTTTCTTGCGAGGTTTTGACATTGCAAAATTCAAACCTTTGTCATTTTTTGCTGTCAATTACAGTGTTATTCTTTGGTCTTTGCTGTCCTCCTCGAATCTATGTGACCCGGAGTGGATATTATATTTTGACAGATATTATTAAAATATACATAGTTTCGAAATATTTGCTTTTACTATTCGATGATATGTAAATGTAATATTTTCTAGCTTTTGTATATCCCACGTCCTTTATGAACCAAATGGACGAAGAAAAGAAGAATATACGAAAAGGTACAAACGCGAGAAAGAAGCGAAGGCGGTAGGTTTTTGAACTGTGAGACACTCGTATATTTTCTTGCGAGGTTTTGACATTGCAAAATTCAAACCTTTGTCATTTTTCGCTGTCAATTAGAGTGTTAGTCATTAGTCTGTGATATTTAAGTCCGATGGTTTGATAGCGATAAATGAAAATGATACTTTCTAGCGTTGGATGACTCACCTGTCTCAATGAAAACTTACAGTTTTTATATTTTTCGTTAGAATTTGATGATACTATCATACGCATACCGACGAATTGCTAAAATTAGCCAACGTAGACGAGTTCTTGCTAACATGTTTTTGCTCTCTCTCGAACTATTTTTATTTCTGTCTCAATCCAAGCGACATTGAACTTTCCACGTGGAACTTTTTTCGAACTAATTTTTTGGAATAAGTTACTTTTAATGTGTGATAAAGTTGCTGTTCGTCACAAGGATTTTAACGATCTACCGATAATTATCTTTTTGATAGAAAATGTAAAAATTTTACTTTTCGTTATCGATGTCGTACAGAAAAATTGAAATTACCATTTTCTAACATCTCTTTCCTTCGCGTACACATTCGTTCATAAATGTTAAAACATTTCGTGATAATTAGTTCAAGGAAACGATCAATCACTCGGAGGTCTGCGTTGATACAGAGTAGAGATTGAAGAATTTGCCAAAATGATTTGTAAGAACCAGGAAAGATGTGATATAAATTGTTAACATTTATTGATAGAATCTTAAACAAAATAAATATAGAACGCAGTGAAGTTTGGTCAAAATGTGGAACCAAACAACGGCAAATGAAATAGAAAAATTGACATGTAATACGAATGTTAGGATTGCGAAAAGGTACGGGTGTAATGGAGAATATAAAGCAGAAAAATTTTATCTTATTAAACATAGTACTCACGGTTTTATTATCATTCAATATATTAATATTTAATTTATATATATATTTATAATTTTTTTAATTTTTAATTTATATATATTTTTTTATACAAATATTTAGTATAATATATAATATATATATTATATTTATGTATTAGGTTGTCCGAAAAGTATCTTTCGTTTTATGAGGAAACAATAGACGCACAACGTTTTCTTGATTTATATTATTTTATCCAATTACGTACGATTCATTTTGTTCTGTTGATGATAAACACCGCGACATTTCACAGACTTGGTTTCACGTTTGTACGAAGGTGCACTGTTGTAAAAAACACGTTTGCGAAAGAAAGATACTTTTCGGACAATCTAATATATGTGCATGTATATGCATATGGATTATTTGTCTAAGATTCTGGAATCTCTGTTTATCTTCAGCCAAGCTTTCAAATCATAACAATGATTCTTCTACTTTTCAATAATATTCGAACGATTTCCAAAGTTTGCCTCAGTTTGTGAGCGACAGAACGACACAAGCGACAGAAGCGAGAGTAAGTATCGTAATACTTATGAACAGGAGTGTACTTTCGACGTAATATGATCGCTCTTTTTGTTGGCGAGATGTCGAGAAATCGATACCACGATTATGCGATCATGCCTGGAGTCTTCTTACTTATCCAGCAAGTATAGCGGATAATGTTTTGTACGTTTGACCTTGTTAACGATTGTTAGCCGAGTATTTCGTAGAAGCGTGCCGGCGTTAGTGTTTATTTTCTTTGCTGAGAACGTGTATTACAACTCTCAGTTCGTGAGTTTCGGTTGAACTTGAACGTACGTGCGTGACGCATCGGCCATTTTTTGAATGAAACTCGTCCTTCCCGCTATTCCTGCACGTGACGACCTTTCGAAACATCCGCGTTGGAATGTAACGGACGAGCATCAGGAAATCATTGATAATTTTTATAACGCCGCGAATGATGCATCTGAATTATGAAGCCGCGCTTAGCTTCCATTTACCCTCCGCTCTGTAGCCACTCTTCGTTCGAATAAAACTCGCTTAAACTTTTCTTCTTATTAAACCTGGTGTATCGCTATCGCTTCATTTTCCAATCATATTTTTACGCCGCTTTTTTTTTCTTAGCCTTCGGCATTATTGGAAAAACAAGTCTCGATATTCCTGCCTCGTGCTTGTACAAATGTACACTGCGCATTTTCCATGTCTATCTCACCTTTTTTACGTGTTATTTTCTGCTGCTTCTTCGCACGTGAATGCAGATATTCGCTTGCTTTCTGCACGAGTTTTCTTGATTATCAAAAAAGGCGGAACAAAGGAGACAGTAGGTGAATGGATAGAAATTAAGGTCGTGTGCTTTGCTGTACTACGTGCCAACTTTTTGTACGTTTTATTTTTCTGTGCTTATTTAATAAGATAATTAATGCAGCTATTTGTAATAATAATATCGCGCAGTACATATTTTTGCATACATTGGGTTCTTCCACGTTGCAAGGACTAGTCATGAAAGATTAATTATTGTTATTTACTGATACCGTAAGAAAATTCTATTTCCTGTTTCTTTGCAACTGTATGATTTGCTGCAAGTTTTCGTGGTACTCAAATTTGTTGATAGATTGTTTTTGAAAAAAGCACCGTATAGTTGTTGCTAAATATTGGAAAAAATTCCTTATTTTGACCTTTAACAAGCAGAATGTTTGTTGTATATCAAACATTTACATATAGAGCAGCGTGGGAAATGTTTACAATTGGTCTAAATGCGATAGTAATTTCCTAATGACAACTAACCATAGTTTCAACGAATGTGTCTTTCTACGATGCGACTTGTTTGCCGAATTCCCCGACCTACAGATTTCTCAGAAATATTTAAACAAATGCGTTTCTAAATTAGAACAATTTACAGTCATTTTTCATTTCTGAGTGATGCGCAAGAATAAAGTGAAAATATAAATGCATACGTTGTTTGAAATGCTAGAAGCAGCGTGACAGATCGTGAAAAATAATATTTTCTTTTTCCAATTATACAAATTAATATAACAATAAATCTGCTAGGTGGCCTAAAACCTTTCCACTGTATTCTAATTGGTGTAAGATGTGCTAAATGGTATATTGAAATTGTAAAAATACTTCAAAGATGATATTTCATTTAATTTATCGAATCAGATATTATTAGAATTAATAATTATAAAAAAGAATACTTCAAATACCAAAGTTTCGTTTCGTTGGTAAGAAAAGCATTTGAAGAAAATTAACAAAGAAATGTTTTTAAAAATACGGTAATATAGCTGGCAAATTGTAATAGGAGATATTCTAAACCATAATAATGAACACATATACAAGCATAATGTGATTCACAGTACCTTGTCTGCCAGTAAAAAAGCAAAACTCGTAAATGAATAACAGGAATATATTCATATAGTATTAGAAATGTGTATATCAGGCTTTTGTTTTGCTCAGAGAAACCTCCGAAGTTGGTTGATTTGAAGAAAAAACGATTTAAAAATGTCCTTCACAGTATTGTCTGCCACTAAAAGTGAAAGCTCGTAAATGAATAGCAGAAGAGGACTTTGCAGCTGTCGAAAACAATAAAATAATAAATATTTTAGTTTTATTTTAATTCGATTTGCGTTGCTTGTTATTCGACAAGCAAGCAGTATTTTATTATTTGTTTATTTATTAAACTTAATGCTCGCCCTATGGCTTGGGATGGTTTCCGGTTTACCTTCACTTCATGGCGTAATATCTCGTGAAATTCGTGAAATAAGAGAAGAGCATACAGTGAAATTTGTTCATTCTCGGCTTAGAGAAAATCCAGTTTGAAAGTTTGAAGCTAACGCTGCACTGAACAGGACTAAATAATCGACAAGAGGCTATTCTACGTGTTCGTTTAAGGCTTCATTTTCAAGAAAATAAAATTTGAACGTGTTTAGTTAAGAATCCGCCTAGTACACGCGTCTGATAAATTTTCAAATTTATTTTTCCTGCAAACAAAGCGTTTTCTCAATAAATTTCATTGCGCATTTTCGACTTATTTTCACACGTAGAATAACCTGCCGCCGATTATTTAGTTCTGTCCACTTTGGAATTAGCCGCGTTCAAGTATACTTGGTAAATTTTCAAACTCGATTTTCTCGAAAACTAAGCCAGCAACAAATTTTATTCTATATTATTTTCTTATTTTTCCACAAGGAATTACGTTTTTGCCTGCTTTTATCCTAGTAAATATAGCAATATTATAAATAACCCAACATAATATAACTTAGCCGAACATAAACTGTCGCACTTGATACCATGCAATATACTATTCTAACTCGATATGAGCTAATTATACTCGGCAATTTATAATACACATATTTATATCCTTACTTTCTCATCTTTATTATTTGTTCTATTTATTTAATCTATTTATTTATTCCATTCACCGCGACCAAGTACCATTGAGTAGTAGTTGTTGGAATAAAGTTTGATAAGGTGGAAAAGTAAAGCAAGGAAACGTAAAATGGTCGAGTGATTTGGAATGGAGGAGAACACGATACTATTACGGAGTTAATTAAATAGTAACGTAGCATCAAGGGTTTAGTCGAAGCGTGGGCGCATTGCAGTGAATCCTTGGCTGCTTCTTGCCAACTATAGCTGGTTTATCGATGCGCAGAGTCTGGTTACAGCAAAGAAAATCGTGTAGAAGTGGCGAGTGTTAGAACGAGGAGAAAGGAGAAATATTTCTCTATATTCTATATACATACAAGTACGTATATGTATATATGTGTATATACATATATACATGCTGGCTTGATGTCGAAGAGAAGCGCAGAAATATAGCGCGGTTGAATGATTCCGTGCTGCGGCCAATGTTAGCTGTGCCAACGTGTGCAAGACGGCCAACCGGCTAATTAGGTGTATGAATAATCCGTAAACTAGATTTGGTATCCGGTGATTAACCCGTGATAAAAGTAGTCATCTGCATTTTGCGCTTGTCTGCTTATTTTTATCTTTACTGCTTATCGATAGGATTTGTTAAGCTGCTTTTAACAAAATAAGAACAGAACGTGTACGACGGTACAAAAATGTTTCTGTTTTATATAATAAATTATATATTATAAAAATTTTTCGTTTGAGGCTTTGTTTTCGAAAAAATCGACTTTGAATTTTCGCTCGGTACGCGTGCACTTTATCATGTCTCGTTATAACGGATCTCACCGTAGATTTTTTAAAAAATTAAAAAAGAAAAAATTAAAAAAGAAATTTTTATTCTATAATTTCGACTTCTTTTTTCGCATAGAATCACCCCCTTTCCGCTTGTACCACCAGTTACCAACCACCCTGTATATTATATTTGGCCCGATCATCGTACTACGGGCCATGCCCATAGTTGTAGGTTATGGGGTTGAGAAATGGGTCTACGAAGTTCTGTACCAAGTCAATTGCATTTATGACAATGGATATTTTGAGGATATTTAAGGAAGCGGTAATGACGTTAGATACTAAAATTATACAAAAAGGCCATTACAAAGCTAATCGACAGTGCATTGAATTTTAAAAGTGTCCCTCCATAAAGTATGGAAAGTACGAAATTACCACATCCTCGAGCAATCTTCGTTTCTTCTTTACTCTTCTCGCAAGGATTTTATTCGGAAGGATGTTATTAATTGCTATGCGAATAAGAATGCGTATATTTAAGGCACAGATGTACGTACGTCTTATTATAAAAATATAAGATGCATTTCTAACAAGCATATAATTTCACTACAACTACAACGTTTAGTAGCGTTTATATATTTATACTATTTTTACAAAGCGTCTTCGTAATTACCGGTCGGAAATGTTTCGCGGTGATCGTAGGAATGCGAAAAGAAAGACAGGTAACGATCCTGACGAGAAAATGTTTTGGAAGAAATATCTGACGTTGTGGCAAATCTGGACGCTATATATTTTTTATTATCTGCATATCGTTGAGGATAGGAGAACTGCAGTAAGGAAATCTTGAAAATAATAAGGCAAGAGGAGAGGATAGGATAAAAAGATAAAAGGAGAAGATTTGAGAAAAAGACAGGAAACTGTTATGGAAATACAGTAACAGGAATACACAGTTTCTCGTTACTGATTCACAGCAGATACTGCGAACTGCAAGATTTCTCAATTCTTTGTTTGCTCGCACTTTACCCATTGCAGATGATGTTTCCGTATTCCCTTATCGCTTATTATGCGACAAGGATAATCAATCAAGACGTTGATTGTGAGAGTGAGTGAGACAAATCACTAAAATGCCGTTAACGTCGCTCGCAATGGAATGAACGCGGTTTGGAATTCAGAATCGATCCGACTTTGTCGTTTAAAATATACGACAGGAACAGTGACTGATATTAATATTCGGACACGATGTGCGAAAGAAAACATTGCGAATTAATAAAACAAAAATAAAAGAGGGTTTTGTTTTACGTATTTGTTTGTTTATTTAGTTAATAGTTGATTTAAACCAGTTATAACGCGCATATCAAAAAATATAGTGTGCTTTTCTTTGTAACATCGACGATCAATGTATTGATATTAAAAATGAATATATTTCTCTATTTATACGTAGTTTTCTATATTCATTTGTGACAGCGTTGAAAGCAAATATCGCAAAAATATTCGAAATTTGTGAATATTAACTTGTTGCAGTTTTACGTCCAACTAGACTCGACATTTAGCTTGATTTCTTTCGCTTTTAATAGAAATATTGGGTTATCGTATAAATACGGTTTTCCTCACAGTTAAGTTCAAAACGATAGGGTTTTGTCACTGTGACAGTCTAAACAAATTTCGATAGAGAACTTGACGGAAAAAGACGTGGAATTATAAAAGATACGAGGAAATTCATCACTGATCGATCGCCAGGAGGCGATTGTTTAGTTTCATGCGAAAATGCTGAAACTAATGACCGCGTTATTTATAGGATGTCGCAATATGTCAACGTAGATAGGTTATCGGTAACGAAAAATATAGAAAATAATAAAAATAGCTTTTCGACAATGAGTTATTTCGTATCGAATGACAAATGCTGTTTAGCCAGTAACGGTGATCTTAATTGTTGTTTAAAAAACCATCACGCCATAGTATATAAAAATATATTTCGTCCTTCTAAATTTAACATTTATTATTTTCGAGACGTATAAAATAACACAGCCTGGACGTGATAGAGCTGATCGCTATTTTTGATGTGGATTTACGTGCATGCAGTTTCCTTTACACACACATCGGGGATAAGTTACGTGACGATATACAGTACCACACAACTATTTCAGATACGTTCAGTTGTTATTCGTTCAAGCACGTTTTACAGAAAGGTCTCGCCTGTGATAAATCTGCCGCGTATAGAGATTTCGTTGTAAACTGCCGGTAGCGGTCTGTCGAGATTGTTAATTTCGCAGACACACGTGGAATGAATCAAACGTAGAGTGGTTGCAGAGCAAACACCTCTCCCCTCTGTTCTCCTGGCATAAACAGGTAGACGGCAGCTGCGCCAGAAATTCGACAATACCGCGACATTTTCCAGCTTTTCTCTTGATCGTTAACGAACATTTGCTTGGCACGGTGGAGCCTCCGGTATCCGAGCATCTATTATCCGAATCTTCTATTAACCGAATAATAGTTTGTCGCCTGCGCCCTTTACAACTAAATGTTCTTTATAGAATTTCGCATTTCTCCGATTATTTCAGCGTGAAGATAATATCGTGCGCGTTAATGACATTAAAATCGGAAACGTGTTGCGGCCAGCGTTAGAAGAAAGTGAAAGGAAAGCTAGAAAATGCGAATGATGGAAGAATTGCGAGAATCTTCTTAGTAGATTTACGATTTACGAACGACCTCAAAAGACAAGTATTAAGTTGTCCGAAAAGTTTCTTTCCTTTCACAAGGAAACAATAGATGCACAATATTTTTTGTTTTATATTATTTTCATCCATTACTTTTTTTATCCTATGATTTACATCGTATGATCCATTTTGCCTTACGTACAGTATATTAATAGAATATAATATAAAAATGTTTCGCATCTATTGGTTCCTTGTAAAACGAAAGAAACATTCCGGAGAACCTAATAAATATAATTGAAAATTACTCGACTGTTTCAACAAGTGGAAAAGCTTTAACGTGATCGAAGAATAAATATCTAGGCTCTTCTGTATAGTAATGCTTTTAATAAATCAACACGTTGAGGAGTACGGAAGGAAAATAAGGAACATCTCAAAATAGCTTTACTCGGAAAACCAATCTTTAATATTTCATTGTATTAGAAAAGGAATAACGTTCGACGAATCGATCTGTATCTTTTATAAAACGTAGTCTACACCTTAATTAGACACCTCGAAAAGAAACGATTAATCAAATATTCACTATCTTGATCCACGGTTAGTTTCGCTACAAAGTGCACATTACCTGTTTTTAACTTGTCAGAGAACGAGTTTGAGTTCACCGCGTATACCGAATTGACACAGAGACTTTACTTTCCTTCCGCTCTTTTTTCTTTCTTTTTTTTTAAGTTGCACCACTTTCACTTTTCTTTCTTCCCTTTTTCGTCCATCTGCTATCTGCGTCGCGTTTTGTAAGAGGCAATTTTCCAACGAATTCACCGAGGATCCTGCATCAAAGTTAAAGCGTTCTGTAAAATAAAGCTGCGTTATATTACGGTATTATTATTATTATTGTTATATTTATTATACAGGGTGGTTGGTAACTGGTGGTACAACGAAAAAAGAAGTCGAAAATATAGAATAAAAATTTTTTTTTTTATTTTTCCATCGAGACAACGATCTACAGTGAGATCCGTTATAACGAGACATGATAAAGTGCACGCGCACCGACCGAAAATTCAAAGTCGATTTTCTCAAAAACGAAGCCTCAAACGAAAAATGTTTATTCTATATTTTCGACTTCTTTTTTCGCGTAGAATCACCCCCTTTCCGCTTGTACCACCAGTTACCAACCACCCTGTACATATAATAATACTTTGATAGAACGAAGATTATTATATTTTGTACGTAATAATTATTGCGATTCGATAGTTGTACAGTTGCAATTCTCATAAACAAAATGTGTTATAACATGGAAAATCGTTTCTTCGTTTTAATCAACGAAAGTAATTCGACAGAACAGGAAAGGGACGAATCGCGAAAACGTCGAGAGCAGAGGATATTAATAGTTAAATGAAAGCCGAAAAAGGCATGTGCACGAGAGGAAAGGAAACGTAACTGCATAACCTGTGCATAATCATATAAGCAAGATTTGTTACGATTCTAATAGAGTTTAACACGGTCTAGCGCGTGCAGACTCGTTGCACTAGTTCGTAGACTCGAATCGTTTTTCTTACAATCTTCTTGATTATTCTACGCTGCAAATCAAATAGCCTTAAAGACAACGTTGTATCATTTAACCGTATACTTTGTCAATTTAGTTCTTCTTCCCCATTAATTTTCTTCGTTTTATCACTTTTTTTTTTCAAGTGGGCAAACATAAATCCAGCGTGTGTTTTTCAATTAAAATACGTTAGTTGCAACGAGAGCGCGTATTAAAAGTCTATTATACTACAATAGCGAAAGAAGCACATACGATGTCATTTATATTTTATTAATGATCTTGAGCGAGCAATGTATTTTACACACATTACGCGATATAAAACGCGATATAAGACACAGGGTGTTAGATATTGCTAATACATGGTCGTAAAATGAATTATCAAATGATAAAGAATGATTTAAGCTTTATAAATATTTTCTGATTATAATCTACTCCGTTCCAAACTGTTGAAAACACGAATGAATTTAACGGTGTCTAAATACATTTATCTTAACTTTGTATTGAGAGAACGGATATAATCGTTCGAATTTTCATGCAAGACTTTTACATAGCGATCCCGTGTTCTGTATATTCATTTCTTCTTGCATTTCTGAGTTACTGAGATCATCTTTCTACATTGAACAAGTAGAAGAAACTGACGATGTTACAAGCATTACTTTTTCTACATTTATCTTGGAATTTTCAATTTCTTCTACTATCTTGCCGCGGAAAATAAAAACACTAAATAAAGAAATTCATCTGTTCCGAAGAAAATGAAAATGTTAGAGGAAGCCATTTGTTCTTTAAAAAGTTTCACATTAATCAATTAGTTGTTTCTTATTCTAAAAGGAACGCTACATTACATTACATTTTCTCCGCCAGCTCACTGCCATAATAATTTACTAATTGACAATGTTAGTAAAACGACGAGTAACAAATGATAGACTTCCTTTTCATAATTTGACAATTTTACAGTTATTCAAATTTCCAAATTGGTTAATCGGATAACTTGTAATTTTTAAGATTTACTCGTAAAGTATACGTCACTTTATCTTGTTCCGCTTACACAACTTGCAATTAGTTCGATTGAGCAAGAGGGTCCGGCCAATACATTTCGAAGGAATAGAAATTTCCAATCGAATTTTCCTGTCCCTTCAACCGTGAAAACACAATCTTTGTCTTACGTAATCGTTGATACTGTAGATACACGATACCAAGGTATTATATAATGCAAAAGCCAGTCCATCGTGACCGTAAAAATTGTCAAATAAATTGTCACGCGATGTTGGATCCATTAATACTCGGCGAGTGTATCGAAACAATCGATAGGCATAAGTCACGCCGCTGGTCAGAGGAGAATTTCTAAACGCGTAACAGATGCTAAGTTATTCCGCCTGGGCTGTCTTGTCATTGTATTCGACGCGTGTCTTCGCGTCAACAGCGGACTTAATTCTTTGTCTCCGGTCGAAGCACGTGCGCGAACAACGCGGCCCGATGAATCTTGAAATCTTTTCGCGCTGTCGAAATCGACACGAGTCGAAGCAAAAATTCTTATCAACGCTGAGTATCGACCGGGTGGAATTTGCACGAAATTCGCAACCAAAATGGCTAGAAGTGCCGGTACTCGCCAAACTTAGTAGTAGTACTACATCCACGTACTTGGTCCAAGGTTTATGCTAATCCGCCCTCTTTGCATCGATTTTGGCACGCCGCTCGATACGTCTATCGATTCATGTTCGTCCCATGCAAGCATTCTTTGCGTATGAAACAACTATCCCGCTTTTCTTACAATCGTTTCAATATTTCGTGCGTTGTCTGATGAAGTAATATGAAATTTTCTATTGCCACATTACAGGCCGACATTCGTAAGTCGGTTCTAGCCAACCAAGCAATCGAAAAACTTTCGGATAAAAATGCCCATCGATCTAACTCTTCCTTCGGTGCTAATGTCATCGAAAAATATATTTACGCTTCTTATGTTCTGACGTTAAATACGCAGGTATGCGTGTTTCTGGTATCTTTCAATTTCTCTCATTATTCTTCCATTAATTTTTCTCATACATGTTATTACTATATGTGTGATTAAGGTTTTACAAAAGCATTGTTAGTAGTAATTTATACTGCTTGCTTCGTTTAATTATTCCTAACGTTATCACAATCCTCCGTAGAAATTACGACTCTGCGATGAAAAACTGGTTATAACGAGCAATATAATGGACGCCCCTAATGACAAAAGATTATTATCTAGTATAAAAGAATAGCGCGTATTTTGAAATAGATTTCCATTTACTGCGACAAATGAAAGCTTTATCGGTCGTACAAATTTGCGAAAGTATATTTTTCAAAGTTAAATACAAGACGTGAAAGAATTTGATAAATTCTCATTATTTACAACTTCGTTTAATACAGCCAATATCCAATATGATAAACAATGTGGTAATAACAATCGATATAATTTTATACTTTAATAATTGCCAGTCAATTGTCATTCAACGATATGTTATCAATTATTTTAAACTAAAAAGCGATGTTACCCAAATGCTTCAGAATCGTCTTTAAAAACAATGTTATGCCAAAAATTGATATAATTCTACTTTTTAGTAATCGCGTCAATTGTCAGATAACAATATGTTACTGACTGTTCCACGCTGAAAGAACGTTGCCAAAAAGATATTGTAGAATCGTTTTTATGGTTGCGCGTAAAAGAGACTAAAACTGTGTTCTACAACGTTTTTAATACTTCAGGCGTAGTTTTACGCGAGGTAAACATCCCGCAGTTACGTCCTTCGTTGTAATTCTTCGCGGGAGCACTAAAACTCCACAGTTTAATTAATCTGCTCCCTTCATACCACCTTCTTCTCACGTGCACGAGTATAAACCACACGCGGAATTCGAATTCGGCCCCGCGGCTATTTTTTCTCGTTACGATACTTGAAACAATACGCGCACGCGTCGCTCGTCTGTTACACGTGCGAATTCACCGCTCAAATAATCATGCACGATGCTTGCCTTTCCTGTGTGCTGTCGGCTTCTCTCCACCAACAACCGCAGAGACGTGTTTCATTTTCGTAAGTTGTAACGTGCAAAAAATATAATGGCCATTCTTTCCAGAAGTGAAATTAAAAACGCCTTTTAATAGGTTTTCGTGTACACGTTATTCGAATTGCCAACGTCTTTAGAAAATGTTCAAGCGTGTCCCGTAACATTTTACACGCGTTTATTGCCATCGAATTGATCGATGATTCACGTTACTAAAATTCTTTTAGGATGGTCGAGATAAGATACGTTTTACGAACTAAACAATTTTCGACGGTGTAGCTTCGATAACATTGTCAGAGAAGAGTGCGCAAATGCAAACAAATGCAAACAAATGAAAAGTGTGGGAAGTATTAAAATATATTGGATATTAAAATGAAATATTTAAGAACTGTCTATATTTTAATGGTATTTGATATTTAAAAACTACCTGTATTTTAATAATATTTGTCGACGTGTAATTTTCATTTCGGGTCACATAGCATCGGAAACATTTCGCGTGTTATAATTTGTAACGATGTAGGTAAAATTAAGGAATATCGTTAAGAATAGATTTTCCATCGTATCAACCACGTGGCACGAACAGGCAGATGTTGATTTTCATTCTGACGTAACAAGAAATACTTTTCAGCGTGTACCGTTTAAATCACAAGGAAATAGAGTAAAATTATTTGCGAATAAACGGAAAGTAGAAACCAGCTGCGAGTCATAAATTCTTTTACAGCCGAACCGAAAATGTACCAATAATTATTTTCAATTACGATAAAACAATGGATGATCTAAGTTAATTGGGTTGAATTTTACGAGCAACGATATTCGGTTAAATAGAACGTGTTTGCATTTGGCGTGCCATACAAATATTGTCACTGCGCGCATACTGATCATTTGGATTATATTATGTATATTACCAGCAAAAATATTGACAATGTATAGCAAACAAATATACCTAAGTAACACGAATGTCAAGATAAAAAACAAACAAGTTGCCCCGAGAATGAACATCCAAGCAGCAGCATACAAATCTTATGCGCAACCAGAACAGAAGACCGTATCAAAAATCTCTGGATAATTTCCAATTTCTGGATAATTTATTTATATTATTTTATATTGCGATATATAGCATGGTCCAAACGAATATTTTCTCGTTTAACACTTTGACTGCCACGTTGGTCAAACCGGTCACGGTTTCTCCTAGCTGCGACGCCACCGTGGTCATTGGTGACCAGAGCGCTTCTTACAATTGTAAAAATTGTATGAAAATTGACAGTTAGGGCATTTTGAATATAACCGATAAATAGAAGATACTTTGAAGTAAAAAGTGCCCCATTGAACAATTAAACATTTTTATTAGAACATCAATAAAAAAAAATAAAAATGAGGACAAATCTTGCATCTAACGGTGCACTGTGTTAAAACACTGTGGTGTCCTGAGCAAAATATGTGATTTCATCGTGGTAGTCAAAATGTTAAGGCTTCGTTTTTGAAAAAAATGAACGAAGATTCACGAAATGGACGTTTGGTAATTCTAAGTTCCCAGGTATTTGACTTGCTCGCGTCTAAGTCTCACCTGAACGCTTCTCAAAGCATTCCTGGTACTTTGGAATTTCTTAAACAGATAAAGCTCTACTCTCTTCCAGGTAATTAGGTATTATTCAATTTTGCAAGCACGTAATTCTAAGCTATGTATTTTAGGATGTCCGAAAGGTGTCTTTCGCTATCTGCACGCAGCTGATTTATGTGGCTATGTTGATACAAACATGACACCTAATCTGTCAAATGTTGTGGTCTTTATCTTTCGTCGTTTATTTATTTTCATTATATTTTCCTTATAAAACGGAAGAAACTTTTGGAGCAACCTGATATTGCGGTCGTCACTAACGACTTTATCGTTAACACGACCATTCTAAAATAAACTCATAAATAGAGATCAGTCTTACCGCTAATTGCACGTTTAAGACTATTATTCGTGCTACGTACAAGTGTTTCGTAACTTTTATACACATCTTCGAGTTGCTTCAAATTTTCCAATTATAAACACGACGGTAGCTCCTCGTTGCAATAGAAACAAAGTGTAAAAAATGTTCGTACAACAGAGATAATATGTCCGTACAAATTTTCCGTGGGAAGCGTTCCAATACTGTCGTGAGCCATCGTAAGTATCATAAATGTCGAGATAACAAAGCAAACAAGTGCACCGGAGAATGAAAATCCAAACGTCAGTTCGTAGCGAACGTACGCAAATGCGGAACAGATATTGGCAAACAGGATGTAAAAAGTTTGCGGATCATTTCCACTGCTTTTGTCCGATTCTGGTATAGAGCCACGTAATAATGCATCGCCGTAGTCGCTGCCATTATGCACATACAGTTACATACTGTCGCGTTATCAGGTGGCTGCATGACCCGTGCCTCCGTGTCGGCCATTCTCCTACGAACCAGCCGTGCCCTGTCCTGCTCCTATCACACGGAATCACCTCCGTTTCATTACCATTCCATTCAGTTGCAATTTCATGTTTCATCCTCCCCTTTCCTCACCGCCGTTCCCCCTTTTCTCTCCGCGGCTGTCGCATTCCCTGCTGCCCACTAATCGACGACGAATCCAATCCGCCTACGCTTAATAGGACTTGTCGCGCGCACGTAGATTCTTCGACGACGGCTTCGTGCTTGCCTTGATACCTTTCTACTAGTTTGTGTTAGACTTGCCATGCATAGGGTGGCTCGTAATTAGTATGCGCATTTCTCTGCATTCTTGTAGCTACGTAATTTAACCCTTTAAACACGGCTGTCGCCAGTGGACGACGCAGTGCATAATTTCGCGAAACACGGCTGTCGTCGATGAGCGACGTCACCTATTGATAATTGCGTTGTTTTTGTCATCTCTTCTTTGCGTTTGAGGCAACGGTTCATGAAAGTGTGCGAGTAATTAAAAAGGTGAAAAATCTCTATTTATTGTTTGTATAATTCTAAAAAAATAAAACTTGTTCGTTATATATATGTCGAGTTCTCATTAGAGTTAGGGCATGTAATTGTTGTTATACAATATGGATGATATTTATTGGTACAAATACGATTAGTGGCGATTAGATACTCGAGATGCTAATGACAATGACTTTAGGTTCAATAACGAATCCACGGTCAATGGGATAGCAAATGCGTTTTCTTCCAAAGTCTAAGTCGAACTGAACTTGCTGGTTCACAATACAAGTGTAGCTCAACTGATTCGTCCACAGTACAGGTAGAACTCAACTGACTCGGCCATAGTACAGGTAGAACTCAACTGACTCGTCCACAGTACAAGTAGAACTCAACTAACTCTTTCACAGTACAAGTAGAACTCAACCGACTCGTCCACAGTACAAGTAGAACTCAACCGACTCGTCCATAGTACAAGTAGAACTCAACTGACTCGTCCATAGTACAAGTAGAACTCAACTAACTCTTTCACAGTACAAGTAGAACTCAACTAACTCGTCCACAGTACAAGTAGAACTCAACTAACTCTTCCACAGTACAAGTAGAACTCAACTGACTCGTCGACAGTGCAAGTGGAACTCAACTAACTCTCTCAGTCCAAGTGGAACTCAACTAACTCTCTCAGTCCAAGTGGAACTGCACTTATATACTCTTCTCCGTACCTCTCTGTACCCCTCGGGTCAAGTATATTTTTAAGGAGAACTATACAATTACTCCGTACTTCTGTTAGGTAAAAACGTCCATCCCCGACCGTGGCTACGTGTAGCGACCTGTTGTGTCACTTTCAGCCCAAGCCTATTGTCATAAATCTCGAGTACACATAACCGGATTAAATCATAAACGACTACTTCTAAGTTTTATTATTTAAGTACAGTTATAATGAAAAGTCTAGACTAAAGTATTGGGGATCTCCCAAAAATTCCAAAGGAAAGGCCCCGATGTTCTTTCATCTCCGACATATATATATATAAGGTATTTTTAACCCTTTAACCCTTTCGCTTTGAGTGCCGCTTATAGGCGACATCCACGAGGTGACCTGTGGGTGGTACGAGCGCCGCATATAGGCGGCGACCACGCGACGACTCCTGAGTCCAGCAGCCCATATATCCGGCATCCAAATGATGCATATACAAGTGATAGCTGTAGTCAATAATATATTTTTTCGTTATCGGCAGAATATTTTTTGTTGATTTTATTGACATATTGGATTAATCACTTCTTAAAGTTACTCATTGTTGAAACAACATCAAAACGTTTCACTCAATATATTTCAAACATCCAAACGATCGTATACTGTTTCGTGCTAAAAAATCTATTAAATCCATTGACAGTGCAACGATATTTCATATACGGTTTTTACAAGAATTATTGTTATTTAAGACTTAGGAAAACGTATATAATGCAACCACGCACACTGTGCGTATTTCTGGCGCACGTTTCCGTTCAGTGATAGTACTTCGGTGGACTGGACTGCCAAAGCGAAAGGGTTAATATTCGTACACTTTCATGAATCTTCCCTGCCAATGTATGTGTATATACGTGTATATGTGTATAATAAACAGGGATTTCTTAACCCTTTAAGTGCTCGTATATATACCACGATTTAACGATGCAATGTCAGTGAATTAATTAAAATTTACAATGAAACAAGTTGTTCAACGGTTCGCCCAGAAATGCGTCCCAAAATCGTAGCTTTTGTGCCCGTCTTTGATTCGTCGTCAGCCAAGAGGACTCGTTTCGATGTTTACATCTTCGGCTCACGGAAATCAGTCTCGCTCAAGGCGTCGTCGCTATCAGTCGCCATACAGCTGCTTGCCAATAAATAATTGCGTCTTCGCACTTTACGTACGTATATGGAATTGCAATAGAAATACGAAATTCATCTACTAAATATTATAAAAGGTATTCCGATTGTTATATAATTATTGTTATATATTGCGAAAATGTGGAACAAAGCTTTTTCGTAACGTTTCATGTAACGTTTTCTTTTTGAAAAGAGTTTGTTTAAGGATCTGTCAAGCGCACGTGAATTTGATGAATTTCCAACTGCACAGAAATTTACTCTGCATGCGAGAATAAATTGAAAATGAGGAATAAAATTGATAAAGTATCGTTTAACACTAAACTTATCGATACTTCGTGTACACCTATTTCTATCGTGTGCGGTCAGAATAACCGGTGATTAAAGAATTAATAGTTTTTATAATTTAACTTAGATAATGGTTAATTTATAAGTAAATGTATATAAAATGATGAACTTTCATAAAATTTTGTCCAAATTTACTTTTGTTTAATTTCAATTATAGATTTAAATAGAATTACACTTTTATTTATATAGAGATATATCTTATTCAACTTTGCTGTATTTTTTACAAATTGTCTTATTATCAAATGCACATTTGCCGTATAAATATTTCCCGCGTCTTAAACAAATTTTCGTAATTTTGTAACCTTTACAATTTCTTACTTGACAAGTTTTTTTCTAGTAATGAATCCGAACTTGTTGATAGTTTCATTTCACGGGTTTTTCCTGCGATGCTTAATATAAAAATAATGTATGCAGCAGGTTTATAACAATTTTGTGAATTCTCTATAAATTGAGCCCATTTTGTAATTACCATTGCAAATTTATTGGTTCGTAAACGTTGGATTCTTTCGCACTTCTTATTAAATCGTATAAACCTCATAATTCCAGCAAAGTCATTCCTGCTCTTTGTTTTTGAAAAACATGCAGGTCTCCAAATTTTATTCCACAAATATGAGACATCTAAATTTTTTGCCTGATATGCGAATATCATATAGCAGAGCGATAAATGCATCTAGTTTTGTTGCATCTAGCTCCCTCTTAATCCCCAATACTCTAAATGTTTCTTCTTCCTTATACGGTGATCAATGATAAGATAAAATGCCGTCTTTACTTGTTCTTTCACTATATGCCGTTTAGCATATCCTTAAAAATATTATGAACTGATGTCCTGCCAGGTTTGAGACTCGCATCTATTTTTTTCCAAACCGTCCCATCGAACTCACTTTTCTAGAGAACAGAATTTCACCGTGTTAGTTCTGTACACGCACAGTAGGCACATTTCCAAGTTGCACTTTCCCCACACATCAGTTCCCCAATGCAATGTTATTATTTCTGATTCTCGTCTCACTTTGAGCCATTGAATCTGCTCGGCTCCATTTTCCACCATAAATTATCCATTACCCTGTATAGACGCTCGATCGATCCAACGTTTGTACATTTTTCCGATGAAAATCGATGAAAGACGAGGTGCAAGTATATGGAATTGCTGACGAGAATTACTCAATATAATATCCGGTTTGTTCAAAACGCCACTGTATTACACGATCGTGTTTGAATTTCACGTTCGAAAACTTACCACGTCTGCCGCAACAATACGTACACATACAGTACGTATACGATAGTATTTTTAAACGATAAGCTCATCCGCTCATTCTATAATTCCTTATAATTGGTAAAATGTTAATTCACGTGTGCGATCGTAACAGCCCGCGCTCGTTTCATTTCGGTTTGTTCGCTACGATAAAAATTGCATTGTTTTCGGATAATATCGTAATGTTCTGGTTGGAATAAAATTTCGCTCCAACGATCCCCAGCCATTTCATAGCTTCGATAAATCGGCCTGGTGTTGCTCGCGCGTGAATGAGAGGGCCTTTTGTGATTAAATTTGGTAAATAGTTATCGCGAACAGACCGCGGATTTTTCTACATTTATAGGAAATTTGAAGTTACACGAACAAAATGCGTGTTTAGTTGGACGAAAGAATATAAGTCAGAATAATTAATAGTCTTATAATATCACACTTTAAATGCAACGCAGGATCGCGTGCTAGATTTTGGACGTGGAAGTTAATACAAAGTACCGATCGAATGACAAAATGAAATACCGACTTGCAAAATGCAAATCATATTTGATTTAGAAGGAACTCCTCCTTTTTTTGAGAACAATGACACGTTATCTTGATCAAAACTTCCAGTCTGACTAACGTTTATTTCACCAGGCAGTGCTTGTGACGAATAAGACGTTTTACAAAAATAAATCGAGACAATAAACGAGTTGTACATGTTGAGAATCATGGATCTTAATCGCCGAAATAAAAGTAAAGGAACACTTAGATTACACTTAGAATTTATATCAAAATAGTTTCAGATTTATTTAATATGTGATTCACAGGATCTTCGTCGATATACATTTGCACGCGTCTCAGCACTCTCTTTGTCTCACCATCTTCTGTACCACACTGCCAACGGAACAGTTGCATTCATCCGTTTTTCGAGACGCTGTGCACACACATACTTCCATACACTCATACTCGCTACGTGTGTCACTACTACGCGGCTAATCTAGTCTAGCACACAAAATTACACATATCTCAATAGATGTACACAATATTTTTTATCAGTCCTACTTCTGTTTAGATTCCACGACTCTATGGAGTTCGAAGAGATCGACAAACTTTACAGCATAATGAGACAAAAACTATACTTCTTTTTCTACCTCTGATCTTTAGTGGGCTTCTACATCGCATCTATTATTCTCACACATTTTTTCTATCTTGATAAAATAATAACGTTGTTACTTCGTTTATATTGAACACGTTCACACATTACTTTGTATTCTTTGGTCCTTAAAGAGTCAAGCCCGTAGTACACACATCTCGATAGTACAGACGAAGCTTTTGCATAAGTAAAAAACAGAAACAGATACTTATACAGTTTGATGAGCCAAAATTTGACTTACACTGTTCTGCCGCCCACCACAAATATAAAACAGTCAAAGTGTATAGCGCTTCGTTAAGTCTAACATATGTTTATGTTTATGTGTACGTTCAAGTTGAGATCTATGTTAAGCTTACTTCTGCTTTTAATTCTAATTTATTGTTAGTGAAATTGCAAGAGTAAGAAGAAGATAGGTTTTGTGGTAGTAATAGGACATAAGATAAGATAATGTGAGTGGAGACGTAACCGGGATCCATGCAAAGCTAGAAGGCACGGATCACAAATAAATAATAAAACAAAAAAATACGACACTTGATAAGCTTTTATAAATTCAATTTTTTACCCAAGTTTTATTTTCTTACTTGTATAGCCGAAAATATAAATTTGCATAAAAATTCGCAATCTAATTATACCCAAGTGCGAGTATATATTCCACGAACGATTTTCTTATTAATGTTATTTCGATCGGTGGATTTGGTGCAAGTATTTTTTCAAGAAATCGAGCCTTTCGCGAATTGTTCGAAGAAACCGCTTGTTAGATGATAAGGAAACGGTTGCAACTCGTTTGCGAACTATATTCTTCAAGTTTGGGAGAAGAGCAATGAAAATGTTGGCAATATGAGCTCGGTTAGGAACGAAATGAAACGGGTCGCGATATTCTGTTCTTTGATTCTTTCCAGTTTTACTCGCTTTTTATTATTCCTCTGCCTCCTTCGTTTATTCATCTTCAAAGGCTCCGTTTAAACGATCCACCGAAAACTTTTCATAAGTTTTAGACAAGTAATTGATCGAACTTTGCTCTCGTGGTTGGAAAATATTCTTAAATTATTAAATAGCACGAATAGCGTAATATAATCTCGTGGAAAATACAGAAATTTATGGAAGAAAAGGAATAGGCAAACATCGCGCCACATCTGCAATTTTGCGTGCTGCTTCAAATTTCAAGGGAACCGTAAGGCAAATAGCCGAAGAAGCAGAAGTCACAGCAGATGTAAGGAACGTGCGTGGAATTTTGCGAGAAAGCAAACAACAAGGAAAAATGAAAACAACCGACCTTCCTTAGCAGAGAAACGGTAAGCATACTGTTTAAAGTTTACTGAAGATCATGTTCGATGCGAACAGTCTGGAAAAGTGTCACTGTCAGTGATAAAAGAAAAAAAAATAGGAATTCGACTCGTTCGAATCGAGTTGCGTTATTATTATTTCCATGATATTTGCCATAGATTCCTTTTTACAAATTGAGATTTGTCTGGCAGAGATTGGGCAATTTTTTACGAAAGAAAAAACAAAAAAGTGATACATACCATAACAAAATATATGGTTCTCGTGTAACGACAAAGGAAGCAGGTGATTTTTATGAATATTTTGTCGACTAGCTACTAGTTACACGAAAGCAGACCTTTTTAGGATGTAAATGTAGTTTCGAATTACAAATGTAATTCTTTTATTTCAGTTCGACTTAGCGTTTGTTGTATTTTGTACAAGTCTTGCGATTATCTTTGACAATGTTACCATCGTTGGCGTGCATCTGTCGCAGTCATCAGAATGCAGAAGTTAGGAAATTTTCTTAAAGTTGCATAGTTTGCGTCGGGGTCGAACCTATTTTTGAAAGAGAAACATGGAAAATTGGAAAGTTCTAGTCTTCAGAAGAATAACTTACCTTTTTCGACAGTTAAGCGAAGCTCGTATCGTTTAAAAAGAATAAATGATCAAATAAAAATTTAAGGTTCGATCTTTGGAGAAATTTGTAACTAAGCGAGCTCTGTCCGAAATTGGTTAATCGATTAGCGTTTCAGTTATCGTGCACGCCAGCTTAAAAACTTATTAAACGTGACAGTTTAAAAAGTTAACGAACGATAGAACGATAGAACGAAATAAAAGAAACTACTTCAAGACAATGTATCTACATGGCGAAAAGGTCTAGGCGCGCGGCCAGCGCTGACGATCGCTGTGGACGGAGTACTTTTTCGCTAGACTGAACTCTATTGATTGACTATTCAAAGCGCAAATCGTAATAAGTTATAGTAATTCTTTTGCACGAGATTAAATGATTCAAGAGCGTTATTTTTTAGTATTAATTATTTATTATAAACATTGAAATTTACGATAAACTAGAATTTGGGTAATAAACTAGAAAACGATGAACTAGAAAACTAAATTTAGTAAATATAACACAAGTTAATAATTCAGTTGTGTGTGAAAAATTTCAAAACAATTATCGATACATAATCTGACGTCGCATTTTCCATATTCGTATCGCGTGTCGCTCCTTCTCTTATTTTTCACACAAACGACACATTTTCTTCTTGATAATTGCGTTGTGCCGGCACGATTAGGGCATTTTGATGGAAAATGCCTATCGATTAAACGAAATGGTAAATCTTCAGACTTTCTCTTTCCTCCTCCTACTATGCTTCTACGTTGGAAATATTTTCGTAAAGTGTCTCTTATCAACGCTAAATGAAATTTACTAAATTTTTGTTTCGAAGCAGTAGATTTTTGATATAAAATATATGCATTATATACAAGGAATGCATTTATATTTATCTCACACAAACGTAATAGTATTACTTCTGCGTAGGTGTTCGGAATAATTGACAAACGCATATATGCGTCCTTAGTCCATGCCGGACACTTACAGAAAACGCATATATGTGTCCTTAGTCCACACCGATAGCTTTCGCCAGACGTATATATGCGTCCATAACACTCTAAGGGTTAAAAGAAGTCCATAAAGATCACTTGCTTCTATGGTTGTTACACGAGAAATACGCCTTAAGAGCAACACTGAATCAACTCTGTTAGAATTTAATCTTAAAGTTAAGATAAATGCTCTGTGGAAGACACAATGTTTATGTTGAAATAATATTAGGTGTATTTGTAAAATACACATGTATTTAAAATATAAGTGAGTGATATGGTATAATTAACAAAGTGTGCAGGTGAAGAATTTATGGATTGTTGACAGTTGACCAATTACTCTCAGACTGACTGTACGTGGTGACCCCACTCTCTATACAGCAGTGAGTATGACCTGTGTAAGTGTCCTGTTCAAATGCCTGTGTAGGTGTCTGTATAAGATTAATATCGTTGTATTCCAACAAACTCAAATACTCGATAAAGTCAGCAATTTGAAGCGTAATCGCAAAATATCGAATGCAACAATCGATTTCGTTGTGTCACGTTATCTAAATTCGATTTGGAAAAAATAATTTCCCCTAATTTTATACGATTTATGCGCGTTGCTGAAATAAACCGATACTATTAGGTTGTCCTAAAAGTTTCTTTCGTTTTAGAAGAAAATAATAGATGCACAATATTTTTTGTTTTAATGCAAACGAAACGTGTTACACTACAGCTAGAAGACGATCGAAGATAAAGAGCACAAAATTTGACAGATTAGGTTTCATGTTTGTATCAACATAGCCACATAAAGCAGCTGCGTGCTGATAGCGAAAGACATTTTTGGGACAACCTAATATAAACTCACATTAGAGAAATATGCGGCTTATTCTGCTTTTGCTCTCAATGTGCCTCGCATTAAGTGTAAATACTACTCATACTACTCATTTCATCAAGTATAAATACTATTCATTTATAGTTAGATGAACAGTTATTGCGAGAAATGCATGAACGTTTATTAAGAACGCGTATTTATATTAAATGCATTGTACGACGTTCCTCCATATGAAAAGGGAATGAAAATGTTTGTTAAAGCAATTTTGCTTCGAACGATACTTTAAGGCCATCCATATTTTCGTAATACTGCCACCAAATATTTGTCATTTTCAAGATTCGCTACTTAATTAATTCCAACTTAGAGGATGAGCACAGTGCAGACGGAAGATTGCGCTACTTATGGGAAAATCCACGTCTTTTCCAAGTAGATGCGTCTTTGACGCTTTGTTCGGTGCTTCAATAGAAAATGGCTTGCCATAATAAACCTTGGGGCTTGTGTTCGCCGTTAACTATGTAAGCTTTTAAGGGTCTCCATCGTCTTCTAGCTTCCCTTTTCACGAATATTCAAATTGCTCTGCAATCGAAGGTGTCAGTGAAGATGACTACAAAGATTTTAACAATAATTTCTATCCGCCATAATATCTAAATGTAATTAATCAAATGTAATTAGTGAAAAGACGAATGAGAACATGTTGGGAGTTCATACATATAGCACTAGAACTCTCACACCAGATAAATTCACTGGCTTTACGATTTTATTTTAAAATTCCTACTTCATGTTATATTTTTTTCAGCAATGATGTAATGACTTTCGCAACGATAACTAAAAGAATAATATAATGAATTTTATTTTGTTTTTTATGTATTCAAACTGAAAATAATTTTGTATCAAGGCTACTTATATCAATACCAGTCAAAATGACTGGTACTTGTCAAAGCGTAAAAGGGTCCCATAATCTGTTTATCGAACCTCAATTAACCAGATTCCGCGTTTTGTACAATTTGCCACGCGTTTTTAAAATTTTTACCGCGTATCATTCGATATGACGATATCAGTTATCAGGAAAATTCCGGATCGATCGCTGGATCGCTAGATGATAACACTAGGAATACCACACCATTCAAAATAACTGGTTCTACAATTTTATAAATGTGTTAACCCTCGTTTAGGGATCCCAGATGGATTAATAATACCAAAAATGTACTACATAACATGGAATTGCTTCTGTAAGGAAGTAATGAATCAGTAAATATAAAAATATTCTATTACGTACTTTTTAAAGACTAGTCATTTTCACTGGTTTCGGTAGAAATAACTTCGTGTTAACTATCGCTAGTTAGAACTAGAGGGTTAAGTGTAACGAATAATCGATGATAAGTCAGAACGCGAATATCGTGATTATTCGAGCTAAACAAAATTGCGTTTAAACTTACTGCATATGTTGGAAGAGAAACAGGTAAAAGAGCGTTCTGTGTTAAAGAAACGGATGGTCTTTAACATAAAACTTTGCTTAGTCCATAGTTAAGGTTTTTTATTGCGTTTTAGTCAAAATAAAGTTATCTGACAGCTATAGCAATAAATAGGAAGATGTTCGAGATAGCATTGATGTTGCACCTTTTTCTTCGACGAAAGTATTCGGCAAAAAAGTTACCCAAAAAAAACCAATACTCGAATACTAAAAACTGATTATAACTGTCATCGTTGAATGTTCCTTTCCTTATATATTGGAAAATTAATTCAAGGAAGAAGAAATAAAATTCTGTATCGTACGATAGTTAATATAGTTTAGAATATTATTGACATCAGCCATCATTTGTCAAACGATTGGTTTCGAAAAAGCTATATTTATTTAAAACTTCGTATCGTGTTTCTGATTTCAGCCTTCAATCACAGAAAAGCGATTTATATAATTCTTCCTTGAAAGTATATTTTCCACTGATATCTTTTGATGTTTTTAAACATTTTATTTTCATAGAGACTCAAACCCTGTGGACAGCGATATTAATTCAAGCACCTTCGAATTCTTTGTTGTTCATTTCATTTCCGTATAGTTTCTCTTTTCATTTACTGTTTATGATAATGATTCACCCACACGTACGTAAATATCAGCGAATACGAGTTTAAATTTAAATGAAAAATTTCGCTTTCGAGAAATTTATTGTCTCTGTGATTTGTTTTACGCTTCGCTATTAAACACAATTAAAAAGTTGATTATTCGACTATCGCGTGCAGGATTAATTATTATAGCCTTGCAGTTTTCTTCTACGTACGTTTACACTTATAACAATCTTTTCTTGTAATATATCTTAATTCTCCTCGAACTACTTACGCGTTGCATGTTGTAAAATTAACGTGGCCTTGGCAAAAATTACTACTAATGTGACAATGCGACTCGCATGAAGCCATTCCGCTATACCGAATGCTCACGCTATTAGTTCCCACCATTTTCCCCGTAAATTGTGGATTTGCGAGAAAAATGAAAAAGGGCAAAGTTTCGTTATTTTTCATATCCAATACACGATGACCTCGATAGATTTTATTAATGTTCCATGATGTTTTCGTAATGACGAAATTACGAATATTTTCATTCGTTAACGAGTGACTGTAACTTTTTTTTATCACACGCAGAAATAATCGCCCTTTGTTGACGACTAATTAAAATAAAAAAAATAGTATTTGTTTCTTTATTGACAAATTTAACGTACGTAGTAACAATTTACAGGCGAAAACGATGAAGGTAATAATTTAAAAATTGTACAAAAATACACTTCAAATTGAAATAAAATACAAACGTTTAATGTAATCGCGCGCAAATAGTAATTCTTTCTCTATTTTAATTTAACAATACATTTGTTAGCCGTATGAGTTCATTGTCGCGAGTTGTCTTGACACTGGCATTAGATATTCGCAGAAATCAGTAAGGAAGCAGATAGCTAAACAATGTTCCCTCGGTAATTTATGGTTTTCGATAGTGTACAAGGGAAGATAACGCACTGTTTGGTGTCGTCAAAACCGGACTACATGTCCGGAGATAAAAGAACACGGGAAGTTACAAAGTTGCGTGCCGTCCCATAAAAAAACGAGTGTCAGCGATTTCGTAAACTTCTGTATGAATTTGTAAAAGACGCGATTCTTTGTTCGCTTCTCTTTGCAAAATAATATATAAAGCAGAGATTGACAATAGTTGTAGCACAATTTCGTTTTATATCACGAAACAGTTGCAAATCTTCATTTTGAGTAAATTTTACGAGAGAAAGAAATTTCCCGTATCGGCTCTTGTGTCCCTTCTACATTATTTATTTGCAAAACAGTTTCAAGATTCGATTCTCGTATGGATTTCACAGTAGATTTGTAATTTCGTTAAAAGCGATTCGTTATACATTTTTATCGGCAGAAAACCAAAGGAAAGAAGAATAATAATTATTAACATAATTATAATTAATAACAATAATTATTTTATTATATTGCACTCCCTTAATTATTCTGTCTCTAAAACTATGGCAACTTTTGGGCTTTTGTCTCCTTGTTGCGCTTCCTTATCGTCGTTCCTTCCCGTCTTGTATTGCCCTTCTCTTCTCTATTATTGTTTTTAGTTCTGTTAGTCCTTCTCCAGTCTCGTTTAGTATTTTTTCTGTGTCCTTTGGTCCTCCCGTTATTTCGCATTCCTCTATTACGCGTCTCGGGTCTTCTTCTTTCCTTTTATATAGCCTGCATCTGTTTTCTTCCCTTTTTTCCAGTATTTCCTTGCTTTGGTCTCGTTTCCACATCTGAATCTTGCTAATATTTTTCTGTCCCTCCACTTCATCCTCCCGTCTAAGTATTTCGGTAACTCTTCTTTGGAAATCGCGTAACAATAATACTGTGATCTTTGGTATGTAATATACAATACAAAGCGTGTTTGTAGCTATGCGATATTATACTTAGAATTGATGCTACTTGTTACGATCGACGAATATGCCAACGCACATGCTCAACGTACTTTCACAACTGTATTATTATATATTTTTAATCTACAGCTGCTTAATGATATATTTAAACTCCGAGATCGAAAGTTATTTTACAAACTAATCGATCAAGCAATCAGAAGTTACGCAGGCTCGCGCAGGTTTTTTTACAAGAAAAATCTGTGCCGATATATTTGTTCGTTTACAGGTTCACCGAACATTCGTAAAAAGAGTGTTCTTTCCTCTTCTGAGGCAACCAGCGGCGTAATCGTTGGCAGTTAACTGGTTAAGGGCGGCGATGAAAAGTCTCCTTGACCTCTGAGATTTTCCGAAACTTTGAACACTTTTATCGCAGTTCAGTTAAAAACGCAAATATCATCATTGTTAATGACAGTAAAAATGAATCAACGTTTCCGTTGAAAATATTAACTCTTTGTCTGAGAAATATCGTCAAATTGATCTCAGTGATTGATCAAAGTGATCTCTTATCTGGCAGTGGTGTAAATCCCGCTGTGTCGAATAAATTTGTTAAAGCTAGCGGCCAGATTTTTACGTTAACCAAAGCCACTAAATTTTAATTTATCGCTGTTAAAATCTTTTTTCATGGCCGACAAATCGATTCGATTGTATTGTCGCTTTGGTTGGCTGTCGGCGGTCGAATAAAATTGGTCAAAGCCTGGTTGGAGAATGAACATTTTCGAAAGTACTTCCGGTCGTATTTTACAGCGGGAACGTTGTTGCAAACATTTATGAACGCGCGTAATCTCGCCGGCAGGATCGCCAGCAAGTAAAACATCGTAGTAAGTAATTTAAATTCAGTTGATTAACAGTTGTGCTGGCTCGTGCGCAAAAATACGTACATCGCTGAGTAGATGGGATCGCGAACGTCTATATTTCGAGCATCGATTAAAGTTTCTTTGGCCTGGCGTTATCAGTCTGCGCAACGTATTCGTCCTGGACTCGCTGCTTTATTACAGAATGTATCAAACGGTGATTGGATATCGCGTGATTTAAATCTACTCGGCTCGACCCGTGATCAGCAACGTAATTATCGGACGCATGCGAACTGAAATTGAAGCGGCTCGTTCGGCCACGTCCGGATCTCAATTCGCCAGTGGTATTCTTCTCGACTTATCTGCACGGCGCAGCACGCCACGCCACGCCACGCTACGCTGCGCTATTGCTATAGCAACACGGTATACAGCGGAAGAGCGTACCGCGATTTATTGTAATAAATGTTCGGGCGGCGCCGGTTTTTCTTAAAAAAAAAAAAAAAAAAATCCAAGGTGCTATCGATTCGCGATTGAAAATAATGGCGATTATTCGAGCCGATCGCTATACTATGCCGTACTGTGGCGTACTACGGTGCCGTACGCGTCTATGGTTGCGCGTTATTGAGAACGCAGCATTGATTGTGATTGGTGTGCAGGTGCATCGACCTGACCGACGATTGATTTCGCACTTGCTTTGACACGGCACGCTTTCATCATTCGCTACGGGCTAATGTAATGAATGATGATGTTGATGCACCATTAATCACTCTGCTCTATACTTTTACGCATAAACAGCTTCCTCTCTCTGCACAATTAGCTTGTTTCCTCGGCATACTGCTCTATTTTTATTCTTATTTATTTGGCTCTGATAATACGAGCTTCATCTCGCTCGCCATTTCCAACTAATCAACAATATTTTTTCTTTACTCCACATACGTACTGGAAAAAACAAAATTACATAGATTCACGGACTTCAACACTGGACTGTGTCAAAATAAAGACAATGTAATGTACGCGTGATGTCTCGGAACAAATGGTATTTTAACGACTTTGGCATATTAAAGGAACAAAATTGTGTATATCGATCGAACGCTTTGAAATATACAGGGTGGTTGGTAACTGGTGGTACAAGCGGAAAGGGGCTGATTCCACGCGATAAAAGAAGTCGAAAATATAGAATAAAAATTTTTCGTTTGAGGCTTTGTTTTCGAGAAAATCGACTTTGAATTTTCACTTGGTACGCGTGCGGTACGTTATAACGGATCTCACTGTAGATCGTTGTCTCGATGGAAAAATTCTATATTTTCGACTTCTTTTTTCGCGTAGAATCACCCCCTTTCCGCTTGTACCACCAGTTACCAACCACCCTGTATTTTCCATGAACGTTATTCGCGAACGTTAGATAGGATCGAGATATACCAAGGTACATAGAACATTCCCTTGATCATCCAGAACTCCAAAATTAAGCTGTGCCGGATGTTCATCCGAAATTTTTTACGTTTCTCAATAAAGTTTGCAGCATCAACGGATCACCCGGTACGGATGCTTTAACTTTAATGCTATTTAAAGCAATAATCGCGCGAAATTCGCGATACGCGATTCGATTACGGTCTCATCAAGTTTATTAGAAATTTCAGAGACCAAGCTGCTCTCGCGTTATTTCCTGTCGTGCCGCACCGCGATCGATAGTTACGTAACTATCGATTCCGTTTGACGCAAGTAATCCGATAAGATTGTTCGCCGCCAACACGTTTTAATTCACGTTAATCCGTGGCAGCCGAACGGCGGAAGATTTAATCAGTGACGGTTTTAAGGAGAATCGTTTTACCCGATTATTTATGGATGTCACGGTGAACGCTGGCCACACGCGCGTATATGAAAATCGCCTGAACGTGACGATCTGTCGGCACGTTCGACTTTCCGCCTACAGAACCGCCGAGGATTATTGTCCATTAGTCGTTGCGCTGCCGCAAATCTGCAGAAATCTCGAGCAGATGGTTAATATTCGGACGCGGTAGCGCATGGTCGAGAATTCTAAAAATTTTCGCAAGCTATATATCGCTTTCCTTGTTTTTACTTTGCATATTTTACAGCGCGTCGCGGAAAAAAAACGTGGCCAATTAACGTCACGCAACAAAGTAAAAATATGGAAAATAGGCGACTGTTTGTTTAAACGTAGCTTATTCGATTCGTCAAGTCGACCGAGCGTTATAGTTTATCGTATTGTACGAATGCTTCAGCTTCTTTCGATTTCGCGAAATTTCGTGAAATTGAGTAAATAGCGATGCAACGAATATCAGTGGAATCGTTGGAATTCCCTTTGCAAGCCGCGATATCGAAAAACCGAATTCGACGATGGAAATGGAAAAAGGAATCTTTGGTAAAATGTTGCGTAAATGTAACAACGTTGATGATTCGTGGGTTAAAAGCAGGGAATATTTACTCGTCCTTGGGGAGGGGGGCTAAGGTTAATTCGTACAAAAATAAGGCATGTTTTTGTGAATTATTTGTGACGACACAGTTAAAATCTCTTTATTAAAACCAATAGTACATTAAAGTATGACATTCGAAGAATATTGTATAAAATTTTCACGGAGAAATATTGAAAAATCGGCAATGGCAGCAATTATTCGGACGTGTCTCGGAAGAAAGGTAGAATTGCGGTGCCCCTGATAACTTGGTGCTGGATCATCTGAAATCAAAAAATCAAAGTTCATTCGTTAGGTAACAGTTTTCCTCAGGTAACGCTGGGAGGGTTTTTCGAAATTTCAATTTTTCACTTTTTGGAACACTTTGAAGGGAAAATTAGCCGCAAATTTTCGCAAAATCGGCTAATTTTATTTCAGATGATCCAGCACCAAGTTATAAGCAATTCTACTTTTTTCCGAATAATTGCTGCCATTGCCGTATTTTTTAATATTCCTCCGTGAAAATTTTATACAATATTCTTCGAATGTCATACTTTAATGTACTATTGGTTTTAATAAAGAGATTTTAACTGTGTCGTCACAAATAATTCACAAAAACATGCCTTATTTTTGTACAAATTAACCTTAGCCTCCCCTTAATATACTTGACTACGACAAAGTCAAGGCTACCAGCGCAGAAACAAATGTAACAGCGTTTCGACGTTAATAACAACTTTTCTCTGTTCGTGCCATCGCGGTTTCGTTCCCTTTTCGAGTGTCAGTTGATTGCAAGATTTCAGCGAGCTATTCGTTTCGGTGCTGCGCGTGCAAAATTCAGCGCGGCTCGATCTATCGTCTTCTAACGATATTCCGAGCTCTTAAAAAGGAGAACACCGTGCTGACATGGCCGAAGAGAAAGGAAGAAGGAAAACTTCAATCTCCGCTCTCGGTATGTCGTTTCAGACGAGAATTCGCGTGCTCGGTGGTCCGTAATAAAATTAATGGAGCGTAGCAAGCGTCGCGAGGACGTTCTCCTTCTTTCCCTCTTTCCGTTTCCTTCGGCGACTTGCGCTTAAGCGATTCGATGTTTCAATTTCCGCGCGTTCATTGAACAACTTACGCATGTAAATATCGCCAGTTGCCGTGGCGGTTCTGCGGTCACGAAACACGCGCGTGCCTACGCACAATTGCCTGCCGTGAGTTCGTAAATTAGTTTTAAGCTTCTTCTTGCTAATGTCATTAAGCAGACTGGCGCATATAAATGGGATCGCTCGAAAGTCTGCTTTGTTTCTTTTGTTGCGCCAAATATCTTTTCATAATTGTTTTACGAGAAGACTGTTCTTCGATTAGATTGTTGGCAAAATACTTGTTTTCGCGTCTTGCTAATAGTTTCTTATCGTTCCACGATCTAGCGATTTTTAGAAACAATTTTAGCTGCCACGTATTGGCTTAGTAATATTAAGAATATAATAAATAAAATAAATATAAGAAATAACATGCACGATATTTTTTCTTCTAATGCAAACGAAACGTATCCTACGACAGTTAGACGGCTGAAGACAACAACATTTGACAGATTAGATCTCGTGTTTGTAGGGACATTGCCAGATAAAGCAATGCTTTGTATAATAAAGCTGCGTGCAGATAGCGAAAGACACTTCTGGGACAACATAGTGTATTTTGTTTGTATGATATCGTTACTTTCGTAATTCAGCAAAAAATTTAAGGACTGCTAGTTTCGACGGAAGACAAGTTGTAATTTGTCACAGGGAAAAGGATAAAAGTTGTGAAATTGCAGAATCGTTCGAGTTAATTGTAGGAAATATCATTGGAACACACAAAGGAGAAGATTGCATCGGATTTGAGGAACAAAGAGGACAAGGTCTGTCTTGTTAAAAATTAATTACATCTTATTGTCAGGAGAAGATTATTTATTTTAAATTGTTCATTTTAACTTATTGAAAAATTGCTTATTTTAGGAATCTGTTAAAAATCTACCGTAGGTACAATTGAACGTTATTGTTAATAGGAAATTATTTGTTTTCAAGCTACAAAATAAATAGTTCCATTCCCGTAGAATAATCAACAATAATCAATAATCGCGTTATAGCGTTTCTACCTGGTATACACGAACCCTCGAGACTTCATTCAAAATTTAAACCCTCAATCCTCACCCTCGTGTCAATTTTACGTAATTTTCCAGTAAAATATTGTATTGCTAGACCATTTGTAGAACAACTTTTCTGAAACTTTTTAACCTGTATTTTTTTCTATTCTTTGTAAAGAATGCGAAATCTGCATAAAATAATTCTCAGAATTAATTATTTATCCTTGCATTTCATCCATTTGTTACCATTGTGGCACATTGACATTAAGATGCGAAACTGAGCAACTATATGCCACATACGTATCGTATGTTTAACCCTTTGCACTCCTATGTCGAGTGTGACATCAGTTTTTATCCGAGGAGCTCCTTTGTCGAGTCGCACTCGACGTTCTTTCAGTCCCACCCTTCTTTGTGAAACGTGCTAAAGAAAACCAGGATTGCATCCTGGAAATTGTTTCAAGATATTTACAAAATACAACAGTAGTATATAAAACTGGTATTTAAGTGAATTTGTTTCTCCCTTTTTTTTATTTAAATTGCCTTATTTTCTAGTTAAAGTAAATTTCAAATAAAACAGTTAAAAGCGTTGGGAGCTGCTGGTAACGAAATTGAGATAAAATTCGGAGTGCAAAGGGTTAAAACACTCGTGAAAACTGCTCATCAAGAACCTTGTTGGACAGAAGAGATTCGTTGTAAGTAAATAAACACGCGTGCTAACTATTTTACATCCGACTAATACGCTAATAATTAGCGAGTGTGAAAACAGCTAAGTGCCGTTGCAGTATGTCATTAGGTTCACTTCTGCTGGCAAAGTAGAAAGAGCGGATATTCGTCGCGATAATAAGATAAGAAATTATAGTAGATATAATTTACCGTGTCTGTCTGGATCGCAGATTTATCGAAGAATCGCTGGTTACTCGACTTAAGAAAACGGTTTGTACAGTTTCGAAAAGTAACACAGTTTGTTCAGAAACAATGACGATAAATTTCAGAGAACGCGCGGACGAAGGATTTAGAAGTGGCGGCAATGAGTATAAACGAGCTGCCATGAAACTTCATTTAAAACTGAGAAAAATGTTTAAACGAAAACATTACTCTTTTGGTTAATTTGCGGAGGTTTGTGAGCGCAGATTGCTGCCAGCGATGAGAGAAAATATCGTCGTTCTTGGTCCTATCAACGCGTAAAACGACGTGATATCGAGTGTATCGAACCTGTCGCGTGTGTCTTCCTCTTTTCGCGACGAACGCGGACGAGCGTTGGATTATCCCGGGTTCGGAAAGCCGCCTAGAGAATTGGATGCTCACTGGTACCCACGACCTCGAGACACTCGACGTTTTCACTTGTCTTAACACATTTCCGACGGATTACGTAGCAGCGTTACGTTGCGTTATCGACGCAGTCCTACGCTGTTCGCCGCCGGTTTTTCCCAACTAACGTTTCTCCCTACTACGCTAACGAAATTAACCGCGTACTTTTATTTATCTATTCGTGGAATAAACCGTTTAATACAAAAAGCATAGTAAGCTAGGAGAAATATATATGTCGGAGATGAAGGGACATCGGGCCTTTCTTTTGGAATTTTGGAAGATTCCCAATGCTTTGGTCTAGACTATTCATTATAGCTGTACTTAAATAATAGAACTTAGAAGTAGTTGTTGCGATACGATCTGATTATGCCCGAGATTTGTGACAGTGGGCTTGGGCTCGAGGTGACACAACTGGTCGCCGAACGTAGCCACGGTCACGGGATGAACGTTTTTACTTAACAGAAGAAGTACCAATATCGAGGGACACACGCTGTATTAACAAACAAGCCCCTGGCAGGAGCAATGACGGCTCTACGCGGGTCTGCATAGTAACGGCGCCTGGAATTTTATTGATATCCCCGGTCAATATGCAACTGACAAATGTGATCGTATCAGTCTTTTATTCTTGTGATCACTTTGGAGAGTTTGCACACATCGTCTTGTCAGTCAGTCAGAAAGATACCGAGCGTCACAGCTAACGTCACTTTGAGTTTCAAAATATATTCAATTGAACAAAGAGTTTTCCCGTTGACCGTGGATTCGTTATTGAACCTAAGAACATTGTCTTTAACATCGAGAGTGTCTAATCACCACGGTTAATTGTCAAACTCTGTTAAATCAACATTTGTACATATAATTGTAAATATAATCTCCATCGAACAACAACGACGGCTTGTCCTAATGAAGATACGTTACACGCCCCTAAGTCTAACGACAACCCGACATATATATACGTGTAAACTCCCTAGAGTTCAAGCGTGATAGGGACTCTCTCTGTTTACGGACAGCACGATTTCTTTCGTTTCACGGACAGAGCAACTTTCTTTGTTTTACAGACAGCCATTTTGAGAGTCACTCATTTCCCAAACGGACGGACAGACAGCAACGTCAGAGATAGACGAGATCACAGAAAAAAGAGTAATTATTTAAAACAATGAAGATTGACGGAGAAAGATCGGTAGCTGAGGACGTTGAAAATCGATTCTCGATTTTCAGGTAGACATTGCATAGAACTTGTTATTTATTGCTTACTGTTATTAATTGGTTGTTGTTTATTTAATTATTACTGTTATTAATTGTTGTTTACTCCTGTATTTCATTTAAGTATTTTCACAATAATCTCGATTTTCAGAATCCATCGTCTGAATTACCCCGGGATAAACGATTTTACACATACACGCTCGGCAAAGTATTCAAATGTCTTATACGAGACATTCTGAAATTTTACTAGCACTGTGACCAGACGCTACGAATTATATCCGGAAGATTTGAAATCAACGCGAATATGTACTTGAGAGATATTTGTCAACATCAGATATTTACAAGATATTTATCGCAATCGTGCATTCAATAAAAAGGTAGTATACAGTGTGAATAGATGTTGGAAGAATATAACAAGCGTTGAAAATGTAGAAATTCTTATTGAGTTGTAAAATACAGAACAATAAAACGCAAGTACTCAACGACGTACCACGCAACTATTCAGAAATTACTTCTATTTAACTCTAATATTGGCACGTACCTTCCATACAATAAATCTCAACATCCGTACATACTATTTTTCTCTGTATCGAAGTTTCTTCCATTCAAATTGCATTGCCAGGAAATATTCAGTTACATTCAACTAAAAGCTTGGATTGCCGTATAACCTTCTTCCGCATCCAACTTTAAAACACTCATTATAGTCAGTCCCTCCACTTACCTGTAATATTCAAAGCTCAGACACTGGCGAGAAAATGTACACACGAAATGTTAGTCCCCGCAGATAAATGTGATTTATTTCGGAAAAAATTGGTCGCGCATCTCGGTATGTCATATTTTGTCGTTTCTTCTCTCTTCTATTTGATTTTCTTGTTTTATCCATCGACGACATAACGCATGTCGCTTGAAACTTCTTGCGAACGAAAGTTAGAAAGAAGTTTAAACGTTGCAACGAGAATGTAAGAAACTAGCGAGCAATGGAAAAACAGGCGGTAACACGTTCGTTGGATTTTCTTTCGATAAACTAACTCGCTCGACCTGCCTCGTTATTAAGATTACTTTGATCGGCAGATCGAAATTCTCCACACATTTCTCACTCTTCGCGTTTCAATCGTGTTTTTATTAGCATTTTTGCGGCCTGTTCCGACGCTTCATAAATATTGCAGTTCGCTCCTCCAAGAGCCACACGCGTGTCATCGAATCATCGTGAATGTTTCAAATCTAAAATTCAAAATTCTTGTTAGAACGTGTTCGTCACGTTTGTTTTTCGCCGAGTGACAAAGTAGCTTTCGTCGGTCCCACGAGCGTTTGCAACTGTCGTACAATGAGTATGCAAAACGACGATTTCTCGGCTAATTTCGCCGGAGAATCAAACATATGGAAATGCTGGAATTTCCTTAGGGTCGATGCAAGCGGTAGTTTTACGATAAGAAAGTGCGTAGAAACGCGTGTAAGTGTGTAACATTGGCGGAACGCGATTGTGACGTGTCCGAACATTATACAGTAAAATCTCGATTTCTCGAACGTTTCTTATTCGAATGACCGACTATCCGAATAATATTCTAAATAAACTCGATTATATCATGCTCTCTGTGTATTCCTCCATCAGATTGACATTTTCAATTTATAACTAGACGTGCAAGCGACGAAGAATTATTGAGCGAATTAAAGGAACGTTTAATAGCGAAAATAGCGGTGAATCACGAATAGACCGTGGATTTATAGGAAATTTCAAATTGCAAAACTGCGCATAGTGCGTAAGAAATATAGAAAATAATCAAAGTAAAGTACTTGTTGTAACATTCAATCGGTCAAGTAAATTTCTATTTAAATTCCATTTGTTCGACCAATTTTATACCAGCACGAATTTGCATAAAAATTTGCAGTCTAATCGCGAAACAGAAACAACCGGTAGATTGTACGAAGCACAGAGGAAAAGTAATCGATAATCCTGCATACATACATGCATACTAATGTTCATAAAAATTCCTAATCTGGCACTTTCGGAAGATTTTAACGACAGATTAGAAGATCAAAAGGAAAATGCTAATGTCTCCACGTTACATAGCCGATAATGTGCAACGAATGATCCGTATTATGTTTTATACGCGGTATGCTACTCGTGCGTGTGAGTATCTACCAGTAACTTTCATACTACATGCTTTTAACCACGTTGGTAATATTCATCTATTTTCTAGTATTATATCTATCCATTGATCTTATCAATTACGATTTCATTTCGTAAAATCACGTCGCATTTTTCTATCGCTCGTTTATCCTTGAAATCCTTGAAAAAAGCCAGTCACAATGTTAGTAGTTCTCTATCGATTATCCGAAAAATTCGATCGACCGATTTTTCTCGCGCTAATTAATCGGATTGATCGAGGTGCTATCGCGTCGCGTTGGTTAGACGAAAAGAAGAGTAAGCGAATAAAAGGAGGAGGATGATAGGAGAAGGGAAAGAGAGAGGGAGAGGAGGAAAGAGAGGAGCCATAACTGGAGAGCGGCACAGTTATCGTATATGGGCATAGATCTCGCTTATAATAACCGCATGTACAGCTACGTACGTTCTACATAGTCTATCACGTACAGACGAGATCCTACTTACTGCTTGCAAGGCTTAAAGCTACGTCGCCCTGGTGCCTCAGCCTGTGTCACTGATGACGATGACGGACGACTACGACTGTAATTTCCGCGGTAACGCCCCATTGGCTAGCAATTACTCGCGCGAAATGAAGCGGTCAGTTTATGCGTGCTAGCCGGACGATGGTGCTTAGCGAAATTAAAGACGCCAAGTGAATGCGCGTCGTGAGAATTCCTGGAAATTAAAGGGCCTGGCTGACGTTGGCCTTTGCATATTTCATTCGACTTGGCGTTACTCGCGCGGATAGTCAGTCTAGAATCGACGTGGCGAATAACGATTTCGCAGATGGTGCAACGTAAGATTAAAGAGAAAGTCGGTATTAAAGCTTCCGCAACGTTAACGGAGAAATTCCATTCGACTGGACACGCGATTGTTCGGATGCGTTTATTCGACTGACACGGGCCGCTGCAATCGTGCGATTCGATCGCAATGACATTTATTGTTTCGCACGCTCGTGAACGTCGCCGCCTCCTCACCGAAGAGGATTTGGCGTCGGGTAATTATTTTACACGAGGCGATAAGAGCGCTTGGAAACCGGGTTACGAGCACATGTTAAAAAGTAAATTAACACGTGATAATTTTACGTAAAATTGTCTAGGAATCCCGAGAAGGATGAGTTTTGACACGGACGAACATTTTGTTTGACATGGTTGCCTTGGAATATGCAAAGCAGTTAGCCCTGTCCGTTATGTTGATACCGTGTTACCGAGTGCAGTATACACGCGCGTCATAAAATGCCATGTACAGCCTATGTACTGTTATGTAATTACTGAATCTTTCCGATTGCGAATATTCCGTGCATGTATATTATTTTTATCCTTCGAAATGCTGCTATCCGCTGCATAAAAAACATACGTTGCCGTGTTTTTTCCACGAACTCGTTTTTACGATCGGCTCCTTCGTCGCTAACGACGTGATCCGCGTAATTGTACCGAAAGCATGGAATTGTTGCATAATTTAATAGAGCAAGAGTATCGGTGTAATTTTGAAAAATAATTACGCGCCGTGAGTAAAGGCAATATTGTTAACGCTTAATCAACATTCTCAGTTTTACGTATCGCGGCTCGAAATTTCCCTACGATTCTCTGGAAAAATTCATTTAGCGCGCGCGTATCTGCTGCGAGAATCTCGATCATAATCAACATAAAGAGAAACGTAATCGATAGACCGCGCATTTTTATGCAGTTTCATATTTCTATCGTCGTAACTAAGGAAATGGAACCAGCATAAAGATTTATTTCACCCGTTAAAGCAAATCACTACTTTACTTTGAATATTTTCTACCTTCTCGCGCATCACGCGCACTTTGTACAGTTTCGCGCTTCTAAGTTTCCAATAAATCTGTAAAAATCCGCAGTCGTGTAATCAAAGGCAAGCGAAACGGATTAATATCCACAGTGCATAGAGTCAAAGGAAAACTGCCGGACAATTGTTGAAACGGTTCTTCCGCGCTTAAAATTTCGCCAATCCTTTAATTCCCCTGAATGATGACTTCGGACGTCTCATTGGCTGCGTCGTAAACGTCGGAATTGACACGTTCTGACATTGGATCGGCCAATTACGCTCAAATTACCCGCCGTTCTGCGTATTTCACTCCTTCTTTTTACTGTCAACTCGCCTCTCGACGCTTACCGGCCGTTTATGGAAGCTAACCGTACGGTGGACGAATCCTGTAATTGTTTAACGCCGCTTAGTCATCGGAATGCGATTGAAGGAATAGAATTTGAATAACGATATTAACATATATTTCGTGTCAAAGTAATTTATTACCACGTGGATTACAGAGTTTCGCGGTATAAAGCGCGTACGAAGAACTTTAGGAGAGACACGCGCTAACATTCGCTTAGTATCAAGTATTGGCACATCTGCTGGTTTCGTACGAGACGCGACAATTAACCCACAGTACCGAGAAAACGATTAATCCTTTCACTGTTGAACTTGGTCGTTGTACGTCTGAGAAATAAAAATTATTAAGCTTATAATTGGTACGACGAACAATTATGTGTTTTAGAATGTATTATATATCGTATAAATTCAGTCTTATATATCTTTATCTCTTTATATATCTTATATATTTTATATATCTACCACCCCTCTTATCCACACTATTATATTGCACTCCCTTAATTATTCTGTCTCTAAAACTATGGCAACTTTTGGGCTTTTGTCTCCTTGTTGTGCTTCCTTATCGTCGTTCCTTCCCGTCTTGTATTGCCCTTCTCTTCTCTATTATTGTTTTTAGTTCTGTTAGTCCTTCTCCAGTCTCGTTTAGTATTTTTTCTGTGTCCTTTGGTCCTCCCGTTATTTTGCATTTTTCTATTACGCGTCTCAGGTCTTCTTCTTTCCTTTCACATAGCCTGCATCTGTTTTCTTCCTCTTCTTTCCAGTATTCCCTTGCTTTGGTCTCGTTTCCACATCTGAATCTTGCTAATATTTTTCTGTCCTTCCACTTCATCCTCCCTTCTAAGTATTTTGGTAACTCTTCTTTGGTGATCGTATAAATTGTACATAATATGTATTATACAATCTATTATAAAATGTACGTATTAACACTGGAACTACCACACAAGTCAAATTCACTGGTTTTACAATTTTATTTTAAAATTCCTACTTCATGTTATATTTTTTCCCGCATTGATGTAATGACTTTCGCAACGATAACTAAAAGAATAGTATAATGAATTTTATTTTGTTTTTTATCTATTCAAACTGAAAATAATTTTGTATCAAGGCTACTTATACCAATACCAGTCAAAATGTAAAAGGGTCCCACAATCTGTTTATCGAACCTCAATTAACCAGATTCCTCGTTTGGTACAACTTACCACACGTTTTTAAAACTTTTACCGCGTATCATTCGATATGACGATATCAGTTATCAGGAAAATTCCGGATCGATCGCTGGATCGCTAGATGATAACACTAGGAATACCACACCATTCAAAATAACTGGTTCTACAATTTTATAAATGTGTTAACCCTCGTTTAGGGATCCCAGATGGATTAATAATACCAAAAATGTACTACATAACATGGTATTGCTTCTGTAAGAAAGTAATGAATCAATAAATATAAAAATATTCTATTACGTATTTTTTAAAGACTAGTCATTTTCGCTGGTTTTGGTAGAAATAGCTTCGTGTTAACAATCGGTAGTTCTAATGTTAAACACAGATAGATACGAGAATATCAAGTTGTATGTGAGACAACCTCTTTAAGTTTCGCGAAACAGTAAGAATTTTATACTCGTGCAAGATTTTGCGTATTAAGTACAAAAAACAAGGATTTGTTAAAGCTATTTGAAAAAATTACGGTAATATAGTAAATTATGGTAATTATACGTCGACAATTTTATTGTAAAGATTAAAATAGATAGGGTGCTTTAAGAAGTCCACTAAAAACCTGTATCTGTCTTATAAAATCATGCGTAGTATAATGAATGAGTGGTGATATGGCACAAGGAGATACTCGCGAGGTTTACTCGACATTTCGTAGCGGAGCGTGTCAGCCGGCGACGATCGTTTTAAAAATCTTGCCAGCAAGCCAAGACACGAAGCGTGAGCAGAGCAACTGCAGTTGTAGCTAACGCTGTCGCAGCCACTTTCGACTCGTGTCTGCACCGTTAATCGTCCCACTGGTAAATTATCAAACTCGATGCTGTGTCCAATGACTACGGCTAATTGGAGAGTTGTAAAAGCTGTCTATTAATGACAGATCTACGTATGGATACCGGCTGTCGGTGACCTAATTTTTCACATCGTATCAGTTGTTTGATCTTGCAGTTACTGGAAACTCTTCGATGTACGCCTGGAATACGAGACATAATGTTCATCATGCGCAAAATTTTCTATACCATATAGCGAAAGCTTTGTAAGAATTAATCATTTTCTCAATTACTCGATATTACGATGAAATCCTTGTGCGATTTTCATCGTACTCGCCGATTGCGGAATATTCTAAAAGGGCGATTATAAAAAAGTACCTATAGCTAATTAAATTTTTTAAACAGATAGTACAGCGCACACGAATATAGCCATAGCTGGTCCTTATTCGATAGATTGTTATCTTTTTCAATATTACGATTTAATTTAACCGTATATATCTGGCGGAATAGAGGAGCGAGGGATTAAAAATTTTAACAAATTCGCAAATTTCCGTATCACGGCGTGCATAGGTATGCGGGTTCATTTTAAAATGCACAGACCGCTGGAGAAATACGACAGAATGCAGGAAATGAAAGCCACCCGGAGCGTTTCATGTACATTGAATGGACGGTCGAATTTCGATTTGCCAAAAGGAGTTTTTCGACGTTAACGAGCTTTTCCACGTAGCAATTTAACGTTCTCGCGTTTCTGCTTTTCCGTTCGCGTACACGAACATCGGACGGAGATCGAGAACTGCACGTTACGCTTCTGTATCTGGTGTCTGCGAGCTGACCTCCGAGTATTCCTCGATATAAACATGTTTTACGTTTCAAACGATGGCCAATGGACACCGTGTTTTCCATTTTTCGTCATAAATCGTGCGATCAGTCTGAAATTACATTTGAAATTAAAGAACAACTTTCGATTTGATGAGACAATCGCGAACAGCCAATCGGCAACTGTTCACGGAGTACACAGAGTACACAGAGTACACAGAGTACTCGCAGAGTAAAAATAGCGACGACGCGGCTCGAAGCCTTCAGTTTCAGATCATTTCTGGAAAAGTGAACTGCAACGTTCACGAAATATTGACGCAAGAGTGCAACGTATAACACGATTGGTCCCGAAAAAGCATGCCATCCACACATGCTGCAATTTACAGCAGATAGATTCCCCGATCGAACGTCGGTCATCAAACCGATAACAGATAGCGATGGGATCCGAAACACTTCGAATCGCTACCGATCTGTGTGTATATGTGTCAAAAAATTCGAATCACTTTGAACACGATTCGAAATTAAAAACTCGTGGAGGTGTCGATAAGTGTTGATCGTTTTGAATCGTTTTGTTAGGAATTTCTATAGGTTTCGATAGCTTCGCGAGTATTCAACGTCTTACGAGCTTCTTGAATACTTTTGTTCAAACGACATCACTGACAATCTGCATCGAAGAAGAAAGGAAGAGGTCGTATTATCTTAAACATTAGGTCACCCTATAAGTAATCGTTCATTTTCGTGTATCAGATGAAAATAAAAAACTGGATGATCGAACAGTGACGAATTTTCTCGTACTTTTTATAGTTCATCGTTCTTCCCTATCAATTTTTGCTGATTCTTCAATTGTGTAAAACTTCGATAGTACCAACTCCCATCGTTTTCAACTGAAAAATCGCGTTACTTACGCGACGACCCGATACATCGATTTCAAGGCGATCGAGACTTTGTAGACTCCGAAGCATCAAAATCTACCAAGGCCAAAGATTCACAAGAATTTTAAGCTTCGAACGACGCTCGAAACAATTCAGATTTATACTCGAATGCGAATACGATGCGGTTCCAAGTGTTCAGATGGCATCGCCAGTGGCAGACCTAGGTCGGTGTGTGTGTGTTAGTCAGCAGTAAGGGCATCGGCGTGAACCGTGCAATCTCTTCGTGAGGATACACTGACTGAGAGAGCAGATTTATAGAGGTTCGACGTCCAACTAAATCGCTTTCGCAAAACTGTACCGATTTGTGCGAGGAGGATTGCCCTTTAACTCGAGCGGTTGGCTATAATAAGCGTTGAGGCCGTGTCGAGGCACATTGTGGCATTATGGCGAAACCTTTCGTGATATGTCACGAGGAAACCGACGAACGGGACCGCATTGCACTTCTAGGCTGCTTATATCTCTTTAGCTCTAGGTGTATACGTTCGTTTGATCAAGCGAGAGCTTTGTGTCTCCATTATTGTTTCTTCTCCGCGATTTCTCTCTGTTCGACCTGTCCTGGCAGGTTGTTCAAACAGAACGTTTATTATTTGCAACGAGATATCTGCTTGTGTCGCTGGCATTGATAGCTCCTCGTGGGTCACAATACTCACCGTTAAATTGGAATACTGCTAATGACGCTCCTCCATAGGCAGTATCGTTCAACGTTTCGCGACATTTAGGCCGGCTAGATAAACTTTAATTGCCGCGATAAAATGGTCCTGATCGTTTTGTACTGAAGGATTATCGCCGCGTCGATATCGGCGCACTTGGTTTTTTCGAACCTGGCAAGTCTTCTTTTTGCTCTTATTTTCTTTAGCAATTTTATGAGCTTTGGATTACCTCGATTTCATTCGCTTTCTCAAACTGCCGTATCGATCGATCTGTTCCCAGCTTTGCCTTTCAGACAGTGTATCGACACTGTCGTTTAAAAATATCCGGACATTGATCGATTACAATTTTTTCCCTCTTTATTATACATGTCTGTATACGCTACCACATAATTTATTATTTACACATCGCTGCTTACATCAACGTCCAAAGTTGTTGTGTCAGTTAAGAAGAGTCTTTTGAATTTAATCTGCGATTCAGAAATTAGACACACTGAAGATAGACACTGTTCTATAATGTTTGACAGTCGCACAGGCTTCGTTACAAATTTATTACAAATACAAATCCCAGTTTCATTGGCTATTAAAAATTAAATTTAATTGGTTCATAAAAAATTATATCTAAACTTGAACTGGTAGTTGGTCTAAAATTGAGAATGATATCTGAACTCGAACCTGAGCTTGGCTCATGAAGAATAAAATCTAAACTCGTACTTGAACCTGATTCACAAAGAATAAAACCTAAACTTGAACCTAAACTTGATCTGTATCTAAGAAGGAAATCTGAACAGTTTGATTCGTCTGTACTTTTCTGACAAAATTAAAATATACCTTGTAAGAAAATATTTCTCAGAATCAATGACTGGCTTTGTCCGCGTCTGTCTGTGTATTTATGCTTCTTGAAGACATCTGAAAGGGATACGCTACGTTAAAGTATACTGTATGCTAAAACACAGGATAATGGACAAAGGATGACGAAAGAGTCCGCGTCATTGATGAGGCGACGAACCCGTTGCATTTCGTGGCAGGCTCATTTCTCTTGGAAGCGGCAAACCTATTGAATCGATTTACAGTCACAGGTTAACTGAACGTTCTCAAATAATGTCAGGAAAATTTGCTTGTACGAAGCATAGATTTCTAAAGCGTATTTCCTACGCTCTTGTCAAAAGTAAACAAGCGTTTGGCTATATCAACGCGGTGATATATGTTTTTAATTTTTAATTACGAGCACGTAAGAAATACCAAAACTAATATCGTCTTGCTAACGCTAACACGCTTAGTCGATCTTCTACCGCACATTGACGCTATACGTCTGTCGTTTCGAAAAGTAATGACCCTGCTGCAAAATACGAGGACCTTGTCATCTCGTCGATGGCGCAGACTCTTCCGTCATCCTTTTGCTATGCTTTGTATGTAGAAGACTTTCGCGTAGCGGTACACATATCTTTGAGATGCTTCGGAAAGCATAAATACTCGGACAGATATCAGACACGGATTCTGCAAAGTATTTTTTACAAATATAAACTTGCCTGCGTTATATTCTCACGATGTTTCACTTAAATCTCCCGAGAATATTAAATTAATGCTTGGAATCGTAGTTTCATTTGATGTGAAATTCTGCTTTGAGTTTTATTTATCTAATTAATGGTGATGTCAATATACATGGTATTTCGATAACAAGTTTGCTCGATAACTGTGGACAACTTTCACCCATAAAACATATTTCGAATGAGCCGAGTGATTCATTCTCATTCTTATAAACGTTCCTCTGATCCATCCACTGTGTCCAAATAATTACTTCGCTTGTCTGACCTTGCTCATAATTCATAATTCAATAGCACAGGACAGTCGTGTTTTCGTTTTAAATCCCATACACAGCAGAGACCATCTGGGCGGATTATTTTTGCACGTCGTGAGTCATGCTGAATCTGTGTTTTGATTTTATAGCGTTGGCTTCGATGTTTACGCGCATTTTATATGAAACACTTCGAGTCGCCTTGAGTCTGTATACGCGTATGGCGAAAGATTCGAATCGCCTGTTCACGAATTTTGGTAGATTCTTGATCCTCTTGACAGACTCGAACGCTTTGAGAATTTCCATAAGTTTGGAAAATTTGATCGGTATTCAAAATTTATTTACAGTGATCCAAACTTTCTTGATTTTATTTAATATCTTATGTCACTGATACCGTCTGAACGAAAGCAATTAAGAAGCTTGTAGGATATTGAGTACTCATCATGCTCGCGAAATCTATCGAACCTATCGATATTTTCAAACCTGTCAATACTTTCCAACCTATCAATGTTTTCGAGACGATCGAGGCTCTTAAGATTTCCAAGATGATCAAGACTTTCGTCACTTTAAAGATTCAATCTATCAAGGCTTATCAAGACTTATCGAGACTTTCAAGAGTCTGAAGCTTGGAACCGTGATTTTCGAATTATGTCGTTATTGCAGCAATATGTACACCGATGTGCAAACACAATTTACGGTATAACGATACGTAGTGTGTGAAAATTATTTGTTAGCATAGAATGGAATGGGAAATGAAAAATGGGATTTGCAACGAATGTTAAATAGTCGCGAAATAATGTTAATCTAATTTCCTCTGTTTCTTGTTACAGGTAAGTCACTAGCGTTTGGTTTCGAGAAACGCTCGTTTCTTCTGCTTCGAGGATTCCGCGATCACGAGCAGATGAGCGTGCAATAGCTACCGAGCAGTTTAACGACCCGGCATGCTCGTGTCTCGACGTTAATGGACCTATATCCTTAGAACCTGTCATTTCCTGCGTCGGAGAACTCATCGTCCAGATGCGTACGTACCCAATTTCGATCGATAATGTGTCATTGTTGCAGCAAATGAGCCATATACAATCCAAATTCCACGTGGCTCGAGTGTTTCAGATCCCATCACTAAGAGCATGCTTCTCACTAACGACGATACTGTCGCTTTAGTAATTATATACGGCGCTATGCTCTCGCCCGTATCGACCAGAAGTTCAATTTCTTCTTCCTCTGATAATGCCACACACAGGGTGTTCGCACTATTACTGGCCGGCGTTTGTCTTGTAAATGGAGCGCAAAGGAACGAAGTGAAAAGGGAAAAAGTTTTACAGTTTTCTATGACCAATATGATATCGTATATCATCTTTTTCTATTTGCAATATTTTCCAGGAAACAGAGGCGGCCTTCATTTTTTTTTTTTTTTTTTTTTTTTTTTTATAAAACGCTGTACGTTCTTTTGTGTCACGTGAAAACGTGTGCTAAAACGAATTCACTCATGTGTCGTGCAATGGCTGTCAGTGTCGCACAAGGTCCATTATAATAGAATTATTTTGAATATTATTACGTGGCAATTGTTTCTTGACAAATGTAGAGTAAACGTTTCATAGAATCTGCTGGTGCACGAACGCACATCTCAGCTTCCCGAATAATATTTTTGAAGGTTTCTGCTAATATTGTCCGAGATATTAATACCCATGCTTGGATATCGCGCTCTGATAGCAAATAACGACGAAAGATTAGTCACATTTTACGTGCTGGACCGTACCACGAAGAAATTCTGGTAAATACATCGGCAGATAATATTCGAAATAATTCGTTTAAAAATTAAAGAAACTAAAAACAATTAATTCTTATTCGAAATAATCTAACGTACGGCATTCTATTGAAAAAATCGAAGGTTCGTTTCTTGAAAAATATAGGAAACATGTGTAAAAAATTGTTACGCGATATTATATTGATCATAGAAAACTGTAAAACTTTTAACGCTTTCATTTGTTTCTAGTACATTCCGTTTACGAGAAAAAATCTGGCTGGTAATAGCGCGAACACCCTGTATATGGCGTTATTAAAAGAAGGGGAAATTGAACTTTTGGTTGATACGGGCGAGAGCATAGCTGCATATACAGGGTGTTCCGTAATCAATGGTACAATTGGACGAGGGATGATTTTATAAAGAAAACTAAATGAGAAAATAAGTCAGAAATATAAAATGAACATTTTCCATATGGCGCTTTCTTTCCAAGAAAATCGAGTTTGCAAATTTGACAAGTATACTTGTGCTTTACTAGTTCCAGACTGAACAGGAGTAAATAAAATCGACAGGAGATTAAACTGCGCGTAAAAGTAAGTAAAAAATGTGAAATAAAATTTTCTCATAAGATGCTTTGCTTTCGAGAAAAATAGATTTGAAAATGTACCGCGCGTGTGTATTAGATCGCTTCTTCACTAAACACGGTCAAGCTTTATTTCCTTGAAAATGCGGTCTTAAAAGAACAAATTTTATTTTACATTTGTTACCTATTTTCACACATAGAGAAATCTCCTGCTGATTGATTGTTTACTCATATCTAGTCGCTACTTAGCCAAGTTTAGGTACACCCGACCCATTTTCAAACTTAATTTCCTCGAAAACGAGGCGTCGTATGAAAAAATCTTGTTCTACATTTTCGACATAGTTTTTCACGTAGAATCACTCGTCACCGATCTGTACCATCAGTTACAGGACACCCCGTACAGTTACTAAAGCGACAGTTTTGTGGGTAGTACGCGCATGGCCAGAGTGTAACGCACCGCGGTGCTCGTACAGTTTCCTCGCGAATAAACGCGTTTTAATCCTCTCGTTTCGTATCGTATTACGCGTACGAGAACATCGGCTTGTGTCAAAGAAAATCAAAGTGACGAGCAGAGGAGGCACCCTTTACCTTAATCAATGTTATCGCGAGATTAAACGCAGTTTGGCTGTGTGTCCAAGTTGACGTGGAGCAGACGGGCTTTTGGCCTTGGGCCCTTTATCCGGCAATCCCCAAACCCCGGGTGTCACTCGCATGACTGGACATTGGTCGCCGTACCCAGTTGTAAAGTGTCCATTTGATGTTCATTCGCCTTCTATTCTCGTCCCTGTTGAAACCTCATACGCAATATGCGTGTACACTGTAAACTACAGCGAACTGATGCTCGCCGCGCTGTTCGTTGTGTAACTAAATTATTGAAATCGCCTGCTACTAGATATGCAACGTGAAACGATCGTTTCGACATTTAACCGTGAAGGAATTAACGTTTTTATCGCATTTGTTTGTACTTGCTAAGCGAGACTTACGCTCCTGAATAGCGTAAGCGCACCGAGGCGAAGGTTAAAAAACAATGTTCCGCGTATATCAAACGCAAAAATAGATCGAGTAAGATAAACGCGCTTTGTCTTCATTCTTAGCTTTGTACGATTTGAATGCAGTAGTTCGTGATACGTATCGAGATGCTTATCGCACAATATTTTTATGAATATGTCGTGTTCATTATAGGAAACTTTATGAATTTTCGCTAGCATTCTAACGACATTACAACACGTTTATTGCAACTATATACTTAGCGAGAACTTGGTATACGGCACGAACAGTAGTCTTAAACATGCAATTAGCGTTGAAGATTATATTCCTGCTATATTGTGTGCTTTACGAATTGATCAAGGACCAATGTTTCATTAACGCGACAAAGACGAAATTTTAGTCGATGCTCATTGTCCAATTCTATTGAATTTATTTTTTAATTGTAAAAATACAATTTTAGAAATTCGCACAATATTTTTCTAGTGGTTCTACTTCCATGTAAGTGCTGCAGCTTTATGAAGTTCGAAGAAATTGAAATATTTTACGGCTCAATAAAAAGAGCTATTTTTCTTCACATTGTCGAACTTCTTTATGTATCTCTGATTTTTAGTGGACTTTTGTATCGCATCTATTATTTCGACACATATTTTTATATCTTGACAAGCTTACTTTATTCGTGTCTTTTTAATAACGTTGCACGTACACTGTACACGTCTGCGCATTATTTCACATTGTTTGGTCCTCGTTGGGTTAACAAGAGCGAAAAATTGACTGCTCAAATATTTTGGTAGTTTTTCGACTCGAGTCTCGTTACAATGCTAATAAAATTTCAAAACATTTTGTGTAATAGATACGTAGAAAGTTTTCTAAGAGTGTTCGGATAGTTTAGTGAGCCACCGTACGTATTGAGGTTTACGCCTAACATTTCGACTATAGTTTATGAAAGTGGAAGAATTTGTCGTTTCGATAAAAACTGTACGAATGTATTGAGAAATTGAGCATTTTTACCGTACGCGTAGCAAAAAGAGAAGGGAAAGTAACGACAGAGTAAAAACGTTACTGTGCTTTTATTCCATATATTTTTACAATAGCTTGAGGTACCTTTGTACCTGCCCTTTTTACGCGGGATTAATGAAAATGTCATGAACAAACATAGGTTAACATGTTAAAACGCTTATGAATGCAATCATAAACAGTCAAATGAAAAATTGAAAAACTGCAAAACGGAATAAAAGGCAAAGGTAGTTTCGTAAGTCGTCAATAAATTTAATGATATTAGTAAAATAGAACGATTAAATAACTTTCCGTAGCAACAATTGCCAAATATTATTTAATTTACGTTGAACACTGTAAAAAGATATCGTCGTTCGAATATTAAAAATTCTCGATTGGCTTGATTTTATAAAACGATCGATTATATTTTAATTATATTTTGGTGTTACGTTAAGCATCATTTGTAACACGTTCGATATTATAATATTCATATTGAAAAGTTTTTCAATGCTAGTGACTAGGGTCTGCGGCATAAAATGAAAATTTATATAGAATAAATAGCAATTTATATTCAAAATCACTGAACGTTATAATTTCCCTTTGATGATTGGCTTTTCTTTTTTACTTTTACTAAAAAGAATATGGAACATTTTTCTAAGGAACATATCAACTGTCAGGCATATTTTTTCGCTGGCTAAATATTAGTCGCACTCAATAAAGATTAATTGCTGTCAATAGGTGATTGATAAACTGCCTCGCACGGCATAGGTTCTTTTTGTCCAACCTTTTTTCTCAAAAAATCCATCGAACAAAAATGGTTGCGGAATATTCGTTGATCCACGAAAAAAAGTGTAATGTTGTCAGTTAAACTATAAATGATACTGAATATAGTTTATCAAAACTAATACATAATATTTGCGTATAAATTACATTACTTTTTAAAATATAATTAGTTTGATGATTTAACTTGTGAATTACAGTTATTAGTCAATGGCATATTAATTTTTACTAAGACACCTAATGGATTATTCATTGCATTATTTGTACACTATTTACGATTAATCGTTATTTCCAAGCAATAAATCTTTCGTGGCATGCTCATAGGTAATCGGTTATTAGAAAACCAGAAACGAATTAATTGCTAATACATCTGCATTGCCTTTTTATGGACTGACAGATAAATATCCCGTAATCACGAAATCTTATCCTCCTTAACACGTTATTGAAGAGAACTTAGGTTCGTGTTAATTTAAGAATCCACGTTCATATGATATGTTGTAGGTTACGTTTGCCTAATGCGAATATTCTCAAGCGGATCTGTAACTCTCGTTACAGTGAGTTTGTATTCCATGTCATAATTTATTCTTACGGAGAACACGCTCGGCAGGTATCAGCCTGCGCGCGATGCATTTGGTAGAAAATTAATTTTCATTAATTTGAAGCGAGCTGCGATAAAAATTGTTATCTGAAATATTTTGTTATCGATTCGAGCAATAAATTTTTCATACGCGATTCACCGCGTTCGAAGAAAAGCACTGAAAAATAAATAAATCCAGACGATATACACATTTTTTTAGCGTTTCGTTATACTAAAAAAAAAAAAAAAAAAATAAATCTGACGATTTATACATTATATGAGTAACCTTGGGTTCACTTTAAACTTCAAAACTAGACGAAAATAAGATAACTGGTTTGATCAGTTGGTCTGCAAACTTGTACAAGTTACAGACTTCTTATTTGGAAAATTAGAATTTCGAAACTCACAATATTTGAACCTATGTTTATCGATCCTTCGATAAAATAATGTGTGTAATAAATAGCTATAGTTACGATAATTATATTTTACGTTCGTGCTTATTAAGGTTTAGAAATGATTTGACGTTGCACTCAATTGGTGTTCTCATTTCATCCAGAAATAAAAGAATTACGTGCAAAAGCTTTCAATCAGCGTCTTTGTGATACTCGCAGGTTCAAGCAATTACCAACTGTGGAACTGTTATTTTAAAAAGTACGGATTCATATTTGTAGCCAGAATGTTCGGTGGTACAGCAGTTACCAGGCTTAATCAGCCATTTCTGGCTCCAGATTGCAATTTTGTCTACTCTTTGCTGCTTATCCAACTCCTTTTCATTCTTCCTGGTCTCTGCTAAAGCTCCTTTCGTGTTCAATTTGGCATTTTCTTCTGCTTCACTTGTGCGGTGCAAATGCTCCTCTTGGCAATACTTTTCAGTTTCCTCTGAAATACACCCTGATTTTTCCGGCACCTAGAGATCGAGCACACACGATTCTTATTAATGTATGTTGTTATCGTCGCCTTTATGGCTGTTTCAAGTGGTACTATTATACTCTTCCATATCTTTTATTCAAATTTTTCGAAGCTATTCTCCTTCCATTCATCCACGAAGCTGTATGGAAATTCATTTGTTTAGAAATTTTCATATTACATTTTTTAGCTTATTTCTTTAAACAGGAAAGCAATTTATTAAAACATTAAATATCTATTAAAAAAGCAATTTCTGGCTAATTAACGTAACTTTTTCCACCATCAGTTTTCAACACTTTGAATGATACTTCTTTTTTTCGTAAATATTTATTATGTTTAGTTAAAAATATATTACTAATTTTTTAACATATTATACTTTGTATTATATTTTACCGCAGGTTCGCGCTAAAACAAGGTGCAGAATGTTCAAACGTAGAGAGAAACTTGTACACTTGTTTGTAAACTCGTTCTACGATTTTTTTTGTGTTCTTTTACAACTACTGTCGTTCTCCGTGCTTTTCTTGTATCTTATTTCCTCACACTTTACACGCTTAAACGTTATTTATATGACGTTAGCGAGGAAGAATTTTAGAAACTTTAAATAACTAAAATGCGAAATATGTATAAAACGCGCTATCAAGGTTTTTAGGTCCTTTGCACAGACGCTGACACACCACGTGAAAGCAGGATTTAGAAAGCATAACTAACAAACCATGCGTTTAGAGAGTAGAAAGAGAATGTATTTTAACACTGTCATATAAAGGAAAATTGGCATCCGTATTTTTTTCCAGCTAGTTGATGACTAGTTTCTAATAGACGTTTTAACTGCCATTTAACTTAAATTTATTCCGATTCGTCTTTCCGGATGTCGACTTTCCAGTAAAAGAAATCTTTGGCGATTCGACGTAAAAATATAATAAATAATATGAAAAAATGAAAAAAAGTGGGACGGATATGAGATTTATATTATAAAAAGTGTGTAAATGGCGCGATTGAATTTCGAACGAATCAACGCGTACAAAAGTGTGTCTATATCATGATTAAAAAAGTATTAAAATCGAGAGATCAATTTCGCAGTTGATCGATCGATTTCATGCTTAAATGGCTTTAACCATGCTTTATACGTGTTCCTGAATACATTACTTTCAAAACCATCAATATTTCGCGATATTAATCTCTATTTTTTACCGGCCATAGTGTTGTCACGTTGTTCAATCACGTTCGAATTTACACAGGCTAGCCCACGTTCTTCGAGAATGTTAAATAGATTCGTCTGGATTTCGTCAGATATATCCGGGTGTCTTTCAAACCAGCGAGAGGCAAATTCCGAAAGTTAATTGCATTTTTTGCAGTAAATACCGTAATCGTAGTAATAGATCGGTTTCGCCGCGAGAACGTAATAAATGTCATCAGCATGATGAAATATATCACTTGCACAGCGGGTAGAAAAAATGGACGAAGAAAAAGCCAGTAGAATGTTAGAAGTGCCTGGTGAAAATTTAAATTTGATTCTCACGAAGCACGGTAACGAATGTTAAGTCCTGGGATTATTGATAATTCGCTGGAGGAAATATCGGTGCTCACGGGTAGTTTCCATCGGGTAGAAAATAACGCCAGCCGATGCGTAGGGCTGGTAAACCGATTTATTTATTGATTTTAACTTGGAACAGACGAGCCTACTAAATCCTGCGAACGATAGCCCGGACAGCTCGTAACCATATTCGCATCCAGATACTTTACGACACGGATCCATGCTATTTATCTTGACTTCTACCTACCTGGTTGTTGCAAGACACGGATGGAATTCGAATTGCACTCTCCTTCGCTCAGACGAAGAACTTTCTAACGGTCGAGAGAGCATAGCTCGCCGCTACTGGAAAATCTGCTGCTGAAGCTGACGGAGGAAACTATTACCGGGAGTCCCTTCGTCTGCTGGCCTTTCTGACGCCGTTTTTTTTTTCGTCAAATCGTGAAATTTCATCCGAGTGTAAGAACCAGCGACGCGACCAAGTCCAACTGTGCAGCATCGCGCGAAAATATTCGGACAGTTGCTTACTCTTGTCGAGACTGCGGCTGAGTCAAACCGCAATGATGTTGGCCCTTCACAATCACCGACGTTACTCGCGATAGATAATTGTAATCCGATTGAATTGAAATTGAATTTAGAAAACCTATATATAATAACAAAACTGGCGTTTGTAGTTGTTATACTTTACACAACTATCGTGTCACTCGACAGGACTCTTTATCTCTGAATGCGCAGAATCTCCTTGAGAGATCGAGGAACATCCAGATCATTTCGTTTTTGAATTATACGACAGCTTAAGAAGGATACTGCAAACAGAGAGATTCTTTGTGTTAATACAATGATACAGTGATATTTAAACAGCAAACGTGTGTATTAGTATTTTAGTAGTAGTAGTAGTAATTTATTTGATCTGGACCTCGTGGCCAAGAAACGCGACTTGGCTACAACTTTTCTAACCACATACGCTTCTTCGCCCGATCTTCTTACTCATCCTCCCATACTTTGTTCTTGCGCTATACTTAATCTGGACACTACATACCAGGAATCTGCGCTAGAAGTTCTTCCTGTTCTAAAACTATTACTTCCGCCAGTCACGCCTACCGCCAGCCGTCTGTTTGTTGCACCTTTTGGTCTTCAGGATTTCTTCCACCATTCCTTCCCTTGTATTCTTCCCATGCTTTTCTCCATCTCTTAGAATCTTTTCCATACTTGTGTTTATTCTTTCTACTCCTGCGTAGTCTTCTGAATGCTGAAATAAATTATCGCAGTGTCTTCTAACGTAGATGCAACGTAGATTTACATTACAGTATTTAGATCGCGTAAAAAGGTAGTCACTCCCAACTATTAATTCGTCATAAATTTGCACAGTTTGGTCAAATTCACGTACTGTTACTACAAATGTTAAAACTAGTGTTCAGATGCAGACACTTGAGCGCTAGTGTACTGCTAAATCAAATCCTCTACGCAAGGCTCGCTTCGTACTTTCAACAAAATCACAGCGATAGACTCCAATAAAGAGAATGGAGAATTTCTGGCAGCGTGTTCATCACGTTCCGAACCTGTTCCACAAGTATTCGCTTGTCGAATGTTCGCAAAGGGTTTGAATCTGACGCGTTTCGATCAAAAGTGCTGTTCCTTTGCCTCAAAGTACCTGTAGAGCATCCGGATCTAATCGGTTACTACTCAGAAATACTTGCCACGCACTTAAGCCTATTCTTCTCAGAAAGTAAATACTCGTAGAACGATCGAATCTGATTGAAAGTGCTGCTTCTTTCCTTCGAATTGCCTGTACAAGGCCAACGTTCCAACTTACTTGCCACGTAATCGGCTCTATTCTTCTCAAAGTGCATACTCGCAACGAAAAGTGCTGTTTCTTTTTTCCAAATCGATTACAGAGGTTTTGAATCTAGCCGGCCATTCTTATAGAGTGTTTGGATTTAGTAGGTCAGCTTGCGACGTGTTTCAGCCTATTGCTAATAATAAACGTGGCAATATCGAATGCCAGACACGAAACAGTCGAATCGAACCGAAGGGATTGCAACCGGGAATAATCATTAACGAATAGGTCGCTTCGTTTCGCCAACGTTATTCCGTTCTGGCGATCTTTCCGCGCGATGGAATCGCGGTAGTAACGAACGGGATAATTGAAATTATCTTTTGAACAGAGGAGCGTGCGGCAGGATAAAACGGGACAAAGCTGTCAGAGATACGCACGGAAAATGCTCGAGCAAGCTATTAAATTATACCGCGAGATCTCGTTTGTACAGCCGAAAATTTCTCTCGTCGCGACCAACTGAAACTTGAAAGATTACCTTTCCGATTGTGAATGAAAATGCTGCGGAGAATTTCGGTAATTTTCTACGGAAAAAGCCTTTAGCCGCGCTGATTTCCAACGAGCACAGATTTAAGCGCCAGTGGTTCGTTCGCAGACACGTGTTCGTTAAACGTATATTACATCGCGCGGATATCATTTACAAAAGTTGGATGATAACCTACGAGCAAGCAGGATAAGTCATAAAGGGTAGAGCCATCGTGGCATTTATCAGCGTGCGAAAATTAACGTCGCGTTTTCGCGAGACCAATCCACAGATCTGTAACAAAAACTTTTAATTGAGCAGTCGTCCCCGTGCGATATTATCAAATTACTTCTGACCTACTTGCTCGCGAATGTATTAAATGAAGTGTAATTTCTGTAGAAAAACGGTATAGGCGGTGCGTCAGACGTTGTATTTCGCGTGTGTTTCGAGTGTCTTTCAGGAAAATAAGCGATCGCTACTTAACATTGCGCGCAATTTCCACGACAAGTAAATTGACGCTTTCTTTCAGTTCGCTTGCTTCTTGCTCCGTTTATCGAAGATTCAGTGTCTTCGGCGTTCGTTTTGGTAAAATACTACGATAGAGCTGCGAGTTGCGACACTATGCGAACGTTTCACCAATCAAACGTTTTGCTACCTAAACTTTCTACATATTATCGGAACGTAGAACTTGCTTTATGTGGACTAGGTAATCGCGTAGTGTGAATTTTATCAGCTTAATTAATTTAAGTGTTTCCTTTTTATGCCATTGATCGACCTGAAACTTCCTAACTTGCGAAGTTTCTCAACTACAAAACCAGTGGGCATGGTCCGTATCGAATTTTTTAGTTTCGCAATTATTACTAAAATTGTGCAAATATGGGAATATATTTGCCATTAATATATATTTGGCAATATTAACGCTTTGCACTGCTATGTCGAGCGTGACTCCTGTACCTGCGAGAACCTGTATCTTTTTCCTATTCTTTGTAAAGAATGCGAAATCTGCATAAAATAATTCTCGGAATTAATTATTTATCCCTGCATTTCATCCATTTGTTACCATTGTGGCACATTGACATTAAGATGCGAAACTGAGCAACTATATGCCACATACGCATCGTATGTTTAATCCTTTGCACTCCTATGTCGAGTGAGACATCAGTTTTTATCTGAGGAGCTCCTTGGTCGAGTCCCAGTCGACGTTCTTTCAGTTCCACCTTCTTTTATGAAACGTGCGAAAGAAAACCAGGATTGCATCCTGGAAATTGTTTCAAGATATTTACAAAATACAACAAAAGTGAGAATAAAACTGGTATTTAAGTGAATTTGTTTCTTCCTTTATTTATGTAAATTGTCCTATTTTTAAGTTAAAGTAAATTTCAAATAAAACACTTAAAAGCGTTGGAAGTAGCTGGTAACGAAATTGAAATAAAATTCCGATTGCAAAGGGTTAATATTTCATTTTATCGAGACAAAAGACATGATTAGATGTACTTTCTCATATTCATCGTTTCCTACTTTTACTTTTACATCGTACAACTATCTAATTAGCGAATTGTACCATAGTTAGATATCGACCATCGATGGTTCTAGAGTTAGAAACGTAAAAGGAACGTATCGAAGACTTCGAACAGAGCTGTAGAAATGATCAGGGAAATCTTTCGTTTTGCTACTAAGAAACTAAGGAAATGTTAAAACTACGTAAGAAGTTGAATTTGTAAAATCTGCTGTTGCGTAGTAGAATTAATAGCATAGAGATCAAAACTCGGAAACACGGAAAAGAAACCAACTTGGCAGAACTTGTAGTTGAAACAAAGTTGAAGTTGAAGTCGACGAGCAGGAAACAGTATCGCAGCAGATAACAGGAACTGTTACTATGTTGGCAAAGTATCCGGATGTGGGAAAGATAGCAATAATTAAATAATGCAGTATACAGTAACTTCGTTAAGATAGATGCAACATCAGTTTCAAGTCTTTAAGACATTGCGAAAAATGTTTTAATTTCTCATTTTGAAAAAGAAGAATTCAATGAGAATGGAGATACGAGTAGGCTGAGAAAATGGACTTGTTCTTAGATAGTTTGACGCATCATTGTAAGTGTTGGTATGTATCGAAAAGTTGACGATTTAGCAGTAATAAAAATATGAAATTCGTAATTTTATGTCACGTTCCATTTATGATATACGTAAATATTATTTCGTATAATCGTTTCTGCATTATTCTATTTTACCCATTCTTTTAAATATTGGGAAAAGTTTCTTTCGTTTTATAAGGAAATAATGGATGCACAACATTTTTCGTTTTGCATTGTTTTATCGAATTACGTATGATCTATTTTGTTCCATCAAAATAAAGATCACGACGTTCGACAGATTAGGTTTCGTGTTTGTATAAAGATGCGTTGTTGTAAAACACGTGTCTGTAAAAGAACAACCTAATAACAATCGTATCTTCTTGTTAGTTCAGGTATTTCAGATAGAAATTGTATTTGAAGGTCTACTGAATTATTTTTAATCTTAACAAAATACCTTCTGTAAATAGCATAAACGTTACAAATATGGAAAGGTAATAATAGAATAAGATACATTTTCTGCATAATGGTATTTAGAAGGATCGTTATATAAACTGTTACAAACAAATTATATAAATTTTCAATGAATATTCATAATAGTAGACATCAGAGTATCGTTTCATTAGAAAAGCATGAGAAGAGTTCTGAAAGCTCGAGCCGCGATCTAAGCTACGAACGTTAGAGTATTCTGCACTCGTTACACATTACAAGAGCTGCATAATAGAGTTTTTAAACTCAATTGCACATCTTGTAGGGATTCTATGTTTCTCACGCGTCATATCACCCGCATCTGTACCAGATCGAACCAATCTGCGATTGATTGCATCTGCGATGCCTACGTTTGTCTGTAAAACAGTGAGAATTTTTACTTACTCGAAGGCGATGACGTATAATATAAAAATTTTTATTGATAGTATCTCGAAAAACCTGCACATACTCAGGTGTTTTACAAATAGAAAAAATAGATCTATGCGTGTATAATACGTATGAGAATTCGAAAGCACAGATTTAATCGCTAGCGAAATGTAATTTCCAATTTGAAACCCAATAAATAACCATAACTACTTGATAGCGAGCACTTTCTTCTTAAATCTGGATTCTATTTAAATCTCTGCATATTGAAAAAAGAAAGGGGAAAATAATGAAACGATCTAAACTTCCATATATTCACATTCCTAATTATACGTATGTATTTGTTTTAGAAAATTAGTAATATCGTAGAATTACTTATTTAAGTTCTTTGGCGTACATAATCTCTGCTAAAAGAAGACCGAAGAGGAAACATCCTACTGATTTGTCAGCCTAAAGAAATCTCGAGATGGCATAGCGCTTTGTAACTCAACCTAGCACGTAAGAGTTTACTTAACGTCCATTCGACAAATTATAAAGTTACATGAAATATAAAAAGAGATTAGAAGACGAGCGAAATCTACCAGCAAACGGCTTATATTCTACACGTACGTCGATGAGACTGAGCAAGGAACGTTTCCGTGATCTGATTAACTAGCATACTCGATAATCTACGAGCAGATGTATCTAACTCTAAGCTGCGGATTACCAGGAATATGTATACGAGATATTACTGCACCTCGTTGTACCAATTTACCGAATGTTCTCGCAAGCAAATTGTAAATTATCTTGTGGAAAATGAGTAAAAAAAAAAAAAAAAAAAAAAAAAAAATAAACGCAAATAAACGCATGAAACAGGATGTAAAAATTGCGATCATTTTTATTTAGTAGAAAGGTGTGTGTGCGTGAAGAGATTTCGGACAGATCGAAAGGGCCAAGGTGGATCCGCTTGTCAGTCTAAGCGTCTCAGCGATTTCTTTCTAATACCAACGTCGTGGGCGGAAGGGTCGTTGAATAGGACATAATAAACAAGCACAGGCGCGCAGCATCGATGGGGCGGAGATTGAAACGTGTTGTACGGGATACAGGGTTTTGCGGTATGCGAAGAAGGTCGCTTAACGGGGCGGCTACGTTCGATGACGTAGAAAAAACATTATGTGACAGGTTGGCCGCTTTTATAACCAGCGCGATGTATGTGTTGATGGTAGAAAAACGTGCTGGAAAAAGGACACATTCACCGTATACGGCTGGGAACGATGTGTAGGAAAAACCGATACCGTCATTTATCTCGTTCACTCGCTGAACAAGTTTCGGAAAATCCTGTTAGCGAACAACATTGCTGCGACTTACGACTGAACTTTCTATCAAATTTATGCATACCGTACCTCCAGATGCACTTCTTAACGTACGTCATTTCTATTCTTGATATCGGCCTGTTGAAGTTGCTTACGGTGATAAATACTCGCCTACTCGCACTTTGATATGGCGCGCAGCGGGCCAAGGTCGAAGTTTAGCGCTTTAGGTGCTTAATTAAGCATCGAGCTAAGAATAGCTGCGTTAATTAAGAATCTTGCACTCGTAATTTAATATTATCGTAACTAATATCTTGCGCTTAGAAATAAATCGAAATATAGAATATTGATCATCTTACTGTATCATTTGTTGTGATAAATCTTAGTAACGAAACGAGCAATAATTCGCTAGGAATATTTGCTTGTTAGCTACGTTAAAGCAGACGTGATTTATCCAACATTGAGAATATTGAACGAGCGATTAAATTTTGAAACGTTTCAAAGTAAGACGTTTCATAGCTACGTATATCGACAGTTAAGTTATAAATTTAATAGAACATGGCTTTGAGAAATCTATGATCGAATAAATCATTATCTTTTTTTAATCTTTCAGATACCAAGTTTAGATTATTCGCGGCAATCACGCCTTTTTCTAAAGTATTATGTAGATACTGAAATTATCTCGGTTCGTGCGTTGTTCATCAATAACGCTGCTTTCATTAAATAAATTATGATGAATTCAAGTAGAAACTGGTCGGACATAATAAAATAATAACTATGTGCAGATGTACTATACTTGGTGTTTATTTTACACTGATCGAAAAAACAACACGTTATTGTATGTTAATGAATTTAAAAAAGGCATATACTAGTACAAGGTCGCGAAAACAGGTGCACGATGATAAAGCTATATGTAAACGAAAGAACAGGCCAACGATAACTTACCTACTGAGTTTTGTTTTAACGATACATATTTTCTTCGAAGATCAACTACGACGATATCATCGAAAATTTACAAATTCACAAGTCGAGTAAGCTATCGATCGTTTCATAGACTCTAACGACCAACAATTCTTCGAAGAAGCGTCACACAATCAGTTGAGATTATTAAATAATTATAATTAAATGGACAAGAGAATTTAATTAAATGGACAACACGTAGAAAATAAATAAATTAATTAAAAACGTTAGTCGACAGAATTTTCTAGCCTATCGAACATTTCATTTTTCTAAGTTAGATCTTGCTCTTTCTTACGTTAGATATTTCTCGTATTCTTTTTTACGTCGTACAATTCTTCGAAAGGAGAATTGAATTGGTTCGCGCGTCGAACAATTAAGTTGTTATCAAGCGTCGTTTGTGCTTTCGAATACTGGACGATCACGTCGGTCAGCACTTTCCCCACAGTGCGCACGTGTACGAATGAAACGAAAACGCCAGTGTCAACAAAACTGCGAAAGCAAACGGAAATTACGTTGCTCTTCTATTCTATCCTACAGTCTGCTTCTTCTGTTTCACCGAGTTGTTCAATTTGCTCCTGATACAGCCAAACATGGTACTTCTTAAGATACAGCAGTGGACAAAAGCTCGAGACAGCTCTATCTTTTCGATCAATTATTTCTTACGATATATTGTACGGATATATTAGGTTGTCCGACAAGTTTCTTTCGTTTCGTAAAGTGATAATAGATGAACAACAATTTCTGTTTTATATTATTTTATTGAATTAGGTATGATCCATTTCGTTCTATTTCTATTATTACGTTCGTGCATAGTTCAATAAACTAATATGAAACAGAAAACATTGTGCGTTTACTATTTCCTTATAAAACGAAAGAGACTTTTCGGACAACCTAATACTATTGAAGACTATTATAGAGATACTATCGAGTTCCACTCTGTTTGCAGCATATCAAATTCATCAGAAAGGAACACTTTTCCCCGATCTTGTACTGTGCAATTCTCGCTTCCACGAAAGCAAACCATTTTCAACAGTTGCACAGTCGAATATGTATTAGGTTGTCCGAAAAGTTTCTTTCGTTTTATGAGGAAATAATAGACGCACGTTTTTTGTTTTATATTATTTCGTCGAATTACGTACGACCCATTTTGTTCTGTTGAGATAAACACCGCGACATTTCACAGACTGTTGTTTGTACGAAGGTGCACTGTTGTAAAAAACACGTTTGCGAAAGAAAGACACTTTCCGGACAACCTAATACATATTTTCTTTTTCTGAGGCACGCGTTCTTCGAGGCCAAAATCACGAAGACATCTCCGAACTAACGTTTAGATCGTTCGTAGCACAGATTTTACTTTGAATGCCGCTAGTATTCCGAAAACGATCCTTTTTAGATAAACGGCAGATCAGAGCGGCCCATCTTTTCTCTAGTTTTTTACGGAGTCTACCACTTTCTGGTTTATCTTAATAGCATCCACATTTTTAAATGCATACCATGCCTGTTACAAGCTGCCTCAAATCTTCCAATAGTATTTGTTGTTTAGGCAAATGCTTTTTCCTTCTTCATAATACAACAATTTTTCTACTTGCGAATGCAAGAATTTCTCTGTCCTCTTTGCACAGATTGCTGGCTTCGCTCGCGTCTCTCGCTCAAGTTTAGCAATTGTTATTATAAATTCGACACGTTATACGTGACAATTGTAAGAATTATCATGGCAATTGTATTAAACAGCCTTGTTATTGCTCGATTAATTTCAAGCACCACTTAAACTAACGCGGTAGATACAGCATCGAAGGTCTCATGCTCATCTTTTCAAGTATAATTCATGTTTCGAATGTCTCGTGGTCGTTTGTAAAGAGCGCGAGTTTATATGCACGTGCTGTTTGAAATTTTTCACGCAATTCTCTCGCGAAATATTTGTTATTCAAGAAAGTATTTCAAGCAGAAAACGTTGTTTCGAAGGGGACATCTTATGGTGGTCGCAGATCTTGTCTATGTGGACATGCCTCTGACATGTCTTCGTTATTTTCGATATTCGCGACGTTTCATTTGTAACTTCTTTTCAGTCAATTCTCATTTCAACTCATATTGCAATCGTAAGAAGAAATTCTAGGGATTTTGTTGAGAATTGTGGATCTTAATCGCCGAAATAAAAGTAAAAGAATACTTGGATTATACTTAGAATTTATATCAAAATAGTTTCAGATTTATTTAATATATGATTTACAGGATCTTCGTCGATATACATTTGCACGCGTCTCAGCACTCTCTTTGTCTCACCATCTTCTGTACCACACTGCCAACTGCGTCGTGTTACTCGCGCGTGAATGAGAGGGCCTTTTGTGATTAAATTTGGTAAATAGTTATCGCGAACAGACCGCGGATTTTTCTACGTTTATAGGAAATTTGAAGTTACACGAACAAAATGCGTGTTTAGTTGGACGAAAGAATATAAGTCAGAATAATTAATAGTCTTATAATATCACACTTTAAATGCAACGCAGGATCGCGTGCTAGATTTTGGACGTGGAAGTTAATACAAAGTACCGATCGAATGACAAAATGAAATACCGACTTGCAAAATGCAAATCATATTTGATTTAGAAGAAACTCCTCCCTTTTTTGAGAACAATGACACGTTATCTTGATCAAAACTTCCAGTCTGACTAACGTTTATTTCACCAGGCAGTGCTTGTGACGAATAAGACGTTTTACAAAAATAAATCGAGACAATAAACGAGTTGTACATGTTGAGAATCGTGGATCTTAATCGCCGAAATAAAAGTAAAGGAACACTTAGATTACGCTTAGAATTTATATCAAAATAGTTTCAGATTTATTTAATATGTGATTCACAGGATCTTCGTCGATATACATTTGCACGCGTCTCAGCACTCTCTTTGTCTCACCATCTTCTGTACCACACTGCCAACGGAACAGTTGCATTCATCCGTTTTTCGAGACGCTGTGCACACACATACTTCCATGCACTCATACTAGCATACGTGTGTCACTACTACGCGGCTAATCTAGTCTAGCACACAAAATTACACATATGTCAATAGATGTACACAATATTTTTTATCAGTCCTACTTCTGTTTAGATTCCACGACTCTATGGAGTTCGAAGAGATCGACAAACTTTACAGCATAATGAAACAAAAACTATATTTCTTTTTCTACCTCTGATCTTTAGTGTATCATGTATACATCGCATCTATTATTCTCACACATTTTTTCTATCTTGATAAAATAATAACGTTGTTACTTTGTTTATATTGAACACGTTCACACATTACTTTGTATTCTTTGGTCCTTAAAAAGTCTAGCCTGTATCTTGTTACAAGATCTTGAATAAATCTTGTTCTTGCGACTTTAATCTGCTCTTCTCTACAATTTTTCAGCGTCGCTTAATACACTGGCTCTAGGGTTCAGACACATACGTTTTCACTTAGGATGACGAATTCTTCCCATGATAATATTTTCGTCTTCTGTATACATACAAACGTGATTGCAAGGACAACTACAAACTGTTGGTTATTTCGTATCTACGTATGACATAGCGCGATGATCCATCAACGAGGCAGTCGTCTTAAGCTTTCGCCCGCTATCGTAGTGGTGGAAAAAGAGGATAACACTGTGAACGTCCTCTCCATTTGGTTTTTCCATACAAATATAAAGGACACGGCGTAATTGGCGCAAGAACAGTAGTTAATACCTCGCTGCTAGAGGGAGAAAAATGATCTCGCTAACGTTCTTCAATCACTACATCGTTCGCTGCATCGGCTGTTTCGCTCGTTACCGAATCAGGCTGAAATAACATTGGAGCGAAGTGCATTGGAAACTGTAAATCGATTCGCGGCAAGTGCAATCGGCTTTTGAATCTCAGCTTTTAATTGTATTGGCTTTCGATATTTTTCATGTTGTATTTCCTTGTATCTCAAAAATTGCCGATGCACTGACCATTCCAACTCTTTACATTCCCGATGTTCCTCTCGGCGATGTTCGATCGCTGTTTTACCGCGCTCGTCTTACGATCGTCTACCTATAAACATAAAACTGTGAAACTGTAAAAATAAATTGCTAGTTTCGTCTGGCGAAAATGAAATGTATTAATCGATACCGCGTATACGATTTCTCTGGATTACATGTAAACGATCGTAATAATCGTAATTGCTATTTCTTCCACGAGTCTATTTCTCCCGTCTGTCAATTACAGGTAAATCTTCAAGCCTTTTTTTCATTTTCATCCGTCGTGTTAAGACATTCCCGTTTAGTTCCAAGCAGACGTTCGAATAAAAATTCAACAAAAATACACTCATCCGAGTTTCCTTCTGTGTTTTTTCAGTCAGTATTTTTCCTTTGAAGATTGTAATGGAAGAAAACCACGAATTGCATCTTCTATTGTTACAGGCAAGTCGTTTCAAAATTTAGCAAATTAACAACAAATCCCAAGATCACTCGGAGCCTGATTTTCCCTCAGTATGATATCTCATAAATATTACAGTTTATCGATCGACAAATAGCATAATTCATAGCAAAGAGTACTGACCTAAACATCGACAATTATAAAATTTATAGTCCGTTGAAAATCAGATCAGGAAACACGTGTGTCATATCTTGCTCGTGCATTAAGCCTACCGACAGCAACCGATGGCTGCATTGGGAAAATTTTGAACAGTTTTGAAAATAATAATAGGTTCCAGTTTTACTCATTTTATCCAGTCGCGGTCGGGTCTGGCCTACTTATCATTTTTCCTCTGCGATCTCCATTCCATCTTTCCTCGATATTTCGCTCTCGTTTTCTAGACCCAATGAAATTGTCTCGTTAAAAAAAAAAAAAAAAAAAAAGAAATACGGGCGCGTGCACGCGCCACTTAATCCATGGATGATATATCATAATAACGTATCAAAAAGGCGGAGGTAGCAAGGAACCTTGTCCTCTAATATGAATCATGGAAGCTTAGCCGTAGACCGGGCGAAATCGTTCCATTGTACGCGGCATGTACTCTGAGTTTGCGGCGTACATGCTTGCGTCCACGTATCATTATGTGAAAACCTCGTGGAATCCGCGAACAATAAGTCTCGGCTGTGTGTGCTGAGCATGCTAGAGGGAGAACGTTACAATAGAATTACTGGGCTACGCGATATTGTTAATAACCTCACCGCTCGTTCGGCCGCTAGTATCCTCTATATCCTGTACTTGCACGTCGTTCCATGGTGTTTATCCATTCCCGAGGCTAAGCAGCGTATTCGATGTTTCGCCAACCGCTTCGTCTACTATTTCATTGCGCTCCATATCATTGACTTGCTATTAGAAAAGCGTTCGCTTCTCCGTTCATTAAGTGCAATGTGTTACATCCGTAGCGTAATAAGTATGTCGTAAAATGGCACGAATAGAGAAATGAAGTTGTAGGGAAAAGTAAATACCATAGAACGTCGATTATACGAACCGAATCGCGTTCAGCTGCGAAAAATGATAACTTTTTACAAAATACGTGTGTTTCTGTCGTCTTTGTTCTGCCGATTCGACCGAGCTACTAAATTGTCTATGCTTGTTAGATTTTTCTTTCTATTTCTTTGATTTATACGTTGTCCTGACGACTATCTCTGATATCGTTTGTGGACATGTCGTGTTCTTCAGAATTTTACACTTTCGTTTTTTAGTGTTACAAATTGTCGATATACCATTTGCACGAGACGCTGTTATTTCAGTTATGCTTTTGTTTAATGGATTGACTAATCGAGAAAGGATCCCCACGAATATTTCACGTCTCTTTTCTAATGTTTTGACATATTGGTATACAGTATAAAAATCAACTGACAATGGTTGACAATACACACAATGTACTAGCTTGTGTCTCACAGACAAGTGTATATCCACGATATTTGCTGAGATAACTGGTTCTACTGTAATTTGTTAGAAATTGTCATTCGAGAGATATCATGATCAAAGCGTGGATTTTATGGATTTATAGATTATGGGAAATCTAAAGATGCAGAAATGCTTTCACGATCTTCTACTGGATGAAACTTCTGTTTCTGAAGGTAAAAGGTTCTTTTCATAATCTTTTGTTATGTGAAGTAGAAATACATGTAACCAATACTTGCTATTTCCAATTATTCCAGAAGATAAAGATGAAGAAATAGAGACAGTAAGAAAGAAATTCAATATGAATTCTATACCTATTCATGCAATTTACGATATTTTTGTTAAGTATGGACATAAAGTAGAAAAGGAAACGTAATATTGGAACACAACAAGCAGATTAAAGTTCAAATTCTACAACATTCAATATATTATTATGTTTATTAATTTAATGAAAAAATGCCTCATTCGTTTAATTCTATGAGCACATGTTCCATATTGACTTTGATTGGAAATTTTAATCAAGAAGGATATTTAGAAAGTCGATATGTACGCGTATTTTCTAGTTTAATTTACTGCTGGCCATATTATGCAAGCGCGTGTATGAAAATATTCCATAATTCGCAAATATTTTTATTTGCAAATTATTATAGTAAATGACGAATGAAGATTTCTAGAATAATAATTTTTGCAATGTATCTATAGCTAATCAAGTATAATTTATTAATAGATAAATGGTCAGATTTTGCTTCCATTGGTAAAATGCTTTAAATTAAATTAATTTATTAACATCCAGAAAGAAAGCATAAATATTTGAACTATTTTGATTAATAATCTGTATGGAAGTAGAGGCATAATTTTGGTCGTTTTACCATAAATATTTAATGGAAATATTAATTGTAACGTAGACACGAGGAACGCTCGATACTTTTATTTTGGAAAATTTGGTATTTCGTATTTATTTTTGCATTTTTTTTTTAACCTATATAGGTTTTATAGTATTTTACACTGTGAAACGTAGATGTATCCTAGGTATTAACAAAGCGTTGCAATCACGTAAACGGATTTTAACCTGCGTCCCATAAGCCACTGGTGATTTCCACTAGCGACGAAAATAATAGGCTAAAGATAAAAAGCGAAATTTTGTCAGACTTTTCCAGTTATTACCCTGTACAGTTTAATATTCAAATGTAAGTCTCTTGGTGAAAATTCCGCGCGAACGTTGTATTATATTTCTCTATGCATGTGCCGTATTAAAGTACTTCTCCGTAAGAAACGTTGAGTTACAAGTACGATTTTCTACGAATTCACTGACAATTAAATTAAAAAAAAATTCAATTGGAGAATTAAAAATTAGATCATTAAAAATTGTTCGGCAAATGGTATATGTGTGTACGGTATGCAAAGTTGGAATACGTTGGACAGTATCAGCACATCAATACCTCAAGACTTGATACGATCCCGTTAAGTATCGCCAAGTATCGGATACATTCACGTGCAACGTAATACATATCGCGTTTGGGATATTCAAGTAACCGTCGTCGAATTACGCTGGAATCAGTAAGTTGTTCTTCATAAGCTTCCACTGGTAACTTAACCTTTTCATTGAGAACGTTGCATCGATGACGGCCGAGTACGCCTATGACAATTACCTCGGCTCGGTTAATAAACGTCGACTACCATCGTGTACCCACGTTATGAAAATTTTCAGGATTATTAAAATAAGAAGTAATGAATTTCACGGACTGAAAAATATTTGATAATGTAGATGACGTAGTTAATATCGTGAGAGAAGAAACGTGCAAATATAATATAATATTTTGCAAAAATGAAATTTTTTCGTGTAACATATTTCAATCTGTCGCGACTGCACAACATAACTGCAAAACATATTGCCGAATGGAAGAAAATTCCAAATTGATACGAGAATATGAGTAATTTGCGCGAAGTATTTCTTCTGTACTAAACGCTCGTACATTTTTTACATACAATTACAACGGTGTGTAAAAATTTGGCGAAAAAGTGTGGTCAGATAAATTGTTCGAAAAGCGATATCCAAAAAAATTCTAAACGACATTGGGTACAAGGCTATGTTAGATAAAAGAAGAAAGTATAATACATAAACATCATAACCTTTAAATATTCCTTAAAATTCTTTCAAATAATTTTGCAACTTAAGTGAAGAATCTACCTGGAAACGTTTGCGCGCCACTGTATATTATACTTTCGTTTCTTTCTCTGGTTAATTATAATTTTGCAAAATTACAATGTCGTTTCTTCATTTTACTCTTTGAACTTTCTTTTCTCCGTCACTGTACCTTCATACGATGTCGTTTTATGTCTTTAACCTATTATAGTGCGCAGATTCACATTCTGAAATACGGACACGCGTCTATGACTCAGCCTACATAAAATTTGCGTGATAGTTAACGCATTAACGCGTTTTCTTCACTCGTGCGCTCCATACTGTATCCTTTCTTGTTTCATCGCCGTGAAAAAAGATGCTGTGGATCGGTTAAGGTTAAGTGAATTAGTTCCGGTAAACCTTTAATTTCGCGCAGCGACCCTCAATAGTAATAACGATAGCTGGTATAAGCTGCACGGGACGAGCTTACAAGTTACCACATCCACGAGACTGTTTTGATAGAAATTCAGAGAAACCGTGGTGGGTTTTCACGTTAGGTCGAATCACCGAGTAGAAATAACCATCTGTGAAATTACCTACCGCTGAAGCTCGTTAGTACTTTATAAATAAACTTTGCGTGTGGTTTGTGTGCAATAGCGCGCAAACTGAGAAAAAAATGAATAAAGGTAGAAAGAAAGATTGTTGCAGTATGTCATTATATTGGTCTGCAAAAGAAGAAAAAAAAAAGGAAGGATTATTAGCTGAATCGCATGATCTACGCCATTCTACGCTGTACTTTCTCCGTGCACACTGCACCGATGTATATGCTTCCACTTCTCAGAAGATCAGTTTCGCCTTTTTTCTTACCACCGTGCGGTTCAGCAGCCTTCTTACGTAAAAAAATAATTAAATTGTATATTTATCTCCGATAAAATAAGCTATTTACTGTACACTAATCGATATATGGTGGATAATAATTTCTTGTTCGTATAGAGTTAACTGGGAAAAAGTATCTTAAATAATATTTTTGCGCGTCTGTTTGAAATAATATCCATTAGATCATTTATCGAATATCTTTTAATGGAGGGAAGAAATTATTCGATTTTCTAACGGGTGTTTAGATACAGAAAGTAAATGTTTTATTACTGTAAAATTGTCATTAAACAGCGTTTTAAACCTGTGAACATACTCTACTGTCGCTGAGAAGTCCGTGGTCGAGTTGGATTAACAATACACAGATATTATTAAAACGTATGAATTAATGACAAAGCAATGATCAACGGATGTAACGACATTTAAATCGATTATATGAAACTCGTCAATGGCGTATTAAAGTTAACTACACGGTTTGTCGAAATTCCAACCGGTTTAAAAGATCGTTAATTATTACAAATAGCATAATTTCTATAGCAATTTGAAAGAATTTTTTCCATCCTATCTATAGCTCGGATATATATAAAAGGATAATGAACTTTTCTTCAACGATGAAATTGATAAATGTTGACTTTTATACACGACAGTCGTGTCTCGTTACGATGTTAATGAAATTTCAAAATGTTTTATATATCGCGTAGACGAAAGGTTTCCAGTTTGAATGGTTCCGCTGTGCTCCACTGTACGTCGAAACGACAGTTTTATGGTATTTTCATTTTTCCAGTCTAGTTATATATCTCATCCGATCTCCGCCAAGTAATTTCGGCTTTTGTAACTGCAATAGTTTGTATCGATTTCGTATAAATCGTAGCCGGCGTCGACGCTCCAATTTTGTTGGATAGTCGCATTAATTAAAGGGCGAAAGAAAAGCGCGCGCGATGCAATCCGTGGTATGCAACGCGCAACTCTGGTCTGACAGGAACAAAGCCGGTGCCGCTGTCGCTAGCAACAAGCCACGTTCTAGTTACAACTGACGTGGAAATCCTCGGTGGTCCGCTAAGTGGGACTCGTTGCCCGAACGGGAAATTTGCAATGTCCCGTGTCCTGGTGCTTCAAGATGTGACGTGCTAATACGTCGTTAATATCTCGTCGTCTGTACATACGTGCGTGACTTCTGGCTAGATTGATATTTTATCGTCGCTCGTTAACGTCAACCAAACGAATTCGTGATCCTTCCCTGCTGACTATACTAGAACGGCGGTTAAATCGATTCGTAAGGTGTAATTTGCGTTTGCATATTCAGGCCTTTATTACGCCGCTTATTTGTCGCGTATCAGTCGTTTCGATCGTGCCGATTGAAATCTACCGGTACTTGCACCTTGCAGGTTTATTTTCAAACCGTAGTCTGTCTTTGCTTTTTGCACTAAGGAAATTTGTTATGCGACTGTTGACGAATTTAGGACACCGACCGTGGTCAGAAAAAAGATAATCGATTTGGGTTTTCAGAGGATTAGTCGATCAGAATTATAATTAAGATAATCGATTAGTATTATACGTGTTCAAGCACAAATATAGGAAAATCATTTACGAAAGGTAATAAATTGTGGATTATACGTTCTCATATAAACTGTTACGCCCCGAGGCTCACTATAGGCCGTGTTCCCAACCGTCTTCCTTGGTACTATAGTGTCGCTGACAGATCGTCTTACATATACGAAATATACACAACGTAGCGATAAGCGTATAGTTGTCGTCAAGCTGCGAGTTCTAAAAAACATCGATTCGCCTTCGGTCCGTTATTTTACCTACACAAAAAAGGTAGCATACGTGATCATAGGCGCGAACGGTCGCGAGACCCGAGCGTGGTAGGGTCGTCTCCAAGAGAAGACAAAGGAAAAAATCGAAGGGCAATCAGTATCATACGAGTCAAACCGAATGTTTCGAGAGCTTCGGAGAAATAAAATCAAGGTCGCTTAGTGAAACGAATACATCGAGAAATACTATAAAGTCGCGTCTCTCCGCGAACATAAACCTCATTGAGAACATTTTTGACGAATCGTGTAGCTAGGAAGCTGAGGTTTACAAAATTCGAATCTCGCTCGTAAAATCATTTGTATACAGAATACGTGGAAGCAAGAAATAAGAAAATGCAGTGGAAGATGTAATGCAATGTCAAAATTAATGAAAACATTGACTGTGAAAAAATATATAACTTCGCTGTCTCTGGTATTGTTGTTACAGTATAATGTTTATGGATTGTTTATGTTAATTATAAACGAACAGACCCTAATAATTTGTCAGGTCTATCTCATCTTTTGTAAGTGTCCTAATACTTATAGCTGTCTTGTCGTACGCGATTGAAGATTAATTAATCAGTTACTGGAAATGGAAATGGAGGAACTTTCTGCAAGAAGGACGCATGAGACAGAATATTGAATCGAGTGGATCACGTTGGAAGTTTTAATATTTCCTTTTTTTTAATATCAACCGGATACTATTGGTTTTGACTAGGTTGACTTTTAAAGAACTTCATTTTCTATATTTACAAAATATAATGAGTAAAAATTTCGCGGAATAATTTAACTACATTCACCGTTTATGTTTCAACCAATTGACCCCTTTCGAGAAAGCTCCTTGACAACAATAATCTAATGAGCGAAACGTTTATTTCTATTTTTATTTTTATGGTAATTCAGACAGTGAGCATAATGTGTGAAACTAAAACGTTGACGATAAACTCTTATAGATGATCTAATGTAAAGTGGTTTGAGCCTGCCAGCGACAAGATCTGCGCCCCTTTGCAAGATAATTTTGCCAAGTGAAGAGTCGAGAGTTTAGGCGTTCTTCGTTCTTAATGTCTGGCCGCGAGATCTGACAACAGAATCTCAAGTACTCGAATTAACAGAAGGCGTGACTATTTGGACGAGGAAATTTTCTTGTAAATATTATTCTATATTTCAAAAAGAATAATACAAGAATATTGCAAAGAACACGATATAATATAAATGTAATTTTTTCTAACTCGTTCACAAATTCCTTTCCTTATTTATGGATATCTTTTTTAACTACTAAGTTCTAGTTACAGCGTTGAAGCTGAGTTGAATCACATTCTGTTTACGTCCGAAATCACCTGAGTCTTCCAACGCCACAATCGCTTCGAAATAAGAAGATACCTAATTCATCGTTACTTTCGTTGTAATTTTCTGTTTCCAACGTTGCGTCTGCTTCAAACATTGACGTTGATATTTGGATAAATATTTTATCTCATATCCAAATTTTAAAACTTGTTCGCGTATCCACTAGGGTTGAAGATTTCTTGCAATTTTTGCACGCTTTTATCTAACTTTTGAAATATTGTTTATCTTCTTTGAACGCTCGACGCTACACGTTTCCGATTATAATCTTATCGCACACGAGATATGAACGCGTGCGATATTACCTTCATACTAAAGTAATCGGAAAAATATGAAATCGTAAATATGCAAAGAGTAAAATTACAGAGTAAAATTACAAGAGATATTGTTCGGCTAATAGAATGTTTCGCATAGCAAAACATTCGGATAATAGGTCTGCGAGTACTCGATGTTCCACTGTAGTTTCTTTGCCGGTAGCTGCGCTTAGACGAAGGAAAGATACGTAGGGCTAAAATGATAATTCTGAATGGCATGGCAAATAGGACGGAGCGTTCCGCGGGAAAATCGACGGTGTACAGCAGGGCGGTACATTAAGGTGCGACGTGCTAATGTGTCGCCTGCGATGACATACGCGTATGGGAACGCAGACGAACCGGCTAAGTCCAGACTAAGTCCATCGACACTTACCGCTTCAATGTGTCGCCGAGCGTGAACGTGACCGGACTTGAGCCTCGAGAACAGGAAGATTGTGTTCCGCGTTAGTTTCCTTTCACAAGACATTGAATACTCGCGAATACTTAACACGCTCTCTGAAATTTCACCAATAATTCCAGTTACGAAACATCGATCGTGAATGAATCATGTCTTCCGCGGTATCCGGAAACTGACGATGAGAATCGTTTTCAATGAAAACAGGTGACCGTATTTGCTTCTCGATTCGTTGGACGTTGCTGGAGCTCTTTATTACATTTGTACAGAGAGTATATGATTTTTATTAGAAACGAAGTCCGCGTAGCTTGTGTTTGAAGGGGAAAAGAAAACTCGACGTAGAACGAAGCTGTATGTGAAATTATTCGTGGAACTGTATTTAAAGCTGTAAGACTGTTCTGGAGCGTGGGTGAGTCGGTTGGCGGCGATTTTCTGACTGGCTTGCTGCGTTTTTCTGGGTCTTCGGGCCAGCGAGCCTAAAGCTACGTTTCCAGCTAACGATAAATCGTGATTTTATGGTCATGGTACTAAATATTATGACTTTTGTCGTCGTGGAAACTAGATGTCGTATTGGACTCGCTGTAGCGATATCGATGTCAAGTAATTTTAGCAGGTTTGATTTTTTAGCGTCAGAGTTACGACAGCAGAAACCATGACTTTTACTGTTACGTAAAAACGTAGCTTAAGAGTAGCTGCGATAAAAGAGTAGGTGAAATAAGTAGGAGCAGGGCTTCTGCACTTACGCGCTAGATATCGCGCGTACGTGTGCATATTATCAGTGAAATTTCAACAAACTTGTACATAGATTAATCACGCGAAGATTACGGACTTAAAAGTTTCATAATAGATCGAGATATATCAGCGTGATATAGTGGCTTTACATTTCTTCTACAGTGTGTTAGGTTCTATATAAGAGATGAATTTATGAATGTAAAAAATACTTCAACGCGAAACATATTATTAAACGAAGGTATAAATATCATTTTGTGTAGCTACGTTGATGAATTTCATTGTAATTTATTTACAAATTTGAAATTAACTTAAAAATACAAAGAAATCGAGAGATAATAATACATTGATTTTTCGCTCGATGTAACGGTCCAATGGGAGGCAAATCGAAGAGTATGAATTTTTTAATTTCCGGAAACAGGAAATACGTTTGTAAAGAATTATAAAGGAACAACTTAGTTATCCGGATAAAAAGTACCGTTCAAAAGTTAATGTAAAGAATTCCTGATGCTTTCACCGCAATTAAAGGAAATCGAAATGAATTTCAGGAAATAAGAAATCCGATTATTTATAAATGTCAGTTTTCAATTTATGGGCATTAGCTTTGAAATAGAACTAAGCTAAATATTGTCAATCTATTTTGATCTTTTATCGAACGAAAAGTTTATAGAATATTCAGCGTATTTGGTAGACAAATATTTGGCTGGAACGCTTCTCGGAAATATTTCATTTATTAAACAGTGAATAAATAAAATAATTAGATAAAATCGATTAAAAGCACTTAAAATATCTCGTAATTAATTTGTCATAAATATTAGGAACCCAGGAAAAATTCAATGATCAATCTAGGTTATCAAAGGGACGATTATTCGATCAGAATTATGCGTTCATGCAAGATAACGATTGCAAGAGTTGTATCAAAATAACGAATTCAGATTCATACGTTGAAGTCTCTCGTTTCTTGATCTGAAATCCCACGAAGCCCGCGAAATTTGAATTTTACTATCTTCGTTCATAAAGCGTATGAAATCAAACAATAATAAATATAATGTAAAATCTAAGGATACAAGTCAATGTTAGTTAACAGCGATTGAAAGGAAACTTAAATATCTATGAAATCCTCGTTATAACTTGTAATATACAGGGTGGTTGGTAACTGGTGGTACAAGCGGAAAGGGGATGATTCTACGCGAAAAAAGAAGTCGAAAATATAGAATAAAAATTTTTCGTTTGAGGCTTTGTTTTTGAGAAAATCGACTTTGAATTTTCGCTCGGTACGCGTGCGGCACGTTATAACGGATCTCACTGTAGATCGTTGTCTCGATGGAAAAATTAAAAAGAAATTTGTATTCTATATTTTCGACTTCTGTTCGTAGCTTCGAATCAGGTAGGCATAGATAAATTTTTCTGTATTTATGAAAAATTCGGAGATGCAAAAATGCACTCGATGCTAATAATATGCAAAAAATAAAACAAAAAAATAAAACATTGAAAGTAAAATACTTATTACGATATTTAGTAGATGAAATTTTTATTTAGATTCCACTTCTTTAGATATGTTCAGATATAAAAATGCATGAAAATCTATTCATAAATGTTTCAACAACATTCTAACGACTTACGGTTTATTAAATCGTAACGTGAGATTTATTGGATTCCAAAATTCAATACAAACAGGTTTGCCTCATTTTCCACGAAACCACGCCTAATAATAATAATAACTGGACGGAGGGTGTAACGTGCATAAATGGAAGAAGCGTTACTGTTTGAAAATATCGACTCGTCACAGTTTCTGAAATCTAGCGAACTCGTAAGAAAATATTCTTGTTCGATTCTTGCGCGCATCGATCTCGAAATTCTGCCGAACTAGGTCGCCGTGTTCCTAGGGTGCTATCACTATAGATCGAGCTTCGGGATTTCTGCTTATCTCTCGGGCGATATCCAGCGAGCAGCGACAAATCTTGGCCGCATTTCCCTAGCTGCGAAGTATGTATCAGCTTCGACGCCGAAGGGATCACGATGTTCGCGTGTGAGCGCGTATAGGCGATTTCGATTCGCGCGTGTGTGTCTCGTGCCTCCTCGCAAGTACAGTTGTCATCTTTTAAGGTCATCGACTGACAGAAACTCATCGCCGCGAGACGTTCTATTTCGAATGGAGAGTGATCGCGCGGACGTGCTTGCACACCTCGGGAACTTGCTACGTTGCGACTTGACGGCTAAACAACATCGATTACCAGCGATAAATCGTAGGTTGTCAGGCTTCTTTCATCTCGGAACGTAACCTCGATTTATGCTGAACTTACATCTCGCTTCGTTAACGGTTTCGATTGGAACCTTCGCCGCGGGCATCGAGTCCAGTCGACGTTTGTGAAATCAGCCTTTCGCAGTTACTCTGTCGATTCTTCTTCGCCGAATTTTTATCCACTCGGCATCGACGCTTGTAGAACGACGACGAAACTCCGATGAAACGTTTCTTGCGTGTCTTGTTCTTTCTTCCTTCGCTATTGTTATTGGTATTGTCTTTCCTTGCTATTGTTATTGCCTCTGCGATATAGACATTCGGATATTACCGAGAAATTGTTCATTCAAATTGCCGATTGTTAACTTCAAACTATAAGCGACATTAAGCAACGACGGTATACAGTATGGTAGAAACACGAGAGGTTCGCAAAAAGTGTGGAGCAATTAAAAGAAATAAAAAAGTGAATAGGAAGAGGTAATATCCATTGTGGGTTATATTTATTACTTTACTTTATTACACAGCCAGAGTGTAGCTGACTGATACTCTAACGAGTGCAACGCCTCGGGACGGTTATTTTTCAAATTGCACCGTAGTTTCTTCAGATACTTCGCTATTCCAAATATACTTCCTCTACTCATACGCAACTACTAATCTCAAACTTCCCTCTCGCCACAATTTTCTCTGTATTTTCGTCGTGCTCCGTTAATTTCGTTCCTCGTATCCTCGAACGTTTTTAATATCCTCTTCGTCCTTCATTTCCTTCGGACGAGGCTGTTGTTTCCTTGTTAAATACTTTGATCAAGATTGGTATTTCACCTCAACGAGTTTCATTTATTAGGTTCTTTGTTTGGTAGCTTTGTCCAAGCTCGTTTTCCCTACGCGATTAGTACGAAGCAACGGCAGGCAGCTTCAGTTTGCTAAAAGAGAGAACGTCCATAAAAACAGGGTTGTTCCAGTGTTTCTTCCTCGTGTTCGTTGATAGTCGTCTGTTTCAGATGGGTCAATTTCCTGAATGGGTATCCCGCTTGCCGACATTAGCTACGAGTTGCTGGAAACCGAGCTGAATCGTTCTGAACTAAGGACGAAAATCGTTCCGTTGTTATCCACTGTCATCTCCCTTTCACGCTATTCTAATTTTTTCATCCTAAAGTACTTTTGCCGGTCTCCATCTTAAATTGGTCCGTGAATTAAAATCAGAGAAAGACGCGTGTAACGCCATGCTACGTCGATCTCTGGTTTATCGTGCAATTTCTCATTTCACTTTTTATCGTAGCGTGCGATCGCCGAAGTAAAAACAATTCGTTGCAGGCTTCGCTTTCTACGATTTCCGTATTGGAATATATCTGAGTGACGAAATTGTGCAGTACGCGAATTTTCTTCGCGTAATTTTCTTGCGATTCGTCGTTCGCTGGTGGACTGTGCGTATTTGCAAAAATTCATGTTTTTCTGCGGAGAGTGTAAAAAATGTAACCTGGATAGAAAATTATTTTACATATTAAATATTATAACGAGTACTATATTTCGTGTATTTTATATGTTTCCGAGTATTGCGCGGTTCCTCTGTGTTTTTATATTTTTCAATTTTCCGTAAACGTCCGCGTCCTAGTCATCAGCACACATTGTAAAATTGTCACGAATAAAATACACACGTGAATTTATAAACGTTCGCTCGATGCACAATCTATGATTACTTGCTGCACTTAATTAAGAATTATCGTATGCGAATTCACCGTTTTGAGAAATGAGATGAATTTGAAAAATTGTTAAGAAATTATCAGGGTTTCGATTCAAAGTTACGAGCAGAAAGTTGTTGAGAAAGTCATTGGCTGATTTGGAATTTTATATAAAACGTTCCATAATACATCGATGTATGTATAATACATTTTGCATTATAACAGCATCATGATCGATATTATATCTAATAACAAGCTATGTATTCAGTATTCAATATATGAATATCGTGCATTGAATATTCAATATTCAAATTGACTATTGTATAATAAAATTAAATTTCTTTCTCCTTGCTATATCAGTTCTCTCTAAATTAGTGTTTTAATTATTTTTCGCACTTTTGTCACTAGTCTTTTTATCACTTTCGTTATTTAGCACAAGTTGCATTCAGATTTTCGACCCAATTTTCTCAACATTTTACCTAATTCATCTTTCAATCGAGTTTAGGTCAGAGATTTCAGAAAGCAAACACATTTTCAATTTAATTTTTAGCAAATAGCTTTTACGAATTTCTACTGTACCTGTTTGATCGTCGTTTTGCGAAAGTAACAAATTTTAACCAACTAACCATTTTCTCATCAACTTGGATCAATTATGAGGTTCTTATACCTTAAAATTAATCAGTGGATTAATTTTAAATTGATACCATGTCGCCGTACAAAAAAAAGAAAAAAAAACAGTGCGTGTACATTGTTTTCTTTTCTTTAAAACTCGGTCAAAGATAAAAGAGTCTATCTATTCGTCTTGTTAAATTTAATTACGATAGTTGTCGCGTCTTAACACTTATTTTACCTGTTTACTCCTCTAGAAATTCTGTTACGCTATTCCAAAAGATAAATATGATACGAAGACAGTTCACGCTGTGGTTGGCTTTTCCAGCGTGTTTATCTAAATTCGTGATTTTTATGGAAATTTGATTTTGCGTACTAAGCCGTTTTACAGAAAGTCGCGAGTCCGTGTTGCGCTAAAGCTTTGGACTCGCGACATCAATGATACAGGCATTTTCCCGCTTTCCATTCCACTCGGTATGACATATTTTACACGTATGCATAGGCAACATTTTCCGCTCCGGTAAATGTGGAAAGACAGAAAAGCAAAAAGGTTTTGTGGCGTTTACAATGCGGCCTACGAGAATATTGCGCGACTCAGAAACAATTACTCGCCGTAATCTATTGTTACTCGGAGCGGACGTAGTGACGTTCCTCATTTCGTGTACTCGTTTATGTGAATTAATTGGAGTTTCTGCTGTTGGTGTCTCGAAGATATCGCGCTACGTGTCACACGTGGGACACGTGCATTCTGCGTGGAATTAGTGCAATTTCATTCCTTCTGAAATGTAGATTTCGATAACGTTGGAATTATTAGGTATCGGAAAACGTGCAAGAAAGTCGCGCAGCTTTTTCGTTAGCAGCGAACTGGCTGTCGAATTTCGGTCAGCAGTTTGTAAATGCAAATGCATCAAGTTAATATCGGCGGAAAGTTTGATCTATGTAGCTTGGTATACAAATCGAGAAAATTCGACCGACACTCAAAAACGGGAAAGGCGTGTTTTTTTTTTACACGATAACAGCTTCGTGTTCCTTATTCGACTATAATTAATCGACAAATCAGATAATCGAAGGAAACAGATCTGGGTTGTAAGAAGGATGTGTTAAAAAGTCCCATCCTGAATTCTTTATTTTTTCATTGTATTTTCTCTATTTTGATCAATGTCGAGCTACTTTACAAACAGCAATTTTGAAAATGATGTCGATGTCAGGTGAGCGATCAGTTCGCTTTTTGCAAGTAAAAGATCGACGCTTTTAGAAAGAAGAAATGCACGAGTTTGTAGAATAGAAAGGAGCGCAAAGGAGTTGGAAAGGAGTTGTAGAAGTAAATGGTGACTATATCGTTAAATGAAACTGTGTTACAAGAAGTTTGGAATATTTGAATTCTGTTCTGAAAATATAGCGATATTATTATTATTTATTACCCTTTCGTACCTCGAGGTGTTCTTTCTTTACACCCTTATATATATTTCTCTTTAATCGGTAGCATAAGTACAGCATGTAAACTTGCGATCCAGTAGCAAAAGCTCGTGAAAGTACAATATTTGAACACTTACCGTAGAAAACTTTCATGTACGGTAACTCACGAAAGTATTTAAACACATCTAAAAACTTTTCCATGTGAATATTATACATTAACATTTTGCAATCTCATTATCTCATAAATTTTATTGTTATAATCGCGATATGTAGTGGTTTTTCATTACGGTGCTAACGAAATTTTGAAAAGTTTCGTACGATACACATAATACAGGGTCATTGATAACTGGTGGTACAAGCGGAAAGGGGGTGATTCTACACAAAAAAAGAAGTCGAAAATATAGAATACAAATTTTTCGTTTGAGGCTTTGTTCTCGAGAAAATCGACTTTGAATTTTCGCTCGGTACGCGTGCGGTACGTTATAACGGATCTCACTGTAGATCGTTGTCTCGATGGAAAAATTCTATATTTGCGACTTCTTTTTTCGCGTAGAATCACTCCCTTTCCGCTTGTACCACCAATTACCAATGACCCTGTATATTCGTGAAAGAATTCTACGCTATCGAAATATTTTAGCCACTATGTATATTCTGCGTCTTATACAAAATATTTTGAAATTTCATTAGCATGTTAGGCAAACAAATAGAAAATTAATGACTCACTAAGCTTTTCTTAAGTTAAAATATCTGACAACCATATGGTTTCTCGAGACAAGTAGGTTAACAATTTTTCGTAGAAAATGTGAAGATGGATCGATCGATGCGTTAAATATTATACAATTCCATCTAAGAAGATGAATTTCATCTTCGCATGATCTCTACGTATCCATCTGCAGAAAAGTTAATTACATCAGACTATATCCTCAAAAGCATGCAATTTTAATTCAATTTCTGTCTGCACATTTCTTTTATACAGTGAGTATTTTATTATTTTCCAATAATTCGTATTTATAGACAAAAATTGGACAGTCTGGTGTCTGAGTGTGGATAAACGAGGTGAAGATAATTCTATGTGAAAAATAAATCAAAGATATACAATAAATTTGTCTGATTTGTAGCTTCGTTGTCGAGGAAATCGAGATTTCGTCAAGTATACTTGAAGTAGGCTAATTCTGGAATACGCAGGATCGAGAAATCGACAGGATACTTTATCCTACGCGTGAAAATTAGTCGAAAGTGTAGGACAAAATTTGAAAATTGATCAAGTGTGCGTGTGCCTGGCCTATTCTTAATTAAACACGTTCAAATTCTATCTTTTTCTTTTAAACGAGGTCTTAGACGAGACCAATTTTATTCCAAATTTGTTACTTATTTTGGCATGCAGAATGATCCGCTGCTAATTATTTGCTCGCAGCCAATTGGTAATTAACCAAATTCGCACATTGTAAACGAGTTTGCAAGTTCGATTTTCTCGGAAACGAAGCTTCAAGCTTCGTTTAAAGAAAAAATATCTGTTCCATATCTTCGATTCGTTTCTTAAATGCACAATTGCCTCATTTGTACCATCGATACTGACACACCGTGTGTATAGAGATTTCTGTTCACTGCTCGATCATTATACTCGATGTGTTGGTAATTTGCGACTAGCTTTAATAATCTTTAATAGCTTGTAACCGAGTTTCAGACTCCTCAGACCTCGACCAGTGTTTGAATTTCTCATACTCATAATATATTCAGCACAGCCGAACTCGTGTTTCAGATGAAAGATTTATTTCGTAGATGATTCATAGACGTTCTGATTCGAAGTAATAGAAAAAACTGCGTCGTCTATTATTTATCGTGGTAGTAGATACAGTGTGCCAGGTGGTCGGTCGTAGATCAAAGATCGAGGACATCAAGGAAACATTCCTGCCGATCTTATCGTTAGGATGTTCTTATATTTGGTGGGACAGTAATTGATGGTTACCAAAGATTCAGGTCGATGCGTCTGTCTGGTTTCAAGAGTGTTGCATAATTACGATCGAAGATTACAGACTTCTTTTCGCGTTATTACAAGTTCAGATTCTCCGTGCTCTTTTTATAGACGTAGAAAGGTGACGCACGATAAGATATTTGGAGCGAGTGATTGTGTCGATTTACGATAACTCACGCACTTCACGCGGGAAATTGTATTTCTTTTCGTTATTATTTATCGTTTAATGCCTGTGTTATAATTCTTTTTCATTACATGCTCCACATGATTCCATAAAATTTTATTATAGATTTTAATGGTCCAAAATACACTGGTCGCCGTATTACGATCTGTAACTTGAAGATTAATTTGAAGAGATAAAAATTTTGCTTGTTGTTATCTTGTACATTAATTAATATCCATGTTAATAATAACGTTCCCTGAATTTAAATTAGATGGAAATAAAGTTGACCGAAATATTAATACGTTCTTTGCAGGTTATTCTATCGTACAATAGACACGGAGATTCGTTATTGGTTTTGCGGATTTTAATTAAAAACGAATCATCTGACATAAAGAAGCTGTTGAAATTTGCAATGATTAATTAAATTTTTATTCAAAGCTACAATGCGATACAAGTGAAATTTACACGCTTCTTTCATTTACATATTATACAGTTTCATTGAACCTATAAAAAGGTAGAAAAGAAGGTATCGAAGGATCTACTTCGGCTAAAATTATACGACAAAGTTAGTTTTTTTCAAATTTGAATTAGACTTCACGCGATGGTCAGATAAATATACCTCTCTTGTCAAATAAACATTTAAATGTTTCAACTGCATCTAATAATAACTATCTATGTATAACTGAAGAACAATGGTTGGTATTAATGAATTTTCGTAAGTCAGTGCCTTTTTTACTATTTCGTCTTGAGAGCTCGTAAAATCACAATGATGAAAGGCAATTTTTTCACAAACACACACGGTATTTCAAGGATTTTTTATAGCAAAGCTGCATCTTAAACTGTTTGAACACTTTTATGTTACGATGTGACAAAGGTTTCTTCGGATCTCTGTACTCAGATTACTTGCTAGACGGACAAATTAAAATGAGGAGTAAGAATAAAAAGCCTCTTCGAACAATTTCCATAGCGTTTTCACGTCTGAAAATATAGATATTGATAGAGGCAGTAAGGAAACGTTTGTTTAACGACGATTAAAAAATTTGCTAGGATTTGCTGTTGTTAATGAAACTGTACTTATTAAAAATTTCATTACACTACAAACGTAAGTTTGAATAATTGCAGCAGGTTTATCCTAAATTCAAATTATTTGCCGTATAACTCTAGTAAAATATGATATTTGTTTTATCTTTCCAACATATCTTGTCGTCTTATGCTTCTTTATCTAGTTCCCATATTTTAGCTAAATAGTGTGCTCGTTTCTGTAGATATGTGGGCATCCGCGACCCACATTCTATGTTTATGCAATGTTTACATCGCAAAGCGTAAATAGGTCGTCGCAAAAAAATTGTTAAGAACTAATATTAGAGTTGGAAGATCATTAATTTTATATCTCGCGGATAAAGTTATTTGAAAGCTGTAAAAGATAGTAATTGGCTACTGGATAACTAAGTAACGTCGAAGTTACATTGATATTGGTGTTTCGTGTTTGTCGTGGTGATTAACAGATTGGTCACAAAGCAAAGATAAATGTAACCAAAATTCTTAATAGTTTTCCGTAAATACCGAATTGGGAAGTACCACGCATTATCAGTTGATTTTATTATCGCAACCTATTTTTCGAGATACGTTGTCTCTAGGGTATAGTTCAAAGGAACGAGGTCGAATTCGTAGCGACGATAAATCTCTCAACTTAATCAAGGGTATTGTAAAAACGATAAAGAACTGCAGTTTGCCTACTACGATTAAAAATAATTATGCCAGTGTATTAGCTTTGTTATCTCTCTTAACGACAGTTAAGTAGAAAATTAACCGAGAAATGGTATTCTGTTACAGTGATGGACAAAAAAGTTATAAGAAACTTTATATATTATACTTGTATTAGGTTGTCCGCAAAGTTTCTTTCGTTTCATAAGGCGATAATAGATGAACAACAACTTCTGTTTTATATTATTTTATTAAATTAAGTATGATCCATTTCGTTCTATTTTTATTATTACGTTCGTGCATAGTTCAATAAACTAATATTTAAAAGGACATTGTGCGTCTATTATTTCCTTATAAAACGAAAGAAACATTTCGGACAACCTAATATATTTCGTATATTGAAAAGAGGAAAATGTATGTACAGTTTATACACAAAGAATAAAACAAGTGTAAATATGTGTAAGAACAAACTGGAAACATTTCATTGGAACATTTAGATAAAAGATTTAAAGGAACGCACAGAATCTTAATCTGCCATACTATTGGATAAAATTATAAGACTTTATGTGTCTGTATATTTCGTATATTCAAAAGAAGAAACTGTGTATACTCTTTTATACATAAAGCATAAAACAAATGTAAATATGTGTGGCAATAAATAGGAAATATTTGAATGAAATATATAAATGAAGGATATAAATATATATATATATCGCGTTCAAATATAACACGGGGTTACTTCTTTTTACCATTTCCTTTAGTTTGTTCATAAACTTCTGGATTGTTCACTACATTATATACGAAACAACGTCTTCTGTTTGCCAATTTTGTCGATGCCATAGTTTTCTGTCCGCGATAACACAATTTAGTCGACTTTGTTCCTTTCTAACACTTTTCCTCTATCCATTACTTCTTTTTCTATTATATAAATGCACTAATATTATATAAAAATAGTAGACGTTCGCTTGTGTGTCTGCTCGCAGTCAAATAACTACCGATAGAAATCGTAAGAATGGAAAATAGGCCAAGTGTCTTATACTTTTGTCCAACCAAAGTTTGCTCGAATTTCTTTCCCTAACTTTTATACTGTATATCATACGAACCTAAGATTCTCTGTGTTCACTCTGGAGAAAGTATGCCGCGTATAAGGCGTATAAGATACACATTTTCTTCTTTCGGATATACGAGGTATACAAGCACTGTACATGGAAATATATACAGTGTGCACATGGAAACAATAAAAAAAGGATCATCGACCCTGTTTATATATATGTCCTGTTTGACCTGTTTTCGAGTTAGAACGAGTCTCAATCCCGGAATAATTCTACCAATAGATAGAAGTAGTTGAACTAATTTCACCTAGCTGTTTACAAACAGAACTCGATATTTGACAATGAACCTCGTATTCTAATGCTGGAAATACATCCGATCAATGGTAAAACGTGTACAGTCTCGTGTTTGTCTCAATTATGATCATCGTGTACACATGCAGTGAAGGTATAGCAAATACAGTTGTCAAGGAAGAAATTCGCTACAACTGAAAAACAAAACAAAATAGGGCGTATGTTTATACGAAATGTCTTCATTGTTTTCCCAATTTAATTATATATTTCCCGAATAATTTGCCCGATGCTACGGAACACTCTGCATATACAGCGTCTTATAGTTTCGTGCCGAGCAGTAAATGGTCTAAGTCTAACTGCAGACGTCGAAAATAGCATGGAAGATCGACTGCTAACGAGAATGTCCCGCCGATTCTCTGCATCAGACCGTCCCCTCGGGAAACATCGTTTCCCGCCAAGTTTCTCGACTGACCGGTCCACCTTCGATTCCATTACTCTGCTCTCTTTCTGTTCCGCGGCTGCATAAGCATAAATCAGCGAAACCCGATAGAGTAATCGAGGACGATCGCCTTCATAGTCTACAGTCTACGCCGTAGACTCTGCGGAAACGTCGTCGTCGTTGTCGTTGTCGTCGTCGTTGTCGTTGTCGTCGTCGTGTTGCCTCGCATGGCGTGGAACGAGAACAGCGCGCAAACACTTAGAAGGGTGGACGAAAGTCGGCAGGCGAACCGTAGTCGAACGTGGTGCCTGAGGCCGATCCTCTTGCTCGAGGTCATTCCATAATTGAGTGGTTTGCATCTCGGTCGGCAGCGGGTTGCGGACTTTGGATTGCCCTTGAGCACTCGCCACACATGCACACTACCATTCATAAGTAATTGGACATCTGGTGCAATTCGATCGAAAGATTAATATTTCTACCGCACTTGCAACTTTTGTAATAGAGGAACTCTTCCCTAACCTGTTTCTGTAAAGCCTACTACAGGGTCCTGGAATTTTTATGTTTCAATCTGATCGCTCTTGTTCTACCAAGCAAAACGAATTTGAAGAAAATGAAACGATGTTCGGTAGCTTGAAATAGACGTTTCAACTAGGATTGAAATGAGAAATCACGCATAGACAGGACCTTCTATGTTTTGCCCAAAGTGAAAACGCCTTTTAGAACTTGGAGAAATACGATACAATTGGGCCGTAGATGACCGGAGGTAGGTTAATTCTCTGTTTCCCGCCTGGTAAATAGTAACTTGATACATGACCTGATAAATTTGTACAGGGAGTTTGGTAAGTAGAACTTTCAAAATCAAACTTCATCGTTTAAGGCATCTTAAGGTGGATGAACTATTTAGTAAGAACATGAAGTAAAATTACTTCGACTCGCACTGTGTACTATCTCTGCCTAAGCTACTTTGCCTGTGTCCTTGTTCCTTGAAACGACCGTTTTCTCCACAGTGAAACAGTATAAATTGTACTTTGGGTTAGACCACTTAAAATGGCCTGGTGTCATCTGTCTCACTCTGATCTACACTTTATATTCATGTACCGATACGTACGTACTCATATTCATTTACCGAAACGCGCTACAAATTGTAATTGAAACAAAGAAGAAACAGCTGCATCGGAAAAGTTGTATATTCATCTGCAACGAGTACTTGACTCTTCAAGATAAAAGTTTTCAAATGTGGCTAGAAACACGTATCTCAAGCGCTCTACTATCTCTTAACATGGAATACATACATCTGAAGTCACACTACACTTAGGTGTCTCCGCAGGATCAATTCTCACTTTCATACTTATAAATATGAACTATTATTTTTGTTGCGAATTATCGACTAAAGAGCAATCAGTCAGGTCAATCCGATCGGTCGATATCGCGTACCTGGAATGAATTAACGCTCAAGGTGGATGAGGTTTAATATATCGGGTGTTAGAGTAATCCAGCACTGTGTTGAACTTGTAGAAACGTAACGTGTAATGTGATGCACGGCGATGGTAAAATCTTGTTGGAATGTCTGATGATGAACTGTCCTCCTACGTTGCTGCGTCTCCCTACCAGCCATTGGGTTTCGTCTCTCCATCGTGCCCTTTCGGCTGGTCCTTTCCAGGGGTTTTTTACCTGACCTCGAAGTCGTTAGGTTTACAGTTCGGGGAGGACACGCAAATCGGAATTTCCTAAAGAAGGGAATGGGCCTGTTCGTACCATAAACGCACGACTACTCAAAATTCCGAACGATTTTTATATCTATCAACTATATACGTTTGCCTAAGGTAAGATCAGAGATTCGAGTTAGATTCAAAGAGTTTCATTCGAAATTCATTCACTTAATTTGGTTGTTTTCTCCGGACAACCTTTTCGTCCACCTTCAATTATTCTTTTATACTAATACTCTTTTATTATACAGGGTAGTTGGTAACTGGTGGTACAAGTGGGAAGGGAGTGATTCTACGCGAAAAAAGAAGTCGAAGATATAGAATAAAAATTTAAAAATTTAAAAATTTAAAAAATTAAAAAAATAACGTCAATCGAGACAACGATCTACAGTGAGATCCGTTATAACGAGACGTGATAAAGTGCACGCGTACCGAGCGAAAATTCAAAGTCGATTTTCTCGAAAACGAAGCCTCAAACGAAAAATTTGTATTCTATATTTTCGACTTCTTTTTTCGCGTAGAATCACCGCCTTTCCGCTTGTACCACCAGTTACCAACCACCCTGTATAATATTAGATAATATTGTATGTTGAGCCAACGTCGCCTGTCTACTGTTTATGGTCTGTCTTCGTCGCAGTCTTTTGTCTACACGCTGTCGATGGCTGCAGTGCTTGAGAAAACTAAAAAGACCAGTTTTCTTAGAAGTGATGACCACTTCAACATTGTATAATATTCTTAAGATATTCTTATAATATAATATAATATTCTCTTCTAATAATAAATATTATTTGTTGTTTTTATATCCACCAACTGTATGCATTTGTCTAACGTAGGCTCCGAGGTGCAAGTTAGATTAAAGAGTTTCATTCATTCGAAGTAGAATTTCACATATTTGCAAACTTTGTCCGAATACTTATGGTCGTTGGTGTAGCATACCGGGTTACCCATGTAGTACAATGGTCTGCCTGAAAATGGAAGAGATCCTGCTTATACAGGTGTGCACACGTGAATGAGAAACACACCTGGAAAACCGCACTCACATGTTCGTAAAGTGCTTGTTAAATAAGCATACGGATGCTACAGTTTCGTTAGTTTTTGCCGTTCATAAATTGTCACGCTTTTAGAAAGAACTGTGCTCTTGGTAAATGTGCTCGTGTCTTTGAAGTAACCGAAAAAAGGTAGCTTGCATAATGTTACAAAAATCCTCCTACAAGATCTTTTGAACACAAAAGTGTTTAAAGATATTATTTAAATGTTGCCGATCAAATGACAGTTCCTGGAGATTATACTCGATAAAGCCAGTCAATTTAAGACATACAAACTTTTATTAACTTGATTGTCTACGTAAACGAAAGAGGATAATTAAACAACTTCACGCGTTGATTAAAGCTATACGACAAATACACATTGACAAACACAATATCCATCGCTAAGATCGTCCGCTGTAAATAAAACAGAAAATGAATTAAAAAAAGCTAGCTATACTTTCAGTCATTTTTCAACGAATTGTATTCTTCTGACGTTAAAAAAGCATCTGAGCAAGATATGGAGAAATTGTTATTAGTATGCACGATTTCCCGTTTCAATTTTCTGCTAAACATATTCTCTGCAAATGTCAAAAACCTGTTCTGTTTGTTGAAACGACCAAGATTAAATATTCGCGGATCGCAGTAGGGTTAAAGGTAGCAAACACAATGTTGAAAATTTTGTCGATATAAAAGGCGTAAATTGTTATTTCGGCATACTGCGACGACATTATGACACTGGTCTGATAAATTCCAACGAACCAACTCTGAATGAGACTCCCCTGTACGAGATGAAATTAGTATTCGAATGATGTAAGAACAAGATTTGTAGACAAATTGCCTGTATGTTAGATTACCTAACTATGAAAAATGCAGGTGATTACATAAATGAATTTAGAGTCGAGTAGTTGGACGTAGTTGGCGAACGGATTAAACTCGGTTGCACTCGTTCCACGCTTATCCGTTCAAGACATTTATTGCCTTATAGTAATACAAATAATTACTTTGAGAATGAACAAGCATTTATGGCTGGCAATGCGCGTGTTTGCTAAGCGTGCGCTGATGATTACTGCTGTGTTTGTAAATTATTATGTATAAGCGTGGCGATTACCGCGCAAACGCGCGTTACGCGCACATGAAAATTTAAAGTCGATTGTTCTATCTAGACGTTTAAGTATATCGTAGTTAACTTCATTAGGGACGTAACGCAACCAGCAAAAATAGTTTCGAGGCTGTAAAGTATTCTCTACCTTTACCTTCATCTCAACTAAAATAATAAAGCAGTCTTATAGGAATCGTTGGCAGCACTGGGAAAAATTCAAACTTTGTTTTTACTTTTATGTAAAAGAAAATGTTCGTTAAATGTATATCTTCATTTCGTATAATGGAGTTAAAATGAAAGCGAAATATGAAAGCAAAATGCGTGTAACGTAACCTGAGGAAAATATACATGTCGAATATCGCTGTTAGTTTCTTCGACATCCTTAATGCAGATTTTTATCGCATCATATATTTTTAAATATTATAATATTTAATATTATAGTAAAGTATAGTATAGTTTCTTCGACATCCTTAATGCAGATTTTTATCGCATCATATATTTTTAAATATTATAATATTTAATATTGTAGTAAATATTTTGGATCGTATTTTATACAGTGTGTTACATGTGTCAACGTATTTCCCTGTAAGTTACAATCGGATAAAATGTGGAAATAAAACTTTGAATTATATTTTATGATTATAACATATTACAGTTAAATGAAGGAATAATTATTTGAAATTTATGGAAAAGTATTGATATATTAAAGTTTCAGAAAAAGCGTAGTAAATTCGTTTTTAGTAATTTTTTTAGTTTAATTCTATCTGGTGGCTGTTAATGTCCAAGTCTAAACATATAAATCATTAAAAAATAGATAGATAAGTTTCTTAAAGATAGATTAAAAAAGTAGATGATTAAGTAGGCAAAATAAAAGTAGATTCTATAAAAATAAACTAAAAAAAAAAAAAAAAATAGATTAAAAACTAGATAGGACACAAAATTTGATAAAAAGACCAATAACATAACTGACGTTACGGTAGCCAAAATTCAACAGCAAGACAGAATTGCACATTTAATCTCAAAATCCCCGAAAGACAGTGTTTTTTAAACGGATACGTTGAGATCGCTTTTAACGTTAAAATTATTTTCCTGTAAAAAACGACGAGTATCAGTTACCATGCTTTTCTCTATCATGTTTGCGTGATACCGTTAATGGTATTAGGCTTGGTAACTCGTGTTGCTTTTTCTAAGTACGTTGAACGATCTCACGAATTTTCATATACTTTCGCGGCGATCTAATAACGTGAGAGCGTTTTACCAATCAAGATGCTGATGTTCGATTAAATAGCTTACGTTACGAGTTACTGTACTTTAGAGACGTGATAGTGATGCGTTGAATGTGATACGCGTCTTTTGTGGTTTATAAGCTGAATTTTCTCATGTTGCAGCTGTCACATGCAATGTATAACTTTTGCCAAATGATGAATGATTAGATGCAGAGGAAACAGAAGTGAGATAAAAATCGCAGTACGTTTAATGATCGAACGGTGAAACGAAACATATGTAGAAGAAGAAAGTGAGAACGTTCAAAAAACAGAATGTGATTGTTGAGAATTTTGGATCTTAATAGCCGAAATAATGGTATAGGAACACCAAATTTACACTTAGAATTTATATTAAAATAGTTATATATTTATTTGATAAAGGATTTCAAAGATATTCGTCGATACACACTTGCACGCGTCTCAGCACTTTCTTCCATACCAGAGTGTTAACTGAACAGTTTACATTCCTTTGTTTTCGAGACGCCGCGCGCACACATACTTCTACACACTGATATTCACATACAAGTATCACTATTACGCAGCTAACCTAGTCTAACACATAAAATTATACATATCTCAATAGCGATATACGGAAAACTATGTAGATATATAGTAAGAACAAAGAATAACAATGGTGAAGAAAACGGAGAATAAATGGAAATTAAAGGATGGAGATGATAAATTGAGGTGACTAGTTTGTTTGATTTCTTGTGATTTTTATGTTTGGCTTGACTTATGGCGTTAACTGATCGCTTAGCGTATAATAGCGTATAATTTGTAAAAAAAGAACAAAGAATATGAAAAATATGTCTATATAATTATATACAGGGTTGGTAACTGGTGGTACAAGCGGAAAAGGGGTGATTCTACGCGAAAAAAGAAGTCGAAGATATAGAATTTTTCCATCGAGACAACGATCTACAGTGAGATCCGTTATAACGTACCGCACGCGTACCGAGCGAAAATTCAAAATCGATTTTCTCGAAAACAAAGCCTCAAACGAAAAATTTGTATTCTATATTTTCGACTTCTTTTTTCGCGTAGAATCGCCCCCTTTCTGCTTGTACCACCAGTTACCAACCACCCAGTATAACACCATTATTATACATAAATATATATGATAATAATACAAAGTGTGTCAGGAAAAGATAAGTTGGATATACGCGACAAAATTTTCTCACACGATACTTTTTAACTTAACATATTCAAACTTTTTTGAAGCCGAGGCCTTGAAAGGAAACATTCTATCTCACATTTGCAATCGATGGTTATCCATGTAAAGTAACCTACTGTTATTTGTTTGTTCATACCTAATCGACAATTAACCAAGTTCACAGAAGCTAAGCAAATTTTCACATCCGATTCTACCAAAAACTTTTTCTGAAAAAGTTTCATTCTATATTTTTGACGTATGAATACACCGTGTGTGTAATATACGTGTATGTAATAATAGCGCGTACGTACGTAATAATTACGTGCGTAATACTAATAAAATAAATATGTATGTAATATATATTATTATATTATATTATATATACGAATTAATTCTCTGACAACATATATGTACAAACCATGTAACGTTTAAGACAGAACCGTTTATCCCGTAGAATGATTAAAGATTGACATACATTACACGCTGCCCTCGAGTATGCAGAGCGTGTGTGACTCTTGGTGCGCGCACTCTGGCATGTATGTATAATTTATATATTTCTGTGCGATTCCATGAATGCGAATATGTGTGGCAGTGAGAATGGATAAGAGAAGAGAAAGACGCGGTGGTGCGAGCGAGAGCAAAGGAGTTAATGAAAGGAGAACACGTAAGTGGAGGCAAGAAAGGTCTAGGGAGAAGTCGAGAGAGGCGAGGCAGACATTGATTGAACTAGGAACACTTGCCCCGGCATACCAAGATAATGCTACTAAATTATAGGTGGCGAGGATGCCGCACCATAAAATGCTTGACGTATCGCAATTAAAGGTAAATCCGAATAAGTTAACCAGCGCAGCCTAAGTATCCTCGTTCCACTCTATCGTCGGTAGAATCGCGATAAACTGCAAGCCTCCGACCAACGTATTTAGCTCTACTTCCGATGATATCACCGTGAAGTGCCAATGAGCAGGTGTGTACGTAACACGCTCCTGTCTTCGCGTTCATTCGCCGCCTCTGTAATTAAGGGACACGCATTTCGCCCGTTTGTTGCAACGTAATATCCGCATTATCTAACTTAAGGTTAACGAGCTGAGATTATCTCTAACGACCCAAGCGTCGATACGACGTAAAGTCGAAACGAAGTAAGAAAAATGTATGCGTTACAAACTGATGTTGGAAATGTTCTGCCCCGTTTTCTGCGACCTTCCGCCGCCTTTCTGTCAAATTTTCGATTTCGTCGCGAGAAAATGACGCTGCAACGTTTCCGTATTTCTGCGACATTTCGAACGTGCCATCCGACTGAAGAGCGCTGCATCGATCTATAAATAAGTAATATGAACTTCTTAGCACAAATTGAGAATGATGATTCGTTGTCTTCGTTGCAGCTAGCGTTGTCTTCGCTCATCGTGCTCACTGTTGTTTTACGAGGTTATCGTCGCCAATCGATCGTGAAGTTGACTTTTCGGATAGATCAATACCAATCAAATAGTTGCGCAAAGAGGCGGACAATTATATCGATGCAAGGTGTAATTATACACGAACATTTGGAAAACAGACTGAAACCTTTGTAAACGTTTAATAATTCAAATTTGTAGTTTTCGTGGTATCGACTGAGACAAAGTAGTTGTTCCCTGTACCTTTTACTGGTAGGGAAGCCTACAAGAGGACTTGAAAAATTCACTATTTGCTACTGTATCGTCACGACGCTGTAACGTGTCAGTACATTCAAACTCGTTTTCCCTAAAATCGCGATTTTCCAGTTACGTCATTGTTGCAGCAAATGAGCGATTTGTTCGACTTTATTACGAAATTACTGCGCTTCGGATCTCGATAATGAATGATCTAAAGTTGGAAGAACGGTTCACGTCGATCAACTCTGCAATTATTGTTCATCGATAATGACGCTTCAAGTTGATCTGTTTTGGCAATATCCTGCACTTGCTGATGCATATTCATCGATTGACTTTCTTATCGATCCAGATCCTCCCTGTTGTACAACCGCTCGTAAATATTTAGGCACTGATCGATCTGTGGCGTACGAATGTTAGCGAAATATGTTGTCCATAATTTATCAGAAATAAGGAAAATATTTCTCAACGCTGCTATGTTTTAAAACAAGATGACAAACAATATGGTACTCGCACATTTGCTTATTTCAGTCTGATGAGCCAAAAGTTGGATTTGGTTTCACATAGTTTAACAACAAACGATACGATACCTGGTATAAATATTCGATCAAATCGATCAATTGAAAAGCTTCTACAGTGGCTGAGCATTCAAGACTATTGTACAAACATAAACTAATTTACAAAGTGATATAAAATTGATGAAATATGCAATCCAAATAAATGTTGGATTTATTATAATCCTTGGTACTTGAATCATTTCTGCTGTGTATATAAGTAGAGAATTTGAAGGAATTCCACGCTTATCTTGAATTTCACATTTTCTTCGCACAAGAAAAGGATAAAAAGGAAATCTGGAAGATACCGTGAATACATCGATTTAGTGATAAAACTGATTTCATCCGCTTTGTGTAAAGTTGCGTATGGTTAAATCAGCCGTGTGCCCAGTGCTCGCATCGATGTCAAATTACTTTCGCGTGCAATACGCATTTAGTCGTAGGCTCTTTGTGCGCATTATGTTTCGATTGCTCCGAATTACAGAAAAGACCGTTATTTCGCTCCATAGAAAATCTCGCGTTTTGTAATTATCCACCTTTGTAATATTCTTTTCGAATTGCTTTACGTTTCAATTTACAAATGAAATTTACATTCGTGGCTTTTTAACGATAAGCACGCTTGTTTATATTCGTGGAAACACAAAGACCAGCAGTTTGTAACATAAACAACCTCTTGGCTTTGTAATAATCGAGAGTTCAGAAATATTGCATTGTTTATAAAAGTCCTGCAACCGTATTTAACAAGTTCATTGCTGGTGGAATTCTCATTATTCATTTTGTACGCTAATAAATAATAATCTGTCTGAAACATAGTAATACGCATGTTAACTGCCGTTTGGAAATATTAATGTACCTGGTTAGTCTCATACAAAATATAATAATTGATCTAGATCATCGAGGGAGTGATTAATCTATCAAAATAATATATATACAGGGTGGTTGGTAACTGGTGGTACAAGCGGAAAGGGGGTGATTCTACGCGAAAAAAGAAGTCGAAAATATAGAATAAAAATTTTTTTTTTTTTAATTTTTCCATCGAGACAACGATCTACCGTGAGAGCCGTTATAACGTACCGTACGCGTACCGAGCGAAAATTCAAAGTCGATTTTCTCGAAAACAAAGCCTCAAACGAAAAATTTGTATTCTATATTTTCGACTTCTTTTTTCGCGTAGAATCACCCCCTTTCCGCTTATACCACCAGGTACCAACCACCCTGTATATAATGAATCCAGATTTATATGTCGAAACCTATCATTTTTTTTATCTTAGCATCGCTGAGAATTTTCTAGAATTTTTTAAATAAATTAGGACATTCATTTAAGCGTAAAAAATTTGAATTTCACTTGTGAGATCGTCATTTATACAACAATAATTGGATTAAAGAGGGCCAAATATATACTAAAAACTCTAATAATGTAAATGTCAAAATCAGTTAAAATGGTGATCGAGAATGAGAAACGTAGGTGAAAGAAGAATTTAATTTGATTATTCAGGAAATTCATAGCCCGCAGCTTCAGACGAGATTTTTTCCAATCCAAAAAGCCAATGATTTTTCAGATTCATCTCAAATGTTATAAGCGTTCTAACACTTTTTTAAAGGATATCTTTCAAAGTTGGAACCTATCTTTCTAGTGCCTTTAATTTTTCTACCTAACAAGACACACAGTTTAAACATTAAAATATTATTTAACTTAAATATTACAACATAGTATTTAAAAAAAAAGACGTTTCGTTTTGTATCATAAACACAGCGCGTATGAAAATTTACGCTGAACTGCATAATTTCACGTACGTTCGATTACTTGGATTATTTAATTTTACACAAATTAACTTCCCGATCAAAGGTCTATCGTCCAGTGTACGCCAAGCTACGCTCGTACAGAGAATTATATTCTGTTACTTTTAAGAGCTTTTACGGTTACAACCAATTCGTTGATTAATTTTTGATGCGTACACTGTACAAGACTTTAGACTATACAATGTAAGCGAGTTTATGGGTACATGACACCCGTAATTGAGTATGTTATTGCATAAAAGCAGCAACGGAGAGCGTTGATTACGTGGAAAGAAATTATTATAAACTTTGTTGTGCGGTATGTTACATTAGTCGGCACGTTACAACCTTTATAGAATAATAATTCGCTGCAGACAAATATTGTACTTTTAAATTATTGCGATGAAAATGAAACACGACGCGATAATATCGCAGGCGATATTATCGTAATCGTGTCATTGATATTTTGGGCAAAAAATTATGAAACGATTCCTTTACGCCAGTTTCATAAAACAAGACAAATTTAATCCTTTGCGTTTCGAAAACTCGTCGATACGATCGATAAATTCTGATCTGAAAGCTTTGTAGCGTGAAGAAAAAGACGATAAATGTTTGCGAATTTATTTATACGGTCGCCTTCGTTCCTTTCTCTATCTTTTATCAATGGATGATAGAAGACGGGCAGCAATTTTCATATTATCCGTGTCGCTGTAGCGGAACAAATCGGGTACAAAATACATTAAATACGTCTCTCGTTATAGATGATTCAGTGAGTTGATCCTTTCACCAAGTAAATATCGTCGTTACATCGTCCATCTCTGGTAACGTATGATCCGGACGAAGTGAGAGCAAAATTCATTTTACGTTTAACGACCGTTCGTAAATTTCGAAAAACTCGCTCGAGGGCAAGCCGGAAGCCAACGAAGCTGTGTGAAAATAGCTGGCGCGCACACGGACAGCGAGAGACGAATATTCACGCAAATACAAACGCGGACCGGTCGTGACCGATAAGTAGGAGTGGCTGCATCTTCCCTCGTACCGTTTCATCCTTACCTTTCGCCGGTTTATCGATCGCTATCTAGCCACGTATCGACGCTGCTTGACACATCTAGACCAGTTGCAAATTTATATCTCTCGTTAACATTGACGCGCCTAATGGACCGTTAGGCGAACGTGGTAATTACAACGCGCGGAGGAAAGAAGCGATGACGCACGCTGTTGATCTGCCCGTCACGCATCGGTTTCACCGATGTCCACGAAAGATTTCGCCGGTTATTTCATCTTGGAACGGTTGGCGGACGTTCGAAGACGTAAACGCCATTGACCGGCGACGAATCGAAAGGTTCCGCCGCGTTATCCAGTCGTTCTATTCGATCCTGTTTCCGTCAACCGCATCCGCCTTTTCCGACTGATATTAAATTCCCCATAATGGAATTCCCTGGGCCGCCGCTGCCGCAGCTCTCTAACCAGGATCAGTGCCATTTTTACGTTATCGCTTGGCCGTAACGAGATAGACAGCGATCGCGAAATATCGAGAAATCTTATGGCGCCGTTTTCTGCCGACGATGAATTCCGCCGACAGCTGCCTCCCGCGGATATATATCGGCCAACGTATTCCACGGTACGTACTCGCGCGATGCCACTACAATCTGGTTAGCTGGCACGAGATTGCACGGAAATAGCCCCGGAGATCGCTGTTCAATTTCAAAGTAGTCCACGAAACTCACTCGAGATCCACTCGTCCTCGAGTGCCGGTCTCGCTTATGTACCTACGTGAAAACGTTCCAAGTCGTCCCCGGACCTAGGTTTCCCTTCGTCTATCATGGATAAATTATCTCCGCTTCAGCGGCAAACTCGTGTGTACGCGACATCGAGTGGGCTACCGGCATGATTGCGCGTTATTGTACGCAAACTAACTTCCGCGGACTCGGTTATCGAATGTTAATGGCGATTAATGAAGCCTGTCGCTTCGAGTGACCCGGATTTTCGTCCAGGGTCGCTTTAATCGTCTCACGTGGCCGATGAAAGGCGCTATTAACTAGGGATCATAATTAACGCTCATTCGTTCCCTATGCATAAATTTAAGATTTTCTCCGATATCGCTGATCAATCGGGACAAGTGTTCTTCCGTGAAAGTTAAAATCGTATTGAAAGAAAGTAATTTGACGTGGCGACTGCGTATCTCTTTTTCCATTCTCTTTCACTTTCTTCCTTCGGATTTTTTCCCTTTGTTTTAATCGAAAAGAAAGTTTCGCCCGAGGCTTCGATAACATGCGTCATATCGTACAAGTTCCTCCTTCGTGGCTGATAAATAGAGCTCTATTCAACAGTTTATATGTTGTTATTTATTGTTTATTTTATTCCTGGGCGCGGCAACCATTTTTTGTGGTCATTAGCGATTAACAAAATACATAACAAGAATATACAGGAAGCGAAGAGTAAAATATAATAAGGCAAGTTATAAACTTAATAGTATCTGTACATTTTGAACATATATCATGTACAGTACAATTACAGTACGATATAATGCGATTGACCTAAGCTGAAATTAATATGATACGTTGTACGTTAGAACTCAGTTGGTTGCTCGCAATGTCATAATTGGTCATACAGATTAATTGCTTTTAAGTCATCAAGCAAGTGAGGAAGATTCTCGCAATACTTTTTATCATTTAAATGTATCTAAATCTCATTTGTAAGAGAAAATTTAGTTCTAGTTAGGTATAACAGTTATAGTTAAAATATTTCAATTAAAATGCAACTATGTCAGTTTAGCACGTGCAATTCTAAGTCTGGTAAAAATAATTTCTTTTTTTCCATTGATAAGAAATGCTGGAATTTTATCAGATATATTTGTATGCATCTCACGTATCTTGCGTAATGTTTCTTGTTTTAGATTTAAGGGAAGTTTGGAAATCTTTCAAAAGGAATGTCACGTATCGTATATCATCGGATCCTAACTATAGGCCATGAGTTGGGCATGGACTCTGAGTTAGCAGGATTATAATAATTTACAAGCTTTTCGGTATATCATATAACTATGATATATAACATAACTTTTTAAATAGCTTTTAACATGGCTTTTTAAATAGCAGACAGTATGCAAGATTATTTTGAATAAGTGTATAGTGTATATGTTTTCATCTGATAGTGATGCGAGGATACGAGTTTCGAAATTTGGAAGCTTAAATTTTCATCGCCACGATGGCACTTGACAACTTGAAATTACGTTCCAACTTTTCATCTACTTTTATAATGCGATACTGTGTATATTATGCTTTGCAAATTTTATTTCACGTACAACGCAGTTCAGTTGTTATTATTATTTTGTCATTGTAAAACACGATCGTACTTATAAAATTCATTCATTTTATTGCCATTATTTTCTCGATATCGATACAAGGCTAAACAGAGTCAACTAAAAGACGATTAGATTTTTGCACTTCTGTTTTTGGAAACGTCTACGGTGTTTTCGTAGCTACTTGTAAGTTGAAATGTTTTTCATGTGAGACTTCTATTTCGATCTTTATGCTGCAAATAGGAAATAAACACAGGGAGCCACATCAGATGAACGTAGGAGATGAGCAAGTACTGCTATCTGCTTTTTCTCCAGAAATTCTCGTACAGTCGTAAAGAAACTAAATACACTAAATGTGTAGGTAATTGTAAGATACTATTACTTTAATCGTTGTGATTTATATACGGCATATATAAACCTAAAATTCCTTAAAATAACGCAAACAGATTGATAGGTACCATTTACATGAAAAAGAAGGAGGGAAATGAATTCCATTATTTTGTTCATATTTTATGCTTTATTTTAAAATACATCGCTAATTAACTGTATCAAACGTAAGCGGATATTTTGAACAGGAAAATCGGACGACTTTAATTCACTGTTTAATTTATTAAATAAAATAATATCATATTCCGTTCTATTTTTAATTTATTTAAAAAATTGTCTTGAACTTTGAAATATTCACAAATGGTTTTTTTATTTATCGCTTATATTAATGTTCGCAATTAATATTAATCTCCTCGTTAAATTGGAATATTTACGATAATTTTAGCATTGAAATTGAGAAAAGATCGGTTTTTCTAATTAATTCGCACACAAGAGGGAAAGAAATTTTTTGTCGAAAAATAGATTTCGCCAAGCGTAATAGCGCGTTGCGTGGATCATCAATCACGTGATTACATGCATATTGTTATTGGTAACTCGTTTGGCGCAGTGATGGAATGTTAATGTCGTGTGATACACGACCTTCGACCCACTGGCCTATGTGACCCGATTTTCAATGTGCGAAGGAAAAACGCGTGAGTGCATTCTCACAATCAGTTATTACCTACCCAACGATCCATGGTCCGTAGGCCTAAGCAACCTCATTTTCTCTTCTACGTGCAAAAATATTTCTCATCGATAATCTAATCGCTTTACCGTAGTCTCTGGCAACGTTACTCTCAAGAAAGTTACATTATTTCGACATCAAAAAACTCTATCTAAAAGTCACCACGCAGAGATACGTACGTAGCAATAGGATTTAAATGTTGGGGTCGCGATCGCTATACTTATTTATTTCTGGTCATTGTGCAAGCGTGAGAAAAATATCGCGCTCACTAGCACCAAATTAGGTTTCCTTGGTTTCTTGGAAACGAGCTCGTAGAACCAATTAGAAATTCGATTCGATTCATTAACGACGTTTAATCTTCGATTTGTCGCGAGTTGCACGTGGCAATTGACATTTCCAGCAAGAAGCTCTCCGTTCGAGTATATCGAATAAATGTTATTCGTTTGACAACTAAAATAAGCGTTTTAACTTACTAAAACACAACGAATTCTTTGGTGCGTTAAATCAATGATTTATCGTAATGTTATAAATGCATCAATTTCTTTATATTTCGTAAAATATAATAAAGTAAAGCATAGATGGAAGAAGTAACTACGGTAAGAATATCGAAAGAATCTTTAGAAATCTGCTTCATTCAGCCACCACTGTTCGAAAATAGAATTCGATGATGTAAGTAGATGGAAGAGTATCGCAAATGAAATGTTGGCCATCGATGGGCGAATGCGGGCCACTGTGTTCGTGTTATCGTAAATTTGTAACTTTGTAATCCTTTCTCTTGTGTTTCTCAATTTTACAAAATTAATACCGGTTCTTACATAACGAAAGTTTAAGTTATAATCAACGGATAAAATTGATAACCATATCGTAAACTTCGTAACTTTATATATATTTCCTTTTACGTAAGGTTTCCTTTCGTGTTTCTGAATTTTACAACTTTAATACCAGTTTTTACATAACGAAGCTGAGGTTGAAGTTATAATTATCGGGAAACGGGTCATTTTCGTCCCAGCCTCGCGCAACGGGCTGATAGTTTTCTCATGGACGGCCCTGTTAAACGCACCACTTTGCCTCTAGTCTCGATCAAAATATTTTCGATTATTGATTCGTCGTGTCGACGGATTACGAACAAAGGTTCACGGGCTGGATGCGTCGGAGCGTTATCACGTGTAAAAGTTGCCCGGAGAGACCAGCTATTCGTGTTCGATCGAAAGTTCATCGGCCTTTCACTTTACTCCTCCATAAATTGTACGGTGAAATAACTCGAGATCCTTTCCAGCTATTATAGTACCTTTCGACTACTTTGCATCGACGATTCCATTTATATTCGCGTCGGGTCTCACCCGGGGAATGAGCCGCTGTGCTCCTTCGTGGCTTGCATTTATACTCATTGACAGGAATGATGGATGTTTCGATTTTACCCTCGACTAGTATGATTATAGTTAATAGTTGGAGCACGTAGCAACGAAATTCAATCAATCTTTCTTTCGATCCATCGTCGGCCGGTATCAAACGATCATTTATTGTCCTCTCGCGCCTGGATCCTGATACTGGACCAGGCCTAATGAAGCTACGATCTTTTTATTGTTACTCGATAAATCATGTTCCGTTTATTTTTCCACTATTACCGGAACATGTCTATTTAGTCGTTGTAATGGATGGCCGTCGCTCGGAACGGGTACCCAGCTTCGACGTAACATCATTTCGCGCAACTTTCCAAATTGGCGCATTAAACTCTCTGACGGCTGAACTGTGCGCGCATACGCGCGACAACACGTTCTCGTTTATTATTTCTCTGTTCCCGATGGCAATTACATATTTGCCAAGAAACGTATCATTTCCAACTATAAACGTCTCCATGGATAAGCATTAACAGCTAGATCCTAGTTTCAAATCGATCGTGCATCTACGATTCACCGGTGTTCTAGACATTTTGAAAAATTTAATTACGATACAGACATTTTTTCTAGTCGCTGTCCGTGAGCCACTGGTTGCGAATGACCAACGGCTGCTTTCTTTATCTGGGATACTTTAAATCAATAGCTTGCTCTTCGAAATCCACTCGAAATCCATCGAGCAGGTTCCTTTTTACCGTGCAAGTTATGATTATCTTTGAAGTTTCGCACGAAGTAAAAGGAAATCTGTAATAGTTTAGCGGAAACAAATTGAATCACGCGTGTTAACTTACTTCTACAAAGCGACTATTATGTTTCGGCTAAAAATCATTTTCTTTCCGCGAGATATACGATATTTGAAAGAATATACAACGTTTATTACGAATATGGAGCAATGTAACGTTATCTGCAGTTAGAATTCCTGTTTATTACACAGGATATCCTAGGCTTTTTCTGTCCAAAGATATCACTAGATCGCGGATGTTTACGGAAAACTTTCAATTTTTGTGTACGCCATTAAAGAAATAGAACCTGAATAAACAAACATCTCTTCAATCCTTCAACTATTATAAATAGCACTTTACTTTGGATATTTTACGTATTCGCGCACATTATACGTATTCCGTACATTTTTGCACATTCCAGTTTTCCATAAATGCATTCGCGGTTATCATATTCCGCGAGGAAAAATGAGAAAACAATCTTGTTAAACGCAGATTCTCGTATGCTTTGTTAAAAAGTTGAAACAGAAATTCGCCACGATACGATATTTATGCTATTTTCATTTCTAAGTGTATTTTCTTCTTACAGATCCAAGATGGACATGTATGCAAAGTTGAATTTATTACATTACGAATTCCTCGTTGATTTCTCTCAACTTCGATAAAGCCGTTACAAAGTTTTTAATTAATTAATTTCTGACGTGTATTAATTGTTGTCCAGAAAACGTCTGTCATTGAAGCTGCTCGCAAGTAAAAACCTTGTGACGTGTATATTTTAATAATTTTGCGAGCTACGGAATTAATTTTCCTCGACTTGTGCATCGTGCAGATTGGCATTTGGTTAACCATTTTGTCGAACAAAATGTAGTTATTTTTGTCACAATTACACTGCGGATGTTTATGGAATTTTATATTTCTATGAACATAATTAAAAAAATTAAATCTAAATATTTCGTTTGCTAAATGTCATAACAAGTGTTCTATTTTAAATATATTTGCATATATCCTCGCCTATTATACGCACTCTGTATATTTTTGGAATCTTAAATTTCCCGAAGATAAATAAATTTCCGTGATCTAGTCGTAATTTTATAATAAAGCATTTATAAGTCTAAGTTTGACGGATGAAATCTTAGACACCTTGTATATAGTACACTGTAGCATAATAAATTTGTATGAATGAACTGTGAAATGATTGGTGTAGATAAAGTTTGGCAAGCTTGGACCAAGTTTTCCTTCTGCTCCGAGTTCTTTTTGGGACGTTTCCCGATCTACACAGTATCATAAATAGTCTACAGATTTTTATGCGTTTAGGTGTAGAAAATCTAAAGACGCGCAAATAGAATGCACATCGTTTTTTTTTCTTTTTTTATTTGGAAGTAGTTTACAATCAATTCTCATTGAGAATTGTAAGTAAATTATTCTGGCGTGTTACTATAACGAGAGTAATAAGTTATTATCGTATGTTTGATTCTAGCTGAATCTAATGTTTAAATCTACAAGGTAATGTCTTTCTAGGATGCGGATCTGCTCCATCGTGTCAAGTAATTGAGCAACTAGTGGGTTTTGGTGGTTGTTAATTCTAATAATATCTAATAAATAATATATAATCTTAATAATAATTATTTAGATAGAATGCTCGTCGTAGAATGGAAAAATCTATAAAATATTTGCAGTATAATACTCGTTGTAATATTTAGCGGATAAAACGAGTCTCTGTCGAAACTCTACTGTTTCATTCGTGTGCAGAAACCGCAACCTACTCACAAAGTAGCAAGTCAGAGAGTTTGATGAGAAAAAGCCAGAGAAGTTTAATTATGCGTGAATAAGTGGTGTATTGGAAGATGTAAAAAGTATTGGCGCTTTGGAAACACGATTATTTGATATCGGCGTGAAACCAAATAAACTTCAGTAGAAATCCTAAACGAAACGACATTATCGTGAGCTAATTAAAATTTCAAATCGTCTATTTTGGAAACAATTTTACGACGAAGAAGAAAACGAACGCGTATTTCAAGTCAGAGATTGCAACGACGATTATCAGATGCAGGTCGGGGCGTTATAATCTTGCGGAGACTGTATTCCTTTGCTAGAACAGGCTTGGTAAACGATTCGGTCTCTAGCGTGGCCATGAAGTACAGAATATCAAGCATTTACTATAGCGATGTTTTGTTTTAGATGTGCAGAGAACGAAATTAGTTAAACAACAGCAAAAACTGGATTCCTCTCTTGCATTATCATACGACGTTTTACTCTCGAAATTTATAGTGGTGATTATAATTCCGATTATTCATCTTTGAAAACCTGTAACCGAAGTAAATAATGTGTCTTGTAACAAAATATATACGATGAAGCGCGCAGGATAATCCCTTCGTGGAGATTCAAATTGCGTCGGTAGGAAAAACAGAAGAATTGCCAAGAATATAGTTGTAAATCTTGTTAAATGGAATGATTTGCAATAACGAAAATTTTGCTGGCCGGTTCACCATAAATAAAACGCCGGTACTTTACTCGTTGCTATCCTCCGCATACACCGATATAATTTTCGAAACATTTTCCAGCTACTAAACGGGGCAAAATAACTGCTTTCATACTCTTGCGTTCACAATTATTTAAACGACAAAACCAATATTGAATTTTTTAAACTAACGTTGAATTAAAATGAAAATAAGGCGCGAATAATAAATTATCTATCTTTATCATATCTCTTTATTCACATTTAAGTACAGATTAAAAGTTGTTAATTTTATTATAAAGAAGAATGCTGCACCTCGTTGTTCCAAATTATCAGAAAAATAAACCAATATTGAACCAATATTTGGTTTAAACCAAAACCAATATTGAATTTTTCAAACTAACGTTGAATTAAAACGAAAATAAGGCGCGAATAATAGATTATCTATCTTTATCGTATCTCTTTATTCACAATCTTTTCTCTGCGATATATTTAAGTACAGATTAAAAGTTGTTAATTTTATTATAAAGAAGAATGCTGCACCTCGTTGTTCCAAATTATCAGAAAAATAAACCAATATTGAACCAATATTTGGTTTAAACCAAAACCAATATTGAATTTTTTAAACTAACGTTGAATTAAAACGAAAATAAGGCGCGAATAATAGATTATCTATCTTTATCATATCTCTTTATTCACATTTAAGTACAGATTAAAAGTTATTAATTTTATTATAAGGAAGAATGCTGCACCTCGTTGTTCCAAATTATCAGGAAAATAAAAACGAAACGACAAATACTATTATGGAATATCATCACTGTCATGATCTATTCTAATCACACAGACCGTAAGAAACGTGATTTATATTGCTGCGCGAATCAAGGAACAGGTAAAATGATCAATAAAAAGTTTATCTTGACAGCTTCTCCTTCTTTCTCGACACGCTCAAATGATGTTGTTGCGTAACATCGAGTCAAGCATTTACCGGTACTGAAATTAACCGTTACACTCCTACGCTATTCGCAAATTATCCAGCGAATCTATTAATGCTTAATGATCGTTAACGAAGATTCACCGGGATAGTCGCACGCGTAGCACGGCAGCTCGTCAATTGCCTCGCTCCGTTGATTCCATCGGAGAAAGTGAAGATCGCCTGTGTGTGCATGCAGTGACGCGTCTCACCTTCGACATCGTCATGCTTTCGGATACCGATATTTTACCATGGTCACGCCACGACCAAGATTTACTTCCTGGAATTAGTTGCTGATCCTCTTGCTTCGGTTTTTCTACACTTTTAAGCCGATCTGTATTTCATAGGCTAGCATGCTAATCGCCTCCTTTCGCTGTAAAACCGTAGATTAAGCTGGCTTTTTACGTACCGAACTCTTCTTTTTAAAATCTCTGTTTATCCAGCAATTTCATTCGATATAGTCGCGTTGCGTTTAATAATCTTCACCTGTGTATTCGATTGGATAGTATTTCCACTTATACGAGTAGTATATTTATTTATTTATTTATTTACTTGTGGGAGGAGGTAAGCCGTTAAAGTAAACTTGTCGAGTACGTAATACGAAATTATTACAAATTAAATTCATAAAGATACATATTAACTTACACAGATGAAGTTCATTACACAATAATATACAGGGTGGTTAGTAACTGGTGGTACAAGCGGAAAAGGGGTGATTCTATGCGAAAAAAGAAGTCGAAAATATAGAATACAAATTTTTCGTTTGAGGCTTTGTTTTCGAGAAAATCGACTTTGAATTTTCGCTCGGTACGCGTACACTTTATCACGTCTCGTTATAACGGATCTCACTGTAGATCGTTGTCTCGATTCACGTTATTTTTTTAATTTTTAAAATTTTAAAATTTTAAAATTTTCGGTGGATATGGTGGTCATGCACACTGTTTTATGGGACTATACATAAAGAAAATCTCGTAACATTCTAAAAGAATTGAAAGATATTCTCGTAGATTTTTCTCAGGAAATTAATTTTTTAGTTAATTTGAAGCACCTGGTAATTTAGAGTCAGTGAATAAGCTGATTAAGTACTTTGTGGGCAAATAAAATGTCGTGAACTTTCCTCCCACATTCTAATGATGTTTTGACAGCCAATAGCGGACGTTATTGATCGATTATCACGACACGTCCAAGACATGGGTTCACTCCGATGTTTGACAGCTATTGGCAAATCCTTTCGAGAGAAACGATTCGTTTCTAAAGAATCATTGTTTTTAATTGTTGTCTAGCAGTTTCTACTGTCTGTCACGCTAGTTTTAAATTGCAAATGATTGGAATTCTTAATTGACGTTTTAACTAAAAATTATTCAGTCATCGTATTAAGCCTTCCGGTAAAGATTGTTTTTTGCCTTATTATAAAAATTCATGAACGAATAATGGAAAAATGTCGTTTAAAAATAGAGTTCTTATTGCTTCATCATTTTTTCATTCTCGTCAACCTTTATGAGTTTCGTACGCGTAAAAAGAAACTTTTATCACCTGTGTATATTAATAGAAGTGTATATCATGAACGATACGGGTAATAATTACGACATAAATTCAGGAAATAGTAGAAAAATATCGAATTTTCTAATCGTAAAGTAGTTTCAGACGTAACTTACGCTTTTGCCTATGCAAGATAATTACACACTTTCTTGGACGTGTAAGCATTCGTATATCGAATATGCCTATATTCATCGGTTAACAGAATGAATCGAAAGAACCAAGTTTCCATTTAAATAACAGACCGTGTCAGTATCACGTTATACAAATTGAAGATTAAATAATCTTTTTAAACATGAATTAATCTGTAATTTTTCACACATTTAATCTGATTTTACGCAAAATAGTACGTCGATCCGAGGACAATTATCTTTATATTTTTGTTTTCACGGAATCTTTTCTTTGCGAAACTCTTGTCCGAGTAAAACTTGGCCACTCCAATCGGACGAAAAATTGCGTACACTTGGTTCCTAGTTTCCTCGAGAGTCGTTACTTACTTTGTGAGTGATCGAATAAGTTTTGCGTTGATATACCGCGTTGCGACATAGTCCAAGGGAAATTTAAAGCAGAATTCAAAGAGCAGGTTACAGGAAGGCACGTTAAAGTAAAACGGAAGTACCGTTTATTATTTATTTTATTTAAGATCGTCTTAATCATTTGTTATAGCACTGGCCATTAACAAAATATTAGGTTGTCCGGAAAGTGTCTTTCTTTTTTGCAAACGTGTTTTTTTACAATAGTGCACCTTCGTACAAACGTGAAACCAAGTCTGTGAAATGTCTCGGTGTTTATCTCAACAGAACAAAATGGACCGTATGTAATTCGACAAAATAATATAAAACAAAAAACGTTGTGCGTCTATTATTTCTTCATAAAACGAAAGAAACTTTTCGGACAACCTAATACATAAGAAGCACGTACAGAAAGATGTAAAATACAATAAGGCAAGCTACACACTTGAATAGTAGTATCTATATATTTTGAACGTAGTGTATATTATACTCAGTACAATTACAACACGAACAGTTTAGAATGAAATTAGTATGATACAGCGTATGTTAGAAATAAGTCGGTAGCTTAGAATATCATAATTGATCACACTAATTGGTATCCTTGAGAAAATAAGGCAGATTCTTGCGATGCCTTTTTATGATTTAGACAAGTCTGAATCTCATTGGGAAAAACAAATTGAATTTTGTTTTGGCAAACGTCACTACAATTCAAAAGAACAGAATGCAGTTCGGTGATTGCACTTAGTTGGTCCATTTTAACTATAATATTCAGTGTATGCAATTCTAAGTCTGGTGAGAATAACTTCCTCTTCTTCATGAAAAAGAAGCGCTTGACTCTTATCAAATATATTTGTACGTATCTTACGTACGTTGAATGGAGGTGCATTTTTGTTTTCTTATTTCTGCATTCAAAGGTAGGATCATATTAGCTGTTATTTTATTCTTTCGATAAATCTATCACACCGTTCTGAGCCGAAAAGCCTTCATTGCACTTTCTTACATGGACCAGGGATAAAAACAAAAGGACATCTTAATCCTATCGATTGTATCTAGAACTATCTTCTAGTTACTGTTTATTGTAACCAGCGCATCTGCATATGGACGGCGAGCGCAAACTCACGTTGTCATTTTCATCGATTTTCCTAATAATCGTCCTCGATCTTTCTTATCTTGGATTGAAAGAAAGTTGGCGCATCCTTACGAAAGAGCGGCAACCAAGACAGAAACACTACTTTAGGTGGTCGCGTCGCGTCGCATCGACGAGCTTTCGGTTTCTCTCGAGTCTGTTGGCATACTCGCGTAAATTTCGCAACCAGTTGGTTTATAAATACCCGGCGCGATGTCGCGAAGCGTAGAAGTTGCAAGGGGGGGCAAAAGTTTGGCCACGCTCGAGTTGCTTTCCAGCAGCGGGAAAAGCGAGGACGCACGGCAAGACGAACAGCGTGCGCCAACTTTCCCAGACCATATTCCCGAGATTGAATTCAGAGAGACGACCGTCTCGAAGTTCGCCTGTGAGTGATGCGCGTACGTCAACCGCTGCGAGTAAAACATCGGAGCCGTGTAATTTCTTGTGACAGCCGATGTTCCCGGCAACTAGCGAAATAAGGAGCAACGATATTTTTGCTCTTGCAAGCGAGCGCCAACCGTTGCAACCAACGAGATATCAAATACCATCCGATCAGCAGTTTTTTCTTTTTTTTTTTTTTATCGGGTGCTTAAGATCACGCGCACCTTCTAAGGTCATCAGTGATCACGCTGAGAATGATCAATGGTACAGAACGTGTTTTTGATAAGTTGTCTAAACCAATATCTTCCGTGGAAAATTTAAAACTTGATTGAGTTTTGGCTACAAGTTAAGAATCTGTCCAGTCTGGACCATTTTCTGATCGAATCAGCGTTACTTGATCTTTTCTATTCGCCAGTAAATGCCATCATTTATATCGTTACTGACTTTGTGTAGCTTGGCAGGCCTCGAATTTCTCCATTCTTCGTTCCACGGTTCTATCGTCGCTGTAACGAAATACTTTTGGAGATCGTTGTAGAATATAAGTTGCTGATTTATCGCAGATGCGTTCGAGCTAGCCAGCTTTGCTGTCCAATCGAATTCTTCGTTTCCTTTGGTACCGACATGTCAGGAGATCCAGAAATAAAAAACTGAAAAACGTCGAAGCATCGAAATATCTCTTTTGGCACGCTCGAGTTTTTATTTCGATAATGCTCCGGATTATCGTGTTTTGCTAGCTTGCAAATTTTCTGAAGCCAACGCTACACTCTTGGCGTCAGAGGGAATAACAAATTTGTCGTGCGTCGATGACCAGTGGCTTTATTCCCACATCCTCTCGATGCTATGATTTATACCGTTCTTACAGTTTTGTCGTTGTATTATACACGGGATACAAGTTCTCGATACCTTAGTTGGCGAACTTTCTATCGATAACAGAATCTCACAACTTTTTTCTCCTTCGCAAGAAAGCAAGAGAAATTGATTGTTGCGTCGTCAGCTTTTTACTCTTACAAGAAACGTTATTCAACCGACGATGAAGTCGCATAGCATTTTTACCACAAAGTATAATGTCATTTTGAGATTAGTCACTCAGAAGCCATACTGAGCGACTCTACAAATTGAAACGTAGAAAGAAGTCACAATTATAAACATCGTTTCTTCTAAACTCGCCTTGAAATTCGTCGCTATGTGCACTACCTTCATGTGATAAGTAAATTCGTGGAAATAAGTTCGATAGATAAAGCCAAAGTTCTTCCTCAAAAATAAACTTAGCTTCTAATCTAATCCTCAATGACACTCTTATCGAGCTTCGTGGTGTACTTTCGAACCGTATGAAACGACCTACTCGATCGTCAATTGTACAGCGTGTTTTGTTAATTCTTTTAGTATATTCAATATTGGAATTCGATGAAATAATAGACTTTTAGTAATTGGTTTTTAATAAAATCGAGATAAGCATCGTCGAAAAATGCGATAGTCTTATGAATTGTTAATCAGTGTTTATTATATTTTACAGGCGAAAAGTTTGTTGGATTTCATAATAAAAGATACGAGTTATTTCATAGCTGTTATTGCGAGTACGATCTTATGATAACAGCATTTTCAATGACAATGTCGTATATTGGTAATTTAGTTTTGGCAACGCACGAGAACAATAAGAGATACAAAGCGTTGTATTAAACAGACTATTAATGCAAATGATGGAATTGCATACTCTGTGCCCCGGCAAAATACGATTTTAATTTCTACATCGACCCACGTTTTCAACCGTGGAATTACGTATATGATTTTACGCGCAATAATTATAGACTGCTAGGACCATGTAACATGTAAACGCGCAATTTACCGCAAAATTTAACTTTTGTTTGAAAAAATTTTCCTATAAATAGACATTTCGATAAACAAAGAAGTTAGAATTACTTGAGATCTGGGGTGTATTAAAAAAGGATTCTTAAAGGTCTTATGTTTCTAATCCATTATGTTTATATTTAATATATTACTAATTATTAATGGTATGCACAATCCGTAGTATAAATAATGACGAGTTTCAAGGCAAATTTAGGAAAGCGAATGTTTCTAATTGTCATTTCTCTACATTTCAATTTATCGACTTATTTATGGGGTATATTTCCATGAATTTGCTTATTACAAGGAGATGGTGAAAATAATCGCGAATTTCCAGACGAGAAAAAAAGAAACAACGTTTGCAGTTGTCGTTTTTTCATTAGATAATTTAAAACAAATTGCTAATTTAAATGCCTTGCCAAACTTCTGCACTCCACAAACAACGAAACTCTAAGTGAAAACTGTACGCTTAAACAAAAAAAAAACAGGCTTTTGAAAAATAGATGAGGATTTTGTTTTGAAACCTTAGTTGAAAAACCTTAGCACGCCAATGGATTCAAATTTTCAAAAGTTATTTTTATTCTCCTCGTGCGCATTGTCCCGAGAAGATTCTAAAGTTCTAAACTGGAATACTCGAAGCACGACGTCATACGTAAAGAATGAATGCGCACAGGATATATCGATGGGTACGAATGCGCTCGATATCTTAGCATAAAATTTTCAATAGCGGAGTTTAAGCGACGAGCGTAAATCGGAGGAAGTCGGGAAATAACTTGATCTCTGGCAGGTTGTCGGTGGACGGATCAAGGGATACAAAGCGACGCAGAAGGAAACGATGGAGGAGCCAGTCGACGTGTCTAAAGGCGCTCTCTCACGTATTCTGGCCGAGCTTTCGTAAGCTGGAACTCCACTCACAGGTTATAAATAGGAAATAGGTGTTCATGGTGGGATCTCCCCTTCACTTGCAGTTTTCTCACCGTTTGTTAAGCGGCCACGGAGCGAGAGGAGCGAACGAACCAACGAACGAACGCTCGCCCGTGTTAGCTGCATTCTACCTAATCCATTTTTCGCGACCTCCTTCGTGGCTAACGAGAGAGCATCTGTGAAACGAGGCTAACCGTGCAACAGGAAACCGCATTTTGACGTAACGTAGAATGCGTTTTGCCACGAAACGGACGTTAGGTTTAAGCTGGGTTTACATTAATCCAGTCGCGCTCGATCAAGCGCCGACATTCCAGTATTTTCACTGGAGATCTATCGATGTTATACATTGCTTCGGTCTTTTTTCAAGCGTCGAAAGCGTCGGATTGTAGCGGCGAAGGATTAAGGTGGATTCACATTAGTTCGATCGGTGGGTCAAGCGATTACATTCAAAAATTCACCTGAAATCCACCGATGTGCACGATATCTCAGTCCTTTTCGAACTGCCGAAAGCGTTGGGCTGTAATGGCAAAGGATTAAAGCTGGGTTTACATTAGTCCAGTCGGTGGATCAGGCGACCGCATTCCAGTGGTTTGACTTGAAATCGCTCGATGTTTGCATTATTCCAATCTTTTTCGAAGCGTCGAAAGCGATGGACTGCAGTGGCAACGTATTCGCGCAAAAAAATGGATAAAACAAGTAGACGATTGCACTTCTAACGTTGGAAAGTCATGTTCTCGATAGTGGTGGTAAACATTGGATCTAAAAATAGTCTTTCGATCCAGTCGTTGGACTAGATTATCTGCTGGAATGACAGCACCGTGTTGCAATGAAAACACTGTTCACATCATTCCATTTACGATCCACTGCCTGATCCGATCGTTGCACAGCAATGCTACTGGACCAATGTAAACGCAGCTTAAGGTTTACGAGCCGCGTCATAACGCGTGCTCCTATCTACCGTTATTCGAAAACGCACGTGTTTTCCTTTGGGACGTTTGCAGCTGTTTAGATCGGTAAACGAACCCTCGAACTAAAGCTTATTACTTTGAAACGCCGACTATATCATTCTGCGTGACTGACCATCGCATCCCTCGGATTCTAACAGACCACCGGGGAAACATTATTATACTTGGGGCACCGTACACACCAACCGAATCGGTGCCATTCGCCCAAAGAATCGAAAGCCCGGTAGTTTCTGATTTGCGAGCATCATTTTCCACGGTCCAAGCATAAATCGTTAAAAGTATAAATAAGCGGTGTACTGTGATACTGTCACGCTAACATGCGATATTTGATAAGCGGCTGTTATCCGGTGTAGACGTTCCAACTTTCCAACTGTACATTTTCCCTGCGTTGCTTTTTTCCTTCGCTTTATAGCTACGTACCCATTTCTTTATTTAAAACGTTGCTAAAACAGTCTGAAAGTTATTCAAAACGGCGTTACGGGATGATTTATCACGCGTGACACGCGTGTACTTTGTTGAAAATGCATTTCTCTGTATGGGAATCGTACGGCTATAACGTGTTTCAAGTAATTGTGTTTGGTTGGAGTATTCGTGATTCGAGCGTGCGATTGCTAAATTTAGATATCAAATGTAGGACTCGTTAAGACAGAAATATACGGCTGTAATATTAATCAGAAGTATCTAAGTACATACGTACGTACGTGTATATCGATTGGTAGAGCAAGGTAGGTGTGCATAATTCCGCCAATGTTCTCGAATTCGCTACTGCAAAAAGTATGAGTATGCCAAGAATCAGCAGCGTTTCAACTAAATATTGCGATCGTTCTTATTTCTCACTGGGCGAATACGTTTTGTAATTTAATTTTTATATTCGAACCTATAATGTTCTTTTTTTAATTTTATTCTATAGATGACTGTTTCACTGGCCTAAACGAACACTACTGCGTTGTTCGCAATTTTTCATAGTAATTACCAAAGTTTCTTTTTTGCATATCATCTCCTTTAATAATTAATTTCCAAATTTTTGTCGATATTCCATTTATTTCCAGTTATCTATCAATCAGTTATCGTTGATTTCAGTGATCAAGGATGAATTTCATTATGCCTCTCATAAAATATAGATGTAAACATAAATTATTCGTATTTTATCATACGTATGTTAACTATTTCGTGGAATACCTCGGTTATATTCTTGCAATTTTGTAATGAATTTTGTAATCATGGTGAAATATTGATGATGTATGGTGATTTCGCCAGTTGCAATTTTTCTCTTGTTATTTCTGTTTCAGACTAATTATAAGTCGCTTTTGTAGGTACGTATTAACTTGATGTAGATAAGATCAAGTAAGAATATAAAACACACAAAGCATTTGGAAACAGTATAGGAATATTTAGAAAAATTACACCACGCTATAAATATTAGTATGGCGAAATTCTGCACATCTATTCTGCCCATCGTTCTCAGTCTAACAAAACAGTACATCCGGATATACCGAGTGTAAATCTTGGTTCGTTAATGCTTTGCCACTATCAGTTGCATTTATACATATAAATTTCTATAGTTAGAATATTTGCAACTTCGTGATTTACGAATATACATACAGTAACTCGCAGACTATTTCATATAGATCTATTTTATGTGGAAAATATGAACACACGTCTCCTGTTATAATCTTACAGAAAGATATTTCGTACGCATTAGATTTATAAATGAAGAAATGATTAATAATCTGCAAAACAGATGACTTACAAAAACTTCAAATCTTCTGAATAATTATGTAACTCGATTTAGATTGCTTTTCATATTTTATGTATAACCACCTTTTGTTGGTAGAACAATACTTGTGATTTTTCCATGTGTTTAGTTTGCTTGTAGCGGTTCTCACGATCCAACCGAATTTGAAACATAATTACTAAAATCAATCATTGTTGACGGCTACAAATATTAACAGTTAAGGTTCAATTAATTTAAGAACAAATAATAGTCTTTTTCTAACTTACGAGCGCACCTACGCGAGGCATTAAAAATTGGGAAATTATTTTATTTTCAATTTGAGGAATTCAATCTGTTTAAATTGTCACGTTTACGACTACACACTACGAATATCGTAAAGAAGTTTCGTAATATTCTTTCTGGAAAATAAACGTAAATGGAAAGTGAATTATTTGTTAAGAAATTAATACCAATACAAATATTTCAATACGAAATTCATGTAAGCGGATTCGTATAACGCGGAACGTACCTTCCGTATTTTACAGTGGGTTCTACTGTATTTAGTTTCGTTTCGTCAGATCGATCGAGGACAATTTTTTGTATTTTACAGCAAATGACCAGCCATGCGATATTTTACAAGTAGTGTTTTTTGGGCATTTATGCACTCGTTCTTTGAAACTGACATTCCTCAATACGCATTGAACCTTCACAGCACTCGCGTTAACATTGTCAAATTGTTTCAAACTTTCTCGAATTTGCATAGCACTGTTAGCTTCTCTGCAGATTGAATAGTTTTGGAAAAATTTTCCGTTTGTACTTTGATAGCTTTCCTGTGTAGTAATTTTCTCTTTCGGTTTAGATCGATGTGAGACGTTATTATTCAAAACGACGTTCTTCTTTTCAACATTTGGCAGAATTATCCTCCTTCTATAATATGTTTATGGAGTAAAATTGCACCGATTTTAAACACCAATTATAAATAGTAATCGTTAGAAACGTAATTCATCTGCTCAGAAGAATATCGATTAATTTGAGAAATTGAGAAATAAAGAAAAGTGTGTCGAATGTCAGAATTTGTTAAGAATTTCTTCGAAATTCCCACTCATTTATATCATTTTCTTTTAATAATTGAATTTACGAAATTACATAATTCGTTTCTCTAAGAAATTCGGTACTAAGTACGTACCCAGATAGTTGCGATCAATTTTACAATTAAGATACAAAAATTGCAGCGAATCGATTTCACTTGTCACGGGTTCAATTAGCACAAAGATAAAGAACAAATAACGCAGTGAAAACAGGCGGAAGAACTCATTGAGTATTAAAGCTCATAAATTTGTTCAAGTTGTTTGCCTCAAAGTTTCAACAGAACCGAATCCGAGTATTCAAAATAAACACGAGTTTCGTAAAAGAGAGCTTCGTGTAAATAGATGCGGTAACAACAGCGTTTACATCCTACATAAAGCAGAAACACATATCCGCTTTTCCTAAAATATCGAATTATGTGAACGAACCTGCGAGTCGCTGTATTTATCTTGCAAATTGCGTGGAATATTTTAAAACAAACGAAAATGGAAAAAAAGAGAATAGAAAGGGAGGAGAGAAAATGTGAAAAAGGGAACGTGTAATGTATCCGCACGATATTTCCGCGTCAGAATGTTGCGTCGACAGAAATGCGTCTCCGGCTAAAGCACAGCGAAGATGTTTGCGCATTTTTATCTATCGCCCGAAGTAAACTATCTCGTTGGTTCGTAAACCCTACGCGTTTGACGAGACATTGCTCTCACCGCCTCTGCATTGTTCCCCCGCTGCATCGTACATGCACTTTAGAAAGTGAACTTTAAAATGTTTACGCGGGATCCGGTTGAACGTGCGCGTGTAAGCGAACGAGTTGTAAAGCGCGCCGTGTGCACGAATCCTGTTTACCCGACGCGCCCGATCATTTTTTCCCCTCGTTTTCTGTCTTAAACTCCTCGATACGGCGCTCTTCCATCCGCCGCCTAACCGTACCGTAATACTTATTTCAAATTCAAGCCGACAACCAGTGAAATCTAATAATTATATAAGCTGAGAAATTGCACAAGAGTTGACAGACCTTTCGCAACCAAGTGCCCGGAACGACGCAACAGGAGGATGTGAACAGCCGATTAGAGATAACAACAGGCTGTATGCTTTTGGCGATTGTCGACTGTAGTCAACACTACGAACTAGCGAAGAGGTTAATCCTATAAGGTCGACGTATTTTTCTCACAACGCTATCAACTAGTCGAAACAAGTTTACCGTGTCATCCGACTTTCAGGACAAAATAGAACGATGAAAAACTAACAGAGTACTCCTTTAGACATCTAAAGTTCTAACGAGGCATCATTCTACGTATATGACGTAAGGTATCATGGAAATGCAATGATTTATGGCTATAACTTTGAAACAAAGTCAAACAGGATACATGTTCGTACGAACTTTTCTCAATGCTTTTGTGCCTCTTGTTCACTCATGAAGTAATATCTTTGTACACATTATGCTCGTTTATACACGAGTTTAATTTTATATAATTGCATCTATTTGTATGTGTAGTAGAATTCCGTTTAGAAGAAATTTATTTATATGAAGGAGATCTTACGCATTCGATGTTCAACATCGAAAGGATTCAAGTGTATGATTCTTTGCTTCCGAGGAATTAACACTAGAACTACCACACCAGTCAAATTGATTGGTTTTACAATTTTATTTTAAAATTCCTACTTCATGTTATATTTTTTTCCGCGATGATGTAATGACTTTCGCAATGATAAATAAAAGAATAGTATAGTGAATTTTATTTTGTTTTTCATGTATTCAAACTGAAAATAATTTTGCATCAAGGCTACTTATACCAACACCAGTCAAAACGACAGGTGCTTGTCAAAGTGTAAAAGGGTCCTGCAATTTGTTTATCGAACTCCAATTAATCAGTTTCCTCGTTTTGTACAACTTGCCACACGTTTTCAACATTTTTACCGCGTATCACTCGAAACGATGATATCAGTTATCAGAAAAATTCCGGATAGATCGCTAGATGCTAACGCTAGAAATATCACACCAGTCAAAACGACAATTTTATAAATGTGTGTCAACCCTCGTTTAGAGATCCCAGATGGATTAATAATAGCAAAAATGTACTACACAACATGGAATTGCCTCTGTAAGAAGGTAATAAATCAATAAATATAAAAATATAAATTAATAAGATCGTTATATCTCACTTTATGAATTCTTCTAACATTAACATGATGCTCTTTTCTTAATATTACATTTTTACGATTTACTTTGATAAATTTTGGATTATTTTTATTCATTATAGCACTCTTATATTTTTACAATTTTGTGCGTGGAAATTGTGTGGGATGGTGTGACGTCAGGGAAGGACGTGGCATGGGGGGTAATTATTTATAAACGTTGTCAAGATATGTTAATGTTGTCAAGGAGTGTTGTGAGCGTTATCAAGGTTTGTTAAGGAAAAAATGGGCGTGGAAAATGCTGTCAGAGTTGAATTTATCGTGGTCGAGTGAAGTTCGTTGTGTTGTTGTGTCGTAGAATTAGTGAGAAACGAATACGCGAAACGCGGTATTATATTTGATTTTGTGAAAGTGCAACGATATTGTATTTATCATACTGTTTTCTTTTAACTTATAATATAACATTCCTACAATTGTAATAAAAGCATTTAAAACGTAAGAAATCGCGACATCGAGAACTGTGAAGGTATAGAGAGGATTCGGAAATACAAATAGTTTACTTTATGTCACACACAACAGCTATACATATATAGTACACCTGAAGACCTCGATAACCTTCTTGCACGCACGCTTGTTGTCAACCGACTCCACCAGATTCTTCTAACAGCTTCCAATCGTCTTCTGTCTCAGCTGAGACCTGGACGCCCTCTGATGCTTACACACACATTCACATGTGCAATGTAAATGTATCATCTACCTACTAACAAGAACATAATTTCTCGATTAATTTCTCGAATACAAAGAGCCACGCGCTCAAATCTTTTTGTCACAATTTTACCAACAGTCTAAAGCAAAGTCGAATACACGTACAACCAACTCGCTCGAGATTTCACACTTCTTGCCGCCTCCTTGTAACATGTAAACAGTAGCGTCGCGCGTTATGCGACACGCTCTTATGCTTGGCAGTCCGTAACATTATTATATATTTAAGAGCAAATGTTTCGTGGAATTCTCTTACATGAATATGAGCTTCTATTATACGAACCAACAGTCATAAGTGGTGGGAATAAGTGGACTCCTATTATATGAACGACCTGGTTATATGAACCAACTTAGCTGCCAGCAGGTTCGCATAAACGCAGCTCTACTCTACTTAATACGGTGACATTCTAATACATACGTTGTATTAGGTTGTCCGAAAAGTATCTTTCTTTCGCAAACATGTTTTTTTACAACAGTGCACCTTCGTACAAACGTGAAACCAAGTGTGTGAAATGTCGCGGTGTTTATCTCAACAGAAGAAGATGGACCGTACGTAATTCGACAAAATAATATAAAACAAAAAACGTTGCGCGTCCATCGTTTCCTCATAAAACGAAAGAAATTTTTCGGACAACCTAATATCAGCTACAGTAGAACTTTGTCTATCCAAATCGATCCGACGACAAAATATTTCGAGTAACCGATCGGTTCGGATAATAGAAGCTCGCTCGCTATCTCACCGGGTGCTGCTGCTATGAGCTTCGATATAACAGAGGTTGACGTTCGGACGAATAAAGTGGAACAACGGTTTTGACACAAACTATGTTCAATGATATGTGAATTTGGACAAAACGCACGGACGTATACGACTTTAGAATACGCGTTCGTGTAACTAAAAGTACGGTCTTTCCTCTTTTTTCACCATTGTTATTGGCCTGCGCCAATCAACTCGGAGTTACCGTGGAGTTATCTACGAAAAGTAAGGTCACTGGAGACAGTAACGAAGCAAAAATTTGGAAAAAAGCTTGTGCCTCGAAAAACCTGCTGCCTACGTATAACCAAAAATACGCTCGAACATAGTTAGAATGATAGAGGTTCGCTTGCGGGTTTACATAAACCGACGATAAACAAAAGCTGGTTCGTGTAATCAAAGTTCTATCGTACTTCTAATACAAATTTCGAAGATCGCCACTGTCGCCATATTCGATTGCAAAGAGTTAAACGTCTTGCTACGCAGCACAAAGGGGCTATTGAATAATCGCATTCCGCAGTAAATTCCGCGTTCGAAAAACCAAGAGTAATTTGCCCGTGGAATCGATTCGTCGGCATCTACGAATTGGCCGAATTCCATGAATGCCAATCGGCCACTCAATTCGTAGTGAAAATTTGACGCACAGATACACGATCGACTAAATGATTTCCATTTGTAACAGTGGCCGCGGCCTGACCTCGCAGCGAAAATGCTTGATGTATGTGTGCCTAACTGGCAATCTAACTCTGAAATAACTAACGTCGTTGATTTTACGTTCGAGCTGTACGCGGCATCCGGCAGGCAAGCCTGACTTTTCGCTTGGCCTTTGCCGGGCTTCGATAGGAAATTCAACCATTTCCACGCCTTCCAACCTTTCTCGGGTTAATAGAATGACGAAATACTCTCGGGAATTTATTTGCCTCTGTTGCCTTCGCTTTTCCCATGCTGTAACGATCTCGCCAAAGTATTTTTCTCTATAGCAATTTTTCTGCCGCGTCTGTGACCTTTATCTTATTGTTGGTACACAAACACTTCTTGCATGGTGGACTGAAAACAGCAAAAACACAGGAACCAACGTTATTGTCTGCATAGTAAACTGTAACTTCTTTTTTGGCTCGACTGGAGAAGAATAACGTGGAATGTGCAACCTTTGAGGGTTTTCCTTTTTCTCTGTTTGTGATATAATATTTGCAAAGTGCTTGTCGATCGGACGTATTGTTGTTGCATGCTTCATAGAAGCTCACAGTTTTTCGCTGAAATATTCTCTTCTCACGGTAGTACACTGCGTTTCATAACTATCAAACCGTCCAGAAATTTCCAATTTTTATGCAACCGTGACGCACAACAAAACAGAAGCTGAATAGACGTAAGCAAAATCAAACGATTACACTTAGTGTTATTAGTTATTGTTACGTTTTCATCTTATCGTACGGTGAGCAGAATTTTTTTATTATAAAATATCCTGTTGTATACGTCGATTTTATTGTTACCAGACTAGATTCTTCAGTGGGAATAAAATATATTATCCTTTACGTACAAGAACAGAATGAATTGTTTCTCAAACGATTGTAAACACGGCATACTTTCGTGTCTTATCGTATTAACATACACAAACCTTCATTGAGGTTTCTCAAATAGAAAGCAAAACATACAAAGAACGCAAGACGAAAGGACGATACGTCACATTTCCATTTTTTACAGGCTGTTTTACATTGTGAATTAGTCTCACGTTACTAACATCGTCTTTCAATTTGATTTCCAGACTAAGTCTGTATCTTGCCGCCTTCTTGACGATCTTAAAATATTGCTGGTCATAAAATGACAATAAAACGTAGTAATTTTTCCTGCAATCTTCGCATAAAAATATATACCGCAATATATAAAAATTAAAAGTTTCTGGGTGGCTTTATGTATTTATGGAACGCAATGAATGTCGTGTTGAAACGTACAGTGACAAACAAAAAGAAAGTTTAGATCCAAGTGATAGAGAAGTACCATAATTTTATGAAAGAAGATTGTATTCGACAAGAGCATGTTTGACAAGATTTTGAACAAATATAATCACAGAATAGACGATAGATGTCTAATACAAAGATTGCTAGTAATTTTTTAAGTTTAAATCCAAGTGATAGAGAAGTACCATAATTTTATGAAAGAAGATTGTATTCGACAAGAGCATGTTTGACAAGATTTTGAACAAATATAATCACAGAATAGACGATAGATGTCTAATACAAAGATTGCTAATAATATGTACATGTACACAGATAAATTTCTCTGTAATTTTAAGCTTCTTTTCTCCGCTACTCTACGTTTTATATCATTTACACTTTTCGTATATTTTCTTAGAAAATCGTAAAACACCAAAATGAAACGTGTGTTTCTAAGGTATTGTAAATAAAAAAGGAATTATAACGATCGCAATACAGAGGCGTTGTTTATTAGTCGCGCGTAATTCTGGTATTCGACTATTAGCGCGAAGTGGCTGCAGCTGTAAAGCACTATAGTCGTGTCTGACGAAAAGTTAATCGCAAGCATGAAATTCAATTTTCCAGCATAGTTTGCCAATTGAATTTCGCAAGTGCAAGGAAAGCGATGGGGTGAATTCGTACTTCGCACGGATGACGATTGCGTGTTGTTTTTGAAAATTAGATTGCATCCACACGCGAGAGTAATAGAGTTACTAGTTCTAGCGACGAATTGTTCAGGCTGTCATGGCACGAGATTAATTCGTCTGCGGTGATTAGTTAGGAAAAATCGATCGAAGTAACTTCGAATTTTATTTGCTTTTCTCATAACCATCGAGCTAAAAAGTAATTCGAACGACGATTATTAGATATAATTAGGTTATGTCTTTAACGATCTCATTAACGCAAGTTAATTGCCATTGATTATCATTTGAGCAACGATGCTTTATGATCTGAGCACTAAATTATATTTTAAATTATATTTTCCATACGTGTTCTTGTTGGATTTTGTGATATGGCTGTTTGAACAGCCGTGTCTTTTAATAAAATTAAAATGCGCTAAGAAATATTAATTTCTATATAATGTGTTGGTTGATAAATCGTGATATTGTAGTAGAAAAATGAAAATATATTTGGAAATTCGGAAAGATAAATTTATAGTCAAAACACGTGTTTTTTTCTTCTATTTTATCTCAATTTTTCGTTTGCTCTTATTAAATGCGAATGTCAAATGCAAACAATTGTCGAATTTCTGTTGTTTGGAGTTTTTGCATTACATAATCGAGGTGAACGACAAAGAACAACTATTTTTTGCTCAAGAACTTCTCCTCTAATATAGGAATTGCTAGAAATTATTCCAGTTTTTCTGTTAACGTAATTGTACTTGTAGAGTTTTCCGAACATTTTCCAAGGTATTCCCTGTTTTTAAATGGCAAAATAATTTTCAGTTATTTTTATTTATAATTTCTCTGTGGGTTATACAGAATATTCGACATGACTTCTTAGCTGCAAAAGTTATCGTTGTTAAATCTGAAATTATTTTAGAAGGATATTTTTATATTCGAACAGTAGGAAACAGAAAAACATTTTTATTATCTAATATATAACAAACGCATATATTACATGTGTAAGTCACACTATAATGATATCTGTTAGACGAAGAAGTAAATAAAAATCGTATGTAAAATGGACGCGTATTCGAAGAATCTTTATCAGCGGTTCTATTTAGGAATGAGGTTGCATAGAAAAAAATGTTACTTTACGTTTAAATGTCTCATGTAAGTTCATCAACAGCTCATTCTGTACCTTAGCCTTATTTTATCGCAAATATTGTCACCACGAAAAGAAATGATTTATTGCTGCAGAAATAAAGCATCTAGCAATTTACACGCTGCGAATGAGTGATTCGAATGCAATATACCAATAATCTCATATCTATAGAAAATCCTGCATTTTACAGCTCGAGTGCAGACTGTTCCCAGCCTAGTTATGGGTATTACCTAATACGTATCATCATTCATTTAGATGATGAACGTTAATTATCAGTTTTCTTCGCGAGAAGATTCACTTCGGTTCTATAAATTAACGTTTACAATAAGATTCACATTAATCAGATTACTGTTCGAGTTAAATTATTTTCTTTACACTGAAGCAAGCCAGATACAGCAGCATCGATGTTATAGTAGGAAATTAATTTTTAATGAAAATATAAAATGTTAAAACGCGACGTTAAGCGAGTATTTCTGAAAGCGAGTTAGATCGTTGGTACTCGAAGGCATTCGATGCATTATGGACGATAAGATTCTGCGCCTCGTGCTACCTCTTGGAATTTTGCTTCCTTTCACCGGGCCCGAAGCTGGGTTTGCGATATTGCACTCTCCTCTTTTCAACTTATCGTCAAATCTGATATGTGGTCTAGTAGTCGCTACTTCTTCCCAGCGCAGTTATAACGGCGCTGTGTGCATATTGTTCCTCCCTGTGGCATATCCTGATGTTACTTTAATTCCTTAATCCTTTGTGATGCGCGACATTTTTGAACTTTCGTCAGTCGACCGTCGTCAAGCCAGCGTCATATAGTTTTCCGCTATTTCAATATTTTAGCTAAATTCAAGAAACTGGTGTAATAATATAAAATAATAATAATATAAACACTTGTATAAATACTTGTAGTAAATAATACAAATGCGATGTTGAGTCCTACTGCTATATAATAAATAATAAATAAATATGGCATTGTACAAGGTTAAGAGATTATTGAATATTAATTAAATGAAAGATTAATGAAATTAAATTAATATTAAAATGAATACTTTTTTGAGGTTTAGAAATGCTACGTATACAGAAAGCGTTGTACCAATTTTCTAGACGTTGTCAGATTTTTTTGTAATGTTGGCTATACATTCTCAAAATTTGTGTCTTACTTTAATCGTAATATCGACTTGAAAACTCCCAGTTTATTGAAGATATGTTGGACGAATTGGATGCAGAATATAGAAAAGTCACGGACTTTATGAGATTATACGCACGAGTATTACGAGAAGGAAAGACAAAGCAGAAGTTCATTCACTCGTTTGGTTTACGTTCCATTTCTTCCGGAAAATTATAATGAAGTCAATAATTCTATTTAAATACGCCTTAAGGTGGTGTCCTGAATCAGAATGTTCTAAAACAGCGTCTTTTTGTGATTTTTTTTAGAAGGGAAAGAAACAAATGAAGTTATTGAATTTTGAGGTATGGTTTCATATATATTTAACGAATACAAAAAAATTTTTTTTCAAGTAAAAAAGAAATTATAACAGATTTCTAAGCCTATTTCATGGGCTACAATTTTCAATCGGCGGGAGGGATCCACCTCGTAATTCTGGACCGAAACAAAAAACCAAAAAAGAATTAAATTATTACATATTTTTCTTCTCTATGAATTAAAAAAAAAGCAGAAAGTAGTATGAAATTAAAAATTCTAAAAAAAATCACAAAAAGACGCTGTTTTAGAACATTCCAATTCAGGACATCCTTTTAATCCAGTTTATCTGTTCTATAACATGAACCAAATGATAATTCAATGGTTCTATATATATTTTAGCAACCAGTTAAATATCCATTTCAATGTTAATTCACAATATTGCTTTATTTATTTCCCCCCGAGTTAGCATCTATCGTAAAACCCATGATACGTTCTACTGACAGAATTTTTCGTTTCATTCATATTTCAGTCGTTTCTAGCAATCTTTTCTAGAAAAAAGTACGTATTGTATCGTTTGATCAGTTTATTCGTGTCTCAGTTGACATTTGAAATTTTACGTGCATCTGAATGCTAGGTAGCGTCAATAAAATTATCAATAACCTTTGTACAGTACGTTGCGTAGACGTGTTATATAAAACACGTTGTTAATTACGTTAATGCGGCCAATTTTTAATTATCGGTTTTGAACCTATTTATTGTTCAGCCGTTTTGTCGCATAAAATAACGAAATACAATAGAACAAAAATGTATAATTTCTGATAAAGAAGAGAAATATATGCTATCCGTATCTCAAAATAAACTTTTGAAACCTGTTGTTTCACATTAATGGAGATAGAAATGAACGAAATTTCCAATGTTTTATCGTAATTACAGCTCATCTTCATTACTGCTTTCATCGCGCTCTCTGTTCCTCTTCGATATCTTTTTCTCGCTGGATCCGTATTAACATGATGTCGTATGTTTTTACTTCTCTTTATCGCTCTCCTAACACTTCATTATCGCGTATATCGACTCGAAAACCCATATTTGATCGACCAGCACGGCGGAAATTGTTAAATATGAAATCGTCGGCAGATCTGTTGTACGATTTTTATTGGAAAATTCATTGCATCCGCTGACGATTCTATCGAAATAAAATGTGTAATAACGTGGAAGAGAGAACACTTGCGAGTACTTGGTGGATATTTATCGCATCGTGACCCTCATTTATATTGCCACGTTGCTTTATTGTTTTATTTCTAGCGATGGGATCAAGTTGAATATGTACTTGTGAATCGGCTACTCAAGGCTCACTTCATAGCATTCCAATGCTGTTCACTATGTATTATAATGCTTCATTCCTTCTACGTGATGACGATGGACACGCGATAATGGATTTCGACGATAACCAAGCGAGAAGATTTCCAAAGGATGAAGAATTTTCGATACTCGTCAGACGTTGATCGAGCTTCGAACCTATTCGACCAGTCCTACTCGATTCTACTTGCGACTGTGTAGTTTTTTCGCTTCTCAACGCACTCGCAGAGGCTTTCACTCTGTCGCGTTTAAGTTAGAATCTGCTTAAAAGTACCTATTTTTTTTTTAAACACTTAATAGATGGTTCGAATCTAATCTAATTCGAATCTACTCACAACGTACTTAAGCCCATCGCTATTTATTCCTTCTTCTTCTTCTTCTTCTTCTTCTTCCATACGTCTCATACCATACGATCTCGTCCCATATGTCTTTTGATTTGATACATTTCAGCGGGTTTTCTTTGTTCCGAACTGAATACTTCCTTGAGTTCCTTGGGATCTTCAATCTGTTGCGTGATTCATCTAATGTCGTGCATTTTAGAATTACGTGTTGCACTGTAAGCGATAGGTCACAAGGATCGCACCACGGAGGAGCTTCTCTTTGTAACAGAAATTTACGCGTCGGTCTTGTGTGTCCAATTAGCAGTCTGAGCAGCTTTACCTGACCTCTTCTATTGCATGGTGGTTTGAGGAGCAGACTGGTTTGCTATATATCCTTTTACACACATTCGTTAGTGACCTTTTTCAAGAATTTTGCCGATCCTAGCTCCTAATAAGGTATTCCGTGACAGAGCAAGCCAATATTTTTATCTTCGCCATTTTCCATCTTCGAGCTCTCATTTCCCTTCTTCTTCATTTACATATTCACCAATCTCTCTGCTAGATTACCTTCTTACTTCGCTCTTCTTTTGCATGCTCAGCGGTTCTTTGATTGAAGGCACGAAGACTGCAGCTCTGGCGTCGAATTGAAACAAATATCAGCGCGCTGCTACCGGTGAGACATCGATAGCGTATCGTTGCTCTTAGAAACGGGTTCTTGAAGTCGCATTAACGTCCCCAGTCACGTGAAATGATGCCGATTTCTTTTTACTACTGCAGCGTTTCATGGCGGATGCATCATTCTGTGGAAGCTCCTAAGTACTTGCAAGTTAAATATTGGATCGGGCATTGGCTTGTTCGGAAATGTTTAATTATATCAGTTGTAGCCTTTACGCGTTATATTTCTTTGTAAATCGTTCTCCTCGTATCGTTCACTGTACTCATTATTCGCCTTAGAACTGTGACATTAAGAATTATAATTAATAGACTGTGGAGCTTACGGTAGGTGGAAAAAGTGCATAAAATGTTCAGAGTACAGTGCTTCCTATAACACTTGGTAGTAATACAGTAAATAAAGCGATTTCCTATTCAGGTTCTACGTTTTTAATTATATTGTTAATGTTGGAATACAACGATATTAATCGCATACAGATGAGGTGATTGATCGAACGGATTCTTTCCTTCGTTGCCTTTCGAGAATTGGGCGGAAGAAGCGTAAAGATATGGATGGAACATTGGGCACGTCGAGAAGCTACTAGAAGGTTCCGTGGCATGTGACGCCACACAGCATCTACACAGGTCACACTCATTACTGTATAGAGAGTGGAGTTCAAAACCTTTTCAAGGGCCATGGGTCACTAAGTCAGTCAGTCTGAGAATAACTAGTCAACTGTCTACATTCCACAATAATCACTTATATTCGCTGTAATAATTGTTTAATAAATATCACATAATATTATTTCAACACAAGCATTGTGTCTTCCACAGATTATTAATCTTAATTCCGAGATTAAATTCTAACAGTCAAAGATACGAATTTGCGTAAAAATGTGTAGTCCAGTGATTAGTTTAATTTCGTCGAACAATATTGTGACTCTGATGAGACGAATAAAAGAATATCGTTGAATTGCAAGATGAAGTCCATATACGTTACAACTGGCTCAATGAATATCATTAACGGAGCTGCCGAGATGCATTTTCTTTGACTTAATGAGAGTCAATGAACAAAAAATATAAGTAACTTTTTCTTTACAAAAAGCAGATATTTTCCGAAGAGTGTGAGAAGAGTGGTCATTTTTGCTACATCGAATTTCCATGAATTTAGCATAAACTTTTCAAGTAGCTGAAAATATTCATTTTCTATAATATTTGGCAGCGATTTGTTCAGCAAAAGATCGTTAGGTCAGATCTAATCTATCTCAGTAGCTCTATTGACTGGACTATCGATAGAATTCGCCATGTAAAATGCATTGATTCTACAGAATAGCCCCTGTAATTGTGCTATAGCTTCAAAATGCCTATAGGAATTCAGAGTGTAATGTAAAATGCATTGGTTCTATAGAGTAACTCTTGTAATTGAACTATAACTTGAAAGTGGTATAACAAAGTATACGAAAATTTCATTAGGCAAAATTAAATAGTTTCGAATGATGTCTTCTTTGGACGTAGAGATTCATCTCTATTTTTTAAAACTAAATCGACAACTATTTATGTCATTGCACTACGTTCTTTTATATATGAAAAGAATCTTTTTACGCCAACCATCAGCTTCTATCGAACGCTTCGATTAAAATAAGATGACTATACTCTTAAAGTGTCTGAAATATCTTGTAGAGTAGATGTGTATAAGTTGCTATGTATAAATTGCTATGATACAGCACTTGCGAAACCATTTAATTTCGCTTAATGAAATTGTCGTACATGTCTTGTATGTCTTTCTTACAGATCTAAAATATCATATTGCACGTATGTTTGTAATTAGTTTCAATATAATTTACTGGGTAGAGAACAAGGTATTTATTAGTCTTGTCAGTTGTTCCAATAATGAAATATATCTAATATTCTAGGAAATAAAAGAAACCAACAACTTGTATATATTACATTTTACTGTACGTATTTTGTAATAATTATTAATAATAATCGTAATAATATTTTTTTCATATATTCTAACTAGCTAATATTTAACATATAAAGACACACAATTTGGAGACACTTTTACCTTACGATATGATCTTCAAACAGTATTTAAAATCGAACGATACAAATACTTTCATCAGACAGTGAACTACGGTGGTAATCAAAAGGAAGTTTAACATTGATATATTTAATATCATGATATGATTATGTATTGGTAACTTTGTAATACACATTTTGTACAATATTAATATGTAATAATTACCTGTTTCGAAGTGTACATACAAAAATGAATGCGCGTTCGAAGCGTTGTTTTTATCAGATTCCATTCCAATTTTCGTTTTTATTACATTTTTGTAGTCACGTGAAAATACTACTAATATGAAATTTAATATCTGTTAACTTAATGAAATAGTATATAACTGCTATGATCAATACAATTGCGTAGAAATACTCTTTATAGCCGCTGTGTATTATTCTATTAATTGTTCTTGTCAGGTAGATTTCTTTTCTCTAATATTATGCTGATATTTGGCATTCCCTATCATTTAAACTTTCTCTTAATCGCCACTGTAAATACACCCTCGTATGAATAATTTGACAGCGTGAGGCAAAATAAAAAATATCCATTTAGTGTACTATGCTACTACTTTCTTCTTTTTTCTTCTTTTTAATTAGATGCAGGAAAAAGATATCGTATTCGAAGAAAGTCCGCCTATGTCCTCTGTCTTCTTGATTTAACGCTTATCAAACACAAACGCCTGATATCCATTGATCGTCGATATCCTTCTTCCCTCTGCGACAGTCGATGTCGATCGAGGTTGACTTTTTTTTTAACGGCGAAGGAAAAAATGCTCGTCTGGGAATGTCCTGCGCACGCGATTACGGCTGAGATGGACACCGTGTGAGAATAGAACGACGACAACCGTGGCGGTTCATATCCTGTGCACAGGCGTCGTCTTCGTTCCTCTGGATTTCATTGCTTATCTCGTGTCAGTGCACGGTGTTCAGCAAAATAAATGACGGCTGTAAGACGCGTGCACAGTTGCACACAGATATAGAAAAGCTGAACTGTCACTTTCAAATATGCATATCTGTGTTACAGAGCATTTTAATGCGTGTGCTTCTTTATTTCTAGCGATACGTATCTTCGTGTAATGTTGATATTTGCTGTACGATCTCTTTTTTCATAGTTCTTCCTCTGTCATTCAAATGTTATGATTATCAGTCGCTGTCGTAGAAATGATAAATTGAGTCTTCTGGGGAAAAAAGCCTGTAGTAAATAAATATATGGCGATTGAATATATTTTCTTTGTCAAATGGTTGAATTATTTTGCAATATTTTTATACTATAAAACGTTCTTTCGAAGCCATTATAATTATCAACTCGAAGAGAGTTAATATTAAAGAACTCGAACTGAAACGTTTGACCCAATTTATCGTATTTAGCATCTTGTTTCGTGGACTACTTTTATACAGTTCTGCTCTGCTCCTTTAATTATGTTACGTTTCACCTTATATATATTTATAAATAATTATATAAGAGAAATAGGATATCTATTCGTTATGTTTTATTAATTCATTTACATACACAATTTTGCAAGATCTTTGTATTTGAAAGTAATGAACATGTACTTGTCTAATGAAACATTTTACGTGACGTAATTAATCATTTATTTCAGAATCAGATAGTAGATAAGTCGTTAATATAAAACCAATGTTAAATAAATTTCGTTTCTCATTAAATTCACCAATAAAATTAATTTGTTTTAATTCTAGCAGTTGGAAGAATTTAATTTTCGTTCACTCCCTTCGCAGTGTTTTTAATTGCTTACACGATTATAATTAATTGCGTTCAATCAATTCGTCTGTCGTACATCTGTTTTTTTCCTTAAAAAATACTTTAAAAAGGCAATATAATCTTAAATGATTGCGTATAACTCTTTTACGTAATAGCGTAATTGTAGTTAGGTAGTACGTAATTAATATTTGGCTATATGTAATTATCAGAGTGCGGATTTTTTCGCAAATTTATATTTTTACAACGAAAAATATATAAGTTAAACAGAGATTCGTTTAACTTGTTAAAACTTCGTTTCACTTATTCTACTATAATTCGTATATTTTTGTCTATTATGTGCATTCTGTGCATTTTTGCATTTTCAGAATTTGCATAAATGCGTAAAAATCCGCAGTCTTGTAATTACATACTGCCCTTAGATACTCTGAATTTAACGTCCATTTAATAACACACCATCGAATGAGCTGAATAGAAACAGCCATGTGAATAGGAACAAAGCTTCAGATGGAAATAAATATTTCATTAGAAATATCATTTTTTGGAGAGAAAACAAAATTGCACGTTAAATCCAATTGTTGCATATTAGAGGCAAGGAGATTGGCAAAGAAGAAAGAAGTCCAAGCAAGAAGAATTGTGTATTTCAATATCAAACACGATAACTAGAGCTTCAAAATAGCAAACAGAAAGTCGTTTTTTAAAAAAATAGCATTTTTGAAAAATTAGCATTACGAGAACAAATTTTGTTATCGAACGAATTGGTGAGATTTGCAACATCGATATATGCAGAAATGGACGATACTAATGTTACGGAATTCAATCAAATATTGCAAAGTCTTTGACGGATTAACTCCACTGTCTATATATATATACAGCATACTTAAAGTTCTTAAGAGTAGATTTACGCAAGACAGACTCGATGTACGTACCTCACCTTCACTTATATCACAATACTTATCGAGTAGGACATACTGATGTAGTATTATGCAAGCATCGATTTTTCTTCTTTCGAATGAAAAGAATGGTACGTAATAATAAAGGGCAATGATAAAGCATAAATGAAACGTAAACGTAGTGCAAATTGCTGCTTGCTAAGGTCTACAGACATGCGATGAACTCTATATTACATGGCAATGGAATGTATTGTGATGTAATCGTGACATTCTTACATGCATCGACACTCTGTCGTCATTGTGTAGAGAACGTATTAATGTTGACTTCAAAGTCACAGTTGAAAGCAATGTTTGATCATAGTGGGACAAGAATAACCGCTATTGAAAATAAAAGCAATTAAAATTTGCAAATAAAATCAATTCAGTTCCATTTATTTAGAAGGAATTATTTGTTCATAGGTAGAAAATAATTTGTAATTCATGTAAATATCCAATTTAATACTTATTTAACTTTAATCAAAACTACATTACGGCATAATGGAAATAATTTACTCGAAGTTAACGCTGCAGATACACCTATTTGCTTTAATTAACTGGCCTTTTTCTAACTTTTCTACGATACTTTCGTACTCGTGTGTTCTTCGCTTCGTATTATTAATTAGTAAGATATAACGGTACCTGATTCTACAGTCAATTGCAATACTTGGCTTAATCGAGTAGCAAAGGAGTTAACAGAGCGGAAGAAATAATTAGAGCTTGATCATTACCCTATTAATTACCATAGACAATCGGAATTACGTTTGATTCGGATGTTCCTTCGCCCGCAATCTTCTCCCAAATAATGATAATATGTAGCTTATACGCCTCTAATCAAGTAAGTACTACATATTAGCTGTCAAACAAGAAGTAATTGATTACGTGTAACAAACTATGTATAACTAATCTTGTTAATACAGTAGAAGCTCAATTATTTATCAGAACACTGATTAACCGAATGATGGATTATCGAAATGTTGATTAGCGGAAAATTTGTGGACGGTTCCTCGTAAAACATTGGAACAGGAATAAAAGCTGAAGAAAGAAATCGTTACATTTTTACTTGCGTCTAAGCACACAAGTTTTTGTCTGTGTTTTTCAACTAATATTTATAAAACAGTTTGGAATAAATGGTCTTCTCTCGCGTGGAAACCGAGTTATTGAATTATTAGTGAAACTCGATTGTCCGAACAAAGCGATTAGTTTGAACAGAGATTGTTTCAACTTCCCGCGAACGGAACAGGAATTTGTACGTTTTCAAAATGCAAAGCTGCTGGCTCTGAGCGCAGCTCGTGGCGTTGTTCATACAGCGACGGAAGTATGCCTGCAACAACTACTATAATCAGATTGAAAGATTGAAAACAAAGTCCGAGAAGTAGGATCATTTTCCGCTGATTTTGAATTAAAATCTTAACGTCTTTAATATCGTTCCTCCAGAACTGTCCCAATGGATCTCATGTGTATTTGTCAGCGGAACGTAGGATGATTCAATCGCATAGCAAGCCAACTTTTCGATTATGTGACGTTACTGTCTTATAGAGGTGTTCCTGCAGATCTTACAGTCGATGCTTATGATTTCGTTTATTTTGAGTTCGTCGGATACTTCGTCAGGTGATCTCCTTTAGATGAAACATAGCAACGACCTGTTCTATCTACACGAAAGACACGATATTGCTTAGCCTATTTGGTTTCCTCTTGTGTCAGTCTGTCGGTTTCTCTCTCAGTTTCTTAATTAAGAAACAAATGATCGATTGGATATTTCCAGCTAACCTATTGTGTAGATGAGCAGTACTATATCGTATGTTTCACCTGTCTGTGCTTTAGTAATCTCCACGTATCGCGATCTCTGCGTGCAAGATGTCTGAGAAAAGTCTCAACTCTTGTAAAAGGCTCGTAAGAAGTGTCGCACGCCTTGTCTTTTGTCTCCTTGTTAAAGAATCGACTTGCAGATGTTTGCTCTAACTTTCGTGAGAGTCTGCGATGATGTCGATCTCCGTTAATTGTGACATAGTGTGACTGAGAAAGTATCATCTCGATTCTCACGATCGCTATCGCATTTCAGCCAAACCATATTCTTCTGAAAAATGTACAATATTTGGATCCGCTTGATAACTCATCACGGAAAGCAGCGTCGAGCATGTGCCTTCGACAAAAGCTATTACCAAGGAGCAATCTTTTCCTTGTCACTAAGTCGCTCCATTTTCTGGTTACAAATTGCCTCTTACACATACCTTTCGAGGATCTTAGGGATATGCATCACTCGACTAGAAAACATTTACGCTGCTGTTGTTGCAGTGACATTTAATTCTTAAGGAAATTTTATGTAAATGGAAGTTTTGTATACACGTAAAGTGTATCGTGATACGTGGGACCCAATTCAGGCGCGGACAGGAGGCACAAAAAGAGCGAGAACAGTTCACGTAAACACGTGTTCTATCCGATCTTCTTTCGAATTTGCAGCCATTTTTGTGCTTCGATGATCCGCAACTGCTTACCTCGAAGCTGTGAGCTTGCAGTCCTCGTATCATAGGATTTCGCGATCTCTAAAAAATTCCACGTGCTTGTTGAATCTGTTGGCAACCTTGTCGTATACATACACGAAGTACTTCAACGCTGGCAATTGGTGTCGAATACACAATCGTTTTCAAGTGCCCCAGAAGTACAAATCTAGTGGATTTAAATTCACCCACCTATTTACATATGAGCAAATCGCGAAGGTAATCAGTTGGACTATCGAAGAAGAAAAATCGCTATAACGAATAGCTAGTGAGCCTTTTTCATTGTTTTCTTGCGTCCTATCTATTCCTCAAGCGGGACGCACACGTTGTGATACATCCTGTACACAAATGCGATAGGACCTCGTACAACGCGATTAGAAAATTGCTACCGCGTATGAGGCGATCTTAAAATTACTTTAAAACACTCCGTGTATCTACAGTTGGAGACAGAAATAAATAGCAATGTAGGTGACAATGAAGCTTTGTTCAATGTTGCTTGTTTGCAGACAAAATGGAAATATTAAGGTACTGCGCTGATACGAACGAAATTGTAGCAGTGTCTGGTTATGTAAACTTTAGCTGAGCTCTTGCCTGAACTGTCGCCGACTAAATCCACTTATATGAACATTTAACAATAATCATGTAAACGACAGAGACACGCGTTATGTGACACACTCTTATGACAGTCTGTAACGTTATTATGTATTTAACAGCGAATGTTTCGTGGAATCCTCTTATATGAATATGAGCTTCTGTTATGTGAACGAACAATCATAGATGGTGGGGAGAAATAGGTGGACTCCTATTATATGAACGACCTGGTTACACGAACCAGCTTGTCTCTCGACAGGTTCATGTAATCGTACTTCAACCGTAATTTCAATTATTTATTAAATAATCTATGTTCTATGAGACATAAGGCTTTATAATAAATAAAAGTTCAGTTTACGACGCTGCTACTGGTTCGATTAAACTTCATAAATACTTATTTCCACTATCTGTTCGCTTACATATTTTTCCTTCTAACTGCATATGTATTTACAAGTATATTACGCGCTTAAAAAATTCTCAAGTTATTCTCCAAGATTAGCTTCTGTAATAAATTCACGTTTACGGCTGCGACATTAAGTTTATTTTGAGCATGCATTAAGTTTAATGGTCAATTTCGTGTTGAACAAATGGTACGTAGGACGCGAGCCATCTCGCGAGAACCTAGCAGAATTTCACTCTATTCCGTTTATCAACGTGGAACGTTTATCGCGACAAGATTGCTTTTAAATCTGTACTTCTGATAAGACGAGGCCCAAGCTTCGGTTGAAAGGCGAGTAAATGCGCGAAGCGATACGCCTGCAATCTCGTGAAAATCAGTTATTAATGTTCATCTAGCTACGCAAATATTTATATTTAAGAAGATAACTCAGAACTGCATATCTTTCTTTCATTTTTTTATCTTTCTTATGACGATCTTTCTATGTTTGCTATACCGTAATACGTTATTCAGAGATATTCGTGTCTTCAAAATACACAGAAAAACAGAAGACTATGATTCCCCTAAAGATTTCTTTATTTATACCACGTATAAACCTGGAATTTTAATAATATGTATATATCGATTTGCGTAATATATTATTTTAAATATACAATTTAATCGTGTTTTATGAAAGCTATAATATTAAAACGTGCGTTTTATTGTAGCAACGCAATAGTTTTCCGTAATTTCCAAACACACACGTTACAGTTATATGCATATTACATGCAAATGGTATTATTTAAATACAAATATAAATAGTATGTGCGCAGGATAAGTCATTTTCTTAAAGACTGTTAGCTAATAATGCTATAAACAAAAATTACAGATTTTCATTATTATACGATACATATTTATATCAGCTTTTTATAACGTTTGTGAGTATTTATTCGAATAGAATTCCCACGCAGGAAATTGTTTCAGTACTGCTATTGATTACAATGATAATATCAGAGTATTAAAAGTTCCACAGTAGTATTTTCATTAGTTTTTCTTTTTACTACAGAGTTTTGGTATTTAATCAATACATAAGTAAAATTTAAAATATTTATAGTCACACATACTTTTACTTGTTTTATGTTTTTATTTTCTTTTCGTTGTTCTACATTTTTTACGATAGTAAAAAAAAATTCACTTAGAATTTCCAAGCGACAAAAAGTTTATAAACGAAACTTTTGTGCAGTGAAACTGAATAATAAAAGTTTGTAAATATGACAAACCATCTCAACAATTTATAAATGAACTCGCTATGTAAAGTAATTGTGAATGCAAATAAAATAATTTATCATTAATTAACACGAAATAACGGTATTTAATAAATATCTTTAAATATTTTCAGTTCCCTCGCTTTATTCTTATCTCTCTGGTCAAAAATTTAAATACGCAACGTTACTTATGATTTCTATCTACAAACGATAAAATTTATGTAAAAAGAGCAATTATTGGGCTATTATCGTAAAATTTCTTTCGAGGTTATCACCGATTACCATAAATATCGTTAGTCGCCATAGTCATTTACCATATACGTTACCTTTATTCCTTCCGGAGTGAAGAAATTTGGTCAACCAAGAAAAAGTAAACGGCGAATGTCTCGCTGAACGCGCTTTTCCGCTGAAAACCAGTCCCGCCTCATTAAAATTCATAAGTTCTATAACAGAAAAACAAATCTCTACTGACTGCTGGTAGGCTACTTCCTCCTATCGAACGATCAGGATTACATTGATTGCATCGAGTCTTCCACCGAAAGACGTATAAAACGAGACCAAAACAGGACAATACGATAGAGAAGCGAAGGACAAGGGACCAGGTTGAGTATCGAGGTCTTAATCAGAACGGGACCATTTATCTTCGTTGTTGCAGTGCTTGAACCAGGTGACATAAAACGGAGTGGAGCTTGATATGTATGTGCCTATACACGTATCCCACGTAACGATCGCGATATGAGCCCAGAAACTCCTACGGGAGGTGGCCTAGCTAGGTGAACCAGATGCGGCTCCCAACCGCGGCAATTCATCTTCGTTGCTTGCAATACCTGTTTCGCTTGTTTGTCTCCGAAGACGAATAACAGACAATGACCGTGCCTCGTCTCTGACGTTCGCTGACGTTCACTCTACTCTCTGCTTTAAATTTTCTCGCTTCTTTCCCTCGGTCTAACGCTTCAATGGTCGACACGACGTTCATATCTTCATTGCATTCTGTCTGCCAACTCAAGTGTCCTATTGTCAGCTACGATTGACTGCAGTGGTTGACGATTTTGTCGCACAGATTTTTCTTACCATCATTCGCCGAACTCTGTTTGCATTAGGCAAGTCCAGTTGAACTGACTAGGTCATTCAATCGCCAGTATAAGTATATATATTATTATAGATTTTATTGGAGCTGCTTCATATAGCATCCATTGAACCCATAAACGTTAGGCAACTATAGTTGAAGCGACCAAGTCGTTCAAGCAAAGATAAAAGGATGGACCGTTTCTTGAAGTTATTTCAACTTGGTTGACACCGTGTTTACACGGATGAATTTGAACGACTTAAGGTCGGCCAACTCAATCGTTCAACTAAAAGTTGTTTGATGTAAACGAGGTCTTAGAAGCCATTCTCTCCTCTGACAGTGTAATGGAAAGCAGAAAAGGAAGAAAAATGGAAGGTGACGCATCCTGGATAATACTTTCTATATGGTAGGTTTGTTCCTTATAGATGTTGGGACAGTGGAAGTCGAGTCAGAGGATACGTTTACGTAGATGGAGTGGCTAATACACCGACTGCCACGCGAATTTAATATATTTTGTTGTGGTAGCTGTGATAAACTGAAATATACTACACCATAACAATTAATTTTGAAAAAATTACATTATGTTGTACATTTGTATGTTATTATATCATTGCAAAAGGAATATTTGACTGCATTTGTATTATAGTATTTACATACTTTATTACGACAATGTTATCTGAGTTATTCACATTGTTGAAAATTTGTTAGTCCATAAAATTTGTCTTATCTTTATGACTCTAAAAGAATTTAATAAGGTGAATCACCGATGATTACCGTGACAGTCAACCTGAGAAATGGAAAGTTTTGAACATTTTGTATTGCTTCAGGTCCTTTTAATAGTTGATACTTTGATGGAAATGATACGACTCGACATTTTCTTATCTTAATTATTTCTAATTTGGCGCCCTTTCAAATTACACATACACACGTAGAAATTTACTTTAATTATTCCAAAGACAATTAAAATAACTTGAATCGAATGTACGTAGCAACTAATCGTGCCAAAAATCCAGATAATTTTCTCTAATTTAAATTTTTTAATCGAAGGCGAAAATAAAATTTGGCTGTTCTAAAGGATTAAAAGATTTATTGTATTACTCGGAAAAACAAGTTATCGATAATTTAAATTTTGAAATTTATTTTTCTCGTTATAGGTGTTCGTCCATCATTCTGAATATTTCTTTCTTTTTATATTACATTGTGGTGATTTTAATTGAAACATGAAGTACCATTTTCAATTTGTGCTTTATATCGTTGTGATTAATGGAAGGTAAACAATAAACGCCAAATTCTTTCATTCCATAAATTGATCATTTAATCAAATACATAATTAATAAAAATCATATTCAAATAAACGATTTGTTTTATGGAATTAACAGTATGTAGTAGAAAATTATGTAATTACATACGATCGAAAATTAATATAATTATATTTGAACTGTTTCAGGTAAGTTCACAGTAACTGCATCAATGTACGCGTACAGTCTTCCCCTGGTCTACGATACTATTTTGCATTTGACGATAATGATAAGTAAGTTTTTCTTTTTTTCTTGTAATTTCCTATTTAATCTATGTGTTAGTTATTTTCGAAAGAAAATTTAGATTAATCTTAAGTTGCATCTCGGATATTGATTTAACCGGAGATCTTACAATTAATGAAGAGATACTAAGAGAATAATAACGCATCTCCTGCTTCTATTACGAACGTAAATTTATAATATTTACGATGAAATTATAATTGATATTTCAGTAAGAAACATAAAAAAACAACTAATAATAGCTACTTTACTGTGAAAGTTATCAATACTAATAATTACCAAAGTTAAAATTATTAATGAATTTATTAATACCCATATTACTATATCCGTGCCATTATGCATTTCATAATAGTTCGTTAGTATTAAAATATATCGAAATGAAATGAAATTAGAATATGTTAAGTAGAATATTTCGATTAAACCAGAAGAAAACGAAATCAAGGTCGAAACAGATAAAATCAAGATAGTATCTACGATAGTTCCCACGAAAAATCAGGAAAAGTTACAGATTATTCGACCGCGAAACAATGTTTTCCTTTCAAGCTGATTCCTTTTGTTATAACTAGCGTACTTCGACTAAAATGTATCCGACATAAATGGTTCGAACATTTGTTTCAATTTAATTCGTATTACCGCACATTCGATCGAGTGAATTGTATTCGAATAAAAATTTGGACTCGCAAACAGCTTCAAACTTTGTATGTATATTTTTCAGTTGTTGCTTGTTTTATCGCTTCGAGAAATATCATACAGATTGATCTGACACGATTATGTCGCTTTTGAACGCCTTGAGCCATTTTTTCAGAGAAAACAATGTCTTGAGAAATTCAGAAACGTCAGTTGTATTCAGCGTGAGGTCTAAATTGCGTCAAGTCGAAACAGCGAAATATAAATACACTGACGACATTCGTTTAGTATCTTTTACTCATTGGTCGAAGTTATCGAGCGTTTATTCGCCAAATGATACATTGTCGAGACATTAGATCTCGTTACAGTAAAGCATAATGCTTGAAAATGTTACGCCTGCTTCACAATGAAACAATGATGTACTTTTATTTGCAAAGCCCAGTATAATCTGAAAAGCAATCGTGTTTCAACAGCCTTTTTGTTTGGTGGGCTCGCTCGTTTTTATACGCTTAATCAGCGATATTTTAACGCATTTAATTCTCCTTAGTGACGCTACCTGTTATTTATCATGCTTTTTCGGCTATATCTGCCCCCGATGTTTCATATTATTTTAGATTTATAGACTCTATTCTATCGGATTGTAAAACTTCCAGTATAAATAGGTTTCATTTTGTCGTGTTCAATTTTTTTGCGCCTCAACGAACTTGATTTATTAAGTATCGCTTAATTTTTCTCCTAGTTTTATTGGGACAGGACTAGAAATATCTTTAACTTTCATAATGTTTGTGTCAGTGCAGATAGAAACATGTGTTTAATAATTAATCTTCTCAAGAGAATATCTTCAAACAACTGTGTGTTGGTACGTGTATTTTAAAAATACGTTCACGGCCAGCCGGGGAAGTCTATGTACAGCTTTTAAATTTCAAATACTATAAAACATTTTTATCTTTGATATCAAAATTTGTATTGATCAATCTTACATATATACTTGAAAGAATATAGTTTATTATGTAAATAATTATAGAGAAGACCAGCAGCGTCCACGCAGAGAAATATATCAAAAGGAGATAAAAATATAGAAAGTATAATTTCATAAAAATGTCCGTGTATTATACGTCGATGAAACAATAAGAAGATAAATTTAACGTTGTATTAATATCTTCTGATGCTAGAGTCTTGGTAAAATACAGAAGTTTCGTAATTTCTGGTGTAATTCCATTTCAAAACTTTTGTCAGCAAATGCTTTATATTTCCTAGATCCTCCTGCGAATGTGTTAATATGTTAAGCAAATTCAAATTCATTTTCTGCTGTTATGCAAATATAATGTACACGATTCTCTGACAAAAGCGCGAGTTTGTGTAGGCGCTTGTGGCTGATTATACGTTAAAATACGAAATAAAGATGTTTATTGAGATAAGTAATTTTACTCCAACAGCTAAACCGCGAGAAACATTCCTTTTTGTGTAAAATACGAGTAAACAAGGAGATTCGAAATACCTTTTCTAAAATATCTTAGAATAATATCAGTGTCGGTGCATTTTACTCGAAAAATGGAATAAAAGAGAAATCTACGATGAATAATAACCTGTGAATAAATACCCATAATGATTACCAGTGACCAGAAAAAGAAATCTGATATCGATAATGACTTCTGGTAGCGTCAAAAAATTCCACCATTGATCATGGTCATCGGGTAGCCGAGAAACAATTTCGTCATCGATAATGGTTATCTATGGATAACAAACACACATAATGATTATTATTGATAGCCGAGAAGAAAATTTCGTCATCGTTAATGATTTGATGGTTTAATTAAATTAATCGGTTATGAGTAACCAAAAAACACTCTCATCGCTGATAATGTTTATTCGTAAGCAAATCCAATTTCTGTAATCGATAATAATTACTAGATAGCAAAAACAATTTCTTATTATGTATGATGATTATTCCAAACTAAAATCATTTAAATTAACAATAAGATACTAATTCTCGTATTACATATAGCCTTTTTCACTTGGCTCGTAGCTGGACTACGAGATTTTATGCAAATTCGTAGCTGCATGGATATAATAATTTAAAGAGTAATACGAAGAATCATCAAGAATCAGAATTTGACATACCTGTTGAATATTATAAAGACCACTGTACGCTGGATATTTTATATCCAGGTTTTGCATATCGTTTTATGGATTCTTGTATGTTTAAGTTTCTCACAACTGCATAGAAACGCGATCTTTAGTTGTAACTGTTATGATTACTGCTTTTATTTTATTTTTTCTTTTTTTTTTTTTTTTGTTTTTAAGGCACTTAAACAGATCTTAGAAAGTCTGATAAAAAGCAATCTTGGGAAATTAAGCGCAGCTAATGCGAAATAAATAGAATTCTTAGAAATCATTGAGAACAATGCCGAGGGAAGTCGGGGAGTTACGAAGAAAAACTTAACAAACCGCAGTGCAGCGCTGCCGCAACGCGTAACTGGAATTGTGATTCTATCGGAAACTTAATTACCGTTTAAATCGTAATTAAGACCGCGAACGTACGTTGAGGCCCGATGAATTTGTTCTTCTGCCTCGTTCTATTGTCGATAAATTGTTACGACGCTACGTGAACAGTGTCAACCTCTTCGTGTGCTTCGTCCGTTCGTTGGAAACGACTCTAACGAGACCGATTTATTTCAACCTTGTTAAAGAAAAAATTGCGCGTGCCAGGAACAGCACCGCGTACAGTAAAGCGAAACTATTTAGCAAATACAGCGATGGACAAAAGAAGCTTTGAAATTGCTATTTTATAAATGTCAATAACATTTTGTACTAAACGTTCTTTACCATATTAGGAACAGTAGTCAATGCTGAGATACTCTGTATTATATTTATTCATTACTTTTGTCAAACATAATTTTTTGTTTGTTTGTAAAATTCTTTTCGTACCACTTGTCTCTTAAATTTTCTTTTGCCCGCCATTGTACATGAAGTTCTATTCGCCAACAAAATTACAATTCATTTTCAAACATGTACGACCGCTCAAACACTTTTGCCACCTTGTAGACAGTACAGAGATATTGCTGTATATTTATCATCTTCTTATAAATAGAATCACCAAATAGTAAGCTTTCATTATTCGTCCCAAAATTGACCAACGATACATTGCTCTTCAATATACAATTTATCGATGTATTTACTGGTTTCCAATAAAATTTTAAAATCAAATATTACTGTTTAAATTAACGTGGATAGTCTTTTTACGAGTTTGTGAGAAACCTTCTGATTCGATTGCTAACTTGAGAGATATAATAATCTTTTTCAGAATGTTTAGTTGTAAATGTTATTTAAAAATTACTGTGCCATAATTTGTTTCTGTCCTGCGGTCGCCAATATTTCAATGCGAATCTATTAGTTTCTCGAAACCAATTGTATCATATTATACTAATAAACTAGTAATCTAATTATTATCTGTTGTTTACGGAGCTCACATCTCTAGGAGATTAAAGAGGAAACACCCATATGACCTAGTTTCGACATAAATGATCGATTAGTACCGTCATTACAAAGGTATGAATGTGTACAGCATATACATATGTATATGCATTGGTTTGCAATGGCATCTCGATGGAGATGACCAATTCACATGCTAGAAATCCCAACGGTTACATTAATCTAGCAAATTATGTCTACAGAAATAAATTGTATAGGAAAAATATGAGAAACAAGAATTATAATTAATTATCTGTTAATTTTCTAGTTATTCTTTTTCAAATGCCCACCGATCCAAATGTGCGCGATCTCACTGCGATAGTCGTGCGATTCTTACACGTTCCATTTCTTTGATCGTTTCACATCACAGACAGATCGAAGCTGCAGATTATTGATCGTCGATGTTGGCAATTTTTTCGCAATTTTTAATACGAAACTTTGCATAATTGGTAGTACCATTGATCCATACTCGAGCGATGTGACCACTAGCATAGTCGTCGCGGTTACCAGCAACATTTGGCATAGCTATTGCTATTCGATAGATGGCGACGAGGCTCTAATTAATTTTATCGACCAATGTGCACTACCTCGTTCAATTGTTGATCTACTGACTCGCCAGGTTTTGGCGCGCAGTATTTTTACCAACGGCAGATATTTACGCGCGTACAATAAAATTTGTCAAGCGTTTCAGCGCGTATCGCCTCTCGCGATAAATGGGAACGTGAAACGGTTGTCAAGTTGGAAATAAAAACGGTGGTTGCACAGCGAGTTCAGCGCCGGACCCAGTAGCATAATCGAACGCGCAGTAATCTTCTTTCAGAAGAGGTGTATAATTACAAGAAACGAGCAAGCCAGCTTGATTCGTTTATCGTTGGTTAATGCAGGTGAATGGTTGGCGCGTATTTATGGTTGTCGCGAGAACTCGTTCGTAATTATCTGTTTTCTGCGATATTACGATTGGAACGAGGCTCTGACGGCTGGAGACCCTCCGCGCGTTTCCTGCGACCGGCGAGAAAATATCGCGATTACGTAAGCGCGAAATAAATTCTGCAGCGCGCGTTCTGAATTGTAACTGAATAAATTTCAGCCGAGGAGAATTTAGCGGGTGCGTAGTAGCTAACGGGTGAAAATGTTTCATTATGAACGCGACTGTTATTTATCGTCTGTAAACTGGTGAATTGTAACGTTGATAATAATTTAAACGCGTGATCAACGTCCTGATGTAATCGCCATCCACGCATGGCCACTTCACCTTCCTGTTACCATTTCTTCACGATGCCATTTTTCATAATCCGTGGCAATTAAAACGCCACGCAACTTATCTGTTTTTCAGTATTCGTTTTCTCTTGTCCCTCCTTGTTGTTTCGGAAAAAATGTCCGAACATCTGCTCGTTTCAAATCAGATGTTTTTTAATTATACAATCACAAGGGAAACTGGCGTGTTTATAAATATGACCAAATTCCGTATCGTTGTTCGTTGAGATTCTCTAATTACTACGTGATTTTTCGTAAGCTCTAATCCTCGAACATGTTGCAAGTTTTAGCTTTCGATTTCGCCATTACAACGAGTACTCGCGCACAGAGTTGCCAATTCGAAGAAAGAAAAAGTTAGAGTGAAAGAAATTGCAAGGATATTTCTTCATTGTCATACTATTACGATATGGTAAAATTAATTTTAGTATGCAGTGGGTTATCAGCAAGGATGAGACAAGTTATGGTACACATTTTTAGCAAAACTTATAACAAAATATTCTGCAGAAGATATTTATTCCCAAACTTAATTTCTAAGGACAGATAAGAAAGGTTTACCTAAACTTACATTGTGACTAATTTAAACAATAATTTTTAAATCATGTTTCTAATATATTATCGATTAATTTTTAATAATTAATAAGATAAGTGTTGCTTTTGATAGTTATTTTTCCATTAATTTGTACATTTTACTAGGATTCGTTATTTTAATAGAGATTTCGATACATAAATCGATAACAACACGATTGTTCATTGGATATCACATACTCGTTGTTTTCAAATATTTTTACTTGCAAATAAGAGATTCAGGTAATTTTTTGTTTCGCCTATATCTATTTTAGATTCACCAGGTTAGTATTTTATTTTGTACGTATCTTTTTACGTTATACATGATTTAGGTTTTGAAACACATCCTTCTTTCAGCAGAGCGCAATTAGTATGACTGAATTTAATTTGGAGGCCAGATTTGTTCGTTAAACCGAGGTTTTCAACGCCTTCTGCCACTAAAAAATACGTTTTACGTTTATAATTATGAAATCATTAGATGATTCTCGTGTAATGCGAAGCAAATTCGATTGAAGTTACGATGAGTTGTTTGCTTCAGCTTTTCCTTTACTGCTGACGTTAAATTATTATTTGAATCAATCATGAAGCATTCTTAGTTGTCTTAAAGTTATCAGTCGTAGTTGCAATGTTCATCTATATTAATAGGAATGTCATTATCAATTTAAATTAGGGAATTTATTAACAGGGAATATGGTAATTAAGAAATTGGATACATGACGTTCGCACAAAACATCTGCTTGGAGTACTTTCGTGAGATTAGTGTAAGAAATATCAATAGTAAAATTTTCAATTAAAAATAAGAATGATAAACACACATGGATATTATTAATTTCAAATACGAGTTATATACATTACATTAAAATATTATAGAAATTTGATGGTAAGAATATTATAACAAAGAGTTGTAGATACATAACAACTTACACCATTGTAAAAGTTTAATTTGCTTTATAACGTTAATTAGAAAGACAAGTTGATATATGGCTTAATTAATGTACCATTTCATTTGACATTCCCTTTTAATTTCATTTAATTATTTGATCTTTGTTTTTGATAAAAGAAATAGACGTACATACGTTTCCACATGGGACAAGCCCAATTAGAATAAGTAACTTGTTGAATGGAGGTTCACGTAAATTACATGCAAAATTTAGAAAAATTGACTTAAAAATGTCAGTCAGATTTGCGATTAAACAAAAACGAATACAATACCTTCATTTAGTTTCTCAAATAAAAAGAAAATGGTGGAAATATTTGCAGTAGCTATTTAATTTAATGTTATTATACGCAAATATGGGATTTTTATTACAATTAGATGACGGATAAATAAATATCCGTGTAATATTCAAGGCGTTAAAAGAGAGGATCGAGGACTTGAAAAAAAGCTTACAGCACCCAGAAGGACGAAAAAGACGTCTAATCAACATAGGTACTGCAATCAATCCTTGCGACGTAAAGTCGATTTTTCTCATTCACTGATATTCCTTGTCACGAGTGAGTTTCGTCGTCGAACGTAAACAATGAGATTGATTCACAAGTATGTTGGCTCAAGGTTGTCAGCACGAACGACCCGTAATACGCAGATACGAGTTTCGTATTGCGATGGAAGCAGAACATATGGAATATTTATTATAGCAAAAAAGCTTTTCACTTCGCGTACCTTTGTGTTAATCTCTGTTTGTATATATTAGTAATAGTTCTGCTTTGAGAATCTTGAGCTAACGGACTTCTGAAACAATACCTTTGTTTACGTCGAACGAAGAAACTCGCTCACGAGGTGGAATGTTCATGAATGATATAAATATTGATTCTACTACGACTTTACTACGTCTTAGAATCTTGCATCCTTTTCTTCAACACTCTGTATAGTTGCGCTGATGGTCCCCTTGCGTAACTATTTATTTGTATGCAGCAATCTATTATTTCACAACAATATAACACGGAACAACTCAGGAGCTTGGTACAGTTTCAGTTCTCTTGTATTTGATAGATAACCAAGATGTCTTCTTGGATTTTCTGCCACGTGCGCGTAAGTTTTAATGTCGCGTACTGTGGCCTTCAAACAGCACGAATTATTTATTTATATTTTTACATAAGCTTCAAACCGGATAAGATTTTTATAATTTCCCAGTCATTTCTCAGATTTATCTTGCTTTCTGTATGTTTCTTAAAACGTTTTACCTCAAAAACCTTCACTTTTAGCATAAATATGCGCGTTTCGAATATTTACATTTTATGAATCTAGAGATTAAAAAAGGTTGTCAATTACACAACGAATGATGGTCGAAATAACTCGATCGTGCAGTCCTTAATAAAAATTAACTGGCTACAATTGTATTTGCGTCTTTTTCATCGATATTTGCGCAACCCGATTGTTTAGCTGAAATCGTGCAATTTCGCTGTATAACAATTCCTGTAATTAATGTTTCGCGTAATAAAATACGAAGGTACAATTCCCGGGATTAAAATCCCGATGAGTTTAACATTCCATAATTCATTATCGCCAAACGTCAGAAATATCCAATAAATAACATTATTCGGATCACATCACGGACGGGTCATAATAATTATTGCTCTCATTGAACTTTGTCTTTTCATCGTCACAACTTCATCAGCTTTGGCCGCTGCAACGGATTTTAATTATTACGCGCACCAGACAGACCTGTACATGTTCTTTTGTCCGCCGTGTGTATTATTTTGTTGTTTGGAACGAAACTATTATGTCCCCTTGTTTTTCATCGAACGAACACAGCCTGTTCTTCTTTCGTATTAATCATGCTACATTATCTTGCAGTAACAGGCGAGGCTCGAACGTGTGTTTCGTGTTTGCAAACGAAAAATGCTTGCACATGCTGTCACTATTACGTCCGTGCTATGCAACCTGCGATATTTGTTTTTAAAATTGCTTTAGTAAATTTCAAAAGATAAATCGTCTTGTAGAAGTAAAAATATGAAAGGTAAATACGAATATTACAAGATTAGAAATAGTATATTCTATAATAGTATATTAGATTATATAATAGTTTTTAGATTATATATAGATTATAATAGTATATTATTATAAATAGCAAATTCAGCTATTTAAATTTTTAAGCCTTAGAGGAACAGTTTAACGAATATAAAACGCTTCGGTTCAAACTTTTTAATTCGCACAGTTAAGTGGCTTCCGTTCGCGCAATTAATTTTGAATTTACAGGGTGTTCCGCGCAGTTAGAATCGGAGATATTTTTGAAACGCTTGCAGACAAAACAAAGTGTCGTGGAACGATATTAAATGGTTCCAAACGAAGTATACGTAACTTTGTATGTACTAACTTTATGTATTGCTATCGGTGCAATTACGAAATGAAGCTACGTCTTTCTTTTCAATTGCAACTTGTACCTCTGCGTGCGAAAGTATTAATCTATCTAGTTATGCTTGAAAATTGTTAGTTCTTAAAGAAGTTATTACGATGTGAGATTTATAAATATCATAGGACGTTTATATTCCAAGTAAACTGCAGACGATTATGGCATCTATGAAAAATTGTAATATTGAAAAATGCATAGAATTCGTACAAGTCAGAGAAATATATAAAACAGTCAAAGTTCAATATTCGTTACGATATTTCTTAAGTAAAATGTATCTCTGCGCAAGATGTAGCGTTTCTACCAATATTATCCGTCAGTTGTGTTTATAAACATATAAATTTGCACGATGATTGACAGTAGAATCACGAATGTTCACGTAGCATTAGAAATATCGCGTTCCAAATGCTTTTCCATTTTCTTATTCACTCTTGTTGCTTGTTAAAACTATCGATCAAGGTAAGGAAGATTTTAACCTGTTCCAAAATATTTTCCAGCAAAACTGTGATTTCCTTTATTCATACTTAAACGCTTGGAAATCTGTTTTCGCGGAAATTGAATGTACTTGCACTATTAGTTAAACGTTACACGATACTGGCACAATTTCAGATTAAAGTTGGCAGGAAATGAAATAAACAATTAATTCCATACCACGGAAACAATATCACGTGACTTAATTAAGTTAGTTACTAAATCTAAAATCGAAACCGCATATATGAGGTATATGTGAGGCAATGTATACGCTCCTTAAATTAATTTCAGACCATTGCGGTTTATGCATGGTGCAGGCAAACTATTAATAGTATTCAATGTAGTAGAAAATGACTTACTAAACGTTAATCTGTCATTTCCTGTGAATAATCTCTCGCCAAAGCAGATTGCTAATTTTACGACCTTAACGTTATTTATCCCTGTATTTTCACTTCTGTGATTCTTGTTACGCTTCTGGTTATATAATTTTTCTGCCTCTAGTTCGCCCGAGACGAATATAATCGACCGTGATTTATGTAATGAGTTGCTTGAATATTGATCTGTTTCAATCATTCGGTTCATTTGTAAGTCACTTTTAAACGGTCGGATTGAGTCATAAGATGCAAATAGGCGCTCCGACTGCAAGTTCTAAATTACCTGCTCGCCGTTATGACTTATGACTTTATGGCTTTGGAGTTGGCGTTGCTAGTGGTACGACAGCGAGAAAAAAGCTGTCAGCGAGTAGAGATCGAACGGTAGTAAAAGTTTTTGCGCGATTAAAACGAACAGAATAAAACGGTATATCGCACTAATTAGAAAACCTTGTAATTCCACTTTCATTAAAAACTGACGTTTTGACGCCCGGTGGCGAACAGGAGCGTGAACTACGTCGGTTTAAAAATTCTCTCCACTCTGGGAAAATCTCGCCGGTTTTAGAAAAAACGAACTTCCGTATCCGTCTAATACTAACATTGCACGCTGTAATCGCGCAAAACTCCAAGCTTCACTTCGCTCTACAATGCGGTGTGCTGTCTGCATCTGTTCGAACGCATAAATTTACGTGTCAGCAGTATTTCAACGGAATGATTCAAATTCTATTAACTGCATATTAACTGGCGTATTTGTGTATTGTTAACTTTGCACATTTATGTTGCACGTGTTGCACAATTCTGCAGTTAATACTTTGAAGTTATAGTTTAATTCGGATATGCTACAAAAGTATAAACATGTTTGCTGACTCTGTAAAACGTATTATATTTTTAATAAAGTCAGATAACCTCGTATATTTCTTAAAAAAATATATTTGATAATTTTTATGATTGCGGTTCTTCGGGCTTCCTACTTTGAACCTGAAATTTCACGACTACCCCGAAGCTTTGAAAACGTCGGAACAAAGCGCAACGTGTTATTAAAAATACGATGGAAACTGAAAGAATCGACGTATTTTATTGCTACGTGTTATTAGATGGCCGATAATCGACATAAAATTTTAAAGTGAGAATTTTTATGACGTCGGTTTTAATTTGGAAACACAAATGTGACTCGCTCTGGTAAAAAGGAGTTAGATGCGCAAAAATCGATTTTGACCTTTTTCTGCTTTTCATAAACGAAAATATGCTGTTTGCGACCAGACCAGCAACAAATTTCCAATAATTTTTTACCTCAGAATTCGCGATTACAGCGAACGTAGACACTTACTTGTTGCATTAACAAGAATTACAAAACGTGTTTAATTGATCGTACAAGCTTCAGTGTTTAAAAGTAACGTGCCGTATACATATACACACTTTGATCAGCCTTAAACGAAACTAAACACAGCTGAAAACGAAACAGACGAGCCGACTGCGTAACTTTAAAGAAATGCATAACTTTAAACGCGTTTATCTCGCAAAGTTATTTTCGCACGTTAACTTCTTTTTGCCAGAGCACGTCACAAATATGCAAATAGCTGCGGCAAACACGAATTATACTTTTATGTAAAGAGAAGAAACGTTTCTTCTCTTGCGTGTCTTAAAATGTTTAAAGTCGTTGAAGTTTAAAGACTTTTTTAATACTTGGACTGGCGAAATTCGCATTATGTAATGCCGTGAAAATTCCAAAATCGCGATAATCACTATAATATAACGCTAATAGCAAATAGAGTCTGTAATATTCTCGGCAATGAATATGTAAGTAACAAATCGTGCAATGGGAAATTTTACAGTTTCATAGCAGTGCGTTTAAAGTCGAATAATATTCGCAACAGAGAGCCGGGATATTATGAGCCTCGTGTAATTTGTAGCAAATATAACGTATTGTTTGTAAAAAAAAAAAAAAAAAAATTTCACGTTCTAATCACTGTGCCATAATCTACGAGATGTGAAATGATTTGTTTCGGGGGCAATTGATTACAGGAAAAGAAAAGTAGGTCAGTGATATAAGAATATTAGTCGAAGGAGACAGTTATGAATGAAAATGAAACGAAGAAAGATTCAGCAGCGATGGGCGCGATTGAGAATTCATGGAAAACTTTTTTTCTGTCGAAACTAATTTTCTTAAATTTGAAAATAATAAGCTGATGTCCAATAACTCGCTACGATATATTACCGTACTGAGAATTGAATTTCAGAAAAGTTATTCGAATATCTGCGATATAATACGTGCTTGTGTAATTGTTTTACGTAAAGCGTCGTAAAAAAATTGATGACTTGCTTCGAACAGCGTTAGCAAGCGTTAAAACATATTTCTTTTAAAGGTCTGCACATCATTTTTTATCGTAACGAATCGATTTATTAATTTACAAATATAGATTTATTTAGCATTAAAGCATGATTAATACCAGAACGAGGTTAATTATCACAACGTGCGTAATAAATCTAAATTACCAATACAAATTTAACGAACAATAGATAATCGTATTGTCGTTTAAAAATTAACACCCGCAATACATTTTGTACCTACATTTTACACAAACTATTCACACTATTAATTCCTAGCGTTTTTTTTTCGTACATGGTAGATCTGCTTGAATAAAGTTCCATTATTTTTTATACCCAATACAATCAATTACTGCTATATCCAATAATTTTCTATTCCACGCGATGACCCGAATAGATTTTTTTTACCTTACCGTGGTTTTCGCGTAGTGACGAAACCATACACGGTTTTTACGCTGATAGTTACCTTTTTTTTTTTTTTTTGTCATATTACACGACAGGGGTTTCAACAAACGACATCCATAAAAAGCGCAACGCAGAAAGATATAAAATATAATGTTACAAAAATTACATACACGCGTTATACGTATCCACATGAAGTCAGAAAAATAATAGGCTTAATATCGTATTATAATAATGTCCGTAAGTCAATGTCCTTGGCGGTGAGGAAATTGAAGAGTGCTTGTAGAAAACATTGTAAGTGGCAAGAAACAAGTTTTCCAGGGGGCAAAGAAAACTTATGGAAATTCACGAAGAAGAAAATTATATCTATAGGAAAGTCTGTAGATTTATGCCACCTCTTAGTTGTAAAGAAAACTCGATGTTCCATTCATTTAGGTAAATGGCATCGACAGAAGCCAAGAAACTATTAACTAGTGTTTATTGGCACTTATACTTTTCTCTATAGAGACGACGTTATGACACCATCTTCTAGCGTTATTAATAACCGTTTACAAAGAGAAGTTGCATTTTAATTTTATACCACAGTATTCTCACTAACATGTTGAGCATTTTATAATAAAATATCAACATTTTTCACTGTTCTATTAATAAGTAGCTTAATTTCTGACGTAATTTTATTTCAACACTTTCTCCAGTTAAACGTTTGAATTTTTTAAATTCCTTTTAGAAATAATAATTCGAAGAATAATGAAAAATAATTTGAAGAATGAATAATAATTATATTGATATTGAGGATAAATAATTCCGTGACAGATTGCGTTTTGAATTTCGTTGGCAAATCAGACGCACAAGATTTATTAGCTCTATATAGACATTCGTGACTGTAAGTAGATTTTGCTATCTCCATCGCATCTTGACATAGCAATCGCAATTATGTGCATATAATTTCCCTAAAACATTCCTTATAGGAATTAAAACTTGAACTATGTTTGGTCGAAATGAATTAGGAAGTTTGCTGATTGACGACACGGGAATCCACGAATAACGAGATTAGATACAAAAATACAAGGTGTCTCGTTTTAATCGATCCACGCAAATACAGTAGAAGACAAAAGAAAATTTAAAGGACATGCAGCGCCAAGAAACAAGAAGATAATTTTAAATGAAAAAAGAGATATTATTCGTCTCCAGAATAGATTGTTATCCACGTGGTAAAAAATGTTCAGTACAAAGATATTATTAATGCAGATTAATTATTGTACACAAGTACGAATCTTAAACTTTCTTTCGCCCCCTTTCTTTTGCATCAAACGGCGTATAAGAAAATGTACAGTTCCATTTGAAAAAGCAAAGGTCATCTTGAAACGCCTTCACTCAAACAAATCTACTGATTATCATAAGACGTCTCCCTTGAAACAGAGCAAGTTTCATTTCAAATATTCCTTCGAATAACGTTCAGCTTGGAACAGCAGTCCTTATCTCAGGACTTAAGTGAAAATTTAAGCCCGTAACGTGGCAAATACGTAAAACTAAAACACTCGTGTCAGCACCTCAACAGCTTTGCTGCAGGAAAGAGATTCGATGCAAGACAAACAAACAAGTACTCGTAGTAAATATTTCTTATTCGAGTAATACGGTAACACCTAGCATGTGTGAGACTTCGTGTCCTCCTGCAAAATCCGCTCACCACATGTTAAGAACTGCTTGACGTAAGAAATATTTTGCGTGGGTCGATCAGAGTGAGACGCTCTGTACAGCATGAATATTAATTAATTCGTTTCACATACACGTTGTACAACTCCATCGAGCCACTTGTTTCATAACACAATAGGATCCGTCGAAAGTGTTCTATAGCAAACGTTGTACGACATGCTCCGAGCACGTTCAACACTTGAGAAGTTCGCGCCACTCGAGGTAGCATTTCGTCGAGGCCCGGTAAAAACTTGAAGCTTATTCGAGATCTGACAGATTTACCGCCCTCGGTCTACTGGCATTCGCGTTAATTGCGAGGTTTCACCCCCTGTTCCGTGTTGCGTCGATGGTTACAAACTTCACAGCGGCGTAACTTTGCCTTCGCCGACGATTTCATGGCCCTCGTCCCCTTCCCTCGCTGTCGTAGCGGCAGCTGACTTAGTCTCGTTGAAGAGAACAAGTCATAAAACAGCGTGACAGGTTTCATTCGACTGATCGACATTGGCCTTCGTCGATGCTGCGCTGCTCCTTTTTGGCAGCCACGATTCGCGCATTGCCGCAAGCCAATTGCTTTTTTATCGACTCCTTTTCACAGAGCGAAAGTGTATCGATCAGACGATTACGAGTGGTCCGATTTGTCTTTGACGACGCGTGTGGCCTTATTGTAGTATTTGATGGAATCACGAGTTGATGTTTTTACCTAGGGAATAGATGGAGCAAATTAAAGTTACTCGAGTCAGCCGGGTTTCAACAGTGTAAAAGTCAATCTTGAACTTTGTACGGAAGAGACAAACTTTTGTGCGTTACCCAGACACTGTTAGTCTTTAATGCGCTAACGAAATAATGAGAATATGCTGCGTACTTTGATCCCAACGAGAAAGTGCTTATGACAGCTTGTGGAAGGATTGTTTAAATCATCGAGGAAATGTTAGACAAGTAAGAACTTGATAAGGAAATGATAAAACATGGTTACGAAAAGTAAAATACTGTAGATATGATGTTGAACTTTGATACGTTATAAGTGAAATGAGAATATTAACAACATGAACGAACTTTTTATCTTCTGACGACGACTTGTAAGTTTTATTCTCATGAAAAACTAGGTTCAGCTGTTAATATACGGAATATATTTTTCTATTTGTCAAGCTAGGAATAATGACGCAAGTTGTTTGCTACTAAATGTTCAATCTCGATCAAAAAAATTGTTCAGAAATTATAAGGCGAATTACTTGGCTTGATTGAAATATCTCTATCTTATTCTTTATGCGTCATGTAATAAATACAATTTGCGTAGAATAAAGTATAGTGACTCTGTTTCTCTGTTACTTGCTAAGAAATATCTTTTTCACTTGGTTTGAAAATGATTTTCTTCTTTGAATTATGTATTTTTCTCGTTCGTCGCAATATCTGTATTTACTCAAATTACATAGAATGATATCATATTTCAAAAAAGTAGTACCAATAGATTTTTATCAGTATCTACGTTATTATTTTGTTTTCTTATAGACTCTCGATGCTTTTCATTCGCTCGATAAATATCATTGTCAATTAGTCAAGTAAAAGTAGTTTTTGTGAGTTATTTTATACTTGTTTACTTCACTAGAAGTCACTCATTTTGTGAATTTAATAATAAGATAATTTAAAAAATGACTTTAATAGTCTAAATAATAAAAAAATATGAGTTTTGTCTTTGATAAACTGAATGATTTAAAATATGAGTTTTATCTTAATAAACTAAATGGTTTGAAAGATTGCTTTTATCTTTAATAAACAGAATGATTCAAAAAGCGAGTCTTATCTTAAACAAATTAGATACATTGTTTAAGAAATGAGTTTTTTCTTAATAAACTTAATGACTTAAAAAATGGATGTTTTCTTTAATAAAGAAAATAATTTAAAAAACGAGTTCTATCTTTGATAAACCAGAAATTTATCTTTACATGATTTCGTATATTATAAAATGTGGAAATAGCTTTCACATATTTCATATTATTCCACTTATCGCTCAAATTTTTTTACAAAGAAACCAGCGAAATGAGCACGTAAAGACTACAGATACAATATGATCGTAAGGATACGTTATATTGAATATTTCCAATGAAAATAATCGCTTCCGGAACGTTACAGAAAAATAACAAGTGGAGAAAGCAGCCGTGATTTTTCTGCTTATATCAGTGGATATATGCGCGGCGGAATTCGAATATCTAAGAGTTGAAATCAGAAACTTGCGCTGTTTCTGAGATTCGTCCGGCTATTTTCGTGATTTTGACGATGCAATTGCCGTGGAGTGTGCTTTTCGTGAAAATCCACATGCCGAATTTTATTGGAATTGGCAAACGATCGCGACTGCGTTTCGATATCGTTCCGCAATTTATAAATCGAGTGGAAAATGGCATCGTTGCGAATAAAAGTTCCTCGACGAATTTCCCAACGAAAGTAAAGAGTATCTACAGAAAATTTAGTGTAATCTTGTCGCTTGGTAGAATCATACGATGCGTTTATTGGTAATTTCCATTCCTCTCCTCGCGTTATTCGAGTTGTAGTCGCAATAAATAGCATGAAAATATTTTATGTATCGTGTTTTTTATGTTCTTTGACAATTGTATCTTTCGTGAAGAATCAAAATCGACGCTTGTGATCAGACAGAATTATACTAGCGTACGTTTCTCGTTCATAATATCGTAACACGTAAATGTGAACAGTTGCAAGATATGTCTTTACAGTCACTCTTTGGTCACGTATAAGACGACTTTAAAACTGCCCAGTCTTGAAAATATTCTGAAAAATTGGAAAATTTTTTAAAATTTAGCTCATAAAAACTTAGATACGAAATTTCGTTAGAAACTTCGAAACTTTTGATCTTATCGACATCAAAAACATCCTTTCCCATTACTGACTCTTCCTTGAACCTACAAGATATTAATATATATGTCTTTTGTAAATTTAGTGAATTTATGGGGTATAAAAGCTATTCGTTATCCTTTTAAATACACGTGTAAGTTGGATCAGTAGGAAATTTTATACCGCGACTTTATCCAACTTCCTTCTGCCAATAATTTGAATTTAAGAAGAGTACGTACATCGTGCGACTGTATATTATTTTCGGAATTACAAGCCACACTAATGAATCCATAAATTTGAATCACGATTCGCAAATTGTCACATAAAATTTGCCTAAAGGCCTTCACCAACAATAACGTCTCATTAAACTTCTACTTACGGTTATTGTGCACGTCGTTGCAAAAATATAATACTTTATAACCGCTGTATCATAATAATTGACGACACTAAATCACACGTCAGCATGTTTTCCACTCAACTTTCTTACGTAAATTATATATTACATATTGCGGCCACTTGTCGCTCGGTGCTTTCCATTTTGTAGGAGCTTGTACGTAGCAACGTTTCGCTCGCAAGGTGCACGTCGCCAAAAAGCAAAAGTTACAAGCAACGCTCTGACCATGGATCGCACAGTCTGTGGCTACTTGAATCTGCACGCATGCAAACCGATGCAACACCTATACGCGCGTACACTAGTGCACTCTCGATACGAAATATCTGGATAATTAATCGACCACCAGGTGCACAAGCCCGTGGTTACACCTATGGTACACCGTAAAACTTTCACGAATACATACACACTGACGTCGAACCGGTACATTTAGTACGGAATATCATACTTTTTACATATGACAGTACAGTTGTATGAGCAGTACAGCTGTAGCATACTCGATAATTCTTTTATTTTCTAGTAATTTGTCGATTAAGGCGTAAAGGATCAGACTCGAGCATTCGAAATACGACGATACATTTGAACGAAATATTAGGTTGTCCGAAATGTTTCTTTCGTTTTATAAGGAAATAATAGACGTGCAATGTTTTTTGTTTTATACTAGTTTATTGAATTATGCACGAATATCATAATAGAAATAGAACGAAATGGATCACACCTAATTCCGATAAAATAATATAAAACGGAAATTGTTGTTTATCTATTGTCATCTTATGAAACGAAAGAAACTTTTCGGACAACCTAATACATTTATTTGAAATACGATAAATGTAACAAATTGGAATACAATAAATGTAACGAATTGGAACAACGAATACCTTTCTGTGATTTCGGGTTTATGACGCATCGACACCTGGCTCGTTGGCGACAATTTCCATTTGGTATCTTTTGGATAAATTTCGTGGTAGACGTGGCTTTTTTTGTGGTAATTTAGTGTGATTTAGCGTAAGGTAATTTCTTTGATGTGGTCCTTTGATATCTAGACGGTGTTTCGATTCAATTTGTACTCGAGTTTTTCTTTTATTTAGAAGCGATCAATTTATTAATTTATCAATTTATGTCGGCTCTCACGAGGGTTGATGGATGTCGTGCTTTTGACGAAACGCAGCACATAACGCGATATTATTATTGTTTTATTTATTTTAACATAGAAAAGATAGCTTCGCTTTATGTGCAATTCGGATGAACCATCATGAAATAATTTCTTATTTGAGCTAATTGTAATACACTAATCTGTGTAGATACTTATCTGTTTTTTTACTCGAATTAACTAACTTCTGTTTGATCACAGTAAACCATAATTAACTTGGATTCCGTGATCGTTAAACGTAATGTAATCACGCTTGCCCTTGAAATTATTCTTGCTAGAAATATTTCGTCACAGACTCATTCATATTGCATGCCATGTAATCATTCCGTGATTATGTCAGTCAAGGTCGTTTCACATAAAAACAATCTCCGCACAGGGGCAGATGATGGAAGTATATCATTATATTTAACAGAATCTTCCTTTATCTTTGCGTAATCTTGCAGAATTTCTACTTCTCTACGAATTATTCTTTCTAACGCAGTTCAAAGTGTCGATATAAAAGCACCAGAAAATATTTATCTAATCATCGAAACAAAATAAAAGATTACTTCGTCTTATAAAAATTGTTTCATGTTGAAATAAATCTGTTCCCTAATAATCTTGTTCCCTAATAACGTACGCTTAAATAATCCAAACAATCATTGTTCAAACATATTATTAGGTCGTCCGGAAAGTGTCTTTCCTTCGCAGACCTGTTTTTTTTACAACAATGCACCTTCACACAAACGTGAAACCAAGTCTGCGAAACGTCGTGGAAAATGGATCGTACGTAATTCGAGAAAATAATATAAAACAAAAAACGTAGTGCGTCTATTATTTCTTGATAAAGCGAAAGGAACTTTTCGGACAACCTAATGCATATTCGAACAATGCCAGGGTATTCCGTGTTCGCTCGACAATTCTTCGATCTTCTACTAAATTATCGATCAAAGTGGAAAGTATGGCGGAGTTCGATTAATTCGTTAGTTTCACCGCGGAGCAATGGCGCAGATGTTTAGCTTACAGTTCGTGAGCGTGGTTAGTTATTTCTTGCTTAATCACGGCAATCCTTTGTTTTTGTGGGAAATAACCTGCGCAGAGAATCGCGCTTCAATCGAAGTAGATCAGGAACGTGGAAGTGGTGCACGGTAATCGATCTGACTTGTTTCGTTGCTGCACAGACTCGTTAAAACGCTACGATCGGTGGAACACTTGCATAAGAAAGTTGGCCGATGTCTTCTTCGTTTATGATTTGCATTCTTCCTCGAGCTTACAATTACTTTGCATTAACAGCATCGCCACTGATATACAAGAGGAGTAGGTATAACGTTGGATAAAAGCTTCGTGTTTTTCGTTTTTAATAGATTCTTCGAACATTTCTTACGATCTAGAAACTTTATAATGCATGTAAGTAGCTGCACTGCCGTTCAGAACTATCCGCACACTTTCGTCTATTTGCGGTGTAACGGTATTTGAATTTGATCAAAGTGTAGAAATTAACGGTGAATTAGTAATTAGAACCACCACTTGTTACTTTTTGTCGAATTAACGGACTATAAATTTGAATTTTTCCTTGGAACACAGCGATTATTTCTTTTCTATGCCAATATATCGTTACTTAATCGTTCAGTTTCATCGGTTAATTCAGTTCAAACGAACAATCTTAATCTGACTTACAGATAAAAAGCTTGCCAAGTAACAAAATAGCTGTACGAGGTTTGACAAACGTTTTACTTCCCCATGTAGATTTTTAAAAATGAACCTAATTGCTTTATAATATTTTAGAACCCAGCTTCATGTTTCAAATATATATTTTTGTGTTTATTAGCATACGTTACGATTATAAGTTTAATCATTTCTAGATATAGAGTATATTGGGTATAGCTTTGCAATTAAAATACATTTTTAACAACAAGTGTCTGGATGCTTTTGAACAATGTTTTAGCTTATCGCATTTCGCTGTCATTCATACACTGTTCATCTCTAGTTTTTAATCTTCCCGCGGTCTTCGAATGTTTTACATTTCCATCTTGCTTTAGTTTCAGCTGACAAAAGGACTTGCGATATTTGGTATTTCGAATGATTGGTACACATTTGACGAATCAGTAAACGATTCTTTCACATTTTCCTGGAATTTAAGCGATATCATCCTAATTCGATGCAAAGTAGATGATCCAAAGGACGCAGCAGAGTTACGATACTATGGATTGACTACAGAGATGATTTACATTGAAGCAGAATTCGAAGTTACGAGATACGAATTGTTTGACGTTCATTGTAAATATAATTAACAGTGTTTGCTTGTAACTGAATCAGTTAAATAGCAAGGAATATGGTAGCTGCAAGGACCGGCATAACGATACCCCATCTAATTTAATTTCCAAAATGCCCGGAAGCAAGCTAGCTCGAACGGCTGTTCCACGAGCGAACTTTGAAACTGTCATTAAAATTTAACAGAAAATCTACCTTCTGCGCCAACGGCAACGTCGATATATGTACATAGATCTTGATGTCTGTCGCGTAGGCAAACTAGTTACTATTACTAAAACTTTATCATTTACGATCGTAATTAATTTATTTAATTAATCTTTTCTTTCGAATAATAGAACTACCGTGAGCTGGTTATGTAGAGGTTTATGTGTAGAGGATGGTTAATCGGTGACGTTTAATGGACGAGATTGCTCGTTGTTGAAACCATCGAATATATTTAAAATGATAAATTAGTATACAGATAATGTTGGCAAAGACGCTCGTACTAACTGATTCGCTAAGACAGTGTATAAGTCGTAAAATAGGATCGCTAATGACTCGTTAATTAGATCGCTGATAATTCGTTGATAACTGATCGACAACTGACTGTAACTCATTTCCTTGCGATCTCGTCCGCTTATTTATACTGGTCGGGGCAGAGTCGGAAAATTCAAATTCGTCTTTGTTCGACGGTTGCACGTAGCGCCGACATTGTTTTGCTCGGAGTTTATTTATTCTTACATTACGCGTATCCTAACGATCTTGATACTCCGAGGTAAAACAACAACATGATTTGATTTGCCCTCTAACTCATGTGCCGCTACAGTTATATCGTTCACAAAATAATACATTTACCATGTGTATACGTGTCGAAGATGAAAGGACGTCGGGGCCTTTCTTTTGGAACGTTTGGGAAGGTCCCCAATACTTTAGTCCAGACTTTTTATTATAGCTGTACTTAAATAATAAAACTGAGAAATAGTTGTTTATGATTTAATCCGAGTATGAGTGCCTGAGATTTATAACAGTAGGCTTGGGCTCGAAGTGACGCAACGGGTCGCTGAACGTAGCCACGGTCACGGGAGGGACGTGTACCTAACAGAGGTATGGAGTAATTAAATAGCTCTCCTTAAAAACAAAGATTGACCCGAGAGGTACGGAGAGGAGTATATAAGGGCAGTTCCACTTGGACTGGAGTGCAGTTCATTCAGTTAAGTTCTACTTGTACGTTGAGTCAGACCAGAATCGCGTATCACATCGCATTCGTCATCCCGTTGTCCGTGGTTTTGTTATCGAACCTAAATTCATTGTCATCGACATCTCGATCACCCAATCGCCGTTATTACTTGTTACACTCTGTAATAGTCACATTTGTATCAGTAAATATCATCTATAGTACATCACAACGATGGCCAATTCACGTGAAGATTCATTATACGCCCCTAACTCTAATGATAACCCGACATATACAGGGTGGTTGGTAACTGGTGGTACAAGCGGAAAGGGGGTGATTCTACGTGAAAAAAGAAGTCGAAAATATAGAATAAAAATTTTTCGTTTGAGGCTTTGTTTTCGAGAAAATCGACTTTGAATTTTCGCTCGGTACACGTGCACTTTATCGCGTCTCGTTATAACGGATCTCACTGTAGATCGTTGTCTCGATGGAAAAATTTAAAAAAAAAAGGAAAATAAAAATTTTATTCTATATTTTCGACTTCTTTTTTCACGTAGAATCACCCCCTTTCCACTTGTACCACCAGTTACCAACCACCCTGTATATGTCGAGTTATCATTGGGTTGGGGGCGTTTTAACGAATCTTCATTTGGACTAGCCATTGTTATATAATATAGATGACATTTAATGGTACAAATATGGTTATTACAGAATTTGACAATTAACCGTGGCAATTAGATACTCGAGATGCTAATGACAATATTCTTAGGTTCAATAATACACGGTCAACAGGATGGCAAATGCGCTTCTTCTCCAAAGCTCAAGTGAAACTGAACTTACTTGTCCACAGTCCAAGTGGAACTCTCTCATGTACTTTTCTCTGTACCTCTCTGTACCCCTCGGATCAACTATATTTATAATCCTGCCCGTGGCTTGTTTGTTAATACAGCGTGTGTCCCTCGATATTGGTACTTCTTCTGTTAAGTAAAAACGTTCATTCCATGACCGTTGCTGCGTGTAGCGACCAGATATGTCACTTCGAGCCCAAGCCTACTGTCATAAATCTCGAGCAAACATAATCAGATTAAATCATAAGCGACTACTTCTAAGTTTTATTATTTAAGTACAGTTATAATAAAAAGTCTAGGCTAAAGTATTGTGGGGCCAAAAATTCCAAAAGAAAGGTCCCGATGTCCTTTCATCTCTAACATATATATATATATATTTATTTATTTCTAATAATTAGATCGTGGACATTTATAGAAATTCGTGTTTTTGTGAAAATATTGAAAAATGGAACGTATTGTAGATAGAGGATTATATCAGGTACCTGTTAAATATTATAGTTATTTGCATTCTATGCTTCTTGTATCTTCGAATTTCCAATAAAATAAAAATAAATAAATAAAATTTCACAGTGTACCAATGAATACTTTAAAGAGAAGGTTTTTTATTATTGTTTGAAGTAAAAATATTACGTTTTCACTAGAGAAACACTATCTTGTATGTGTATTTTATATTCATGTTTGCGTAAATTGTCAGTACCGAGCTAAGATTTGGATTGAGAACTACATAAAATCCTTCTCTTAATCTTTTAAACTACGTTTAATCTCAGTATCAAAAGAAAGATAAAGAAGAGCTTCATCTATTTAACAAGATCCAGTTTTCTCGGTATGGCGAGAAACATTCTAAGAAACTAAATTTCTTCTTACATATTTTATCTGTATTTAAACAAAATCTACGTACGAGTGAAAAGAGAAAGAAAACGAAAAATCGATTAAGAAGTTATGGCTGTGATCGTGTTCAAGTATCGAAATATATCCCTTTCGATTGATTCGAAGCTTTTTCCGTATGCACGACTAAACTTCGTACCGGGAAAGAAAAGCAAAGAAAAGAAAGAGAATAAAGGACTTGGGGAAAAAGGTCAATGGGTCACTGCAGAGAGAGCTTTTTCTCGAGATTTAAATGTTACCGGATATTAAACTGGTTGGACGGAATAACCTTGCTCTTGGAAAATGTCAAATCGTTTGATTTTAATACCATGCCACTGTCACTTCCAAACAGTTTCTTTCGTATACTTCTCGATTATTATTCAGTCGACCGCGAAATTCTTTTCGACTGTTCCTCCAAAGGCTCCGACTATTCTTTGTGAGAAACTTCTTAAAAGTCATATTAAATCTTGCTACTGAACCTTCTCGGACCATCATCTTCTCCGTTTTCCTACTTGTTATTCATGTCGGACGTTTATAAAAATTAAGCATCACTTGGAAGAAAAGCAAGTAAATCGCTGCACGGCGTTGAGGAACTGAAAGATTTCCGAACAACGACAGAGGAAACGAATGGATCTTGAGTCATTTAACTGTACTCGCGCGAAGGATTCTCGCGTAAAATAAAGAGCAAGGTGATTAATTGAGAAAATACGCTCGTGTTTTAATTGGACTAAATCGTTGTCGTAAGAATCTCTTGCTAATTATTTTATATTCAGAACGATAGAATCCAAGAAATATGTATTGACCGACGAAAGAAAGTTTATAAGATGAGAAATGTCTAAAGACATCGTAATTTCACAAAATGAATTTATATTTAATTATGAGGATACTGTGTCTCCGGTTAAAGGCAACTTCCGCTTTTCCCGCACAAGCACCAAACGAAATGAAATTTAAGGAACATTTCCGTCCCATTTTAGTTTGCACATTTACGATGAAATAAATAATCGAAGATTCAACGCTTTTCCATTGAACATAGATAAATTTGGGAAAGAATTTGGAAAAGAAAAAAAGACACGCATACAAAAACACGTTGCAGATTTTGGCCAGCATTTTTACATTCATAGAGTAGATAAGAGCAATGAATAAATATAATAGAAAGACTAAAGCTAAAAGAAGGCCATAGCTCCTTCGTGTTTCATGACATGAAAAACGTTCATGGCACAGTTTGAATGGCCTCGATGAAGCAATATCCTGAAAAACCAAATTTTTCTTATCCGATCATATTTTCCGTGTTTTTCCAGGTCATTGGTATGTTTTATGTGGGAAACGTGTAGTATGTTTTTCTATTGCGTCTGTATATGTATACGGCGAGTAAAAAGATACGCTTGGGTATGCCTGAATCATGAAGTTCAGATGACCTTGAAAAGCAACAATGTGATGAAACTGCTGCGGTGATACGCGAACTTGCTGCGTATGTCGTAGTTGTAAATGATCAAAGTGATGTCCGCCGCCAGCTGTACGCTTGATGACACGAGTAAATACAGATTGCTCTGCTCTTTTTATCGTTTCCGGTGGGATAGCGTCACAACAGCTAATTATAAGGTTCGTCGTGTATTTTGGAGTACAGTAGAATTTCCAGTAACCGAATTAATAGAATTTTCAGGTAACGCGCATCTTTTCTTCCGGCTATTATTCTATATTTCAAAAAGAATGATAACGTTTTTTACATTTATTTATGGATTTCGTATCTTTTCTATCGCTAAATCTTTGTTAACGCGTTCAGCTACGTTGAGTCATATTTTGTTCGTGACTCGCATCATCCGCGTCCTGCAACGCCACAATCGCATCGAAATAACAAGACACGCCAAATTCATCGTTACTTCTCAGCACTTAGAACGTTGGTAACGATATTTATTCAAATTTCGAAACTTCTCCGTCTAGTACAAATTGAAATATTCGTATATTTATTGTCGATTATGGGAATAAAATTATGATTCATTATGGAAACTGTAATTATGCAGCGTAGCCTAGTCATTTATTTCCCAAATCCATTAAAGCTTTTCTACTTCTCGATACAGCCGAATAATTTTTAACTATTAACTACTAACCGTCTTCTGATATCATTAATCGTGGATCTACTAAGGTTGAAGATTTTACCAATTTTCCCAGCACTGGCACGCTCTTTTCTAGTTTTTGAAATCAGCTTATATCGTTTATAAATATTATATACTCACTTGTACAAGCTTCACATTAGAAAAATATGAAATTGTAGAGACATCTAAATATAGTAAAACTGACGCTGCAGGTCCCGATGTAATACAAAAGTTACTAAAACTCATAGTGTGTCAATACCAAATTTTCTTCCTCTTTCCTAATTAAGATTCAATACACCAGGCTCATTAGCGACACTATGAGAAGGGGGGGGGCGATGCCACGTGCTATTTTACATTACACTATTCCATCAAACAGTCCGGTTTTCTTTATAAATGTTAAGAAAAATCCTGACTTTTTCCATCTTCCAATTTATCCTTCAGAAGGGGTACTAATGCGCGTTCTTCGCGGATCCGCCACTATATCTCGTGTAATTTCATCGCTTTACTTGGAATAAGCAGAAGATGCCTCGCTGGAATACGCTCGCTAAATAGCTTGTTTCGTCGAAATCGACTGACAACCATGACTATGATATACTCGTTCCTTTATTTAAATGATGCATTTACATAAGCTGTTAATGTACATACGTCTGAAGCTCACGTTGCAAAGGGATCAAGACGTTCCACGTGCGTATCGCGTACGTGTCGTTTGCTTCGAGTATTTGTTTTCTTCCTTGCTGCTCGTTTAATCTACGCAGTTTATTGCACCAGTGGCGTGATGTTGACTGGCTTTTATATGGCGAATATAGTACGCGGCTATGAATAATCGATGCGCATTTGTGAATGATAGATCGAGTTAGATTACGAAGCTGCGTAACGTGATAACGGAACTACACTGGTTGGCAAAAAGACAGCGTACGCAGACTATTATTAAGTTATAAGTTCTCATATACTTACTCAACATTTTTCACATTTTTTTCATCAATGTTACTTCATGCAACGTACACAGGGTGTCCCAGTTTTCTCCCGTAAAACTTCACCAGAATATTCTATGAATAAAAATAAGAAAAATGAATATTATGTAAACGTGGACTCTTACAAATTCTTTATTTAAAAAGTTAGAATAAAAATACGAAATGACAATGGACTGCTATCTTGCTCTGTACCGCATAACGATAGATTCTGGGTTCGCGTTATTTTATTTTCCATGTTTCTCCTATGTAATTTGTCTGTGGAGAATTCCATTTCAAAATGTTGTCAATTATGGATGCAAAACCTGCATATATGGAAAATAGACTCTATTGCATTACTAATTCCTTGTTTATTTTACTTAATTACAGCAAATACGTCACGAATCCTTTGCATTAACTCCTCACGTGTATTAATTTGCGTTTGATAAATTGTTTTTTTCACAGCTCGCCACAAGTAAAAATCCATTGGCTTAATATCTGCTGATTCTGGAGGACAGCGAATTGGTCCCTGTATTTAATGTTCCTTGAGGACAATGGTCATTTAATCATTGCCGTACTGGTTGATTAAATCAACGACCTGAGCAAGTAAACATTAAAACTTCTGTAAATCTATCAAACGCATATCGGCAATGTGTTGACAAAACACCAATTTGTAATCATTTCGTATTTTTGATATAACAATGTTTTTATGTTATGTTTTAATGTTATAGTATGTTTTTAATAAAACAGTCAAGAGTTTATATTTATAGAATATTTTTTACTGAATTTTGCTTACAGAATATGCTGGCAAATTTTTGTGGAAAAAAATTGAGATATAACTATATCGTTCTTCGTTTATATTTGTCGTTAAAAAGTGCAGACGCACGAAATAGCAAATATGAAATTTTGGGAGTTTCTGTGTATATACTTCTATATTATTATACACATCATTTTCTACCATTTTGTATCTTGCAGTTTTGAATTTTTCTACGTACCATCTAGAAATACCTTGAAAAACATATTCCAAAATTAACACATTTTTTCCGAAATTAAAGATAGCTTCATTTCTGTCTTTATTTTATGCTATAGTATATTTTTTTTTACCATTTTTCATGAGATTTAATTTATGCAGAATAATTTTTGGATGGGGAAAATTTTCAATTTTGCACGAACATTTTTGCATTTTCATATTCCTTTTCGGTAGAAATATTTTCTACTACAAAAGACTCGTTTCACAAAAATAAGGCGTCATTACATGTGTGAAAATTGTTTGCATATGAAAAATTTGAAATATCGGCTCAAGCTATTTGTGGGAAAAACCGCGGAGCCAATATTTCAGCTCTTGGGTACTGCGACGGCTAAAATATTTAAAATATTCGCTAAAAGGATGAGGTGCGAAAGAGAGTATAGGAAAAAGGAGATTTTAATCATTCTAGTATTAAAAAGGGGAAATTTGCCGATTTTCAAGATTGTAATCTCCATAAACGGAAGCCAGTGGTTATTTATAATTCATTGATAAAGGGAAATAAACAATTAATAAAGTTAGCCAAATGGAATTAAATAATAAATCATTCGATATTATAGAGACAAAATTGTAAGACTATTGTTTGATAATTTATTATATTAATAAATATTTATTATTTTTATTGCAATTAATAGTACGATAATATAAAAACAAGCACTGAATTTTCACCTCGTGATAGTCTTCGAGAGTTAAATTAATTCAGAAAATATTTCTCGTATACTGCAATATTAAACGACCGAAACATAAAAGGGAAGCTTATATGAACAGCAAGCTATAGACAATTGAACTTCGTAAGAGAAGATGTAGGACAAAAAAGAAATGATTTTCTGTAATATTTGTACAGAGATTCAATCTAGATAGTTCTACTGACCTTATATGCCATTTAATATCATTACACTCGAAAAGAAGAATTAACAAAAGTACGTCATTAAACATGTGCGAAGTGCGAGTTCAAATGACTGAAAGATGGTATTCGTTTAAGAACCACATGAATAGCCTACTTACCTTAATTGGAAACGAGAACAAATTAGCAAGCGCGTCTGGCATATTGTTGGAAATAATTTTATTTTTACCGAGATAATGTCACCGTTCACACTATAGAAATTCTTAAAGACTGTTTCTCATGTGAGAATATTCTACTTCTGAACTATCTAGCATACTTACCTCATTCAAACATTGTTCAGAATCGTTGGAGACATCTGGTTCGGATCGTTTATTTTAGGATATCACTGAACTAAAATAATCTCTTAAAAGAGTATTTATTTGCTATCGAATGAAATTATCGAAGTCGTAGACTATTACAAGAGAGAGAGTAGTTTCTCTCAATTTCTAAGAAAATAAGAATTTCAATGCTAAAACGCTATTGTCGTTAAATCGTAAAATTTTGTCGTATCAATTTTAGTAACTTTGTTGTTAAATCCAACGAAAAGAACGAATTATAGTTTGCAGTTACGAATAGATTATAAGCTAATGCTTATGTCGATCATAATGTTATCATCTGTCTAAAACTAGGTGAATTTTAAATATTTCTTTTTTTATATTTGGTAGACTTTTTACGATCAATTCTCATTGAGAATTATATGTAAATTATTTTGGCGTGGTACTGTAACTTGGATTATAAGAGTTTATAGTATGTTTGATTCTAGTTGAATCTAATGCTTCAATCTAAAGGGCATTGTCTTTTTAGTCTGCGGATCTGATCCGTCGTGTCAAGTAATTGGGTAACTAATGATTTTAAATATTTGCTGCTAAATTTAAAGATGGTACACACGCGAAAGCTTCTTGCCTAAGCATCATGGCGTTTAATATCGGAAGTAATAATTATTCGTCGTCATTTCGTCATTGTTATCGTTTCGAAAACCCTTGCCTATACTTCAATTACGTCGATATGAATTTTAATCGGTAATACTGCTGAAAATTACATAATAAGGACCCCTTGTTTATTAATTAAATTCGTACGATATTTGATCGTACAATTAAATGCGACAAGCTGGTAGAAATTGATATATTCAAGTGGAAGCCATGATAATTAACACATTTTCGATTTACATATAAGATATACGTGTCAACTATTATATATTCCGCTTCAGCTCCATTAAGGAAATAAATAAAACGTGCAGCAATAAGTGATATGCAAACGAGCACGAGTTCTGTGCATATCCACGTTTCATTCGTACACGTGGTTCCGATAGCCTCGAATTTCCATATGTTTCGTCGAATTGCAAATAAGAAGTATTCGATTTTCCAGACAGAAAATACAACCGGTAGATTTCTAGCTGATTTTTGCCCCCTCTTCCCTCTTGCATTCGGCGAAGTTGCTCCATCTATTTTTCAGGACAAGTCAATAGCAAAAGTGGTAGGTTGTACAGCGCATATCGTTTCCTGCTCTACGAATATTCGAAAATAGCCGAGCTATTTACTTCGGTGTATGTATCGGCGAGATTCGCTGAAACTTTTGAAAGGAAAGCTATTTGAAACTGTGTAACGTGTCGAATATAAATGCGTTCGCTCCGTAAAACGTTATGAATCAGCGGGTAACCGGGACGAATGCATCATAGCGCTGACCTGGGAAAATGATCCCAGGAGAAGCCAATTTATCGATACACGAGCTGAATACAATGGGATGCTTGATTTCATCCTTTTTCTTCTTTTTTGTCCATTTTATAACTGCTCTTTAAAAAATTGCGATGTGTCTTCGGAACATTCGGTAATTTTGTGCGGAGTGTTTGTACTCATAGCACGTGCTTTGAGTTTCTCAGATTGTTAAGTCGTTTCGATGTTTTCTAATCAATCTGCTCGGAACAAGTTGGCTGCGTAGATTGCGTGTTTGCTTGACTATTTGGGTGGTCGGGTAGCCACTGTTTGTGGCTTTTAATATGCTTTACGATCATTTCCTCAACTGCTTCTATTTCCAGATCTTTTCTAAGGTCGTCGTCATTCGAAGGATTTTCGTTTTCGTTTCTAACGTATAACGAGGCGTTTATTCTTGTCCGGAGAATAATCAATTATGATTTTTTTCACGCGACTGCTGACTGTCGTATCTCGGAGCTCACTCCAATAGGTCCAGATAGATCTCGTAATTATTTTGTGGATTAAAAATTTATTTTCTCTACTTATTTTTGAGTCTTTTCCTATGTTTTTAGGTTCCTATGCTTTCTATGTAGCCCACGTGTCTTCCTTTGTTCCTAATTTGTTCCATGTTCTTTCGAATATGCTGATTCCATGTGAGTCCTCTATCCAAGTGCTTGATTTCATAAAAAACAATTTTGAACTTCATAATAAGATGTATAACCATGATAATATTTATAATCCCATACGACTCTGTTGTATGTTAATTACAAGATATTTAAAGGGATCGAGAAAATTGTTGTAACTTTATCTGTGACTTCATATTTACGGTATTTTCTACGTAATTTGTGTAAGTTTCGTAAAATCTCCTTCGTCTTTATAATGTGAGATTAAATCTGCATTAAATCGTAACATCACTATGTTTATACATTCGTAATCATGCTGTAATTGATATACTAAGTTTTGTTCAGTACTCGTCCTATCAAGGTAGCATAAAGTTGCATTACTATTCAAGTATAATATTCTATAAGAAAATGGAAAGATTGTCTAAATAGCGACGAAATTAATAAAAGTACGTGGTTGTTTAAAAATGTTTTGTATAATATATTTAAATATTCGATACAAACAACATATTCAACACGAGCTATAATTAAATAATATTACATGATCCATAATCGACGCTCCAAATTGTCCTCCGAATTTTCACTCATCAGTAATTACATTCGTGGACAAATCACCGTCAGATAGTCGATAATGCGATCGGTATAATTGAATTCGTGAATCATATGATATTCCTAATATAACAAAAATTCTAAAAAAGTAACTCGAAGTACAGGAAAACTGAGATCAGAATACCATTACATAATCGGAATGAGTCTACTATCTTGTACGAAATAAAACTCTAGTTGCGTAATTTGTGGCATATGCAAGTACATATTACGTATAGCATATTTTTACACGATGATAGTGATTAAAAAAAGTTTTTATGTTTATAAAGAGAAGGAGATATTTTCGATTTGATAAATGGCTAATACAGTTTTTATACTTTGATAGTGATGAATAGGCTTGCATACACATTATCGTTCACGACTGTTGAGGCTTGTCATGCCACCTACGGCGACGCCCACCGCTTTAGGTTTCTAAAGGAAAATGTCCAATGCCACAAGAAACGAACCAGCAACAGTTCTTTCTGTTTCGGACACTTAGAGGACACATGGCTGCAAACAGAGTCATAAATTAGGTACCCTGACCTTCCTTAATTTCAAGCACACTGCACCCAGCCACAATATACATCCCCTTTCTCATCCTTCGCTAACAATTTATAGCAAACATCTAGTAAAACATGATTCCTACATACACCTCTTCTTCTAATTTAAATAAGTGCAAATTATCTGTATGGATTGGCACAGCTCTTTGATATTGATTGCGTCGTATGAAATTTTCGATATCAGAATAATTTAAATACTAATAGATCGCGGTTTTTCATGCATTTTTCCGAGATCTGAAGATACAAAAGTGCACAAAACATATATAGATAGTATGAAAAAATATATAAAATATCTAATGTACAGTGTTTATTATAATATCTGATAGACGAAATAAATTTCTACTTGGATTCAATTTCTCCATGTATGACCATTATTGTATTTGATTATGATCATTTATGTATGACAAAGATATAAAAATATATGAAAATCCACAATCCACTAATAGATTGTGAAATTCTTCATTGATATTTTTAATTTGTGTGTATACGATGCAATTTTTGTGTGTATATGATGCAAAGATTATTTCAACTCAATGTACCTCTGCATTCACTGTTTATTAATATACTCGTTAATGTGTTTCACGGCTATTTAACTGTCAAGAATACGACATTTCCGAAGAATTTAATACTTTCCCGATATGGATTTAAAGTAGGTCGCAGCGAAGCAGAAACGCACTGAAATGTTAATTTGGTCTTTGGGAAATATTCCGCGAGCGAGAGGATGATAAAACAAAATTTTATGGAGTTTAAATTAGGATGAAATATTCAGTAATAAAATGGTTTTAATAAATGTCATGTCTGAAAGGTATACTCCTTATTTTATGCGAAACAACAATAACAGCATAATATATAGCAAATTGAAATTACGCGTCAAAAATTGATTTCGAAACGATTAATTAATAAATACGATCGCACGTTTGTGCACAACAGTTCATTCGGCTGTACATGTTATAAATCACTGTAACACAATTAGTTGAATCGAGGTACGAAACGACCAATTAGAACTATTTCTAAAGACTGAAAGCAAAAAGGGATAGCGGCAAAATTTCAATCATTCATCGAGTCAAAAGAACGGAATATATCGGCTGATAACTCGTTCCGAAAAAGCCATTTATTGCTAGTGATGCATATTTTGATTAAATAAAAATGATTTATTTGTAAATCTCTTTTTTCAAAAAAAAATTTTATAAAATGAAACTTAATCCAACATCATCTTTGCGAATTTAACAGTTTCACGCATGAATACAGTAACATATTTTGAAAACATATCTGTTGGCATTTTTCTTTTGCAATATTCAAAACCGCACAAAATTGATGTGGCGCGTAATATAGGCGAAATGCCTAGCTCTATCCAAATTTCGAATATACATAATAATAATAACGATATTTATTTCAAACGACTGTCCGCGATAATAATAATCAGTGGTAATAACTTCCCAAATCACACAATAATGTCACCCATAATATCGGAAGCTGTTTACAGCCAGGAAATTTACTGCACGTGGAAGTATTTATTACTCGATTTGTGATTAATATACTGCGGATGTTTATGCATAATTTACAGCTGTAAAAATGCATGCGATGCACGCAATTTACAAAAATATATAAATTAACCAAATTCGAGTTTAATGCATAAACCAAATCTTTCTGTTTACCTACTGTTTCTTTAATTGCATTATACAGGGTGGTTGGTAACTGGTGGTACAAGCGGAAAAGGGGTGATTCTACGCGAAAAAAGAAGTCGAAAATATACAATAAAAATTTGTCGTTTGAGGCTTTGTTTTCGAGAAAATCGACTTTGAATTTTCGCTCGGTACGCGTGCGGTACGTTATAACGGATCTCACTGTAGATCGTTGTCTCGATTGACGTTATTTTTTTAATTTAAAAAATTTTTAAATTTTTAAATTTTTATTCTATATTTTCGACTTCTTTTTTCGCGTAGAATCACCCCCTTTCCGCTTGTACCACCAGTTACCAACCACCCTGTATATTTATAAAAATAGCCTTACGCGAAAATCCTCTGTCTAGCGATTAAAATCGACGTCCAGTTATCGACGATAATAGTGCAAATTCGAAGCAACGAACGCGTTTCCAACACACCCCCTGCTGTATTCTTGCTCAGTGAGGTTTGTTAGGATTTAATTAACAGCGCATTATGTCACTGTTTTCAATTCATATGGAAGGGCTTGGCGTGTTTGCATTTCTGCTTGATGCATCCTGAAACTCGGATGATCATTATAGCGAGCAAACGGGGGATTTCGCGTCTTCGGCACAGACTCGCTTTGTCGTTGTCGTGCAACTGCGTCGTCGGTTCGTTTGCCATTCACGGATCAGTGCAAAGGGAAGAGCCCTTCTCGATGTCACTCCCTCGATCCTTCGTCTTTACGTGGAATTTCCCCACGAGCTAATATCGTGCCACGGAAAAGTAATGGGGTCCCCGCCGTTGCATGATCCCATTAACGTTAGGTGCAGATGTTTACGCGTCTGCTGCTTGAGCACCCATCTCGAGGCAAACGCACGATCCTCCTCTTCGTAGACTGTTTTTCCGATTACTTCATCGACGTTGTCACCGCAGGTGCACGTGTGAATATAATTCCTAAACCTAATCAACTGCATCTGCATTACGCGTTACGCGTCTATCGTTTGAGTATATAAGTCGTAGATGGCTTTTCTCATTATTTTACGGACTTTGTTGTCAAGTAGTATGGGTGAAATTGTAGCTTAGGCAGTAGAATATTTATTGCAGTTATTTACTGCATTTTCCATTTATTTGTTTGCTTATTTATTTATTAAGACTGGAAATTGAATAAGAACCGTTTAGCGTATCGGATAACAAAATAGGAAAAGGTTAGAATTATATGTCGTGAATAATTATAGACAACTAAATGTTTTGATTTTTTATAATAATCAAATAAAAATTGATAAGATCGTTTATATAATTCCGTATTATAATATAAAACAAAATTGAGGATAGGACGAGTAGAGATTTTCTTCTCTCGAAGTCTGGAAAAAGTTAAATTTTCTCTTGAAATTGTGTCTTTGGCTGTGAAAAAATATAAACTCAGTATTAATTCTGTTACCTCTTAGTTCAATATTTAGTAACTTTTTCTTTATTTTTTATTACCTCTATTAATCTGTTAGATACACTATTCACTAACTTATTTAAAGTTTCGTCTTGAGTACTCGGTCACGCTGATTTTATACTTTTCCTTCTTCGTTCAACGATATTTCCTATATAAGTGGCTTCTTCTGATCCTAAACTTTTCTCACTAGAATTGCCCGCGGGTTCTCGATCGGTTTTAGATCAACACTCAATATTGTTCATTGTAATAATTTTATTCCGAATGATAATAAACTACCCTGCTCCGGCTGTATGAAAAGGAGCATTGTCTCGTTGAAGAATTGTCTTTTTATCTTCTATTTCGGTTATGAAAGGCGACAATTCACCATATGACAGCTCTTGATATCCTTTAGCTTTCAATTCACTCTTTACGAAAAATATTTCACTTGACATATTCAAGCATGATCAATGGTTTCTTGGAAATAATGAAAAAATAACGCAGAAAATGTGTTTCAGTTTATAATTATTCACAGCACTATATACAGTTAAATATGTAGATATAAGCATAAAAATTAATTAAAATACACGGTCCAGCGAGTATTTTAAGGAGACTAAAGTTTGCCGAAATAGACCTATTTTCGCACGAGAGTTGGTATGATCTAGCTCACGATTAAAAAAATTGATGTAACCATAGGTTGTGCGGTGTTGATTAGTGTGGAACAAATTGCTATTTCTAAGACATCTCGAAGGAACGTTTTCTCCACACTGAAGCAACATAATCAGAGGGAGACTGCGTTTTTACCGAAGCAACAAAATGTTGTCTGTTCTTCCTACATGTCCCATATGCTCAACAAATACCAACTTGTAAAAACAATTTATTCCCAACAACAACTTGTTTCTGCGCAAATACGTTTCTCCGCGTGTTTCTCAGCTTTCTTTTTTGTCTTTACCACTCCGAATGAAAACAGGCAACAAGCAACGATCTTTGTTACTGGAAACAAAACTATGAAGAAACACGAAGAAGCTTTGGCCAACAACTGCAGCTTCGACGAAAGTTCTTCGTTGCTGTTTCACTGAGACAGTTACGAGCTAAATATTACGACGCTATCATAGAAAAGACACGTGTGAATATAATTTCCAACCGAAATCATCGGTTCTGCACGGGGTTACATTGTGTTGGATGCTATTCGACAAAGCAGCGATTCACGTCAAAAGTGATTAGAGAGCTGCAGTATGCTATTTATTGCTCTATCATTACATTCGGCCAGCCGATACATTGTAATCGTCGATTTCGCGATACCGCGTGGCTTCATTGTTTTAAATTGCAAAAGCATTCCACACTCTACCCGTAATAATGGTGCTCGGTCATGTTGATTGTTGCGGCTGACAACAAGTGCAAGCCGCGAGGAGCAAACGTTCACAGCACGATTTCTCATTTTTACGTTCTACTTACGATTCTTCGCTCGCCGTGCAAAGAACGTTCAGCTTCTGCTTGTAACAGCGATCGAACGTGCAGCGTTCGAAACTAAAACTGGCAATGAATCTCCATAGATATGGTTCACGGACGAGGGTCGGGATGAGTCGGTATCGAGGCTGAATGCAAAGGAAGAAACGCGGTGAACGGTCGCATAACGGATCGTTGGTGAAACGCGTAATTGCGGTAGGCGACTGGTAACGAGCGTCCTTATAATAATCGTGCTTTAAGAGGTTGAGTGTTCGGAACGGTAGAAAATGCAATAAAGCTAAGGCACAAGAAGTGTGGGCGGTTCGGTTTGGTTCAGCTTGACACGGCGCGGACGCGTTGTACATTCTCGTCCATAAAGTGAAGTCCACGCTCGTACAAATAGACCCGGACGCTCGTCTACCGCGGCATGAGGAAAACCGTAGGAAAATTCTGTCGTAAAAAATCAACGTGGAAGACAGGAAGGTTGTGCGTATGCGTGAGATTTGCTCCGAATGTCTCAGACAGAGACAAAGACGCCCTACTTATCTGTGTCTATGTCGAAAGGACTAGAGCTTTGTTGCCTTCCATGTAGATTTCTCACGACACAATTTTCGGACGGATTTGCCTAGCGATGGTCCGCGCCTGTTTATGTGATCGTGGCTAAGCCTACGCTAACAAGCAAATCTCTGACTTCAACTGAGTCTAATGCTGACAGACTTAAGCTGAGTCTAGCTGACAGACAGTTGTCCGCAGAAACGTGTCACGATCAATCAGCATCTGCCTTTCGTGGAAAATCTGCGGAAAGACAGATGCTGATCGTCTGTCGGCGTAGATTTAGCTTAAGTCATCAGACGCTTGCTTATTTTGGTTAAAATGATTACCAGAGTGTATTAGCTTAGCCAATTAGACCGCTTCTGATGTTTCTAAAGCAGAAACAACTGTTCGTACCTCATAAAACGCACGTACCTATAGTCTAAAAGCTGAGATGTGGACGTGTAATTTAAAAGAAAATTCGTTGTATTCTGATCGTGACTTTTCTTTTTGACGAAGGTAAACGTATGTTTCTGATGTGCATGGCGACGATATGTACCATGAACGAAAGAATGGTGCAAAGATGGTTCTTCCTAGGCTGGTAAGGATCAAATCTCCAGTCTAATTCGAAATAATCCACGTTACGCCATATTTCACCAAATTGCTGTATCATTTGTATCAACGTGGTGTGGTTTCCTGGCGAAGATTGCTTCTTAGCCAACCCAATGGACGACTTTCTAAGTTGACTTTATCGCTCATCCACAAGTTACTCAGCCGAATCGAAATATTTCACGATCTTCTACTACGGAATAATCTATATCACGAAATACAGGTATCATGTAGGTGAAATATGGAAATTATCCAATGTCAAAAGTATGTACATTCCAACAATAATTTTTCCCAAAGTAGGCAGGTGTCCAGTGGCTTGTGGACGGGAGTATACACTGGACCAGGAAGTGGCACGACGGTACACTAACCGCATGGAGTTTTTCTCATTGCTTGGTACTTTACGTAATTGACTTCCTGGTAGCGGCGCGGAGGATGGCACGGGCATGGGCCCGAAAGGAGTCAGGCTAGGAGGGCAGTTTAGCACGCGGAATGATCTCGCGGCGAGTGGCGAGTGGCGACCGGCGAGTGGCAAGCGACTCGAATGTGCGCGCACGTGGGGAACGCCAGCTCGCGGTGCCCCTTTTTACAGTAATCACATAATAATGGGAGTGTAAAATTCATAAAGCGCGCCCGAGCCGCGGTAACACCCGAGGAATCTTGCTCGTTCGCAGCCGGGCTCTCTCTCTCTCTCTCTCTTTCTGTTAGCTCAGGCTTCGTCGGAGTCCGTCTGAGCGTCGTTCGCTCGTTTCCGTTCTCTCTTCTCCTTGGCCGAGCCGAAACGGGATGACGGGCATTTAGCGCAAAATAAAGAGCGACATGCCGACCGTTTTACGAGGTTTAAGTATTGCTGGGAACGTTTGACTCCGCAGGCGTCCGTTATGCTTCTTAAGGAGCACCGAACAGTCTGCTGTTTCGTTTCATTACTCCGCGCCGTGGTATGTTTGGGCGGAAGAAGACTATTAGAAGAAAAATTGTGGGATAAAAATCTGTTGTGTCGGCCTCTATCCGTTCATCGTGGAAAAAAGGCAAGACCTCAATTGTCTTTTTTTTTCTGGAAAAGAAAAACTTGTTTCTTTGAAATGGGGTTTCAAGTTATTACCGCAAAAACATAATGTAGAGAAATTAATCACAACCCTTGAAGTTTCATCGTTACTCTAGTCGATCTTACAAAGTTTTAGTTTTAGTTGCTCTTGATCAATGGGAAATATTTATACTTACCGGAACTCTCTTCAAACTATTTGCATCTTTCGTGATTTTTATGGTTGGTAATATGAAACTGCCTAGCATGATCATCTTGTCAGCGATCTAAGGCTATTTACTTGTTCGCAGTATGCAAATATTTAATTGTTTCAGCGATGTAACACGAGTGATCGTTGCAAGATTTCAGCTAGCTGAATGTAAATTTAATTATGGTGATTAAAATTTTATTTTAATGAATTAAAGTTAAATATTATATAATACAATTTCGTAGATTGCAGATTCAACAAAAATTATTTGTATTACGGAGCGTAATTAAACGCGAAGCAAATTAAGCACAGTATTTATTAGAAAATTAAATTCCTATCATCTAGAACTAATTATTGACGTGAAATATATATTTATAACTTACGAATGAAAGGAGATCCATCTGTTTTTTAATTTAAGAAAAAGTTTTGCGAAGGAATTCAGCGTAATGAGTGTAGAAGGAATTATGATCACATGAACGACAGCGCGGCTAATAATTATTCGATAATTATCGAGTCATTCCTCTGCCATATCACTCGTGTAATCAGCCCCTTAATTTCTCAATCCGTCGATCTTCAAGCAAACTGCGCGGATCCGGAGTTTAAGACTAATTGGCCTTGATTCCGACTAATTGGTGCGCACGATATCGTTTGTGTTTCTAGTCATCCGTCTCTAATAACGCATCATTACAAGCGATAAATTTACTCATTCAATGGAAATATCTCGCATTCTTCTTTCTCTTTCTTTTTCTCTCTTTTTTTTTTTTAATCGTCAAACTAGAGAATACGAGGAAATTTTTACGAAGAAAATTACATCGAAATGGACTTTGATATAATGTACCTTTTTTTCTAGTGTAATTATAATTACGCTTAAGATATACAGGGTGTAACAGAACACGCGAGACTCAGTTCGACAGATTGTACATCTGGAAACGATGAAAACGGTTCGTATAAATACGCGTTCCATCTGCATTTGTTACGAGATGTAACGAATTTTGTAAACAGAGCGAACCTATTCGAGATATTAAAATACCAAAGTTGAGAATGAAACAAGCTTTTCAACAAATTTGGAAGAAAATAATTCATGATCTCCTTGCGGTTGCTACAATACATTTCAGTATTTATTATGCCACTAACAACGAGTCAGTAGTCTGTACTATAAATAACTAAATTTAGCGAGTTTCAAGACGAATTGACTCGCTTGAATTATAATATATATATATGGAAAATATGGAAAAATAAATATAAATATAGCTTTGTGTTCGTAATAAAAAGCAATCCGTTTGTGATATAATATTTCATGTTATTTTACTAACAGCGCTATGTACGATGGTTTGCTCTTTAAAATTACCTCTTGACAGATTAACATCTAAAGAATGTTAACTATGAATATGAAAACATGGATTTTGTTTTCTAGAACACGTGTATAATTCGTTGTTTTACATTTTACGGTCTCTTAATCGAGGATTAAATATTTTTCAACATTCTTTGGTGTCGTAATGCAAAGTATGAGATTGAATTCCTAGCTTTTATTCGATTAGTCACTTCCCTTTCATTCTTATAAGAAGGTTTTACTATCGTGCAATGACTCGTCCGCAATAGTCAGGAAGATCGTTCAGAGCCAACGATGCATCGAGATCAGGTAACGTGAAGATGATGATGTGATTTATCGTCGGCATATGAGCTTGCTATTCAGATATCGGAGATGACGTGTGACGGATCATATTGTGAGTAAGGATGAAAAATCGACATGATGTCGTTCAATTTGAGCTGTGTTGAAAGTGTAGTACAACGTCAATATAATTATACCTACGTATTACGATCTTGCTTACCTATTGTTCTTGATTACATAAGAAAGATAACGTTCTAATGTACATTTATTGTCGCGTTCAACAAATTTTGAGGTAGAATTTATCCAAAAAATTAATTGAAAATAGATGATTTACATTTCGCATTTAATATTAAATACAGCGATAAAATTGTATTTATTTGATCGTATTGATTTTTAGAATAAACAAAAATGTATTGAGAAATGAAATTTTTCCCATGATAGGATTAGTGTGATTTCTTTCAACGATAGTTTTTCAAGGATAAATTCATTTCTATTACTTGTTCTAATAGATTAATATGCATGGAGAATTATATTTATATATGTTTTTGTATACTTTCAGATTATAATAATTATCTTGTTAATTAATCCAGATCGTTGCATGCATTTCTGTACGTTAATCAATTTTTTAATCACGACAGACAATAAAACGTAAACTGGAAATTAAGTGTGCTTCAAAGCGATCAAAGTTGCTGAAAGAGATACAGCATAGTCGTAAAACCATTTGCCCAATAAGGTGAACGTGTTCTGATCATTGCAACAGCACTTTTAGAAGCTCGAGCTTCATTTAAAGCCGTACAATATTGACTCGAAATTGGTTTGTTCATTGAAGCACAGAATACACCACAGTAATGGAAGTTCTGATGTTTAATGTGCTTCTGTCAGTTCGAGATACTTCTATTTCGGCGAAGTAATTACAATAGATATGAAGATTAAAATATCGTTCTGTTCAAAGCTTCTGTAAAATATTGTGTATCAATTAGTCAGATGGTAAATCGACAGTACAAAGATAAGTAAGATACAATGTAAAAAATGAGAGAAAAAACGAATTACTCTGGAGTTTTTTAAGCATTTATATTACCTTTATTTTAAATTGTTTATTCAACGTATGTTAAGGCGGACGCATAAGAGTTTTCCCATTTTTCTATAGAAAAGTTCGTAATATCATACATCGGCTAGAAAAATTACGCTATTTCGTTTAAAGACTGATAAAATTTATAATGTAAGATAAATTGATCATATCGACAAGAACAAAATTAATTCACAAAATATAATTCATCGTGATGTTATATGTCATGTAGCGTAGAATTAGTCAGTGATTTTTATATGGAATTATGCGCATATTATACATTTTTCATGTTATATTAACACGTTGACTGCCATGCGTGTTTTCAAAGAAATCTCCGTCAGACCACGCGTACAGCAGTACCAAGCGTTCTCTGCTATTTATTTTATTTATTTATGCTATGATATAATAGTAATGCGAGTCGCTCAAGTGGTGGTCTCGAGAATGATCTTTTGTTTCATTTGTTCGAAACATTAAAACCACTAGCTGTTGTTGAATATAACGAAGGAAAGTGTGGTATAGATTATTCCGACCAAACGGTTTCTTATGCCACCACAATTAGAAAAGGAATCGAATGGTACAGAAAACTTGGCGTTCAATTCCTTCTGGGAATTTCTGTTGTAAACGCTTTGACGGTTTACAAAATTGCAACACGAAAAAATATAAATATTAGAATATTTAGACAATTATTAGTTGGAAAATTATTAGGGTTGTCTGAAAATACAAAAAATCCTTGTCTTCGACGGAGTCAGCATAATATCGCCGTTCGGAAAAACGATTCCGGAAGAAGCATTAGACGCGCATGCAAACTATATTATGCAAATAGAAGACGTCGAATGGACCGAACAAAGGCACAAATGAATTTGAAGAAAACAACAACTTATTGTCGAAAATGTCCCGACCAACCTCAGCTACGTATAGAATGCTTCAAAGTTTTACATTCTAAATAATTTTTTTAATAAACCATTTTCGTACTTTTATTTTATAACAATTCAACAGTTTTATTATTATGGAATATTTTTTCAAATACCTACGACGATCCTTCGCAAGTAGTCAAATAAGCGACACTCGAATATGGGTTACGCGGCCTGACCGGAAACTTTGCCGACACCCGAATACGGGTGTCGTGGCAGTCAACGTGTTAAACATAATAACAAAAATTGCATCGTAAAATTAGGCTAACTAATAATGTTTCATTCACACGATCGATCCATATCGTACATTTTATTGACTGTGCTACGTTTTTTTTCGGCCACTTTCAACCCAATATGTATATTTACCTAACACAAAAGGTATCTACACACACAGTTTGTGAAAGTGAAGAAGGCCTTATTGGTATGCATGGCTTCTCGTGTCAAGTGTACATATGTTAAAAAACATAAACACCTTTTGAAAACAGAACAAATTCTTTCTGCTCGCGAAAATGTAAACAAGATTGAGACATAAAAATTCGCGGATCGTACAGCGATTTTAGCGCAATTGGATCGGCGAATTTTTATCCGTTTCAATCCACTTGCACGTTACGTAATTCCATATTTCATTATGAAGTAGATTTTAATTCATATGATTTTATGATATTGGAGAGTTTAATGAAATTATCAAGCAGATTTAACATTATAACGAGGTCTTGAATAAATACTGATGCAGATTGCACGCTGAATGTAATATTATTAGCAATCAGATATGTCATTCTTCCTCTCCATAATTTGTATGTTACGTGAGACGCAACGATCGATGAAGAGTCAATTGATGCAGGTAATTCGTAGAATTATGAGAACGATTCTAACCTCGAGTGACTCATTGTCGTCGACGATTCATGTTCATGATATAATTGTGTCGGCTTGTAAGCTCGGCTCAAGTATCACGGTGCATGTTTACCGTGTCATTTAATTTGTAATACTTTTTGAATATAAAGTGAGCACAGAAGAATAAGAAAGAACGCCGCAAAAGATTCCATTCGTTTCCTTCGAATGGAAATATTATATAATTATGCGAAACATTCAGCTACTCGTATTAATTCCCCTCAGTTATCTTCTTCCTTATAATATTTCTCGTGATTATGTTCACGATTGGCTGATGATTGTAATTTGGAAACTATTATCGGAAGAATGGAAAACGAAAAGGTACTCTGTGATTGTTTGCAGGAGATGTAAAATTTGCAATTAATATAGATTACTATTTATAATTATACATTTTTCATAAAATTAGTCGATGATTTTGAAACGTTATGTGGTTTTACTTTACTTTCGTTCAAATCATTCGAAGAGGATAACAACTTTACAGAAACTCACACGATACCATGAGAAAACCTTAGAATTTCATATCACGCAATGATATTTTTATTTGTTCGAGCCACAAAACCAAAAACACAGCCAAAACTCTAAATCAAAATCAAAAAATTGACTGAGTTTCAAGAACTTTGGCCTGTGAATGGCTCGTTTCATCAACACCGTAACAGGCATAACACAACTTGATTGTATCGATTATTTGCAACAGTATCGAGCTATACGTGAGACTTGCAACTTATAAGCAACCACTGCGTTTCCTGGAACTCGTTCGAAACGTGTTCTCCTTTCTACCAATTGACAATTGACGATAATAAGCGTCTTTGTATTATTCAATTTAACAAGCAGCAAAAGCCGAGGTGCGCTGACATATTCACGGATGAGACTTCTTACATCGCGACGACTGTTGCGTTTATTACATAGCAGTGAATCGGCAATACACAACTGTAATGGAAAAAGAAAGGACGGGATCGCTTGTCGATTCAACTCGCGTTTGCACCATCGGTGGTAAACTAGACGCGTTTTTGCCGGAGCATTAACCTCTCGGTAACCACCTTTTCTCCATTTTTAGCCTTGTTTTCCTTTTCTCATTCCAAATCTCTCTTCCGCCTTAGTTCTTCGCTGTTTTCCATTCCAAGTTGTTTCTTCTTCTTTGCGCTTTCTTACTCCACCTTTTCCACGTTTCTTCCGTTTATTCCTGTCGAGAATTCCGAATCGGCTAGGCCTTGACGCTTGTTTGGGAAAATAAAAGTATCCCGATAGACTTTACGCTGCAATTTCTACGATAAGTACGCACGCTGCATTACATTTGAGAGGAAGCGACAGACTGGATACATCGGAGTTTGGCGACCAACGCAAATTCAAATTTAAATACGACGTTTCTTCTAACGATTTCCCACGATACACCAAATGAAACTGTGCTGATTTTATGGCCAGCACGCGTCCACAGCGAAATCCTGTCTGCAGAGATTGTACAGATGCAAAGAATTATAATAAAAATTAGTCAGTCATGAAAGTTCTTCGTGTCGAAAGTTGACCAATTTGCAAGAAAAGTAATATTAATCGACTAAAGCCACTTTGATTGCAAATTTAAATTGTATTAAATACACATTTAATTCCTTAAAAAAGTTATTAAAAAAGTTCTTCGTGTCGAAGGTTGACCAATTTGCAAGAAAAGTAATATTAATCGACTAGAGCCACTTCGATTGCAAATTTAGATTGTATTAAATACGTATTTAATTTAATTTAATACACATAAAAATACACATTTAAAGGAAAAATTTGCGGTAATTTGAAACTTAAACTACCAACTAGATTTCAAGAAGAGATCTAAAACTGGGGGTCACGGTACCACCTACTTTTCCATTCCTCAATCTCTCACTCGTTAACCTTTCCTCGTGTCTCTTCTCGTACATTAATCTCCCAGTCTTTTCCTCCTTATCAACGCGGTTCCTCTTTCGTCGGTCTCGCTTCGCTTGTCCGCTCGGCGGCTTTGTTTCCCGCTGGCTCGTCCTCCCTTCGTCGTAGCATCCGCGCGCCGTGCTAACGGCGCGAACACTTTCTGGTTAACGGTCCCTCACTATGGGATTATGTAAATTAAACGAGCGTGATGTCCGCGCGAGAACGTGTTCGCGTTTGCACGGTCGGCCGATTGCGCCGGACACGATGCACGCCAGTATGTTATCTTTTTGATTGCGCCGCGCGGCAGACGCGGTCTTTTGCGCGGCCGTCACAGGAGCCTTGAGCTTTTTTTCCAGCCAACTTCCCTCGGCGGACCATCGGTCGACCGGCCGATAGTAACGACGCGCGGCGTTATCCTTCCCTTTTCGCTCTGTAATCTTCCGCTGCTTCAGGGAGTCGCAACTATGCTTTCGCGGTCTCGCTCCGCTGTGTTTTCGATTCTGCAACCTGAACTTTCCATTTAAGGTTTTTCATCCGATTCCCGTTTTATGAGCACCGGCGCTCTTACGCTGCGCGTTTTTTCTTCATTCTAATTGGAGTCCTCTGCATGCCTGCCGACGGTTTACGAGCTTCGATTTCGTTGCCGCGAAAAACCTACTTCTTGCTGTGCTCCATATCAGAGTCGCGCAAATTTATATTTGAGGTATAATCGCTGAGTGATTCGATTAACATTAACACGTTGACGCCGACGCCGATATTTAGGGTTTTCTCTGTGAGGCGGCGTGCATTCGGCACGAAACAAACTCGCGTGACCCACCGGTGGTGCACGCCGGCGTCAACGTGTTAAATCGCAACGCAGTTCGTAATTGCGATCGAAATAGAATTACAAAGTACGACTACGAAGACTATTGGTCTATACAAGTTGCTGTAGATTCGTTTTGTCCCACTGATCGTTCTTAACACATTGACTGCCACGACAGTCGTATTCGGGTGACAGCAAAGTTTCCGGTAGGGCCGCGTCACCCGTATTCGGGTGACACTTATTCGACTACTTGCGAAGGATCGCCGTAGGTATTTGAAAATATATTATAGAGGAAATAATAATGAAACTGTTGAATTGTTATAAAAGTAATACGAAAATGGTTCATTAAACAAATTATTTATTCGCATTATCAAAATATCGATGGGAGTACCTAGCAGAGAACGCTGGGTACTGGCCTGACGGAGATTTCAGTGAAAACACGCGTGGCAGTTAACGTGTTAACTTCTTAAGCTACGATTTACGTTCGAGAATTTTGGCCCGAAAACGTAAACAAGCTATTATATGTCGGGTATGTCGGGTTGGCGTTAGTCTTAGGGACGCGTAGCGTATCTTCATTAGGACAAGACATCGTTGTTGTTCAATGGAGATTATATTTACAATTATATGTACAAATGTTGATTTTACAGAGTTTGGCAATTAAACGTGGTGATTAGACACTCTCGATGTTAAAGACAATGTTCTTAGGTTCAATAACGAATCCACGGTCAACGGGAAAACTCTTTGCTCAATTGAATATATTTTGAAACTCAAAGTGACGTTAGCTGTGACGCTCGGTATCTTTCTCACTGACTGACAAAATGATGTGTACAAACTCTCCAAGGTGATCACAAGAATAAAAGACTGATACGATCACATTTGTCAATTGCATATTGATCAGGGATATCAACAAAATTCCAGGCGCCGTTACTAGGCTGACCCGCGTAGAGCCGTCATTGCTCCTGCCCGTGGCTTGTTTGTTAATACAGCGTGTGTCCTTCGATATTGGTACTTCTTCTGTTAAGTAAAAACGTTCATTCCGTGACCGTGGCTACGTTCGGCGACCAGTTGTGTCATCTGGAGCCCAAGTCCACTGTCACAATTCTCGGGCAAACATAATCAGATCGTATCGCAACAACTACATATAAGTTTTATTATTTAAGTACAGTTATAATAAATAGTTTAGACCAAAGTATTGGGGATCTTCTCAAAATTCCAAAAGAAAGGCCCGTTGTCCCTACATCTCCGACATATACAGGGTCATTGGTAACTGGTGGTATAAGCGGAAAGGGGGTGATTCTACGCGAAAAAAGAAGTCGAAAATATAGAATAAAAATTTTTCGTTTGAGGCTTTGTTTTCGAGGAAATCGACTTTGAATCTTCGTTCGGTACGCGTGCACTTTATCACGTCTCGTTATAACGGATCTCACTGTAGATCGTTGTCTCGATGGAAAAATTAAAAAAAAAAAAAAATTTTTTTATTCTATATTTTCGACTTCTTTTTCGCGTAGAATCACCCCCTTTCCGCTTGTACCACCAATTACCAACCACCCTGTACATTATATTTTTCCCGATCATCGTTCTACGGACTATGCCCATAATATTTACGTTTGGCCCGGTCATCTACTACGGGCTATGCCCGCAATTGTAGGTTAAGTGGTTAAGATGGTCGTTGATAGCCTCGAAACGTGCTTGTGACCTTGAACGTACAAGTAAAGGAAGAAAGAAAGTACGATTGCGTAGTGTAATTGAAAAGCATCATTGAAAAACATAAACGCAAGATTGAATGGCGTATGAAGAAGGGGAAGATACGGCGCGTACACACGAAACGAGTACAGACGTGAAAGACAAGTATAAACATTTCACTCGCTTCTTCAGTGTCCTATGCTGTAATCCAGTTACATCCTATTATTCAATTACATTCAATTGTATTGTAATTCGACTGCACTCGTGATTACGTTAATTAGCAATTGAATTGATTGAAAAGTTTGAATTGTGCAATTGAGGTACAGTGTAATTCTATTATCGCAACTGTGCTCTGTACACACTTTGGTTCGTAAGTACTAGGACACCTTTTCATTTCAAAGGAAACACGACGATTAATCTAAATCATTAAAAAAACTATTAACAGTTGCGAGTTTTTCGATATACATATGTATTAGGTATCGGAAAAAGTTTTCTTTAAATTGATAATAATAATAGAATAACAAATAGAATTTCGTGCAGTGATTACTAAATGAAATGCGTGAAATTGGTTTCAGTGGAAAGTTTGGTCCTTGTAATTGATTTGTATAGCGATTCTTCAATCGTTTAAGACATTTCGTTGTTCGCATGACAGCGAATGAGCAAACATGAACAGCGAGAAGTTAAAAATTTGTGCTTTCTTAACTCTGCTTCTTAACACGAGTTTAAACTTGGAAATATGACAACAAGTGCGACAAAATGCATTTGTAGCACGCGAAGAGACGTTGTTAGCGAAAGGACAGCAAAAAAATGATTTAAACGATTGAAAGAAGGAAATGCATCGCTAGATAACGAGCTGCGTTCAAGACGTCTATCCGTCATCGAAGATGAGAAATTGGATGATTATATGCGTTCAAAGTCAGGAAAAAGATGTTCTGTTGTCGAATGAAATTGCGAGTAATTATTGAATTAAATTGCTAAATTTTTTAAAAAGACCAGAATATTTGAATTCTGTTCTAAAAATCCGCACAAACTAATTTTTTTTGTTATCTAATATGTTCATAACATATTACAAACAACAACAAAAACGTAACAAAATATTTGTTGAAGCCAGTTGCAAAAGTTGTGACAACATAATAAATTGTAATAATATCATGTCATAATCCTATTGAGAAATTAAAGATGAATCCGATAAGAAACTTTCATTTTCGACAGTGCCATTTTTCTACAAGACATTTTTGACAAGCATTAGCTATTATATAGCTTCGAAAAATCATTTTCGTTCATTGAATAATTGAATAAAACCTCCATCTCTGTGAATTACATTATTTATCTTGTATAATTTTTTAATTTCCATAACTGTATGCCTTCAGATACGAAATTGGTTTAGCAATTAACGCTTTTTTTTTTAAAGAATTAGTTGCAACTTTACAGTTTCCAGTTGAATATTTTTAGCTATAGCGGAAACGTATTCTGATTTTGGTTCATTTTCTTCCTGCAAGCGTGTCTTGTAAATATTTCATGCATCGTAGGTAGTATATATATATATATATATCTGTTTGGGAAAACGGACGTTCAGCTCATATTTGATACAGCGAAGAGAATTATTGAATTAACTTTTTGATTGACGTGACTAATCCAATATTTCGAGTCCATTGTTCAACTCCAGTGACACTATTTTATCTGACAAAAATATGCTTTTGTGTTACGTATTTACTATCCCATGCTTCATGTATCATTTTTCGTTTTATTGAATAATCGCGGGCATTGAACCTTCTATTGGTATTTTACGTTAATGTTATTGGAGAGAAACTGAATGTTATATGCATATTTTTTTTTTTTTTTTTTTGTTTTTAAATGTACAGTCATTTAGAAAATATTCATTATGAAATTCATTATCATTGTAGTAAGTTAATTGCTATTAGGAGTAATGTTATATCTTACCTACGCAACCAGTAAGATAATTTCTGACATTTCAAGTCAATTTTAATTCTTTGACAAAAAGTACATTTTCTTTGACGTATACGTACAGGTTGATCTACGCTAATTAAGCGCAGCTACATAGCTGTATTTATGAAACAGAGGCAGAACAAATTTTAGAAAATAAAATGTTGAATTATGTGTAATCTTTTCATACATCGATGCTTCTGTACAGCGCAGTTGTTTTCTAAATGGAACGATACGTAACTTTTTTGACGGTTAGACGATTGGAAACTAAATAATTCATGACATTTATCAACTTTTGTTGTAAAACATGTTTCCGAGCAGCTTTTTATCTGCACCGTTCTGCTCACGTACTGTAAAGATTGCATTATGTTTTTAAATGACATTCGATTCTCATTCTTCGTTATCTTCAAGCGTAGAACTGATTTATCTATATAGGTAATATATAAATATGTTATAAATATGCATCAACTGTTTTTACATTTTCGCCTATCATTGAAACTAGAATTATAAATACATAAAATTAATGGAATTAAAGTAATTAAATATATAGAATTATAGTTTTATAAATAAAGAGCATACAAGATAACATTTATTCGACTTATTAGTTGCGTCTTTGTATAATTTTACATTCACAATACATATACTAGATACACGGTAAATAATTCGCAATTGGAGAAATAATGGTGTTATTACACATAATAATAAATTTACTATGAATATGTATTTTATTGTAAATTATCTTAACCGTTGCATTTTCCGTTTTCTTTTCGTCACGACACACATAATGCATAATTGTTCCAGTACAAAATATCAATTCTACGCGTTTAAAGACCATAATTGTTGTTAAAACAATTTAAAAATACAAAGCAGATCCTCTCTTACAATTATGTCATCACGTCTGCAATCCATCTGTTCCGTACGAAGTATGCGTCGTCTATTAATCAAGTCATCTCCGAGTCTCTTTCGAGTTTCTCTGCTTGGCGGATACAAGCAGGTTAATTAGTATTCCTAGAATACTCATTGCTGGCCACGTTGAACTGGTCGACGTATTAACAACGCGCATTACACGGTAATTTCGGTCTCTTTCTCCTCCATCACCGCCTCCGCCACCTTCCTCTCTATGCCTGTCCGCTCGTCCTGCTGTTCTCGCCTCGCCATGCTTTTACTACCTTCTGCCTGTTCCGCGATATTTTCCACGCACGATTCCCTTTTTGTGCCACGCTAGTAGCACGCAGAGAACAGATTTCTCGATCGTTGCATAGTTTCAACGTGCAATCCGTGTCCGGTTAGCCAGCCAACATCGATTATAATATGTAACGTGGTTTTGTTGTCGCGATGTGCTTTTCATCCGTAACGATCTTTGCAATTTAAAATACAATGGCGGATAAAAAAAAAAAAAAAATAAAATTCATACTTGGGCAACTTTGAGATGAACATTTTTTACCTCGTTAACAACAGTCGTCTATTCTGGAGATGAATAATTTAATTCTATATGTCGTAATATAATTATGTTTTCTAAAACTGTGGTGCTTTTTGGCAACTCTTATTCTTCAAATTTTCTTTTCTATATCATTGTACTTGGTAACTCGTTCATCTTCATTGATAAAAAAATTATTCATTTAGAAATAGGTCTTTTACTTTGGAGTTGAATATATTCGTAATCTAAATGTTCACGTAAAGTACAATACTGTTTTCTAAAACTATGGAGCTTTTTTGTCACCGCTTATCCTTTTAATCCTCTTTTGTCCTTCGCTGTATTTGAAAGCTCGTTTATTTCTTTTTTTAACGCAAAAATCATTGATTTAGAAATAGGTCATGCATTATGCAGTTGAATAATATCTATTCATAATTGGATTGTTTTTGTCAAGTAGAATTCTGTTTTCTGAAATCGTGCTGATTTTTCATATCGCTTATTATTCAAATTTTCTTTTGTCCTCCGTTGTATTTACAAACCAATTCATTTTGATTAATGTGAAAATTATTCATTTAGAAATGGGAATTTTGTTCGTTCTGTTTAACATAGAAAAAGTAACACAGAAATTTTTTAATGTGTACTGTGTAAAGTAGTAACAATAAGTCGGTTTAAAGCGCGGTTTAATATAGAAAGAAGCAAAAGGGAAAGGAAAATTTGACATTTACCCATGATTATAAATCATGACTGGCAAGAAATTTACCTGAAAGGAAGGTTATTGTTAAATCGTATAAAGAAAGCGTGGTTTTTTTGGACAGAAGTAAATCAACAATTTATCTTGTAATAGAAAGGTATAACATAGCGGAAATATTATGAATGAAGTTCCAAGTGGGTAACAAAAGAAGCTAACGTGAAAACGAAAAAAGCTTATTCTTCCTGAGATAAAAAAATTCTTCTACGTCTGCACCAAGTGAAATTATAGCAAGCAATTTTATGAGAAAATCATGTTCGTAGTAAAATTGCGTCTATAGGCATCTATCTGCGGATTCGAAAATTTATGATAAAAATTAGTTAGTCGTAAAAATTGTTAGTGTCAAAGATTGACTAAGAAAAATATAGTATATTAGATTATTTATAATATAATAACATAATTATCCTACTGTGCCGTATTGAAATATTTGTATTACGTATTATGCACACTTTAGAGAAATAAATTTTACAAACTTTATAAATAAATTGCATAACATGTTTACTTTATATGCATAATGTTCGTTTAATTATACAAACATTTTCTTGTAATTAATGGTCACATGCATTAGTAAATAGTAAATCGCAATATATTATACAATCTTTACAATGAATTAATTAATACCTGATTGGTAGAATATTTTCATTATTCATTATAATATCTAATTTAGAAAGAGAAATAATGTTGCTCTCGAGTATAACACAAATTTAGAATATACCGTCACGATAAGCGATACTTGATAATAAATTACATTATATGTCTGATTTTTATTTGCCATTGCTATCATTTAATATATCAGTAAGATTATCAAAATTTTTGTCAACTTACAGACGATTTTGATAGAAAGATATAAACGTTAGGTAAATATTTGTATATTATGTAACAAAATGATACAAGTTATCACGTACGATAATTTATTTGTCAATTAGTTTAAATGGGTAATTTATTTTCAAAAAATTCATTTGTCATGGAAAAAAATTATTTATAGTTTTTATGATCCATAGATACAGGAAATTGAAAATGTATATAAAATTTTTACGTTCAGCCTACGTTAGCTGTGCTCCAAGCTTTTATAAGCATCTACATATTTTATGTACTAAAAATCACTAATCACATTCCTGTCTGTGGTCATTTTTCTCTTCTCTTCTTTTCTGATTTCTTCGCTGCATACTTCATCTATTACGCACGCATTCCATGCGTGATTACTCATGTATAGAAGTGTTATACATTCAAAACTGAACACTATTATATGTTTTTATCGCTGTGACGAAGTGTTTCTTTATAATATAATGATTGTTCATTATTAACTTCTAAACTTTGCAGATAAAAGAGACATCGTAATAAAGTTGTAAATAGTAAGTAGTAAATAAAGTTTTAATTTTATACTTATAAAACTTACTAACACTAGAACTACCATACCAGTCAAATTGTCTAGTTTTACCATTTTATTTTAAAATTCCTACTTCATGTTACATCTTTTTCCACAATGATGTAATGGCTTTTGCAACGATAACTAGAAGAATAATATAATGAATATTATTTTGTTTTTCATGTATTCAAACTGAAAATAATTTTGTATCAAGGCTGCTTATACCAACACCAGCCAAAATGGCTGGTACTTGTCAAAGTGTTAAAGGATCCTGCAACCTGTTTATCGAATCCCAATTAACCAGTTTCCTCGTTTTCTACAATGTGCCACACTGTGCTTAACACTGAAAATACCACAGCAGTCAAAATGATTGGTTCTACAATTTAAGAAATTTGTCAAGACTCATTTAAGGTGCATGGTCCCAGATGCATTAATATCAAAACTGTACTACATAACATGGAATTGCTACTGTAAGAAAGTAATAAATCAATAAATATAAAAATACTCTATTACTACGTATTTTTTAAAGACCAGTCATTTTCACTGGTTTTGGCAGAAATAGCTTCGTGTTAACTATCGGTAGTTTTAATGTTAAAATCTGCTTTAGGAAATTGTAATTCTACATTCTTCAAATTTGTTCAACACTGTCAGTTGTTATTCTTATTTGCAATCGAAATATAGGTGATGTTTGATCGTTTTACAGTAACGAATTTTTATGCATAGAGCTAAATAAATATCGAGAAGATCTAGTGCACTTGAGAGACGAGAAGCAATTGATTCCTATGAGAAAGATAGGTATATCGAGTGCTGCAATGGAATGTAACGATTTCGAAAGAATTATTATGGGAGAGAAAAAAACGAAAGGAAAAGGCAGAGATTTAAATTAAATTGAAACAGAACGTTTTTATTTTAAAATAGAATCGCTCACGGTGCAATTTATTAATTATTTCGTTACTTTTTGAAAATTATTGTTCCGTACACGGTATCGTAATTATCGTAATTATTTAGTACAATGAATTATCAAAAGTACTTTTAAAGGAAAATTCATCACTAATCGATTTTTAACAGGTAACTTTCTATTTTCATTTGGTATATGAAAACCAACGATCGCGTCTGTTATAGCATGCCCTAACGTAAATTTGAGGAAAAAACGTTTGCTAAGAATCTATCAATCTTCGTGGAAACCTACCATTTTATCGTATAATCTGTAAAATCAACCTTTGTCTTAACATTCTAACCATATCAATTGTTAAATTCACGAAGTCAACTTTTCCAGCGATTGCCGAATTCCGCATCAAGTTTGTTCGCACCTACACACGTATAACTGTCAGTAGCTGTGCGATTTTGCCCGGGATTCGTCTATGAAAATTTAATCCTCCTGCAGCACTCTACTATTGAAACAGGTTCGTCTGCTTCCTACGGCTCTTTGATTTTTGCATCAAGATCGTCCATACATTTTTCAAGCTCCAAGCGGCTCCTCCACTCGCATCGCGTTCGTTTGCCTATTTTTTCCTCTTGGCAGCTGCTCGACCGCGCGTCCAGTTCATCTGCAAATTTTCATCCTAGTAGCATCATAATTTCGCATCAGACTCATTCGCGAAGTTTCGCCCCCTGCGGTTCCCCGATACGACAACACGTTCAACCGCGCGTAATTTCTAGAGGCTTACTGACAGTCGGGTTCGTCCTTGTGCTCAATATTCCACTTGATTTCCTTAGTTTTATCGCATGGAGTTTATACTTTCTCGGTAATAAATTAATAAATCATTTTTTTATTCTTTCAGTAATGTAATCGCGTCGTTAATCTCTCGTCACACGTGGCCTTGGCTCATGACAAATTACATTAATTTAAAAGTCTAAAAAAGTTGGCCCTAAAAAGAAGCAGAGAGAAAATGGAAAGAAAACTTTCCCTTGTAGAGGATTTTCCCTTTGCTGTCTCTTAAATTTTTTAATTATGAAATATGCTTCGCACTGTCACAACCGAAGGAAATAATTGGCTTAATTTAGCTATACATTCGCATTGTACGGCTGTACAAGTGTAGCGGTGTGACCTAGATGGAACTGGAATTTAATAGTTTAACATTTTTTTAATTATCCGAACAACTTTTTAGTTTGAAACGAAGAAATTGATTTTCCGTTGGTGCATTACATCGGCAAATATTCGCGACTCGATTAACCAGTATTATTTCTGAGACATCAACATACATACATAAATGTTTAAATTTCAATATATCGAAGATTAATTGAATCGCGAAAATCCTATTGAATACCAAGAAAATACATCGCCTAATATATTTTTACCGATTGTTCGTATGTTCTTTGACTGAAAGCAAATTCTTTATACGACGTACATATATTGAAGGATAAAATCGTCGATAATAACAGTCAAAGGGGATTCGCATAATGCCGTGCTGTAAGAGCTGCGAAACCATGATAAATGACAATACTGAAAGCGTTCAATGCCATCTTTGGCACGTACACAGCTCTCACGATCGCTCTTTGTTAAGATTACGCTATTATTCGCAATACCTACGATCTTTACCCGTCGCTCTACTTTTTTTCCTCTTTCGAATAAAATGACATTGAGTCAGAAAATATCTATCGTTTTCCTGTATCAAACGTTACGTCGGAATATTACACGCGAGATAAGAAGTAATGACCACAGCAATTGCTTAAAAGATCATTTCGGGGTATAAAACTACAAATGCGTTGCTTATAGTTGAGCTCGTACGATTCGGGGAAGATCTGCTATCCAATGTCGTAAATGTATTACGCACTTTTAAATAATAATAAAAATAATAATAAATAATATAATATACATGGTGGTTGGTAACTGGTGGTACAAGCGGAAAGGGGATAATTCTACGCGAAAAAGGAAGTCGAAAATATAGAATAAAAATTTTTCGTTTGAGGCTTTGTTTTCGAGAAAATCGACTTTGAATTTTCGCTCGGTACGGTGCACTTATCTATTATGGTTGGTAACTGGTGGTGCAAGCGGAAAGGGGATGATTCTACGTGAAAAAAGAAGTCGAAAATATAGAATAAAAATTTAAAAATTAAAAAATTTTTTAAATTAAAAAAATAACGTCAATCGAGACAACGATCTGCAGTGAGATCCGTTATAACGAGACGCGATAAAGTGCACGCGTACCGAGCGAAAATTCAAAGTCGATTTTCTCGAAAACAAAGCCTCAAACGAAAAGTTTTTATTCTATATTTTCGATTTCTTTTTTCGCGTAGAATCACCCCCTTTCCGCTTGTACCACCAGTTACCAACCACCCTGTATATAATAAAAAAAAAATAATAATAATAACAAAAATACAGCAGATACACGGAATATGTATATGTATATAACAAACAAAAATATGCAAAATAGAATATTCTCTATAATATCCTGTAGATAAAACAATTTTTTAGCTAAGTTCTATATTTTTTTAATTATAAAATAAGAATATGAATTTGCATAAATATCAGCAGGATATTCATAAATGATTGATCTATACGAGATGACTAGTGATTGGTGGATGTAGTGATTCGTGTGTGTTCACGAGTATTTTACAATTATTCGTTGTTATTCTTAGGATTTCCAAGCAGAGGTACATTCTTTTCTTAGATTCATTACACATACATATACACACACACATACGTATAGAATAAAAAGTAAAAATCATAGGGATTGATGAATAAGTTACTTGGACCACAAAACTATAATTTCAAATTTGCTTCTTTCTTGCTTATAACGTGAGGTTAATTAAATTCCACAATTCGCTCAGCAACAGCTAGATTGTATGGATTATACGCCTTCATAGAGTCTAAAGCTTGCATTAACCACACTAATAGTTACCATTCTATCCTGACTGTTACCCAGCGAATTAATATCGAGCAATTATTTCGAACGTCGAGTAAGTGGACGATGATCGAATGTGTTCAATCCAGAATGATGGATCATAGATTCTAATGTCTCGAATACTGGACTATTGTCGAAGAACCATTGTGTATGAATTGCAAGATTACAAGATTAAAACGCTATAACGCAGAACTATATCTATGGTGTAATTGCTTGAGAAACTCCAAAGACTTTCAAGCTTGAAAAACTCAATTAACTATCTTTTAAACATTTTTCAAGCGCAGTGCCTGGAAAATGCATGTTGATTGGTTCGTATCGAGGGCAGATAATATCCAATCAACATGCTTCCATGCACCCTTTGGTGAGGATAAAACGATAGCTGAATCTACATGAGGTTTCCGAAAGATTGCAGTGCTGAACACACTTTAGCCATGATCCTCGACCATTTTCAGTATATTCCCGATGATATGCAAATTAAATTTTATTCCAGTTGTCGCACAATTTTGAAAAATATATATCGAATCAAATAAAATGAGAAACGTCGATTTAATGTCTTCGACGTTTATACAATCGTCAAGATTGATTCTCTCGTGAACGGTGTGTTAACTGATCTAAAACATCGAATATGATATCCACAGTTATCGAAAATGACGAACAATTCACGTTGGCAAATTAAAATTTTGAAAGATATTATCGTTAGATTATGAATGTTCTTACGAATGCATAATTTTATCCACAGAACTGAAGAAGTACAGATTTGTATGAATCATTTAAATATCATAATGAGTGTGTTTTCGGTATTTTACATGTTTTTTAACATGCTGCGCATTTTGTTCGTTTCTTTAAATTTTCATGCAAATTTACGCTGCATACAAACCTAACTATCATTATATCGCAAATAAATATGCCAAGCTTGCTTTTTCCTGGATTCCTGAAAAAGCTGCCCTTTCATACCTTTTCCACAACTTTCAGAAAGTGTCTCTAAAATCCATGGAAAATATGAAACAAAGTACTGTTCCAGTTTGGCAATTACGTGCTTTATACTGCACTATTTACTGTTGAGTTCACAAAGTCAGAAAGACCACGTGCTTTGGATGCCACGGTGCTGCACTTCTAACGAATCAACAGAATACTTTTTCATTTTTTTCACCGAATACTTTCTTAAAAATGACAATTCTCTACATTGCCAAATAGCATCGTTTAATAAAGCAAAGCGAAAGAAAGAGAGGTATGCTTTTGCAGCCCTTGACTGTCAAATTATAGTTACTCAAAATGTTTCGTATCTTTGTCCTTTGTGCGAATCCTAGTGGCACTTTGACTGCCACGCCGAAATCACATGTTTCGCTCAGGACGCCACGGGAGTATTTTTATTATTCAAAGCATATAATGACAAAATAATAATAAATTCATGATGTAAGACAACATTCTTCCCCAATGGACCGTTTGTCTTATTGGTGGTCATGGGTGACCACCGTGGCGCCTTGGTAACAGTTGATAGCGACGTATTATAACGAGGCTTCATTTATTTCAACAAACCATTCGCATTCGTTATTTCGTCGTAAGCAAAACGTCCAGAATATATTGTTGAAACGTGTAGAAGATATTAGTAAACGGTATTTGTTCATTCTATATGTAATAGTAAGGTATGTTCACACTTCTAACTTCAATTATACGATTATAAAGCAGCATTTACGATTATTTTCTAAGCTGTGTTTAGAACAATATTCGTAGATTACCCCTCAAAGATATGCATGCAAACACAGTGCACCATTAGATGCAAGATTTGTTCTCATTTTTTTTTTATCGATGTTCTAATAAAAATGTTTAATCGTTCAATGGGGCACTTTTTATTTCAAAGTATCTTCTATTTATCGGTTATATTCAAAATGCCCTAACTGTCAATTTTCATACAATTTTTACAATCGTAAGAAGTTCAAGCGCACCGGTCACCAATGACCACTGTGGCGTCACAGGAGAAACCGTGGCCGGTCATATATGACTAACGTGACAGTCAAAGTGTTAATCTGTGAAATCATTTTTTCCTTATTTTTTTCCAGTATGCTTCGTGTGCACCGCTTTTATATTCTCGTCATTTTGATAAATGTTTCTCAGATTATGTGCATAGTGATCAAGAATGAGTATACAGGCGATCTGATAACGTACTCGAAATACTTTCTGCATACGACTTTCAAGTTGAATGAATCGTCCGATAGGAATATGAAGATGTTCTTCATCAAATGAAATTAAATTAATAAATTAAATAGTTGCTTGATATGTATATATCGATGATCATGAGTATTGGAACATATCTTGCGAAATTCTAATTTTACTTTAGTTTGCATTATGTTGTAATTGAATGACATAATTCAAGCTTTTCAATTAATTCCATTGTCAATTATCGTAATCACGAGCGTAAGTGAATTACAGTGTAATCGAAATGTAACTGAATTACAGCTCAGCACTTTGAAAAACTGAGATAAATCTTTATCTTTCGTGTTTATACGGCGTATCTTCCGTTTCCTGCTCCTACGTGACTCAATCTTATGTTTATGTTTTACAATTGCATTATGCAATTGTACTTCAGCGACAACTACGAATTGCATTGTGGATTCATTGAACCAGAGATGTGAATTACGACTTACAATGTTTTAACTACAACATAATTCAATTATTTTACAATTACAATTCATGCAGTTATTCGATTATAATTTCACACAGTTCCGCCAAATTCTTATGGTCGGCAGAGTATACGCGAAAAGAGAATCGTAACGATTATCGAAAGATCATCTGCGTATTACAAATATCGATTTATACAGACTAAATATTTAAAGTGAGTAATTTCCACCATGACAAGTTAAAAATCTAAGCAAAAGTGAATATTAGTAAGGAAATACTGAAGATCTGAGAAAGCAAAGTAACAATGCGGAAGGAGTTACGGACAAAAAAAAGCAAAGACAAATAGTAGAAGTATATTTATGCGATGGAGAGCGAAATGGAAATAAAACAGGAAGGAGGAAAGGGTGAGAAACAGGGTTAATGGTAGAAAGGGGAATTGTGAGAATTCTCAGCTTGCCACGATGCCACGTGCTTTGGTCTCACGACGTAAATCAGCGCACGTGCCTCGCCACTCATGGAGTTCCCTCTGGCCAGGCTCTTTGAATCGACCCGCGGAATGATTGATGCTTTTGCCAATAAGAGCCGAAATTTTTTGCTTATTTTAATGCAACTTTTTGCTCCAGAAAGGCACTCATTATGAAAATTAGAAATTAATTAGCGCATCTAAAAAAAAAAAAAGTCTAAATTGAAATTTAGTAACTACCGCTTTTGTCATGCCCTTTTACTTGTTTTATGTATATGTACACGTGTGTGTTTAACGTTGCCTCAACAGCGGAGGCCATTAGCAACGCAGCGCAGTTAACAGTCTATAATTTCAGGTGCAATGTTTGCTTGTTTTACTGGCAACATGAATTTCTATAAGTTTGTACATGTATATTCATTTTTTATGTGCATATTGATTATAGGTTGTGTTCTTTTTTTTGTTTTTTAAATTCATTTCGTGTTATTTGTAACCAGAATATGATTAAATACTAGGTGCATATCGGTAGGTATGAATTTTCAAGTTGTAAAAATGTAAATGTAAAATTTGTTCGCACGATGTTTCGCCTTCGAGGAAATCGATTTTGAAAGGTCGCAGGAATTCTTTAATTATTCGTTGTTAACTGTAATATTATTGTTCGTATCAGTATTTGTCAATAGTATTAATAATCTACTTTAAATAATACAAGATTTTAGAAATCATATATCTACACAATTATGCATAATTAATTGCGGAAGTGTGAATGCATTTTAATATGTTTGCACTTTCTTATTCGTGAAAGTATTCACGAATTATTTACATGTTTTTGTAAGCCTTCGTTGCCATAGAATCTCATAACTAATACATAGATGTAATGTCTGATAAATTTGCAAGGACAAGTATAGAGACATGTTTCATAAATAAAATTAATTCCTCAAGATGATGAAAACATGTTGTATTTTTATAAGAAGAAAATTAATGTTATAATATAAAGTTCTGGTAGTGTGACTTTCAAGATTATTTGATATCGAACCTGTTAATCCTCTCAATTTTTGATGTTTTTTGCGAATAACATTACGTGTGTATTTCATACGATAAAATATTTGTATTCCGACAGAAACATTTATGTCATAGGAAGCACAATTTAGAAAATGTATTATTTTTTCGTGCGCACCACGTCATCGTGAATATTTCAAATTATTCGCAGGGGTAGAAGAATAACACGATAAATGCCATAGTCAAATTATAGTCGATCAAATACGAATTGCAGAAATTGTGATCGATTTACATGGAAACGAAATACAGCGTCAAAAGATTTTACGACCTATTGTTATTCGTTTTAATACCGGAAAAGATCATCTTTTTCAATTCTAATATAAATTACGTCTTTCTCTGTTTGAATGCACAATTGAATTTTAATTGAATACACTGTCCTTCGAATAATTGAAGTTTAAACTGTTATACGGCTGAAATTCCAATTCAAATATACAGCCAAATACCTATGACATGACAGCCGATTCACGTTCATGAAGCCCATTTGCTTATCGGAATAATCCAATTTTGGCTATGATGTTGCATCGCGATTCATCTTCTCCACTTTGCTCGATTTCGAACACGTAAAGCGTTGCAGTGTAATAACAGGCTGCAAACAAGGCGGTTAAATTGTTACGTTCGCCTTCTACACGTGCGTAATTGCAAGAAAACACGCCATTCTTAATCAATTTTCTGCTATTCCATCGATCTTCTGCATTGCGTTCGAACAGAATTCGATAATCTAAAGTAAGATTAGATGTAATGGAACTTTCATTTTTTAGCAATTTAAAGGCCAGAGATGTATATAGAGGTTATTGCTGTTCTGAAAGCCACTTTAATCCGAAATTGCATTATGATCTAACGCGAAAAATATTTTTATAGATAAAACTCCAGTCTTTTTACAATATCTGCCAGCTTTATTAAAATTCATTAAAACTCAACTCTATTCTTCGTTTCTTCTTCTTCTTTTTTTTTTTTTTAATTCCCATCGATTAAATGGATTTTCTTAAATCTACATATATATACAAGGTGTCCAGCGAAATGCTGTGCACTATTTTTGAAGGACTTTCGCCAGACGCATATATGCGTCCATAACAGTCTAAGGGTTAAATACAGATATAATAAATAGTCTAGACTCAAGTATTGGGGATCTTCCCAAAAATTCCAAAAGAAAGGCCCCGATGTCCTTTCATCTCCGACATATATATGTGTATAGTATAATTGATCTCTTAGTACTATATGATATTGCTCTTTTATTGTATTATATTATATTGCTTAATTCTTCCTTAATAATTAATATGTACTTACCTAACAGTGTTATAGTACAGTACAAGTGCGTGTTAATTATTCAGAAAGAATTAAGCAATATATAATACAAAAAAGAGTAATATCATATAGTACTAAGATATCAATTTAAGAGTATAATATTAAGATTATAATATCGCGTGAGAAATTAGAAATAACCCAACAATCGCCTTGTGTAAGGTACAAATAAAATCATTATTATAGATCTTGCCACTTTCTGGAAGAATCAATATTCTCATATTAGCTGCACCGTATTCCCAAAACACGTTTTGGTTTCATAAAATATGAATGAACACATCTATTGACACATTTTTATTAAATTAAATTAAATTACTATATTACTGTACTAAATTATCAATTAAACTATAATGCAAAAGAATTTTACCACACTCTAAAAAGGATCAAGGGAATCAGAATGAAGATTCATAAGAATTCATAGTTATCCGTTGATTATCAATTAGGAGAATATTTCCGTGACTCGCTGTAAATTATAACTAAATTGCGTATTTGTAAATGTTTATGGGAAAAGTACCAATTTGAACGAAATGTACGTAACGTGAAAAAACATATAAAATATTCAAAGTATGGTGCTTGTTCTATTTCCGAAAGTATGAATTCGTATACAAATTCGTAATGCGCAGTTACAACAATGTCGATTCCTATTACAGTGTGTTAATTCTTAATAGTTAATAGCTGGTCCCACGTGTATCAAGCGGAATGAAAAGGCAAGTATACACGGTCGTTGAACGAAGCGCAGGTTGCACGTGCGGTGCATGTCGCCTGTGGCGCGCTTCCCTCGAGCAGCCGCAAATGGCAAGAGCAATGCTAGCACGGTTCACGACAGCACAGACTGTTATGTAAGAGATGTGTCAGGCTGGTAACATGCCGAGGGAAGAAAGCAACGGTGAGAGACGTGAGAGAGAACAAGGATCGAGCCACGCAGAAACGCAAGGACATAAAGTGGCGGGCAAAAGGCAGTTTAAAAGTCGCCGGAAAATAAAATACATTCGCTCTCGAAGAAGCAACTGTCGTTGCTCGCTGTAATCCTCCTTTTGCAGATTGTAAATTTAATACACTTAAAACCGTTCTCCATTGCGGTGTAAATTGGAAAGTTTTCGGTTGCGGAACGCACGTGTTTAAATTTGCAAATAATTCAGCGACTGATTTCTGATTTATACAACGAATCGGATATATCTGTAAGATATAGGAGAATGAAAGTTGTTATAAATTTTAAGGACACGATATACGCGTTCATAAGCGTTTGGACGCTTGCAAATTGTTGCAAATATACGTACGAAATATGCTGCTCTACCAAATGGAACTCTTTGATCCAACTTTCGCCTTTGATGTTATTTCAGACAATCATATTAAATCATATACAGGATATATAGTTTAAGAATGATAGTTTTAATATTAGATGACATAGATAAAAGAACAGTAATGGAAACGGATGAAAATTGCTGCAACGAAGATACCTGAGTGAAGTGTCTGTTCAATGTTGGAGTTTCAGAGCGATTGAAATATGTGTTTCTACCCACATCCTAAGAGTTTATATAGATTTCATGAAATGTCAGCCATTCATTACAGATAGACATGGAATTGATATACTCCCGTAGATGTACCTCTTGTTTCAGCTTAAATTTAGCGGAATGTCTAGCCCCGGTTATGATATCAGGTACAAAATTAACGCTAAAGAAACCTTCTTCGATTATAACTTTTCAGAGCATAATGAAACATATCATACCTTTTATCGAGTTGCACCAGCTGTCCAAATATTTATAGACGGTAGGGTATTTTGGGAAAAACTAAAAAGTTAACGAATTCAAGTGATAAAACATTAAAACATAGAATTTTATACAAGTATCAGGTTGGCATGGTTAAAAAGACATTTCAACTATTGTAATTAATAGATGTGCTCGTATCAAATACTGCAGTTAAATATTAAATGAACTGGATAAATTGGTTAAAACTGATTAATGTATTCCCATTATTTGCCAATGATTTCACCGCTTTATTCCTCTGAAAAATTGATTTCCCAAACAGTCGTGTCACGAGTTAAATTAATGTCTATCCAATATAAATTAGATAATCAAATTTTCCTCGTCAAGCTGCTGCTCGTAATTTTATAGTTTAACCTTACTCTAACTTTAGCAAGGATTTCTATATCTTCTATATCTTCAAGATTTGTAATGGATGAAGATGTTTGACACGAAACTAAAATCACACATGTCGATAATAATATCCGTCTATTGTGCTCAAGCTCGACGTACCTTTTAACGTTGGAAGAATAAATAACTGGGTCGAAGATGACCGAAAGAACACCGCAGGGTTAAACAGCAGCGAACTTACGTCTATCTGTAATTCTTATTCTTGACCCATTTAATTCTTATTGCTTCGCCGCATGCAACGTTACCGAACATTGTTCGCGATCAGAAACTTTAGTGCTCTGCCCTGTAACAGGTTTCAACGTGCTTTTTACGAACAGTACTGTTAATAGAATCTACAAACAGCGAGCGTGACAGCAAGAGGGTTGAAAGTAGCTCGGTGTGTGGTTGAGAAGGAGAGAGAAAATGAGCGCGCGCGCAAGAGGGAGATACAAAGAGATAGAGAGAGAGAGAGAGTGGGATTGGAGGGAAGTGATTTACCGCAAATTGCTCGTTCCTTGAGCAGCATTAAGCATTGGGCAATCGTGTGCATGTTGCAACGTCATGTGCAACCAAAGAGCTTGTGCGTCCTAAGGCAGAAGGCAAAGGTACGTTGGCGCAAATCGCGGGCTGTCTGCGTGTAAGACGCGCCGAAACGCTTCCTACTTATGTACGTTGCTGGAATATTCCCTGGTGAGAGCGGTGTTCGAGACACGTCGATGAGCAGCCTGGTTGGCCGATCGATTCGATCGATTCGCGTGGCGCAACGCGCGCGAGGGACGTGCGAACGATTTCCTCGCGTAATCGTGCAATCAGCGCGGCGCATCTTATTTATGTAACCATAAGTGTTCCGTTCGGCGATGGGCCGCGATGCTCGCACGGCATTAACGCGATGAGAAATGCACGGGAGATTGGAAGTTGCGGAAACCGGGGCAAACCGCGAGAAGAGCAACTACTTTCGCACTCGTTTCACAGGAAAATATTTAATTGCTGGTGGTCGGCTATGCGCTTGCTTTCCTTCTTTCTTTCTGTGCATCGCGGAAAACTAATGAAACGCAAAGAAACGATAGCGGTTCTCATTGGTTTCCCGAACTTCTCCATAACCGAGGAAATGAGCCGCATTTCTTATACTTGTGGCATCAGAATCCGAGCATTCGTTTGTTTCGTGGATTTATCTTATGGAATTTCTTGTATTTAATATAATAATGGTGGATCTTTGTATTATATTTAACAATGTACCTTGTATATGGGTTACGTTTAATGAAATCAATGCATAGAGAAGAAGCAGAGCTTTCCGTAATATCGATGAAAATATCTTGTATTATAGAATTACTTAAGTTTTTCTTATCGTGTTGTTCGCTTTATTTTCATCCCGTGTTTCTCTGAAATTAAAAACATAAGTTACATCCCTTAATCGTGATATCAGAGCATTTGTTTGCTCCGTGGATTTATTTTATGGAATTTCTTGTATTTAGTTTAATGATATGTATTTTATATATGGATTATATTTAATAAAATCAATACTATGTAAAAAGCAGAGCTTGTCGTAATATGGATGAAAATATTCCGGAGCTGCTTGATTTTTTTCTTGTCGTTTTGTTTCATTTATTTTGATTTGCCTCGATTAATTAATTTCAGTATTACATTTACAACAGAAAGTTATTTTAATTTTTCTACAGATGTAGTTTATTTTGATAAGCAACGTTGCCTACTATTGTCTACTATACATATAGCTATTGTAACAGCACAATCTAAATTTACGAACTTTTAGTTTATTGTTGATTACTTCGTTTAAAAGACCAAGTAAAAATTAGGTAAAAGAAAGATGTTTTATGACGTAGATAAATTTTAGCCCAACGATTTCTTTTCTTTTCTTTCAATGCAAGTTTATATTTCCTATTATGATATAATTTTTACATATTATTATAAAGAATATTATTATAATAAAACGGTAAAAAATATTGGAATACGTTAAAAAAGTTGTTTCCATGATATTTGTAATTATTTTTATTTTACTTATAATCACAGGTTAATTATCAAATGATGATTACGTTCTGTATCATATATGTTAAAATTATAAAAAGATATATATATATTATAAAAGGACAGATACATCATCTGATCGTCAAAATAAATATCTTCTATGATTTTATTTATCAAGCAACCTAAAGACGATTTATTATTTTAATGGCTTGAAAACTCGCAGTGCACCAGCTAGTACGGAAAGTTTGTCTTCAACATATTTAAATTTGTATCATGTTGGGAAAAGCTTATTGCACGTAATGATGACTATTTCAATGATTAAAGAGATTGAAATGATATCAAGCCATGCAGCTGTTCCAATGCTGCGGAAACACCAACTTTCTGGGTCATAATACTTCAATGTGTAGTGTGTACGTTGCTTGAAAGGACTTAACTTTATTTGATTTCTTTCTCTCTGGAAAGAATAATATTGACATAAATTAGGACTATAATTTGAAATGTTCTGATTCATATAACTGTTTGTCAACTAGCAATGAAAATAAAACTAACAATTCCTTTAATATATTTTTAATATATAATTTAATGTATTTTGTATCAACTATTATAATTTCAGCACATTTTAACAGAAGTGTAATTAATTGCTCCATCATCTATCTTATCTCTTATCGAAGCATGCATCTGCGCGTTTTACTAATTGTTTGCCTATCGATTAGATGCGCCAGCTTAAACGATATTACCTTCTATATATTTCCAAAATCTCTTTTTTCCTGTATTAATTATATATTGTATAATTACATAATTTTTTATATTAAAAGAGAGATGCCTTGCCATTGACTCTCTATAATTCAAGGAAATCGATGTGGACGTATAACTACATATCTATATATATATTTAATGAGAAATTCCAATATCACATTAATCTTTCAAACACTAGAACATTCACCAGCTGTCTGGTTAAATTTATTATAAAATATCAAGTGGATTTAGTGTTTAGTACTTAGTGTTCTTGAAAAATAGTTAGATCAATAATATTAAATTCATTTTTTAAGTCTCTTGTTTAATTGAGATTAGTTTAGTTTTCGTTGAACGATGTATAAATCAATTTTGATTATTACAGAATGGTTTTTGGTAGAATTGTAAAATTATCTACAAGAACAAGCTGTATCACCATTTTGTTCAACGATATTATTTGTCTCGAATTGAACAGTAAATTTTGTTGTTTCTTTCAATTAACTTTAATTAATTAATTACATTAAATTCTTCTGTATATTAACGTATATGCGATTTTTAATTTATTATTTAAATCTTGTACGGAAATTAGACGGTGTTGACCTGAATTTAGCTTCCTTCCTAACTGTATTTCGACTGGAATTCTTTCATATCTCTGAATCATATTTCTCAACACTCGTTAATAGTCATAATAAAAAAAGGAAGGAAATTTTAATAATTTTCTAAATAGAAGCAAATTGTGCCGTTTATACACGTTTATAGCATACGTTTAGATTAATTTGGCTGAGCATTATAACGGAACTAAAGCAACAGTGGAAACGTTAACCCAGCACTATTATTTTTGTGCCACTTTTTATAGAATTTATCGGTCTGTAAAATTTCCTGCCTCATACTAATAGAAACTTACAAATTTTAATCAACATTTAAGCTTTGGCCGAAATTATACGGAGACTGGTACAGTATCTAAACGACTGATCTTCTGCGTCATTAGCCTGCAGTCTACGAATTTTTATATCGGAATCACGATCTCGCTTCAACAGAGAAAAAGATAATTAACGTTTTACCAAAGTCTCTAGAAAAAAATATTGTTATGTGCTGTGGTCTCCGAATTTTTATGTCTGCATCACGATCTCGCTTTAACAGATATAAAAATGATTAACGTTCTACCAAAATTCCTTGTGTAAAATTGAAAGAAAAAATCACATATACCGATTAAGGACTATTTCATGTTTTCTTTAAACGTAAGAAATTTATTACAATTAGTGCAACATTTATTATCAATACAATGCAGACTACGAAATTGATATGAAATTTGTCGATGATACAGCATAAAATGTATTGTATTGTATTGTATTTCGTTACACGTGCTGCGCTTTTCGAATTTTTATGTCTGCATCACGATCTCGCTTTAACAGATATAAAAATGATTAACGTTCTACCAAAATTCCTTGTGTAAAATTGAAAGAAAAAATCACATATACCGATTAAGGACTATTTCATGTCTTCTTTAAACGTAAGAAATTTATTACAATTAGTGTAACATTTATTATCAATACAATGCAGACTACGAAATTGATATGAAATTTGTCGATGATACAGCATAAAATGTATTGTATTGTATTGTATTTCGTTACACGTGCTGCGCTTTTCGAATTTTTATGTCTGCATCACGATCTCGCTTTAACAACTATACAAATGATTAAAATGTTTTATCACAATTCCTAGCAAAAAATGGAAACAAAGAATCACACATTTTATATTACGACTACGTCAATTTTTCTTTAAGTTTAAAAAATTTATTTATAATACAATATAGAACGTACAATTGATATAAAATTTGCAATATGGTATAGGATGCGAAAATCGTTTATTGTACCGAGATCTGTGCCTGTTACAATCGTTTCGTATATGTAGCCGTTTGTTGTATTTTGTTTCTATTTTATTTCGTTCCTTAAAGCTAAATCTTACTTCCCTATTTGTTTGAGTACATCTATATCTTCATTTACCATACAGCTCACTGTACATATGTCACTCTTTGATGTGTCCTTCTTGTTCGTTCTTCTTTGGTTTCTCCATTCGTTTATGCAGAAAGCTTTCAGGTTCGCATTTCCCTTTATGAAGTTAGCTAGTTCCCATATTTGTTTTTCTGTTTTTACTGTTATTATTCCTGTCTATTTCTTATTTTTCAATGTGATTGGTCTGGTTTCTGTATATATTGCGCAGTCTCTTACTACGTGTTGTCTAAAATATTTTCTATTTTTATTTTATTCTAGTTTTATTCTCATTTCTTCTTTCTTCTTCATTGGACCACTTTTCAAATTTATTAATCATCACAGAGCGTATCTATAATATTCTAAAAATCACTATCCTGCAGAAAATCCGAAGAAGTTTGTTGCTCTGTTTTCATCGTCTTCCCATACTTCTCTCTATCTCTTTTCTATCACGATTTGCTGCGTCTTCTATTCCCTGGAATGAATTGGTAATTTCATATCTGATTTACCGTAATCTACACCGCAGCTGGGTGGTCCAGTTTCTCTTCCACGATAAAAAATATAAAATCGATATATGATTTCTCAATAATATAACACAGGAAAAACACAATCGGATGGGGAATCTTTAGAAGCAATCTTTGTCCCCTGGAGACCAAGTGGCTCGCAGAAAGTCCATCTATAAAATTCGACGAGTATCGCATAGCATATTCATACGGTGTTGATCGATCGAACAGCTTTGCATACGTAATCTGCGAGTTTGTAATTCGCGCGAACCTCTTTCTTTTCGGCACGTATGATGTATATTGCGTGGGCATGTCCCGCGAAATAATTCAGCTGCCGTAGGCGTCAGGCGAAATGTAATTTATAACTTCCGAGTGTATCCGTCCGCGCAGCCGAAGCGTAATCCTCGCGTCAACGAGCGGCAGGCAACGCGGATGTAGAACAACATCTTGCTGTCATAAAGATAGCTAGCCGTATTGATGCAACCGGCTGTTGCTTTAGAGTTCGTTCTCTCCACTTTCATCCCCTCTGTCTTTTGCATTTCGCGTTACAACTGATATCGCCGACGTAAATGTCCGCCCTCGCGCAATGACGTTTTCCCATTTTACTGCGCCTCGCAAGCGTATCGCTGCAGTTCTAGCGGTTGTTTCCGTCTCAGTGTTTCCGAACGACACGCTCGATGGTTAATCTAATCCGCGCTATCGATCCATTAGTTTGTTTGCAGCGAAATTTATTGCCGCAAATCGTTTCTCGCTTAAACCGAAACTGTCAGCTGCGTTATATCCTGCGCGAACTGTACATCGGGATATATATAGGTTCATAAACGTATCCGGACGTTTGTGGCTGCGTTTTATGAATATACACTGCTTGACATAAGTGTTCAGACACTTGGTCATGTTAATTGAGATTGAATATCTTTCACTGATTTTATTTTTCATTTCGTCGTATATCTGTGTTAATTCATTCGTGTCGTGCGCCTCTTGTATAATACGAAATACCAAACAAAGTAAAATGTATTATGCTTCTGCAATTACTGTAACGAGTAGCAGGTGTTCTAACATGTAAAACGTGTGTTATAGGAAAAAAATCTGAAAATGCGTATAGAAATTGCAAGGCATCTGGTACAAGCGTATACTGCGCAGAAATTACAAAAATGTTTAAACGGTCAATTATGCGCATTATGTTAATAAATCTGAGAATGTATGTACGTAGAAATTGCAAGATATTTAGTACATTTCGCGGAAATTACAAAAATATTTAAGCAGGCAATTATATCCATTACATTGTTGAATCTCAATGTTCTTTTAAATTTAGACCATAGTTAACACATATTATACGCTTAAGATGACCATTCATGCTGTATACTAAATTTTTACTAAATATTTTATTACTTAATTTACAAATGTTTTATTGACTAAATTGTTTACTAAACATATTGGTTTCAAGTTTAACCAATGTGATCATGTACAGTAGCGTCTCATTACATTCTTATTGAAACTCCAAAATGTTATTAAAATTTCAAAATTTATAACATGCACAATAGAATACATGCACAATATGCAATAAATGTTTTCTATGTATACTTTTTTTTTATTATTTAATTTGTACTTTACAATTTGTCCAGCTGGACATTCGGTACATTTTTCTAGCTTTATTGCTAATTAATATGTGGATGGCTACCCCCAATGGGATACCATCTTCCAGTTTTTTTTTTTTTAATTATTTAAATTGTTCTTTACAATTTGTCCAGCATTACTTATATGTATACATATAAGTATATATAGCATATTAGTATACATACAAGTATTATAGTATATATAGTAAGTACACATACGTAAAGAGAATTCGTGGATATTTCAATGGCTTTTGCAAATTATTTTCTGGTTACTGATATGTTAACCGACACCGTGCAATATTTCTGATTGATAGATACATATGTTTGTCCATTGGTGACATGTTTCTTCTGTTTAAAAATTAGTCGCTACCACGTATTCGCTTTTGCTGCGTTTTACCTCTGCCATGTAAATTCTAAGCATTTTAATTATGGTCGCCGATGACGATTATACGATGCGACAATTAATAAAGTAATAGTAATAATAAATTATTTTGTGTTGTCGCGAAATCGGTGGAAATTGAACGCAGGCGAATCAATTTGCGCGGCAATTATATTGTTTGCATATTCGACTTTCCATTTACATCACGACAACGATGTTTACCGTTTTCGATTTCATACGGTGTGCACGCAGCTCTGAAAAGTATTACGTTGGAAACACCTGTGCAAAATTATTCGATGGACACTGTAATTATCCAGGGAACAAACAAGGATAAACCTACGAAACCTCTCTTTGCTCGTCGTTAATCACACCTTCCCCTTATCCGTAATTATTCATATCCTGTGCGTGAAATTCCTTCCTGCCAACGTGTTTTCGTTTTATTCCGTAACCGAGAGCATGTTCATTTCGCAACGAAGGAATTTCGTATCTTCTAGCGAAAAAGACGTCGTCCCAGAGTCTCGGCGTGCACGTTCCGTGCGGTATCGTCGGCCGGTGTTCGCATTCCGGCGTAATTGCGATTAGAAAGGCTTGACGAGGGTTCGAGCAGCGCTCGAGAGGATTAAAAAGTTGTCGCCGGGAATGAAAAGGGGCAAGGATGAGCGTAGGCCGCAGAATGAAAACTGACAGCGGAACGAGCCGTGTAGGACCGCGGCGCAATTTTCCGCGGTTCGCCGCCGTGGACCGCGCCATTATCCTGAAAGCTTGATATATCGCATGGCATAATTACGGGTAATTAGCTGTTACGCGCAATTGGTAATAATGGCCCATGCTCGCCGTCATTCCGCTCTTTTCAGATGTACGCGCGGTAAAATATCGACACTTTCGAGGAACATTGCGCACCGATTTTGCCTGCTTTTTATCTCGTTGATCCGACAAATTAGGACTTGGATAAATTAGCATAATTAGAACAGGAATAATAACGTGGAGTTTTCGGCGAAATGAAATTTTTAAATCGCACGAGTATTTTCATCCTCGAGGTAGACATTGTACGTTCGTAGTTGCGATAAAACAATGAAACGACGATGATTATCGAATGTTAAAATATTTTTCTAAGAATTTTAATATTTCTCAACTGAACTTACAATCTGGCTACCTTTATCGTATAATCTAAGTAATATTATTCATTGAAGGAAATTCATTGTTTTTGATGAAGTAGTAGTAAAACGAGGACAATTATCAAGCGAAAAGTAAAAATAGTTGAAGGTACGATGAAATATCTTTTTTTCAAACTTGTTCGTTCGAACAGATTTAGGAACTTAAATATTTCTTTATTGGATTTCAACTTATCGTGTAGCCCGATATAATTAATTGGAAGAAGAATTGTTTTATTTATTCAGGAACAACAGAAAAGAAATTGGCAATAAACGTTGGCGTGCCGTATCAACTGCAGTACTCGATAATATTGCCAATTACCGGTGCTTTCTAGAGTTGCCAACTTTTCGCGAACCAAACGCTCGAAAACTTTTGCTCCATAGTTACGCTACTGTTCTTGCTAATTGTTTTAACGGGCTTCACGAAGAAACTTTCCTGTCGTTACAGACATTGTCGAAGATCGCACGCGCCAGAAAACATTTCGAACAAGCAACATCTTCAACCGAGAAAATATACTTTTCCGTGAAAGATCGCAACCAGCTTCGAGCGTATCAGGTCAAAGTAGTTCTGCAATGATTATTCAGCTCGTTTAACGCGTACCTTGTATTATGGCCGGCTGGAATCGATATTCGCGATTGAATTTAATTCACCAAGAAATTATTTCCAACCTTTAACAATCGATAAATAAACGCATAAATAAATTCATAACGGATAGTAATTAGTGTTAACCGTTGTTGCTATTTCTACGCGTGCATATATAATTACTGATCATTACAAATAATTAAATTTGGTTTACAAATGTGCAGATGCAAGCTGAGGCACGTTGATGAATTTATGAGGATATAGTAATTCAAAAGCGTGAATGGAATGATTCAGGAATACGGAAAAAGAATGTAACGTGTATTGTAATAATTTGTAATAGATAACATCTCGGTTTCATTTTAATGAAATGTTTTCCTTTCCTTGTTACAATATTATTGAAGCAGTTAAAAATTATTCTGTCGGTCGAAATTTTATCGTTAGATTGAGACAGATAGAGATCGTAGAAGCTTAGGTAGATGTATAAAAGATCCATAGACATATTCAATATCATAATACAAATTTCAGCTTTATGATAATAAGAATTTTTTCCTCCTTATGTTCACCGCGATTCTCGATCATTGCTTTGGCCAGTTTTACCACTCGAATTATTCATTTTCTTATCGTGTTTGTTATTTAATTCATCTTTAGTATATCTTGGGTGTGTAAACTTGTCTGAATTTGGACCGTGAAGAACACCGTGTAACTCGAACGATCAGTTTATCGTATTTCTTTCGTAGCTGTCATAAGTAACATTTATAAATTGTTACATTACAGTATTTTGTTTAAATTCGACATTTTGATCGATTTTAATCGTATCTTGAATAATTTGAAGCAATTACGATCTTCTGTGTAAAATACGAAATTATTCTGTATATACCAGGTGTACAATTTACGGCACAATAATCCTCAGAGTTCAAAGTAAACGAATTACCAATTCAATAAAAATTATTTTTACATTACCTATGAAGAAATAAAACAAATCTCTCGGTATTTATTTTTACAAGTATCTTAGTTTCGCATATCATTGTTACTGCTGGCAATTACTTCATAATAGCAATAATAAGGATCCAGCAACTTTTCTCAGGGAGAGCAAGGGTAAACGATAAACATTACTTTCTTGAAGGAGGGAGAACCAGCGGTGAATGTGAAGGAAAATGTTATCGGTAATCGATATGCAATTAAAGTGTCTCCCTTCGTATTCAAAGAGCCATACAATTTAAAACAATTTATCCATCCTGTGCTATTATATCGTTTACTGTGATTCAGAAGAAATACTATCCTCGTAATATATGTATCTCTTAAATGAATAATCATACGTTTGCTACATCTAGAATCATAAAGTTTCACGCAACTCTATTTCGGGAAACGAGGAAGATGATATTTGTTAGTTGACACAGTTTCCTTGATTTTTATGCAATTTCTATTCAACGAAAATAGATAGTTTGCTTTTATCAAATTCCTGTAATCGTTCAATGACTGCGAGCACATCATAAACATCAGGCTCATCTAGAATATATAATTTAGAATATTTTAATGCAAATAATTATTAGTTTCATTAATGTTTACTAATTTTCATGGTATAAAATATAAAGAAAAAACTCTGTTCAATTCGTACCTGTTTTAAAATCTTCTTATGGAAACATTTATTTGTACAGTGTAAAAACTACATTGTATTTTTATTGATTTATTATTGGAAAGTTTTATATTTATTTTGCATTTTAATCTCTATCCGCGCGAAATGCAACGAAAAATACTACGAACATATATTCAACATAGTTGCATGTTAAATATATTTTACGAGAAAATCCACGAGCAACATTTCCATTCCCAAGATTGCTATTTTATTGCTACTAATTAAAGCTGTGGCAGGTAGAAAAACCTGAAAGACGGGTCATCTGGTTTAAACGGTATTTAAATTAGTTTGAAGTTCGCTTTAAAAATACTCCGGTGTCCAAAGCTCAATTGCGAAAATCGACGCAACAGCGAGCGAATTAAGATCGATCGCACTTTCGCAATTTCGGCATTCCTATCGATTTAGAGTGGCGGCGACTTATCGGCTGGTATTTAGGTCAGCTCAGGTAATTAGATGACATCAGGCACGTGCGTAATCTGCTTATGAGTGAATGTACACAATACGTCTTGCAACACAGTGTCAGTTGAGTTTCGTGTCATCTATGGCGTTTATTGCATTATTCGAACGCCTCCTTAGTTGCAAAAATATATTATGTATTTCACGGTGCCCCTTTACCGTTATATCTTGCTCCAATTCGTATTCCTTTTTCAGCCGTATTAATTGTAGCGTGGAAAACAGCAATCCATTATTTCCGACCGGAGCTATTTGCGACGTTATTGTAGCGGCCAAGTATTCTTTCTCTAATACATGTATTCTAATTAATTAAAAATGGCTTAGGAAGTCGGAAGTTGCTCGATTTTTTTCTACGCTTTAATGATGCATTTTAGTAATCAATTATTTTTTACTTAGCGGTAAGAGAATGAAGTTTCTGTTTCTAATAACGTATAGAAATTATTAGGAGTTCGAAAAAGAAACACTGATGTACGAGTAGAGAAAAATGTGGTAGGAGTGGTTAACAAATCTTTCTGATGAAAAGAAGGATCAAAGGATAAAAGAGATTTTGGATAGCGCAAGAAATCGTCATAAGTAGGTGTAATTGCATAATAAGAAAATGTGTTTTGCTTTTTAAAAAATAATTTGCTTCAGAGGGAAATAACTTTTTCAAAGATATGCAAATACTTGATTTTACCAATGAATTGAATTTCATTATATGATCTTGATTTTTTAAGCGTGTGTAATATTAAAATATTCTATTTTTATAATTCTATATTTCTATTTTTATAATTTCTTTCCAGTTATCGAATAATATTTTCTTATTGTTTGGACCGTAAGTGTGCTCTAATATTAATTGCAAACGTTATACATACAGTAAAGCTCAGACAGAATTTGTTAATAATAATCTTCTCTGCTAGTTCACATTTCTTCTGATAGAAAAGTAAAAAAATGTATGGTTTTGAAATAAGTCCATCATCTGACTTTCCTTAGTTCTTCTTGAAAAGTGAAGATGAAGTTGACAAATTTGTATACAACATATTTAAAGTAAGAAAATATTCTTCAAAAGTATCTCATAATTTCTTTCAAGTATGACACGATATTATCGTCTTATAGAGATTGTACCAAGTTCAATTATTTATTTTCAGAATAAGTATACATCTTTTTAATTATTTCTCTCCACATTTTAGTATATCTATTGTTACATCATCTATTAAATATATTACTGTTCACACTGTATATTTGGAATATTTTGTTATAATAGAAATATGCATATATTTACACGATAAGTTCGTACATAATTATCAATCAATTAGAAATTTAATTCTCGTCGAAAATTGCTAACAATTACTTTCGCATTTATCCGATGAAATTCTAAAGTATCGAAGAGATATTAAACGTCGTGTCAAACATGTCTACTCTTATAGTATCTGTTTTCTAGCACATTTGTCGTACTTACGTGCATCATCAACTTTCTTCTCTTGCATGTTACAAATAACATCGATTCGAATGATACTGTTCCGAATGATACATGGCGATGTTTTCTTTCACTCTCTCTATTTTCTTTTCCATTTTCTTCTTCCTCGTCCGACGAGTTTCTGCTTTTCTTTATTTCGTTCAATCACTATTTGTCTGTCTGTTCTCCCGTCTGTCGGATCGTTTCTTTCTCGTTTCACTTTTTATCCCCCCTCGTCTCTCTCTCTCTCTCTTTCTCTCTTTACACGTGTCATCTTTATTTTCTCTTTTATTTAACGCTTCCATACCCGCGGCATAGACGAACGAAACGCAATACGAATTCTGTACTACGTGTAAAAATACTGAAATCGCGTTCTCCTTGTATTGCACTGTAATAATTACGATGAACGGAGCGAGCTTTTGCTACCCAGTTTTCAGTAGCGCCATTCTTTTTTCTTTTTTCGCTCCTCCGCTCTCCCTCTTATCTTTTACGAGGATCAATTTTTATTATCCCGTTTACATTTTATTTCTCTTTATTCCCTTTTCGTACATTTTCTGTAAATAAATTGAAAAGGACGAACGTTCTGCAACTATAACATATACATAGAATATTTACACTGCAGCATATATTACTAGAATTTTTATTATTTCGAAGGACAATTTTTTTTTTTTACATAACTTCTCTCAGATAATTTTCAAGCGAGTTTGTTCTTACATAAAATTTCTGCTAGCGAGTATCATCAAGTTCGCTGAAATTGGCATCCGTGCCTGTAACTGTTTTGTATGTTGCGTGAGCAACGATGGCCAAGCGACAGCGTGTCCGATAATGATTAATATTATTTTTTTTTTTTTCAAGTTTCGTTTATAAGTTCTACAATATTAAGGTTCATATCTCGATAGCGAGATTGTAGTGTTTTAAAAACGTCTAAATGTTAGCGAGATTATGTAATAGAAAATGAAGATATTCGTTTACCTTTACAGGTCACCTTTACAGAACGTTTTAAAGCCATTGCAAAGTGAAACAGATAAAAGCATAGCGTATGCATCATATTTTATTCATCATACGTATTACGACTTTTGTCTGAATATTTCTCCGTGTCGCAACAAATAAGAGAATAATTAAGAATGACAGAATTAGGTGGTGCGCGTGGTATTGAGTCTCAAATAATATAAGAGAAACATTATTCGTTTGTTTAGACGCCGAATATTTAGAATCAAATCCATTTGCATAATTCTGGAGAATATTTTCCATTTGGTAAATTTAAAATGCCAGGGATAGATGTAAAGAATTTCAGAAAATCGGTGCAATTGCCACGATCTAAATTAATGACACTCAAAGCGGTAGTGATATTTTAAAGCCGAAAGTGTCGCGATAAAATGAATTCTTAAAGGACGTGGCTATAATACGACGCTGGTGGAAAATGTTACACGCAAGACTAGAGGATCATGTTCGCTGCGATGCTACTGCGCTCGTGTTTTAAACGACAGTAATATAAATTTATCTCGTTAGTGTCACCATCGGAATTCGCTTACGCGGTCATTTCACACGGACTCGTGTTAAATACAAACCTATTAAATGATTTACCTCTCCTCCCTTCTCTCTATCTTTGCGCTTGGTTGCTTGTTCATGCACACGTCATCATGCGCTACGTAAAAGCTAACACAGCAAAAATGCAGGCGCTTTCTTTTCTGCGATGAGAAATATTCACTGATTATTTTCATCAAGTTAATTATACAGGCCACACCTACGTGGTTCAGGCAATTGAGACAAGTGATATTCGAATTTGGCTAAAAATAAGATTATGCTTATACACATACAATTTAACTTTTTCTTCTACAATTTTCTTTCATTTTTTTCCAGTGTTTCGGATACTGTATTTTATCCTAATTTTTAATAATATTGCACCCGATATTGTATGTAACTAAGTACTTGGTATTGTAATAGCTATCTTTAGACGTATGCCATTAACGGTATTCTGAAATGGTCACCGGTAAATCAGTTTCAAAGTTCTTAGATAGAAGTTTACTCACTCACAGCTTTTATCGATAATTTGATCAACAAGCTGCCTTATATCAGTAAATTGGCGTGCAGCTTTCTGGTATTATCTTCTTCCAGGCAATCGTCCGCCATCGGTTCCGGAAATATTGTTTATTTCTCTGTAAGACGCTCCTCCTCTCGAACTAAAGTGGTTCAGTGGTAATATAATATAACTCAAATCAAACACAGACTTTCGCAGTTACCTATGATTGGAGAAAACTGGAAAATTCATATAATGAAGGGTCCTTCGATTATACTGGAAACCGTGACTCTGTATTTTCAGCGCATCTACGCATTAAACGCGTTCGATTATGCATACGCATGATACATACGTTTTTGCATGTACATAAATTATCGTAGAACATCAATTATTGTCAACAATTTCTCTTCATCGTTCTTTGCTAATTATGTTCATCGAACGCAACGAATAGTAAATTAAGTTATGAAACAGTCGATTTGATTTCGAAGAAATTGCCCAATCATTTTAGAGTCATTGAATTGAATCACGTTTTGAAAATTCTATGGCTGTGGATATATCGAGCAGAAGCTAACTTTGTATGTAACAGATATTACAATTATTATGTTACATGTACTTATACAGGGTGGGCCTAAAAGAATCGTACCAGTCATTTGAAATGACAAATGGAGAAATAGAATTTGTTTACTTAAAGTTTTGTGTAACGTTAAAAATCTTCAAATTGCGTTTATTCCTCAGATAAATTAAAATTGAAACAAAATTCCTTACATATATTTTCTCAAGTTGATAAACTGAAAAATTTCGTACGTACCACCAATAAGCAAAACGCGTTATCCTATATTTTTCAAGAATGATATATCTAGGTACACAGATATATACGTTTAATATCTAATACACGCACATAGATTCAAATCTGCTATGAATTTTTGAAAAATTATAATGGAATTTTGATCGTTCAAAATTTTTAGAAAAATTAATTGTTCGATTAATTTCTGTAGTTTCCACGGAAGTATAAATACTCAAAAATACATATAAATGCGAAATATAAAATATAAAATATCTACGTACAAATGAAAACTAATTACATGTTACTTTATTTCTGTTTTAGGTAAGTTGACCGTTTCGGCAATTGCACAGCTGAACCTTATTCGTGATATTTTTCCCGCCACTGGGCGTTCTGTAAGTTGCAGCAACTATTACGACTAATTAAAGTTTATTATCATCTGTACAGTTTCGTTGTAGGAATACGAACTCTGATTCGTAACAAGGAGTTATAACTGTTCTAGAGAAAACTAACAGTATACACTAATGGTGCTCTGCACGGTTCACTATATGCTTACTTTTACGAATTTCTGATAAACATTAGCGACTCTAATCACGTCACATTTGAAATTCAATCCTTCCTTCCTCCTTTAACTCGCTCAACAGTCCTTAATGGCCTGTAATTATTCGAACCTGGTATTACGTATCAGATATTATGTATGAGAAGACAATCTTCGCATCTTTTTTCAATAGAAATTTATATGAATAACAAGTCATTTAGATTTTTTATACGGGTGCATTAGAGATAAAATTATAACTTTTAATTTAGGACTCAGGAATTTGAATACTTTGTCTAATCACTTTGATAATGATAAGCAATACGTTAACCTTTGTAAAATCGAGTCATAAATCTTCATAACATGTTTATATTATTTCGACTGAAACTTCTTTATGCTTTTAAATGTCTACTCACAATGTCAATTATCGTGACAAAAAAAGAAATAAAATAAAATTTCGACTATTTTTTTTAATGATCTTTTATATATACTTACGGAGTTTATGGATTAGACAATGCTAAGCTTGCAATTTTTATAATTTGTTAAATCGTGTGCAAGCACTTGGTGAATCATATGTCCACTAAAATTAGGAAAACGAGAGTGCTGCTTTATATGACGATAAACAAAACATGCGGACAGTGCATTCTCTGAAAAATGTGCTCAACGTATAGTGTTTGTATGTAAGGCACATCGTGAACATGTTTTTATGTTTAATTATATAACATTGAAATTACATTACAGCAATTTAATATTCAGATATCAAACTATAATAATGAAACAAATCAAGCTTTATCGTTATTTGGTCGATTTTATCAAATACATAATCTTGGGTTAATTGAACTCAAATCTAACTGTCCGTGTAATTTTACAAATTTCATGCAAGGATTAATTGTGAATTAGAAAGGACGAAATGGATTGCAATACAATTCTAAATATTATTCGACTGCGAATGTTTATGTAAATATATATATATATTCATGAACATTCCTAAGAAAGTGGAACGCAAATAAAAACCTCTTTTATCTTTTAAATATTCTAACAAATAATCTACCTTAGTATTTTGTACACTTTTTCAATCTGTACATTTTTGTACATTTAAACTTTTCATAAATGCAGAAAAATATCCAAATCTGCCGATGCAGCAATATTCACGGCTTGCCAAATCAAAGTTGTCGAAATTTCTTGGAATTTTAAGGAGGAATGGCTTATCTCGTGAAATAATTATGCCTTCGAATCAGGACAATGTATACATACGTCCTGTACATTTCCATTAAATTCTAACGTCGTGTACATCCGTACATTTCGTTAGAATTGTTCCGTATATTTCGATTGAATCCGAAGAAAGTTTATTCACAATTTCGTCTCGTAGTTATTTACTCTACTCATTTATCCAGCAACCGGGCCCTGGTGTCGATACTGAAACTGCACGCTGACTGGCGAGTTCTAAATTATATTAAATCAATCGATATCGATGCGAGAAAATTGTTTTTGACATTTTTTATTCTTGCGGAAGTTTCCCAAATTCGAAGAGTTAAGAGTAGCATCGCTGTTTAGCATTAAATGGTCGGTTTTAGACAAAGTCTATTCGCTCTCGAATGTAAATGAGGCAGACATTATTAAAGTCGCCACGCTGAAAATGTAGTCCAGCCTATACTATACCACTTTTATTAATATCGTTAAACTGTCCGCGTTAAGAGCGCGCCCACCCTACCCCATTCTTTTCTCCGTTTGCAGTTTCCATTGAAACTGTGGCACACTTCTGTCTATCTAAAGGCAACTGAACTGTTTTTATAGACCTCTTGGAACATTCAGAAATTATTCCTTCTCCGTAGGAAATGTATTCCGCTCTTTAGTTCGCCTTAGTTTTCTATCAAGTTAACTTAATCGGTCGGTAAAACGAAAGTCTTAAAATATTCATTCGGGAAATTCCTTACGATCGTAGGAAATTATATTAGTTATTCAGGACTGTGCTTAGCAAGATCGTTTAACATCTCAAGCGATTGCAAGTTGGATAACTGATAACAATACACACAAATGTTGGTAACATATATAAATAAAAACGAATGAACTGTGTAACATGTGATCAAATATTTTCTATCTTTTCGCGAAAAGATACATATCGTATGAAATTTCTATTATTTGTTTCAAATCTTATCGATGATATATCAAAATTGAGTATACGATTCGTCAAAGTTTTAAGCAATTTTGAATATTATTTACTAGACTTAACACTAGAACTCTCACACCAGTTAAATTCACTGGCTTTACAATCTTATTTTGAAATTCCTACTTCATGTTATATTTTCTTTCCGCAATGATGTAACGGTAATAGTACTAAAAGAATAGTATAGTATAATGAATTTTATTTTGTTTTTTATGCATTCAAACTGAAAATAATTTTGTATCAAGGCTGCTTATACCAACACCAGCCAAAATCACCGCTACTTGTCAAAGTGTAAAAGGGTGCTGCAATCTGTTTATCGAATCCCAATTAACCAGCTTCCTCGTTTTGTACAACTTGCCACATATTTTTAAAATTTTTACTGCCTATCGTCCAATATGATGATGCCAGTTATCAGGAAAATTCCAAATCGATCGCTAGAGCGTTAGATGCTAAGATTAGAAATGCTATACCAGTCAAAATGACTGGTTCTACAATTTTAGAAATGTGTCAACCCTCGTTTAGGGATCCCAGATGGATTAATAATACAAAAATTGTACTACACGACATTGAATTCCTTCTGCAAGAAAGTAATAAATCAATAAATATAAAAATATTCTATTATTACGTATTTTTGAAGACCAGTCATTTTCACTGGTTTTCGTAGAAATAGCTTCGTGTTAACTATCGGTAGTTCTAGTGTTAATCACAATAATCTCTCTATCAGTTCGTTCGAAACCTTCTCTGTTCAGATTTCTTGGCCATTCTATCGCATTGTCAAAGGATTAATTCGACCGTATACGTATCAGCTGTGACGTTAATTTCGTCATAAAACAATCCATCGGTGCAACAAATCCCTGAATAATTTAGTCATAGATATTCTGCTTACTCTTACAAAACGAATATTTGTCTTTTCTCACTATTCCATTCATAATACAGAATTTCCTAATTATCAGAGATTTTTTACTTTCCCTTCTGTAGACAGCCGAGTTATTTGATACACTTAAAACTTAAGAACAATACTCCGTAATCCGTTGGTGTAGCAGTCAAGTAATTAAACATTTAATTTGGAAACTTCTTTCTCGTCGTCATTAACACACAGGTAGAAAGTGCTCTTTCTAATTTTCTGCGGAATGGAGCTTCGTGAATTCCAATTATAGCTGACATGCACGAAATTCAGTATCTTTATCCTTTTTTGGCGCTCGTGCTGAACACTCGTCTAACTGCGTATTACCGCGCTTTCCCTTTTTCCAGCAAGTTGAAAGCATTAGGCCATCTAATAATCAAATTCTATATTTCCCCTGCAATATTCAGCACAGCTAGTTCTTTTACTACTTTGACTTTTCTATAGATTTAAACAATGAAATTAGAAAACTCTGATTGACCGATCATTCCTGTCATGATTCACGCTTCTTATTACTAAATTATATTGGCATATTCGAGGTACGTAATGAGATTTATCATATTCGCGCAAAATTGTGCTATAGTTTATGCTGAATTTTGAGCTTTAATTATATTTGATATACGGGGTGGTTGGTAACTGGTGGTACAAGCGGAAAGGGAGTGACTCTACGCGAAAAATATAGAAATATAGAATAAAATATAAATAGAATATAGAAATAGAAAATAGAATAGATAAATAGAATATAGAAAATATAGAATAAAAATTTTTCGTTTGAGGCTTTGTTTTCGAGAAAATCGACTTTGAATTTTCGTTCAGTACCCGTGCACTTTATCACGTCTCGTTATAACGGATCTCACTGTAGATCGTTGTCTCGATGGAAAAATTAAAGAAACAAATTTTTATTCTATATTTTCGACTTCTTTTTTCGCGTAGAATCACCCCCTTTCCGCTTGTACCACCAGTTACCAACCACCCTGTATTATTATACACATTATATTATTTTTTTTTTTCAAATGTAAATATAGCAATTGATAATTTCTTGAGAATTTAACTGTAATACTGTTTTCATATCGTTTGTCAAATATTATTTAATGCATTTGAAATTCAATAGCACGACTTTCGGACATTTCTAGCTACAAGAAGTTTCGTTAATTGTTTAACGCGTTCTCGTACGTATCTAACAGGTCAACCGTGAACATCAGGAAAACTAAATCCTTTCCATTTCACTTGAATTGTAAGCCATTCTTCTTTTATGTGTACACCGTGTAATCAAATACCGCGAAACATATTGTATTAATGCTCTGCATTACAAACAGTACATTACTATTCCGTATCTTCTCGTTCAGTTTTCATTTTCTTTTCACCGGAAGGAAATTTACTTTTCTTTATTTAGTTCTCTGAAGGCACGTTTGTTAATACCTGACTACATAGTACAGAAGAATAATGGCTTGTGAGATGATATCGAACAGTGAAATCATTTTAACTCGACTCAAAATGTCTGCAATTATTTATTTAGGCCTTGAACACACGTTAACTTTAATCCCAAACCAACTTCACATTTCACAATTTCGTTATTCGAACGAATGCTTCTACCGATCATAGCTAATTAGAATCGTTTCATGGAAGCATTAAAATTTTATACCATTTCGATAATATCTAATCGCCATACTGATATTATCATTAGCACGAAACAAGATTTCTTTAGTTAATAAATTGACTAAAGATCGTTGCTACGTAATATTAAACTTCTTCTCGTATTATATTAACATTATTCGTTGCTAATATTAAATCTCTTGTTGCATAAACTTGAGTTCCGCATTATATTAATCATACGTAAATTCCATAAATCAATATATTTCTACACATACACGTACGTTTCTTCTGTCTGACAAATGAAAATGATCCTTGAATCTCTCTCTCTCTCTCTCTCTCTCCATTCGTCTTTGTGCAGTCAATTATTCGCTGCATGGTGGAAAAATTCCTCGCAAGCTGAAAAGATCGAATGAGACGAAGCACTGGCCGGATAACAATCTACCTATGTTCATCATAAATTCAATTTGTTCGCTCGACGATGTTTGTATTCCCAGGGAATGGAGCCTACTGTGTTTAAAAATACATAGTACGCTGAATATTATTCCCATTTGTAATACCCAGCTGGCATCCGGCAACTTCCTCTTTTGTGCAGAGAATGTTTCCGACTCCTCCCAATGAAAGGTCTGACCATAAAGTATACCGCATAGTTTGGATTCCAATGTAGCAATAATGATCAAGCAGAATGGTCTCTGTGCGAACGTTGTACACACATTTAACATCGCGATCCTCTCTTTTCCATTCTCCTTAATCTCGATTCGTCATTCGGTTTCTGTCTGGCTTTCGTTCGATCGTGACTCTCTTTTCCTTTCACCGTATTTATGCTCCGATGAACTGTGTCGCTCGTAAACAAGACTTCCTAGTCTCGAACCACATTAATTCGCTACTCATCGCAGCGAGTACCGTAGCCCGTTTTCCGTTAGCGCTTTAATAATTCGCGGATAACCGTGTACCGCCATTCTTCTATTCATTCGTACTGCTGCAAGTGGTTAATTGCTTGTCGTCCCGATAATAATGCTTCCCCCTTTGCCCGTTTAATCATTCAACCTCTGTTCCGTCCACCAAACAATACCGATCGATCGCATTTACCATTTTTCCACAGTAATCTGCCGTTAACGTACCATTGAGAAAATCATTAGCCGAAAGGAAAGCATTTGTTGGATTATTTGCCGCGACGGAATTTCAATACGGAATATTGTTACTTGCACAGGATGAAAAGCTGCGATTAGACCGCGGATTTCTCCTCATTTATGGAGGATTTGAACGTGCAAAAATGCACCGAATGCATATAATGTGCAAAAGTATATATATAAATATCGAAAGTATTTATTATGATACTTTGCAGATGAAAGAAATTTTCATTTAGGATCTGATGTGTCAGTTATGTGGATGAAAATATAAAACCGCACACAAATGCACGATCTAGTTTTGATCAACGTGCTGTGTTTGCTCGTGCATGAAAGTACTCATTTCCTTGCAAAACGTGCAGTTTTCCTCAGTTTTCTGTCTAACAGCCAATAAGCAATGCATTATTGATTCGAATGAAAGTTGTTGCTTCGGTTATAGCGATTATTCGGAATTATGGTCGTCGATAGATGTTGCAATTGGAAATTACGGTACATTGTTTGTAGGAGATATATAGTTTGCAATGTATGTGGGCAAAATTCTGTGCTTCGAATCTTCAACATATACCTGGCTGGTTGAAACATGTAAAAACGAGTGTTTAAACGTAATTTTCCTAAAACAATGTGTTTATAAATTACTTCCAAATTTTTAAGCATTCATAGTGTTTTTGTTCTTACAGTCCGTGGTAGAATTAATGAAAAATTTGTTCTTTCCCAAGTTCTCAAAAAATAAAAAAATAGCGCAGAAGATAGAAAGTCGGTGGTTAGACGTCAAAATTCTGCCATTTTTTAAATATAACAAAATCCAGTTTAATACAGAATTCTTTTCATCCTTTCATTTTGGACGAAGAAAATGGCTGGGATCACAGAAGCGGGAATGTATCTGAGAATATACGCTACTGTCAGTAATCGTCATTTCTCTTCAAAAAAATTCGATCAATTTTTATATCTATATTCATATTGTGATATTTGAATTCACGAATACTACACAATGATTCGCACGAGTACTTACAATGTAAGTAAACATTTACAATAGGAAACTTTCGTGAACACGTTATACAAAATTTGCTGAAACTCCATTAGCACTGTAATAAGACACGACTATCGTGATTAAAGTTGCTAAAGTTTGAAACAAATTCAAATATGTACATAAAAGTTACGAGACATTTGTTGCAAACATTCATTTCAAAGGCGAAAGTTACAAAACTTTAATATAACACGACTAGCCGTCTTATACATAATAATGTGAGCCAAAGGTAGCCTCACTAATGTTTAAATTGAATTGAAACACATCTCCCTAAATATATGTTTGTAACAAATACCCTACAACTTTTATGAACACTTTTGAATTTACTCCAAGCTCCAGCAATAAAATCAGTATTACATAATCGTGCTACTAATGAAATCTTGTAATATTTTGCATAATGCACCTGTTCATAAGACGTTCAACTATTTCTGTAATTATTCACACAGATACTTTCGTCAATCACTGTATGTTAATTAATAGAAACAGAAATATCGAATAAGAATTTACAGTAGGCTTATAACTTCTTGTAATATTTTGCATAATGCACCTATCCATAAGACGTTCAACTATTTCTGTAATTATTCACACAGATACTTTCGTCAATCATTGTATGTTAATTAACAGAAACAGAAATGTCGAATAAGGATTTACAGTAGGTTTATAACTTCTTGTAATATTTTGCATAATGCACCTATCCATAAGACGTTCAACTATTTCTGTAATTATTCACGCAGATACTTTTGTCAATCACTGTATGTTAATTAACAGAAACAGAAATATCGAATAAGAATTTACAGTAGGTTTATAACTTCTTGTAATATTTTGCATAATGCACCTATCCATAAGACGTTCAACTATTTCTGTAATTATTCACACAGATACTTTCGTCAATTACTGTATGTTAATTAACAGAAACAGAAATGTCGAATAAGGATTTACAGTAGGCTTATCACTTCTTGTAATATTTTGCATAATGCACCTATCCATAAGATGTTCAACTATTTGTGTAATTATTCACACAGATACTTTCGTCAATCACTGTATGTTAATTAACAGAAACAGAAATGTCGAATAAGGATTTACAGTAGGTTTATAACTTCTTGTAATATTTTGCATAATGCACCTATCCATAAGACGTTCAACTATTTCTGTAATTATTCACACAGATACTTTCGTCAATCACTGTATGTTAATTAACAGAAACAGAAATGTCGAATAAGGATTTACAGTAGGTTTATAACTTCTTGTAATATTTTGCATAATGCACCTATCCATAAGACGTTCAACTATTTCTGTAATTGTTCACACAGATACTTTCGTCAATCACTGTATGTTAATTAATAGAAACAGAAATATCGAATAAGAATTTACAGTAGGCTTGTAACTTATGAGAGCTGAACTCGCTAGAGATGGCCAAGAAGAAGCCGCTCATCAGACATTATTACACCTAGGTGATATCACCTGAACTCTGTACGTTCAGTATGTCGATTCGTTTGAAACGACATTTCTTCTTTGGAACTTTTAAACCGGACTACCAGTAACGTACGTATACAGTTTTTCCTACAAATAAACAGCATGTTCGGATCTGGCCAATTGCTCATTACGAGGCAGAAATACTATTCGACTCGACTTTATTCTCGAACGGGATAGAAGAGAATACGAAAAACGAGCAAGAGACTCGACATGGCGGCAAATCATAAAGTAATCGACCAAGCGGCGTATAACACATCAGGATCGCTAATGCTAGTCTGCTAAAGCATTATACATATTCTATTCGTCTTCCACTAAACGACGCCACTGTTCATTTGGCCATAAACGTTTATGGTTTCTCGTTTTCACGGACCTCTTACTCGTTCCCGGATCTCTCATCTCGCTTGGTCGGTGACTTTAGATAAAAATGAGGGAACAGCGAGTTGTTTATTTCGAGGAAAAACTGTACTTCGTATTATATAGTATAGTAGACTAACCTCGCAAGGTATCAAAATTCTCGACCATCTCGTGTATTCATGTATTCAGCTGTCTCATGGGTACACGGGCAGCCGAGTAATTTTTGTATACTCAGTTGTCTCGCGGGTACTCGGGGATCTCAGATGTTCGGTTGAAATCGCTAGTAGCCTAATCTTGGACGATATCAAAAAACTCTCTCAACTATGTTTCATGTATTTGGATGTCCCGTGAGATACCCCGGTAACCGAGTAATTTTTGTATATCCGGTCGTCTCACGGGTATCTGAATATCTTCGAGGTTCGGTTGAAATCGCTAGCCCTAGTCTACAGCACATTTAGCACATTTCTAAAAAAAGAAAAAAATAAAACAGTCTTTAAATTACAGCGTTCCGTACATTTCAAAAGTCCAACGTGCTTTCTCTGTGCAACATTACATCGCCTTATGACTGACGAAATATCTGCAACGTGTGTGTACTTTGCACCAAGACAGAGATCGACAGAGATTTTACTGTCGATCCAACCTTCGTCAGATTATGCTACAGACTCTCGTCGGAAGCTTCCATACAGTCGCATAGGTTCACTAAAAAAGTGTGCTCAGGATACTCAATCAAGAGTTACTTTCGCTCAAATGGAAACGATTGTCCAGTGGATAGGTCAGTTAACCGTAATACTAGTCAAAAACTAACGCTATCTAAGATGGATTGGATCGCGTGAGCGTGCAACGAGTTTTTCGTGTTGAATGAAGACTGTAGACGCGTATAAAAGCTGTGTCTTCCTGGATCGATTATTCCCCCTTACGCTGTGTATTTGTAACATTCAAGGTATCATTTGAGCGTACCTTGCGCAAGGCGGAAACGCACAAAGGAGAGTACTCGATAATTTATCTAAAAGCCGGAGACGCGCAAGAAAAATTTGTCGATAAAGATTGAATTAGAAGCGGAAAAGTTTTTTCTCTGAATTCTCTCGCCTCGAAAGAGAAGATAATGGCACGGGATAATAACCTGGTTAGCAGCGAAGACCCTCGCGAATTAAACGTTCCACGCTTGTTTCTTTAGGCGTGGCAAATATTTTAAATGGACTTCTTTTCCACCGCAGATTACATAAGTGCAATTATCTGGCCTAATTCGGATGGAAAAATATATTCCAGTAGCTCTGTCATTTCAAACGTTAGGTTTCGTTTCGCATTTTTCTTCGTTGATTTTATATAGCGTCATAATTGTCTATTACAATTACAATTCACTCATTTCCAATTATTTTTTCTTTGGTACTAAGCAACACACATAAGCAATGATTCATGCGAGACCTGCAAAATTTGAAGACTGCTAGCTGAACTGTAAAAGGAAGCAAATTTTTCCACTGCTAAATGATCGACCGATTAATTTCGAATTAATTTCTTGCGAAATTTATTTTCCTTAATTACCACGCTTTTCTATCAAACCAACGATGTAATAATGTATCATAGCGAGAATGTTTGTAACATGAAGATCAGTCGCTGTCAATCAATCATCATGATTTATTGTGTGTTCTAACAGTTGATCAATATGTAATGAAATGGTTAATAAAAAAATGATAAGTAATCGTGAAAGCTTTATTGTTATGAAAGTCTAGATGAATTTCTAATTTCAAAATGCATAGTATCATGGATGATATATTGCATTAATCGAGCGTAGAATCATAAAATGACGTTAAATCTGGGAGAATTAATTCTCTGCCAAGGTACATACATTAAAGTAGAAAATCAAAGCACCAGATGATCTATGGTCATGTTAGCACTGCATATGCATGTTTCACATCTACGTAATCATATTGCAACTAATATTGATTTTACTTAACATTACACGTATTTGAAATAATTCAACATCAACGAACATAACTTTGATTATACAAGATAAAGCTGTTGCATACGCGTAACGTTCCTACATCAATCCTATTATTCGATAATTCTGTTTGATCTAATCTATCGCTCGCAACTGTTGAGAGATTGAAGTGGAAGCGTAGCAATGAAAATTTCAGATAATTCTGAATAGATAGATCGAGTATTTTTATACATTTTTATATGTTTTGCGAACATAACATAACAAAAGTGGAATGGAAATTTGTTTTATTTATTAAATATGGGAAAAATTCGAGAAATCTGACGATGCAAACGTAACTGAAATATAAAAGATATAGTAGCTCCTCGTTAGAATATTCAGTAGGTGAAATAAATCTTTGTTTAGCTTCCACTTTTTTCTATTTCTGTTCACGAAATATGAATTTGCATGAAAGTCCGCAGTCTAATTATAATAACTACTGTACTTTGAATATTTTACATGTTTTTGCATATTACGTGCACTGCGTGCATCTTTTCACATTCTAGTTTCCCATAAATGCATAAAAATTCGCATTCTAATAATAGTAAGCCTGGGGTTTTGCGTCATCCAAATTTAAAGGGACGACAATTTCCTACAAAACGTATCAGTTGTCTAAATGCACTTACGCTATCGCTTAAAAAATACCTGTACACTTACCTATTCCCGATAGAATATAAATTAGTTGCAAGATTACAAGTAGAAAAACCGAGGTCGATTTTATGCTTTATTAGAGCTGTCGCGTAATATCATGGCACGATAAAATTTGTTTTTCAAAGCTAATATGCAATAAAGAGATTGGCATCTATAAACATCAAGCATTATGGAACGGTAAAATTTGTTTTCAAACGTTAATATATGCAGTAAAAAGATTGGCGTCTATAAGCGTCAAGCATTATGAAGCAGCTTTTATATTTATGGAGATCAATATACTCAGCTCGTCTGCTTGTCAAGCTACAGATAAGATAGCGAAGGATTGACAGACTATCAGTAATACTCAAAACTGTTTGATACTTGGACAAATCGCGTTCATTTTAATGTACCGTAGATAAAGTCTTAAATAAGCAATTTCAATTTTGTATAATGTACAGCTCTCGATTCCACAATGAGAAGATGCTGACAGTAATTACTGCTTTTGATTATTAATCTTTTCATTCGTTCATTCGTTCGTTCATCTATTCTCAGTGACAATCAGCTGTTGTTAATAATAATTATCAAAATATCTTTTTGGTTAATCTCAATTTTGTATAATATACAGCTCTCGATTCCACAATGAGAAGATGCTGACAGTAATTACTGCTTTCGATTATTAATCTTTTCATTCGTTGATTCGTTCGTTCATCTATCCTCAGTGACAATCAGCTGTTGTTAATAATAATTATTAAAATTTTGGTTAACCTTTGTGGACGACAGTGTACTGTCTACCTGTGTAATAGTCTATATTATAGTCTATAGTCTATATAGTCTGTGTAATAGTGTAATAGTCTGACAGTGTAATAGTCTACGTTTTGATGCCGCTACGATCCTCGAATTTTAATAATTCAACGCTCTAACGAGAAAGAAACAAGAAAGATTTGTAGCGTTTTAAGGGTACGTCGAACATAAAATCGAGAGGAAAATTTACCTGTTCGAACTATCTTTGAACTTTAGGAGCGAGAGTCAGGCTTAACGTTAATTGATAATTGAATTCGACAAACAAGCTCATTCAGCATGATTCGAAAATAGCAAGCTACAACGGAGAATAGATGGCGTAGGGTAGAAAAAAAGTAGGCTACCCTGAGAGCATTAGATCTGTTGGAGATTATCGATCGACGGTCTCGTGTTGCAGAAGATTGAAGGAAGGAAATTCCCAGTTGAAAGCGGAAACTGAACCGAGGAGTCTCGACCTAAGAGTTTTTCCGCGTCAAACACGACCCACGAGGATCGATCGAAACGAAGTGGACGATTCGAAAGCCTCGGCAATTGTCTTTCGAAGTCGTTTAACAAACTCGTCCTTACTTGTCGCCGAGTCCATCGGTACTCTACTTCTTTCTTCAATCGACTCGTCGACGGCGCGAGAAAAACTCGAACCTTCGTGGATTAGCTGAGTTGGTCCATAAAGGCGAGCAAGCTTCGAGTCAGCAGTTGCTGCCGGCGCTACGGTGACTCGGAACATCTTCAACTCGCAGCTGGATGACGTCGTTTTTTTTCCCCCGGCCGTGAGAAAGAACCGCGATAGCTTGAATCTCGTTTCGCCACCTAACGACATTTCGAACGGATTAATTAATTTTCTAAATATGATTGCGATTTCCGCGTTTTAATTGGCCCAGTCGGTTATCAAAGCGAGGATCGAGAAATTGGTCTGCAGAAGAATGAAGTTACGCTAGACGATGGTTTGGCAATTCTTTAGGACTCGAAGGAGAACGCATTTGAAATTCATATGAAACGAGAGAATATTTACTGTGAAATTATTGCTCAAAATGGGAGTTTTTAATGGAATAAGTTGGGAAGAACAATGGAGATCTTTTTCTTTTTTGAAGATAAAACTGTAACATAAATTCGTCCTGTTCTTACCTTTATTTAGAAATGAAGAAAACGGCACAAATATATGTCACAATCTAATATTAGATTTAAAATAATTAAGTATTACGATAGTATATACACATATATATATGTATGTCAATGTACTCGGCTGATCTCATAGAATGTAACGATTAATCCAATTTATCAAAAGAGACGATTAATCGATTGTGTTTCTATAAAATCCTTAAATTCTATCTGAATCAAAATTGTAATTATAATTGTATAGCCACATTGTATATGAACAAAAATTTAATAATAACACGAATAATGATATGAATCAAAATCGATTAAAATTTGTCGATGCGAATATAAATAAAAGATATTGATTTTGTCTTATCAAATTGATAAGATAATTAATATAATATCGGATATATTCTTACAATCTATCATTTGGAATTAAATAATTCTTCAAGAAGTATTATAGATACTTTCCTAACAGAAGTGTGTTAGAATATCTCCCAATTAGATATATCGTTTCAGTTTGATATAATCTTTCCAATCTTATATAATCTTTTGTTTCGATAAACGTATCAAGATTTATAAATTACTATCGCTTAATAATAATTGTACTTGGTGTACAACGGACATTACAAGCGATTAAGTTCGATTGTTACAGAGAGTTGGTTGTCGAAGAACTGGGATTATTTGTAGCCCGTCTAGCAGTATATGTCGCAACTGTTAAAGAAGAAAAGAAACGGGTAACCGTAGCGGTGTTCGTGCAAAGAGAAAAATAGCCCTCTCGTGCAATTACTAATTAACCGTTTAGCGAGTGGCGAGCGTTGTGAGCGGAAGTGCACGAGATAGCAAACGGTGCAAGAGACTGAGGAAAGTAGAGGCAATAGCAACCCTGTAACGACCTTTTGTCTTAATGTTTCTCTACGATGTCAGCCGCTGCTTTCAACCAACTCGCTTCCTCCTCTTTCTTTCCTTTTCCATCGCTTCTCGCTTTCTTCGACTCTCAGCGACCGCATCCCGCCGCTCTTCGTCTTTCGTTCTACCCCGGTTACGCGGCCGATCTTCAGCTATCTCCGAGGAAACACCTCGCGGCCGAGAGATTTATGGCGGCCGCGGAAGAAATTCTATAGCGTTTACTTGTTCCTCGAATCTTATCGAGATTCGAGATTTCCGCGAGGCTCGTGCATCGCAGCAATAAACGTGTTGCCGATGGGAGTACGTATTAATTGCCGTCACTTTGCCCCGTTGGCAGAATCAACGGGCAACTCGTGAAACCAGAAATGTTGCGTTAGGTAATCTCGTATCGTAATTCATCGTGGAAAGTTCGATTCAGTTGGCAACTCGTGGCTTGCAACATGATTTTCCATCGCTGGTAAGATTGATTTCACAAACCGCCGCAGACGCGTAACCACGTTTTTGAATACTTACGGTCATTTGATCTAACAAAATTTGATCCTCGTCGGGTGGAACTCGCTCTGAAATTGGATAATTCATCGCTAATTGAGCTGCAATTTAATATCTATGCAATTCGACATCTTTTCTTTTCGTATCATAGTGGGAGTTGGCGATTTCTAGCCGACGCCTCCTCGCTTCTGACATTTTCAGTTTCCTATCGCGCTTTTATTCTACCTTACGTATATCGTTTCATTAAATAGGAATAAAACTTACGTAACAATTATGAAATACAGAATGTTCCAGATCTTTGCAAACCTTATCAGGGTATTCCGGGAATATAAACGAGAAACGAACGTTATAACTTGTTTGAAGCTTTACTGAACAGTTATGACGATGTTTTGCACTTCGATATCGCCTCTGATTTAGTTCTTCTGAAGTTATATTAAACAGCTGTGGAGACGTTTGGAGAAATGATATTCGATTCAAATTCAATTTCGCATCGCAATTAGTTTTATGTCGAGAAAAACGATGAACATTTTAAAACGCCTAATGACTTGATTTTTACCGTGAACCTGCTCTTATCTTATAGCAGAGTAGCCGCACGTTTGTCATCATTGCCTTCGTATTTCGTGCGTTTGCTATAATATTTTCATAGAACTTTGAGCGATCTATATTTGTATAACAATTTTCTTTTATTTAAAATCGTAGAGTATTTTAACAAAGTTTGGCCAAAGGAACCTAGAACACCGTACGTGATATTCGATATCATACAAATAATCATAATGTAAACGTTAATCGTAATTGTAATAATTTAATGCAGGCAAATGTAATATTGGTCAATGGGAAACTACAATATAATCGTTACGTTCTAATTAATGTACGCAAATCGTGTTATATTTACACGATAAAATTACAGTATTGTTATAGTAATTTTACTCGTCGAACGTAGTTGTATTTTATATATCCTTTCCTAAAGCATTGTTTCTTTGTTAAGTGAGTGACTTGCTATGTCTCTTGTGAATTATTGTCTCATCTTATTACGTCAGTGGAAGGATGAGGTCTAGAGACGTCGAAGAACTATAAATTTTGCCAAATGGAACAAGTTTTTATTGCGTAAGGATCTGGAATATTATTATTGCTCAAATAAATGCATCTCAATTGGCTGTTGAATGTCATAAAACATTCGGCTATTGAAATTTAAAATACACGATATTCCAACTTTTACCCTGCTGCGTTCTTTCGGCCATTTTTGACCCAATTACGTTTTCGTAATGTTAAGAAGTACCTACAGATTGAAGGAAATATAAAAAAAATATTATATCTTAGATGATCAAAGATGTTAAAAAATGAGAAAAGTCCTTCTTGTTTGCTAAAATTGGAGCGAGATTGGAACATAAAAATTCGAGAATCGTAGCGGAATCAAGAGGATTTTTTTACTGATCTACTTACTGGTAAAATATTACTCGAGATTCTTGGAATGTACGTATTATAATTTCCATTTATTCGTTCAGAGCAGGCGGATGTGAAGCGAAAAAGTCGATTTGCGGTTGTATCAACGACCGTTAACATTTTGTTTAGCGAGTTATTCCATTTTTCACATGAAGTTCTTGCGATAGAGATTCCGCTAATATCAATGCTTATTCGCTTTCGAGAACATCGCAATTTGTTCCACCGTAATCCTGGTATTAAGCAAATGGAGATTAAACGAGAGACGAGGTATATCTGTAGACTTTCCTTTGCGTTTGTTCCGTGTCAAAAGTCAATCATAAAAGATTTATGACAGCATAAGATTAAGATGTTAATGTCTATCTACATATTTTCCCATCTTATTAAAATATCGTTGCGCGTTTCTATTATAAGACAATTTATTTACATGTTAAATGTAGCTACGTGTTTATTATATTATATGAGTTTGCACATCGCTTTTATGGAGATTTTAAGTATCAAACTAATGGCGACGTATCTTTCAAATATAAATTGTAGTTTTACTTTCTGCGTTACGATATTACTTACACAACAAATTGCAAATTACTCACAGACGTTATACTATATTACACAGATATACGTAAGTGGAATAATCGTACGATGGATATGTAAAATATTTTTTTCATAAGTCACATGTTGCCTCGATTTTTCGCAATTTTCTTGGAACACTGTTCTTTTTTTTTTTTTACTACAAAACTATCGCATTTTGAAATGAATTTTTCAAACTTTTTCGTGTGGTAGGCAAGATTTCTTTGAGGGAAACCAGATAGAATTTAAAATTATAATCTGAATTCTTGAATACGTAGATCTCAACCTTTCTCAGAAATGAACATTTAAACGAAAAATTGTAATCTGGATCCACGTATTATTTATAACGACGAATGAAAGAAACTGATACATTAAGAATTTTAGTAACTTTTGTACTAAAAATTGTTTACCATATTGCCTATGTCATTTATTCTATGGTATACATTTATTTATTTATTATACGTATGTATTTAATTAATTCTTATCTCTTGGCTTTGAACGACTTCCAACCATCAGACTAGCGACCATAGTATAAAATCTTTACAATACGACAACAGGATTTTTCTTTAACGCTTTAACATTTATTTCTCTAGTTCTTATTATAATTAACTTAATCTACCTTATTCAAGCATATTCATTTCTTATGAAATGTAAATCCATTAAACGAGATTACGATGCCTTGGTATATTTCTTATTTAATAAACTTTCTTTTGTCCATCACTGTATCTCGCCTGTTCGTATTTCTGTAATTAACCAGTCTTGCCGTATCCTCCGTGAGCCGAAGGTTAATTGGAACATTAGTTAATTGAGCAGCGTTTAGCAGTGTTATTTTTCGCTCCATCGCAACGCAACGATCAACTGCTGCAGTTAAAGGCGGCTTAGTACATCGTAAAGACTAACATGTTAATCAAGTTACATTTTTTGTTCGCGCTATAATGTAGCTTTGAGTATACGCTAGGTTATAAGTTCGTACTATGGAATTACGATGGAAGACATGCACGGTAATAGTTTCAGGAAGCGGTGCTTGCGTGTCGGTTTGCTTCGATGCTGATGCCTCATCGTCTGTTGTATCATATGGTGCGTTTAATCCCGTGTATGATGCGCCTCTATTCCTAAGCATTCTACATAAGTACATTCTACATCGATTTCACGTAGGATCTTAAACTTCTCGCATTGGTGTCGAAAAGTCGCGTTAGAAACTTCACAACATAAAATACGCTCTAAAGATAAGCATTTTTTTCGCGTTGCAAATTCCTCGCTGGAATATTATTATCTGTATATACATCTGTAGACAGGGATCTTTTGCAACTGACATTGTTTAGATTAAGTTTCAAACGAATGAATTTTATTATACATAGTCTATAAATAACTTCCGCGTTATTATACAGGGTGGCTGGTAACTGGTGGTACAAGCGGAAAGGGGGTGATTCTACGCGAAAAAAGAAGTCGAAAATATAGAATACAAATTTTTCGTTTGAGGCTTTGTTTTCGAGAAAATCGACTTTGAATTTTCGCTCGGTACGCGTGCACTTATCACGTCTCGTTATAACGGATCTCACTGCAGACCGTTGTCTCGATTGACGTTATTTTTTTAATTAAAAAAATTTTTAAATTTTTAAATTTTTATTCTATATTTTCGACTTCTTTTTTCGCGTAGAATCACCCCTTTCCGCTTGTACCACCAGTTACCAACCACCCTGTATAATTTAGAAGTGTTAAGGCAGTGTCACGTATAAAACCGATTAACACTTTCACTGCCTCGCCGAAATCACACGTTTCGCTCAGGACGCCACGGGACTATTTTTATTATTCAAAGCATATAATGGCAAAATAATAATAAATCGATGATGTGAGACAACATTCTTCCCCAATGGACCGTTTATCTTATTGATGGTCACGGGTGACCACCGTGGCATCTTTGTAACAGTTGATAGCGACGTATTATAACGAGGCTTCGTTTATTTCAACAAACCATTAGCGTTCGTTATTTCGCCGTAAGCAAAACGTCCAGAATATATTGTTGAAACGTGTAGAAGATATTAGTAAACGGTATTTGCTCATTCTATATGTAATAGGAAGGTATGTGCACACTTCTAACTTCAATTATACGATTATAAAGCAGCATTTACGATTATTTTCTAAGCTGTGTTTATAATAATATTCGTAGATTACCCCTCAAAGATATGCATGCAAACACAGTGCACCATTAGATGCAAGATTTGTTCTCATTTTTTTTTTGATCGATGTTCTAATAAAAATGTTTAATTATTCAATGGGGCACTTTTTGTTTCAAAGTATCTTCTTTTTATCGGTTATATTCAAAATACTGGCGTCATAGGAGAAACCGTGGCCGGTCTATATGACCATCGTGGCAGTCAAAGTGTTATGGACAACGATCTACAGTGAGATCTGTTATAACGTACCGCACGCGTACCGAGCAAAAATTCAAAGTCGATTTTCTCGAAAACAAAACCTCAAATGAAAAATTTTTATTCTATATTTTCAACTTCTTTTTTCGCGTAGAATCACCCCCTTTCCGTTTGTACCACCAGTTACCAACCACCCAGTATATAAATGTATTAAATATATTTATTGTAATTACGAAATATAAAAATATTATCATAGCGCTACAAGTATTTCCACTTCTTCTAATTTCGTAACATCGTAGGACTTATGTGGAAGAAGAAACATTGACACAAAAGTTATTATGTCATACGTACGTTAACATATTATATTAATGTACATTTGCATTTTATGTTTTCAAGTGTGATTTCTTCTGAAGCAATTGCCCGCATGATTACTCGGCAAAGTAATTTCCGAATCTCATTGTAGACTGTAATTAAAAGATTAATACGTTTTTCTAGATTGAAATGTTTCATAAATTTCTTATCCGATGAATTAAAATAATCGCTGATTCTCCGAATCCTTGTCGCTAACGTAGAACACAAATATCTTTGAGTGCAAAATTCATGTCTAACGACTTTCTAAACTCGATACATTTATAAGGTTCATCCAATACAAAAACCATACCAGTGACTATGGTTTTAAAAGCAGGAATTAGATTAAAGGACTAGAAGAATTAAATTAAGAACGTGAAAAAATTCCATTTGCATATAGAGGGCGTTCCACCTAACTCTGTCAAATTTTAATGTCACCTTTGGAGGGCTTTTTAATACCATCGTAAGGTGAGTTTGGTGTTTGAAACATTTTTTCTATCACCACAAATAAGAGAGTAAACCAATATGATAGAGATAGTTGGGACACCCTGTACATTTCTTCTATTATTTTCAAACAAATGATGAAAATCTGTACACATAAAATATCAAGACGACGTCGTTCGATATATCTCGGAATTGTAAAAATACAATTCTCCTTCAACAGATTAATTGTAAAGTAAATTAAACAAATCGGCTGACGAGAAGTTGCAAACGAAGCGTTCTACTAATTCAACGGCGGTGCATAATCAAGAAGAAAGTGTGAAAATTGTAATGTCAAATTCTCGAATATTCTTAAAAATATTTCGCTATGTGCCCGAGTAATCGATATTTGACTAACACCGAGTTCAACTGAAGCTGATCCTCGGAATACCGAGTATATCCGTATCTGTTCTGTATGCGGAATTCCTCGCTGATCTTTCATGCGACATATCCGCTCCACGTCGTAAGACGATTTACGTTCGTACGGATAAACTCAAAGACTTTGTTCCAAAAGAGATGGTTGTGTTGGGCCATCCCGCTGCGGGCGCATCGCTTCGTACTTTTTCCTTTTTTAAACGAGAGATCGAGAAAGGATCCGGTTATATAATACTTCTTTTCCTTCCTTTGTGCGAGTTATGCTCCAGTTCAATCGATAGTACGTGTTTTGCAACTTTGATAGTGTCTCGTGCACACTCGTCCAAGAATCTGATCTTCCAACGCAAACACCTGATCATAGACAGATTTTCTAAATATCTTGCGTTTGTTAGCTCCAATCTTTCATTATGCAAGCTATTTTAACGAGTTTTAATGCAGCAGATTTCTTTCTTGAGAATCTCATTTTCCATTCTTTACAGAGGAACTATTCTTAAACACGATTAATCCCGTGTAAACCAAAATTGTCGTTTCATTTGATTTTCATCGAACATATTTGTAATTCTAAAAACATTGCTTGGCATAGTATCAAAAAGATTGGAGGATATCAAAATATTGCTTGCTTAACAGTTGTATCTTAGGCTTCACAAAATTTGTCAACTATGTTTTTGAACCTGACAGATTATTTATTATTTTTTGGTTGTGTGCTTTATGTTGAAATATTTTTTGTTAGTAGTAAAGTGATATTGAAATAAAAAGATGAAGAAAAATATGCTTATTATGTTTCTTTCTGTAATCTTCGTATATCTGTAGAAACATGTATACAATATTATAGAAATATTATCAAATAGAATAAATTTACGATATCTATAATATCTATAAATATACATTAATATATGCAAATAAATTATTTCACGTGCTAGAACGAAATAATGAATTAAAAATGAAGCAACTATGAATAGTAATGGGAGAAAGTAATAGAGATAACGATAAGTACATATTATATGAATATGTATATTAGCCCTAATATTGTAGATTATAATGATAGCATTTCCTGTACAAGTACAGACATTTAAAGTACTTACTTTACCTTATCTCGAAAACTAACTTTTCTTAATAAGTCTATTTTTACATCTTTTTTAAACACTAATTCTACATGCTACATAATATATTTTAATAATTAAGAGTAATTTATTAATGTTTGCTGCATATTTATAGTACATATACAGATATACGTAGATGTGATCGATTTATATAATGTACCTATCATATTATTACATATCAAATTATTACAATGTTATATGAAACATGTGAGATCGCGAACTCTGATTTTAGTAACGAAAAAGATTGTTTACTTCCTTTAACAAAATGCTCAATACGAAATTGAGCGCATGTCGATAATGATCTCGTCATACTTTGCTCGAACTTGAGGTACATTTTGACGTTAGGAAAATACAATAAAATTACGTCGAAGATGAAAAACTTAACGCTGCTATGATTCTCGAATTTACATACTTTAATTCATTTCAGAAACAAAAGATTTGCAATATCTTAAGAAAACGTTTAATATCTAGAAAATTGAGCGAGGAATTATACATACGAATAACGACTTGCTTATATTTTGCTCAAGCTCGAGATATCTTCTTACCATTACAAATACACGATTGTGTCGAAAACCACAGGAATAACTCAGTTAACGGGTAGAATCAAATTTTCAAAGTACGAGTTTCAGATCGTCTTGATCATCGAAAATATTCGAAGAAAATGACGTGATTTCGCACTTGTCGGTTACATAACATCTATTAATTGACGTACTCGGAATTGTGAAAGAACGTTCAAGGGTACCTGTCGGCCAACTTACTGCACTGCACTGGGTTTACGGTAGTCGCATTCCGCCGCGTGTCTAATAATGTTCAGTGAAAGTTGCCAGTATGCATGGTCGCCCATGTTTACAAGAGTGCGCATGCAGACATGCTTGCAGTTGCGCTGCCGTTCTCTCGCTTGACGCTGCCTATACGCCGATATACTATTTTACGATTGGCACGAGGAACGCGGTGAATATTTGCTTTCGCGTTTTTACTCGCGTTTCGTAAGTCTTTAATTTGCTGGCAGCCTGGTTCTCGCTGCTACGCCGCTGAACGAAATTTATTTCCATTGCTAGAGGTGAATCGTGGGTTCTCTTTTAGTTGAGTTATTTACGAAGGAACAACCTCTGTTACGGTGTAATAGTGACATGTATCGTTTAAGGCGTTTTATTCGTTGTAGGGGCGAAATTGTTCAGGCGAAATGAAATTCCTCGCCCTTAAAATGAAATATCGGTGTTTTCGATAGTAAAGTGCTGTTTTTATATCGAACATCAAAGCCCATTCTCAAGGATAATTTGGTGGATGAAAAAAGCATTTGTTAAGATTTACCAAGAACACCGAGTTATTCAACAGGATAGCGTAGTACAAATTGTAAAGTATCACGCCGCACCTCCGTGGTATCATTAATAACCTCGTAGATGACGCGATATTGGAGCTTAACTTAAAAGAAATTGATCTACCAATAGGTTTGAGAATTTTATATTAACCTACCAGGGACCGAGCAATAATAATTTATCATGCCATTACAAACATATGAATTTCTTTAAATATTATAAAATTGCAGAATCTAAGCGGCGGAAATAGTGACGAAAAAGAATCCTCGGAACCTTTCCATAGACACAGTAATAAGAGAACAGAATTCGATGATACAAATCGATTGAAAAAGATTGCAAATTAAATGTTGCGTTATCCCAACGCCTTTGGCGGGTTAAAAACAATTAAATGTTATAAAGAATAATAGTAAATTATAAATATTTTATGCTCGTGTTCCAACGTACTCGCGTATCCAATTAATTATTATATTATATAATTAACTTATTTTATATAATAATTATATTTTAATTTATATATTAAAAATAATATTGTAAAATAATATTTTATACAATAAATATAATACAATATAATATAATTAATAAATTATTATATTAATTATTATATTATAATTATATTATTATATTATTATATTACTATATTAATCGATTATCATATAATTTAATTCAAATTATGTATCTTAGTTACATAAATTTCAATCGATTTTAACATTGCCAACTATGAAGTCCAATATTCATAGTATCATTTATGTTGTTCAATACACTACATTATTTAAAGCTAGTTATTAAACAAAGAATCAATTGTTATGTATAGACCATGATCGTTTATGCAGATCCATATTTTTACGCAACAATAAACAAAGGAACAGAACCTACGCGAAAATGTCTATCAGTTGCTAAACACTGTGTGGCGGATGCTAATTACGTGCATACTGTATATTTTTGCTCTTTTAAATTTCCCACAAATACACAAAAGTCCACAGTCCAATTATAACGACTATCACGACCAGTTACAAAAAAAAAGAAGAAAAAAAACAGAAAAGAAGCAAAAGAACGAGGGAATTTCAATGCCTCGAATAAACATAACGATTTCATTAAATTCATCGGTGCTTATATCGTCGCTGGCGATTAAAGACTTAACAAACTGATCGGTCGCAACGCGCAAATCGAATCGATTTAATTACGTAGGTACCGAACGAAGCAATTAACGCGCGAGTAATTTCAATAGCCGGGGTAATCAGCTTCTCTGAGCGTCGGCCACGTGCAAATGTTAGCGCCCACGTGACGCACGTTTATTATGCAATCATCCCCCTTGATATCTTGCACCTGTATTGCAGGACACGCGGAAACGAAAGTACGATATCGCATTCAGCTTTATCCGAGCCTGTTATCGATGGATTTTGCCTGAACGCTGTGCTTGAAAGATGAAAGTGTAACGATAATGTAACGCAAAGGCTGCTATCTGCCGTCGTTGCTGGTAACGTGAATTTTTGCGGTTGAACACAAGGTGCACCGCATAGCAGCGTATTGTTTCGAATGGTCATTGGTTAGTGGTTTCATCGATAGCTAACGTGACATATATCATCAGACTAAATCGAATAATATGATCTTCTGCGTGGATGGCTTGCGGTGAATGTGGCGAGTAACTTCGCTGAAAATCATGGGAACCGAGCATCGCGTCATTTGCCTCTTCGATCGCTCCGTAAAACTGTACCGATGCGGTATAGATTATATCCTGTACATAAATTTACAAATTTTTCTTTCAACTCTTTACCATCTAACTATTTATCTTGCAAAGTTTCTTTCCGAAATGTCAATCGTCTTTTATCTTCATTCGCCATTCACGAAGTATGTCTGAAACGTAATGAGACTGGTTCCATGTCATTTAATGAAAAAATATACATGTTCTTCTTCAAAATATTGACTGTGCAAACGAATAATCGAAATTTCGCAGTGAAACTCAAAGTTTGTTTAATCGCGTGATTATTATCGTGTGAGAAATTATTACCTTGTCGATTATTGTACCGCGATATCTCTGGGATCAAGATACGCAAAGATCGGAATCAGTGCTAGTTAACTCGTGATAAAACCTTTTTGTGGGTTTTCTTCTCCCGAGATAATTCGTTTGATTACTTCATTACCGCAGGGGATTAATGTCGATATTATTTTCTATATTTTCTATGCGAATTATAATTCCCTGCAACTTCGTGAAATGTTCAGCATGGAATATATTATCTACGAAAGTATTTGCTAAACGATATTGAAGTACGTGTACAGATAGAAAAATAGTTACATTCGATATAAAATGACATAAATTATTATGGCTATGTGCATGATTTTTTCGCAAAATATAGAACGTAAATGCTAGAAACGAAATAATAATTAGAGCATGTTATAGAATACATGTTCCAGCTTTTATATTCATTCTGTAGGATGAATTATGCACGTAATTTAAAGCAATAAAAGTTCATTGTTTCATAAATTTCATGTTCCTAAAAGTCTTCAATGTACCATAAATTTCATGCAGTGTACATTTTAAATATATATGTGATATTTGTACCGTACCATTCTTCTACCGATTTTTCCTGGGTTCAACATTTATACAGATTTGAAACACATGTTTTCCTGCAATGTTTATTGTTGTAACATTTTTCATACTGTAGACAATCCCATAAATACACATTTTTCTTCGTTTCATTTATATTAGTAGATTGGGTACAAAATATACGAGGAAGATTACATTTAACAAGTTTAATATCATTGCCATTTATCACATGACTATTGCACATGGAGAACATTATGCTAAACAAAGTTTGATAGTTTTAGAAGTTTGACTCAAAGGGGTTCTTTAACATGGCTGAATGTTAAGTACTCACGAAGACATAAAAAATGTATGTAAATGTAAAAAATGAAATCGTTAAAAATCGTTTTCAATGTTTCTCATCTTGGATTTTTTTTATTTTTTTATTTGAAAGCAGTTTACGATCAATTCTCATTGAGAATTAGAAGTAAATTATTCTGGCGTGGTACTATAACGTGAATAATAAATGACTATCGTATGTTTGATTCTAGCTGAATCTAATGTTTAAATCTAGAGGGTAATGTCTTTTTAGCAAGTAATTGAGTAATTAGTGGGTTTTGGTGGTTGTTAATTCTTATGTTATATCTACTACTGAATTTGGATATTTCTTCTTTAACTGCGGGTTTCTTAAGGTCGCGAATCTTGGATTTAAAGAAAGTTTGCAAATCTGTGTGGGAAAGTGACAACTGTACTATATTTGTTAAAAATATTTGAACGTTAGGACATGGACGTTGTATTAAAATGAGTTGACGAAATTATGACATCTTTAGGTTTTAACCATTGCTCATCAGTTTCCTCTATAATATGTTGCGCTAGTGGAACGTGTATAAATGTTGTTCAAAATGTTGATTTCTACGTCGTATTTAAAAATAATCGAAATGGAGAACGCGTCAGCTTTCTAAATAATCAGCATATTTTCTTACAATCAATGATAAGATTACGTTTACAGCACTGTAGATATACACTGACTAAGATTTATCAGTAGTCACTTGAATTGAAGCGTAAAATTAATTTGGCGGAACAGAGGTGTACATTGTACGTGCATAGAGGCAATCGAACGTATCGATGTCATGTTTCAGCGTATCGCTGTTTGAACACTTCTAAACGCAACCGGAACGTGAATCATTTGTTTCTGAAAAGCGATAAGAATCATTTGCTTTGGATGGGCGTGCGATTAATCAAACGCCCGACATTGTCAGTAGTCGAAATGTCCGAAATGTTACACAGTTACACACATATATAGACACGTTCTATCAATTTAAGGCTTAGATTTTACAGCTCGTCGATCCAGCGAATTTCTCAGACTGTAATTTCAAGTGCACTTTGGCATTTCACAAGTCCATACAAGATACATACATAAAGACATCGTTATCAGTGTATAAAGCTGCGTCGTCAATACCATTGGCAGCGTGTATCAATCGCCGACTATTCTCGAATAGGTTGCCAGACAGACCGATAACGACGATACACGCGTGAGCAGACCGATCGATAGCTTTGCTAACGAAGATGTATCTTTAATCGTTTCTCACGACCGTCTGCGTCCAGTTATTTTTTTTTTTTTTTTTTTTTTGATTAATTATGATCGGCGGAGAAGCGTATCAAACCGATTTTTGCGCCGTGTCTTGCGAAAGTACGTTGCAATCGATACATTGAACATTTAACACGGAAGTTATGCTTCCACAATCGATGAGTAAAATAAGGTAATCGAATAACGGGACTGCGTTTAATCGGCGGTAAATTAAATAGTTTTACGTCATTTTCATCTTTTATTCCCATTCGCGTGGTATGAAACATACATTTGTATGTGTATGCAGGACCGGCGCAAGGTAGGTTCAGCGCGTTCGCCGGAACCCGGCCCCGCGTTTTGCGTAATTGAAAATTATCTGCGATCATCGATAAGCCAATAGAAAGTGAAGTAACAAATCCAATCGGTTTTGATGATGTTATCAAAGATTTGGCATCGAAAAAAGCGAGAAAAATTATTTAATATTATTATTGGATTGCATTATCATTTAATATTCACCTTATAAAAAATATTTAATAAGTAACAGCATTTGTACATAAATAATTCTTCATTGTAAAATTTAAATGTAGAATTTGAATGTGTATCAGGCCCCGCAAGAAGTAACGCCGGCACTGTGTATATGTATATAGGTATACGAATAATATTTTAGATATTAAGTTGTATAATGGAGAATTTAATTTCCGAAGTAAATCTTGTAATATAGCGCAGGGAAGAGATCATGCTCGGTTTTAGTATATTTTAGTGCAGAAACACGAATATTGATTACGACATGGTATAACCTTATTTTTATATTCTTTTGCATCTATTCGCTGTTTAATAACATCGTAATAGTAAAAATAAGATTAGGCATTTTTAACAAAAGAAGAAGAAGCGTGAGACACAGGGTATCTACGGTATTATTAGTACAGCAAGTTTTACAAAATAGATACAAAGTACGATGGATACCAAAGAAAAATAACTATATTTTAAAGTGATAAATTTCAATTTTATTTATTTAAACTATGCTATAGACTTATTATATTGTATACTATTACAAACTGTATATTATGAACGAATGTTGACGTATAATACAAAAGATCGATTAAGTGGGAGGAATTATTTTAAACACTTGCGTTGGTTCTAGAAATTTATACAAATTCGCACAAGATTATAATATTACTTCTAACAAAAAGCTATATCTATTATACGTCGAATACGCTGTAGGAAACAGGAGCACGACGTTTCTTGTATTAGGTTGTCCGAAAAATGTCTTTCTTTCGCAAACGTGTCTTTTACAACAATGCACAATTCATACAAACGTGAAATCAAGTCTGTGAAATGTCGCGATGTTTATCTCAACAGAACAAAATGGATCGTACGTAATTCGACAAAATAATATAGAACAAAAAACGTTGTGCGTTTATTATTTCCACATAAAACGAAAGAAACTTTTCGGAACTTAATATTAGGTTGTCCGGAAAGTGTCTTTCTTTTACAGACACGTGTTTTGCAAAGACACATCTTGATACAAACATGAAACCTAATCTGTCGAACGTTGTAATCTTTATCTTGATAGAAGAAAATGGATCATACGTGATTCGATAAAATAATATAAAACGAAAAATGTGCATCCATTATTTTCTTATAAAACGAAAGAAACTTTTCAGACGACCTGATAGATTATAGATCATTATAGATGAGCTAATTATCCCAAAATATATTCTTTCTATGCATTCGTTAGAATGTTTTTAAGTTCCTCTAAATAAATGGAACATCAATTTTTAACAATTAATAAACACGAACAAAATGTGGATAAAATATATAGCTGTTTCAACTCGAATATTTTTCAATTTGTTTTGCTCTTTTGCCGTTTCACTGTATGATAAAAGTACAGTTCTCGTTCTTCTTTGATATAATAGATGAAAGTTGATAAGGAAGCTTTGGCACGTTATAAAATAATAAAAGCCTTGCCGATATAAATCCGTTATTATTATTTATAAATATAAATTCGTACATACATATGCGATATCCGACAAGGATATTAACGATATTACGTAAAATAAGCATAAAGATCGTTGAAGGGTAATACCGTGAAATTAATCTTACGCAGTTTGTCTAATTTCCGTCTAACTTTGGAAAACATGTTAAATCAAGTCAAATAAGGAACGCCGATTTACATTGCCCGTATTCAAAATAAAAGAAAATTAAAAACGTCGACTCACGTGTTCCATCAACAAACGTCGATAATGGACTATTACAACTTTTTCCGTTTTTTTTCTTTTTTTATTTGGATGAATTTTACAATCAATTCTCATTGAGAATTACAAGTAAATTTTTCTGGCGTGGTACTATGTCGTGTTTAATAAATGTTTATCGCGGTATTACAACTTGATGAGGTTGCCGCAAGTAGTAAATTTCGCATAGAAGTCGATTCGATTCGAGAAAAATACGGCTGTCAATCCTTGTCAACCGAAGTATTGATTTATCAGGAAGGGATTTGATGAATTCACCTGCCGCGAGATCTCGTTCCAAATTTAGACGAAGAAGAACGAAATGTTCGCAGGTTCATTCTTAGCCGACATATTTTGAGTTAGATACTAATTATATAATTCATGGAATCGGAGGAACGCGGGGTATTTACGGAGTAACAACCGATGGAATTGCACAGCGATGCAAAGCAAGCGGGCTATAGGAGAAACCGGAGATTCCAGAGAAGATCGTTTAAATAGCTCAAGGATCTGTCGTGAGAAATTATTATCATCACATTCGTTTTTAATTCTTTCGAACAAAGTACTTACAAACGTATCCAGTGAATAATTGACAGGTATTTATAACGTGTGTAAGTAGCGTGAATAATACATTCGGTGTAAATAGCATAAATATTTCACATTTTCTCCAGTCATTACTTTACAATCCTTCCTGTTATTTGTCTATCTCTATTTGCTGGATTCTGATTGCTATATAATACATGACAAATACCTTTTCGTTCCATTTCTAATATATTCTCCAAATGTTTAAAAAATATATGAAAAATCTTGTATATATACTATTATTATTATTCATATTTTTCAGAGAAATTACTTGTAGTTTCCTACGTCGGTCTTATATAATTATATATAATTTAAATATGTAATAAGGAATGTAATAAAACAGGTGTAGAAGTAGTTTTTTATTTACTAAAGTTAGAAGGAAGTACCTAAACACTTTCTTTTTTATACATTTTTTTATTTTATTTATTGTAAATACCCTGCATTTTTGTTTGTCGTAGCTGCAGACATTTACATCTTTACATTTTAAAGACCTTTCTTTGTTATTTATCGATACTGATAATAGTTAATAATTCATACAAAAGCTTGCATTAATAATAAATACGCACGCACGAATCGAATTCAACTGAATAAAAGGAAAAGTTTATGTCAGTATCGGCCGAATGCCTAAAATGAAATACGATGCTATATCTTATTTTTTCCTCCCTGAAAACACATGTAGTTTGACTTTGCATTCTTACGCATTCGTGAGAAATTAAAAAATGCACGTACACTACAAAAATCTAAAAGATGTTCAAAATGAAGCAATTGCTTCATTTGACGGGTGAAATAAATTTTCGTATTAAGACAAATAAATTCCCAGTCTACGTATATGACTGATTTGTTACTCGCTCTTCTCAAATTATCGCCAGAAGAAGCGGACATAATATTTAAGACGCAGTTCGATCGACTGTATCGAGACCGGCGCGTATTATGTTACTTAATTGCATTAGTCAAGTCGAAATACTTGGAATTGCGATTGTACGGGGTGCTTGCGGAAGGGAAACGTGCAACAAGTGTGACTGCTTCATCACTCTCAGCGTGCGTGGGTAGGCGTGAGAAACTGCGCGCAGCTCGATCGAGAAAGAGAGGAAACACGAAGGAGAGAGAAGCTGAGAGCCGGAGCAAATGTTGGAAAGGTCGCATTTCTGAGATTTCCCCGAGTTCCCGGTGACCTGCAACCGAGAAGTTAGGCTCGCGCAAACAAAGGAAAGGGGAGAGTTACGCCCACGCAGCGCGCGACCGCGATTCTCCCTTGCCTCTACTTCGTATTAACTTTCCACCGGTTTAGAAACTTAGGTTCCACGAAAATATTCCAACACTGGCAGATATCTTTTATGAATTTATTATATGTGTTATTCCAACGCAAACATCGGCAACGTCGGTCCGACACTTAGCACTGCAGCTGGAGGAGATACAAAAGCAAAAAGCAAAAAGAAGTCAGATTGATCGGAGATTCGAAGACACAAACTGGCTGATAGGCGGAACATCAAAATTATCGCTAGGAAACGAAATTCTTATGTACAGAATGATATTAATATGGACGTACAAATGGAACTTTGGGGATGTGCTAGTAAAGCCAGCATGCAGTTTTATAGGGAGTCTGGTGAAAAACCCTCCGTTCAATGGCACGATGGTACGTATCGAATAAAACTCTCCTCCATGATGATCTGCACATGTTCTTCATAGCAAACGCTATACAAAAAGGAAGCATAAAGCGTAACAGCGAACTAGAAACGCGATTCAACCCTCTAGCGCAACCGCAATAGCAAGACTTTCGAAGATTAAAGGACTCTGGCTACTTGACCTCAGACGAAGAAACACGAGTTTCTTCATTGGCAGAATCCTCATCACGTCATGTTAACTATACTTCGGCATGTCTGTCAAAAGGCTTCTCTTCTTGATAGTTTATATTCTGGTTGCTTGATGCAAGAAGTAGCAATGTCATTTACCGTACTTATAAAGCTAAGGTATTGGTATTTCCTTTTCAAATAACATTGACACGAAAGTTCCAGCTGTTTGACATTTCTTTTCTGATACAAAAAGAAAGAATTAATGCTCGTGCTATTTGTTCTTTTTAGCTTGACTTTGGTATCTTTCGCAGAAGGTTTATTTTATGAAAAATGTTGACATTGGCATGTACAAATGTCGTCATAGTCATTTCTAGATAGAATTGGAAATTGTCGTTTTTTATATGGAATATACAACTGTTTACAAAATCAATACCACCGGGTTTAACTCATTTTTGCAAAAATGTAACATTGGGATCTTCTGCCTCAGCCATAGATATTTCCATATATAACAAAAATTGTACGTGTTATTCGAAACATTTTGAAATTTCATTTGCATTGGTAGAAGTCTCTACCACTGTGATTATTCTGGCAAAATTCGAAACAAATCCGAATATATCTAAATCTGAGTCTTTCGCAGCTTTAAAGACGTCCATTTTCTCTTGCGCTTGATAATACAAGCGGAACATGATTTGCATAATTGTTCTACTTTCTTATTTAATCATTGCTACTATTCTGATCTCGTGAACCATTTTATTAGAATCTGAATCATACGCGCTTGTCGACGTTGCGCAATGTATAAGAATATTATGCCTTCGCACTGAGTCATCATCAATTATTATTACGCAAAAGCTATTTCAGTACAATTTGTTCCGTGTCTATACAGCGGTTAAGTTTGAAAAATTAATTAGTATCATGTCCCAATATATTTGTTTCTTGGAAAACCGTATTATTAGCTGTCATTTGCATTTATTTTATAGGTCTCGATACATAGATGTTATTTGACCCGATTGCGATGCTATCGATTATCGTGTAACAATTCTGCGAAACGAGGGAGCTTCTATAAATACATTTATCGTAACGAATGAAAAAATAAATTAAAGAATCGATTCAGAAATGGATGTTATCCAATTAATATCGTTGAACACCATTGACTAGAAGAGATTGCGTTCACTCTATGTGTATACATTCTTATTTTTCAATATGTTTTCATATTCCTTAATCACTTTGGTCGGAAATAAAATAGACAAACAAAAATGATTAAACTAAATAGAAGATCAAATAAAATCTTCTTGTTCCAGGAAGATTTTCGAAGATGATGAAATTACTGAATTCTAGAGTTATAATTATAGAAATAAAGCGAACAAAACTATTAGAGCACACAAGAGGTAAAATAAAATTGTATTATTCCGGAAAGATTTTTGAATACGATAAGATCGCTGAATTATAGAATCTACGATCGTCGATGATTTTGGCCAGAAATAAAATAAAAAAATGGAGACTGTTAGGTTAAAGAAACGATAAAATAAAATTATATCGTTCTAAGAAGATTTTTGTACGTGATAAAATTATTGTATGAAATTAACCTTCTATCTGTAATTAGAGTAACGAGATGCTAGCTTCAAGTACTTCGGCACGACTGGTATAAATTAAGCTGTTCCACGATAGATGGTATTCGTGTTTACGAAGTGGTAGAAAATTTCATAGTTGATTTTTTTCACAGGCGTTAAGAAACTCCGGTTACTTTTATGTCCAAGATTACATCGACTCGCAAACTAAGGTGCGCCGGAACGAAATGATTATATCTTCTGTGACGTTTATGAGGATCACGAAACGGCTTTAAACGAACACGTAGCATGATGCATTGTCGTGTTAGCAATGCAGCTCTAACAGTAAGTCTCGACCTGGCAGATGTTTCTTCGGGTCATTGCATTATAATCTGATGTATCCAGTACAAAAGCGAATGGCGGGCCTTTTGACTTACGCGATCAACGCTCGACATTTTATTGCTTTGCGTCTGCACGATGTTTACGACGTTGTTTCTGTTAGCCGCGTCGTATAGTATTTCACACTTATTCCGCATAGTACGTACCACGCGAGTAGACTTTCGAGAAACTAAATGGAAATTAATTTCCATGCAAATGGATTGTTATCTTTGAATCATTCTCGCCGAGAATTCTGTCAAGAATTTCTCATGTTTATAATATACTATACGAATATTCGATATATTTAGACAGATCGATCTTGGCCATGAAAATCAGGAACAAACGTTCCTTCGTCGTATCGTTCTGCTCATCATGAGAATCAGTTTCTGTTGGAAGCGACGAGCTGCGTCAATTAATTTAAACAGACGTAGTCGACCTTCGATCTACAAAAAGAAAACTACTTCGCGTGTCTCTCTACGAAGAATCTAGTTTACATCTGTTTTCAAGAACGATTTGTTTTCCTTTTTCTTAAGCGACAAGAATAAAAAGAAGAAGAAGAAGGAAGGTCGTGATAAATGACTCTCAGATTAGCAAATTTTATTCGACAGCTCATTTTTCGTGTGTCTGTAGCTACACATATTGAAACATAAATACTCTTCTTCTTCTATATATTCCAGCATCGTGGCTGTATTTGTGAAAATCGCAAACAATAAGTACAAATACATAGCATACTTAACAAATTCGATATTTCTCTGTTCGATATGCGCTGAAACAAATGCACGGAAAATTCGATGCTGCGCAGGTAAATATAGAAATTAAGAATATAATGGATAAAATGTTTTTAAATTAGGAATGAAATTAATTCTGTTCAATTCGTTATAAAATTTGTTACAAATTGGTCAAAAGAATAAATTAACTTGATCATAATTTAAAGAATAAATTTCTTACTGTTATATTGTTATCAAATTGTTCTAAATTGGACGACTGATAAAATTTCTGTAGCGGCATACGAGTTAGAGGACAATTCAACTCATGTTATTTTATCTCGGGACATTGACACCGCCTTGACGCACGAAACATAACGATAAATAAACTCCGAGCAAAATAATGTCGCCGCTACGTGCGACCGTCGAACGAAGACGAATTTGAATTTTCCGACTTCTCCCTGTCCAGTACAAACAAGCAGACACACAAGGAAAGATCACAAGGAAAGAAGTTACAGTCAGTTGTCGATCAGTTATCAACGAATTATCTGCGATCTAATTAATGAGTCACTAGCGATTCTATTTTACGACTTATATTATATTATTGAACGAGCGTCTCAGCGAATATTGTCCGTGCATTAATTTATTTAATCATTTTAAATATATTCGACGGTTTCAATAAGCAATAGCAAGTTCTCGTTATCGTTTAACCAATCCTTTACACAAGTTCAAGTGAGTTGAACACGACTAAACAACCTCTACATTTCTAAGATGATAGCTCTATAGGGTTTCAACGAGGGATAATACTCTATAACTACAATTTTGTTAAAAAAAAAGTAATTCCTGTCCTAAACAAGACATATAATAAAAACATCGTAGTTACTCCTCATTGTAGGTGAAATAAGCCTCGTAGGAGGCTTCAAACGTTTAACAAGAACAAAGTTAAATTTCTATCGAATTCTTAGTCTTCTGCGTAAAGTAATTGTTTTTATCTCCAATGTAAAGGTAAATTCAAAGTGAATCAAGCCTATCTTTCGCAATTTTCAAGTTCCATTAAGCTTTAAAAAATTCAAACGTCCACGATACGAGCCCTGCTAGCGTACGAAGTACACTGTCACTAGTGGCACTCCCGTGTAATCCGCTTCTGTCATATAGCCGCTATAACGATCGATGGAACCGCCTTGATTGACGTTCAAAATCTAATATCTGAAATGTGTCAGAGGGAAGAGGCCTAGAAGTGTATCAGCGATTGCCCTTGAGAGTTAGGAACTTTATATGGGATGCTACAACAGCGACAGACGTCCACGAGGTCAGTAATAATTGACTTTCGCGTCATTTTCTTCGTACGAAGCGATGATGCGCGCTGTGGCCTTTGTCTTCGGCGAATTTCATCGAATACCACGTTAACTTGGTTTCCAGCGAAGTAGCTGATTTCTGATACTGTGTCAGATGTGATGTAATAGGTACGCTACAGTGTATAAGTATCGAGACACATCCAAAGGAGCATGTTAGAAAATGTCCATTCTTCAGATATTCTTGCAACACGTTTAGGAGCATCCCTCAAGGAAGAGAAAGTATCAGTGGCATTTACGCAAAATGGGATGGAAAAGTTGATAAAAATGGGCGCGAAGATGAGAAAGTCTTTGTCTTCTTCGGATACTGATCCGTCCACAAAATAATTCTTTGGAAGTTCTGCTGGTAACTCAATTGAAGAAGCGGCATTCTTGCGTTTATACTGTCTTCATCCTTCGTACGTAAATTTCATAAATTGAAGTTAAAATGTCTGATAAATTAATAGTTTCTCGACATAAATTGGTTAATACTTGACGCTTTTTTTTGGATTGACTAATGTATTCAAAAATACAAGATCTCGTTTAAAAAAACATCGGTGACCATCGTATTAATAAAAATATCAAGTTATGTCCGTCTCGAAACCATTCAACTTCTCCTGAAATATTTTTCAATGTTATCAAAAAACAAGCGAGATAATCCAGGTGATAAAATTAGGCGAAACATTCTGACGATACTTTTATTTTTACAACCTACATATTTTCCTGAGTTTCATAATTTTCATGATCTTCGTAAATAAGCGTAAATTGAAGACGGCTGAGCAACGTGTAACGATTTTGTTCTTCTATATTTCTACGCGTCAAGTGTTCTTTACTTCGCAATTATTTCGCGATTTATAATTATTCAAGCGCAGCAATTTCTATCGTACGCATAAAAAGATGCGACAGAAATTTATTTTATACGATCCCCAGCTGGCAATGTAAAAACTCACAAAACCTTTTCATTCTTCCCCCTGTACAATGTCAAAGTCGTTTTTAACTAATAAATCGAATGTCAAAGAGTATAGGGAGTACAATGGGAAATTTTTTGCTGTGTCCGAATCATCCTTAGCGATTAAAGCGAAACGATAGCAACTAGTGAGAAGGAGAGAGAAAGGGAGAGAGAGAGAGAAGTGTAAAGGCGACGATTCACGATGAGTAGCATTAAAAGGAATCCCAGGGCAAAAGAGACCTCCTCTGTAAGGTCGTATCCCACGTAATCGACACGTTACCCTTCCGGCGATGTGCTTTTTCTCTTTTTTATAGCCAGCTTTCGCTCTTTTATACCTTAGCATGGCGGACCAGTCTTTCCATATGTGCCGTGGATCTACTTTAAATTCATCCATTCGCCAACACATTCGAGATTCCTGGATATATGGTATGGACATATTGTACGCGTCTTTTCTTTTCCACCTGCCTTTCGGTGTACACGCTAAAAGCTATACGCTGGAAATCATATAGACATTTACTTCTTTTTAGCAAATGTAATTTAGTTACAAGAACACAGGCAAAAAGATTGAAGGCGATTTTATATTTTATTAGAGCTGGGACCACAGGGTATTATGACACGACAAAACTTGTTTTTAGAAGTTAATATGCAGTAAAAAAAGGAAAAATTATGGCATCTGAGAATGCCAGGCATTATGATATAGTTTTGTCATTTATGGACTTCGTTACCTTCAGCTTATCTATGTACTAGTCAACGTGCAGATAAGATAGAGAAGGTTCCTTCAAATGGAAAGATTATTCTGAGCAATAAACTCTAGCGATAAATATTTTAAACATCCTAACACAAGTCGTGTATTTAATTTTAATACATCGATAGTATTTAAAATAGATCATTCATATTTCATACGGTATGTATCTACTGATTTCAAAATAAGATCGTAAATATTACTTTCTATCCTTGGCTCGCTGTTCATTCATTTATTTTACCGATACTCATGTATAGTTAATACAAGTCGAGCAAGGTGTATAGTTATGAGCGATAGATGAAAAACCATGTAGTAATCTTCAAGTGGCCACTGTATTCCTTAATTTTTCGAATTCTAGTAGTTTTCAAGTCTATATACCTTACGTTTCTTTAAACGAACGTTTACCTTTCTGCTGTTAGTTATTTTTCTTCTTTTCTCCAAAAATATTTCAGATTGTTTGCTTTGAAAATAACTATAGCGACGCTTCTGAAAATCGAAAATCCAGATGATAAATATAGTTGATTCAGTAGTAATTTGAATGTATGTATAGTCAAAATTACATTAAATTAATGTATATGAAATATCCCTTGGAGTAACATAATTTTAATACATTTGTATTTTTTAAAACGCTATGCATTAAGTTAAAACAACTTCCATATAATATTACGCATTCTTTGCTTCAACAAATTTTTCTTACTACACATTTGTCAATTGTATATATACCGAGATCTACACAAATGTGTTGTTATTTCTATACTCAGAGGTAAGATCAGTATAGTTATTATTTTATTGAATGGATAAATCTATCACACCGTTCTGAGCCAAAAAAAAACCTTTATTGCACACGCTTACAAAAACTAGGGATAAAAACAAAAAGGCATCTTAAGCCTATCGATTAAATCTATCGATTGTAGCTAGGATCATCCTTTAGTTACTATTTCTTATAACTAACGCATCTGCATATGGATGGCGAGCACGAAATCACGTTGTCATTTTCAACAAAATGTTAGTTTTATAGCTTTTCTAATTTCCTATTCCATCTACGTGCGTTGGAGAAAGTGATCGGCAAGTCTAAAAACGAAGAAATGCAAGGATGATAAAATTTAATATTCTAATCGATTTTGTCTATTTTGTTGAAGTAACGGGTGGTTATTTTTATTCTTCGAAACTGCATATTTCTTAATTTATATAAAATCAAATAACTGTCCATTTACCTCTATTTATATTAAATAACGAATACCGATAGGTCGTTGTAGCTTCAATCCGAATGTGATCGTATTTCCTTTACTGTTTGGCAAAGACTATTTTCAGTCACAATTTTGATATGGCATTTCCCTGACTTGATTTATTCGCATTCCATGTGCACGTACATTTTCCGAAATGCTAAGTGCTTTATGCTCGCAACAGCTTCGAATTTTCGAAATTTAATCCCGTAAAAACGTGGCACAAATATCTCGATTATTCAGGATTGTTAAATAATAAATTTTTGACAGTTTTATTTCAACACTTCGTTTTTACATTCAACGCGTATTATCGCGAGTTTTCCAAAACGTGTTGAAGCAAAATTGGATAGCATTCGTTTACTAATTTCAAATTTTGGAACGACAACGTTCGTACGGATACGATATTGTAGCGATATATAAAATATAATATTAGAAAGCTGGAAAATATGGAAAATTGCATCACGGGACTTTTCATTTCGCATAAATTATGCAACAGGTTGTCCATTCTATTCCGGTATTTGAGAAATGTACAAATGTACGATGAAATATAAGCTTTGGACAAGTATAAGCTTGCTCAAATATAGGCTTTGAAATATGTTTCCTATTATTTCATGTAGCGCAAAATGCCAAACACGTAAACATTCCATTTTCGAGAATTATTGCGCAGTTATTTTATCCGATTTATTTCTTGTTCTTTCGCAGAAGTATTTTTCATTATTCAATACTCTCCACAACTAGGAACGACTGTTACATCAATATCACTTCATCTTTTCCTTTTCATGTCGCAAATTTGTAATACGTGATTCGATCAATATATTGCACGTTTAGCCAATATATTTTGTTTGATCGATTTATCGCGCGATTCAAACATTTGTTCTATAAAATGTACATGTTCTCTGCAAACTTTCACGTGGAATAATACTTTTAGCAGTATTTTATCCTTCGTTATGTCCCTACAGATTCTATCTCGCCTTTTACCTTTTTAATTCTCCATTAGTTAATCAGTTTCCATTTTTCTTTTTATCAAAGTATCGAATTTGTAATATCGTAGCTTGTAATAGTCACCTTTTCTCGAAATTGGAAGTTGTTTACCTGTTCGTCTAGTCTTTAGTTTCATCTGTAAAAAGCAAGACACATTTACAAATCAAATTATTATATTCGATCATGGAGAAATTTATCGAGTACTATGAAACTTGATCGTTCTTTAATTCTTTAAATTAATACTTTACAAGTGACGTGTACGGTTTAATAATCCTACGTTATGCGCGGTAATTGTGCAAAAGTGAATACATTAAACGAACTCATCAATAATGCAGAACTCAGTTCAGATGTATAATCAGATGAGATAGATAGCGGTAATAAGCTCTGTAGGCATAAAGAACAACTCCAATAGTATTGAATATTACCTTGAGTCTTTGAGTAGCTTTTATTCCCATATAATTGACAGTTATCATATTTTTGCTTAAACTCGGACGAATTCAGGGAAGTTAGTTTCTATTAACTCCAACAACCTAATTGAGACTTCTTAAGTAACTTTTCCAAATGTAAGAAATTATTGCAAAACCCGTTAATTAGGAAAATTTACATCACATTTGTTATATTAATTTTCGTTCGGAGTATTTTTTTGTTTAAACTATTACAACCAGGCGAAATATCGTGGCGAACGATTTGTACCGCACACATATCCCGCATAATATCGCAGGGATTTCCAACATAAGTGGGATTGCGTTATATTATCCAAACACACACGTACACGCACAAAAATGTTAGATTTAAATGAGAAGATTTCTAAATAAACTAAGAAACTTTTTAATAGCGAAATAATTTTTCGAGCAAAGCTTCTATCGTTGTTCGTTCCACGCGGGTAAAATACTTCGTATAATAAATCCAGAAGAAAGAATAAAAATATATTAGTAGGAATTCGTGGAATTTGATCAAATTCTTTTGAATCGAAGCAAAGGAAGATAAGCAGTGTCAGTGTTTTCCTTTCGCTTCTTACGGCTGAGAAATTCGATCGAAGGAAAAGAAATGTAATTTCGCTTTTGTTTGTACTAGATTTTCAAAAATTTCTACTTCCAACACCGTAGTCGAGCGGAATACAAATCGAGGTAAAAGGGATTTCGAACGAGTCGAATAAATTTTCGGGCCGCCTACTGTCCTGGGAGAAGGGTGGAACTTGATTGGAAGCCGATTAGGATTTATAAGGTTGCTCGAAGGAGTACGTTAGCTTTGCTCCTCTAAAACGATGTAGGTAGATCGAAAGGGGAAGGAAAATGGGATCAGCCGGAAGTAAGCACGAGAAGGTGGAATAAACGATGAAAGCACAAGTGAACAGCCGAAAGAAGAGATGTACAGTGGCGGATGAAAGAACATTTATAAAATAAATGTGAACATAAGGAATACGAAAAGACAGTATAATTTTACAAAAACCGTTTATGTTCAATAGGAGCAACGGGTAAATGTATGTAATATACAGGGTGGTTGGTAACTGGTGGTACAAGCGGAAAGGGGGTGATTCTATGCGAAAAAAGAAGCCAAAAATATAGAATAAAAATTTTTCGTTTGAGGCTTTGTTTTCGAGAAAATCGACTTTGAATTCTCGTTCGGTACGCGTGCACTTTATCACGTCTCGTTATAACGGATCTGACTGTAGATCGTTGTCTCGATGGAAAAATGTAAAAAAAAAAAAAAATTTTTATTCTATATTTTCGACTTCTTTTTTCGCGTAGAATCACCCCCTTTCCGCTTGTACCACCAGTTACCAACCACCCTGTATACCACAGATTAGACGACTGTTATCAACATGGTATTCTTTGTACAAAATCAAAATTATCATTTCAATAAAATGCATCAATTTTAATCTGATTTTTATTCGCCACTGTAAATTGTATTGAGAAAGTGAAAAGTACGTTCAAAGTGCGAAAGTTTAACGCTCGAGTATTAATTAGCTGTGAATTTATAGCACGTTTCAAAAATAGATTCGACGCTGATTCGTCTTCAGTCGGTTTTCTTTGCTTTGCTCAAATTATCGGAAAGTACATGTTTTATTATTCGAGCAACCTCGTCGATTCTCTTGCAGTGAGATTCTTTTAAATACGTTATTTTATCTTGCACCGATTCAGATCGTGAAGAAAGTTACAGAAACAACAAATTTGCGTGTGTCTCGCGGCACTCGTTTAGGTATCGCGTCTTGCAAAATGCTATGCATCAGCACGCAAGATCGTCGAGATAAGGTTGATGTTGACGAAATCAAGGATGTCGAACCGTGTTTCCGGATGTTCGAACGAATGGATTACACCACGAAACAGATTCTGGTTGTAAATGTCAGATGTTCCACGCTCGATGGTCTTCGAATATTTTACTTATCATTTATTTAAGTTATACTAACCTTAATTGCTTTTGTCTTTGCAATAAAAATATTAATTTTCTATGAAAAGATTCACTGTATTGTCTGTGTAGATTATTTTTATTTAAACCTATGGTTCCCAGAATGATAGCTTTATCGTATAATATATAGTTCAAGGTAGGACGATGATTTTATAATATAAATATCAACTGCGTACATCGAATCGCGACAGACCATTAAAAAACACGTTCTTAACGTCCATTGGAATGTTAGATGTTGCATAAACTATCCTCGGCTGCTTTCTCAAAATAAACTTGTTAGTGGCAGGGGTGGGTGTTCCTGTCCTGTGTTCCAATGTTGGCGGGTGACATATTTAGTGCCTATACCACAGTGATTTATTCGAAGGATAAAGGAACGACGCCACGCTTTCTACAATAGAATGGAACCGAAAAGGAAAACGAGCGAGTAAAATTAATAAAAGAACAGAAAATTCTATTTCGAATTTCAGAGAGAGACTACCTTGGTTAAGTGCTTCGCTTGAATTTATGAATTTTTAAGATGAATTATTAACAATTCTATTTATAAAGCTTTCACAAGATCACAGGTTAGCTTGACAAATAGAGATCGCTGATGCGAATAAAAATATGTTCAACGAAACGGTTCAAAAGGAAGTTAATTTAGCTTTCATTAGGTGCGTATAAAATATAAACTCACGGTGGCTATAAAAATGTATAAATTATAGAACATGCTGGCGTTTTTAATATTTGTATGTAACACTGTTAAAATCAAGTTGGAACTCGAGTTGGAAAATTAAGTTGCAGCAAAATCTGAACGTCTAAATATTTTCTTTGCTTTTATAATACTAGCGAATGTTTCATTTATAATAGTTATTTGTATAGATTTTAATAGTTATAGCGTAAGGTAATTTAATGTGATGGCACTTGGAGCAAAATCAAAACATCGTCATTTGCATTTATATAAAGCAAGAAGATACATAATTTATAAATCCATAAATCATCTGCTACTTACCATTTAATAGTGAGCGTTTACATATTTAGATAATTAATTTAAAGCTTCCAAAATACACACTGGCAACATTCACTTATCACGCCCTTCCTTTATAAGCGCGATTCATAAATACCTGTATACAGGGTGTTCACGGGTTTACTGGCCGCTGTTTTTCTCGTAGACGATATGTACGAGGAAAAAGCGAGAGAGAAAACAGATGGTTCAAAGTGAACTACGAATGTCTTTCACAAGCGCAAGAATAGACGTGTATTTTGCAATTGCACTATTTTTTTAAACAGAAACCTTCCTCCTTTTTCACGTACATCGAATCTTCTAGTCACTCTACATAAAACGTGTTAGGGTAACATAATCGAAAAGCGATTAGTTTGAAGGATAGCTGAACTTTAATTTCGTAGAATATCGCACGAAAACCAAAGAAGGACGTAACGCAGTTCCTTTGGTATTTATATTTTCTTTGTTTTACGTACGATATGATTTCTGGCCTAGTAAATTCTTGCTGGATTTCAATATTTTTCAATTTCATTCCTATTACCGCACCTATATTCCAATATTCGAGTAAAAAGTCGGGATCGCAGACAGCTTGACAGCTTTGTACGTATTTTTGTGAATTGTTTTATTGTTTAAAGAAATATCGTACAGATCGATCCCATACGATTGTTCCGCCTCTGAATTCCATTTTCGATGAGAAGCCACTCCGGCTAAAAATTGCAAGGCCTTATCTGACGAACATACTGCACAGTGCTTAAATGACATGTTGCGAAATTGTCACGTATGAAACGAGCAACGCTGAATTATTTAAAGAATTCTCTAAACGTTATCCTGTCTTCTGCCATAAATCCTTTTATCGGCATCAATTTATGCTGCCGGCCAACGTGTATTGCGACACCTCGTTATCCGATGATATAAAGGCGAGGCTGATATCTGGATAAAATCTCTGGTAAAAGCAAGCCAGCAAAGCGAATAGAGTATATAGCATGCGGTGTATATTTCCAGATGTGGAAGGAGGTCGACCGTGCGGTAGCCGATTAGGATTTATAATGTGGCTCGTGCGGACATACTTAGCCTCGTGTATTCTCAAGGCCTGATAGGTGGCACGGAGGGATTTGTAATTCCCATAAAGGTGTACCGTGTAAAACGGGCCTATGATGCAACGCCCTTGCTACCCAACCTGCGATCTACTTCGCTACTTCAGTAGCGTATCGGTTACCTATTGCACCCTTCGTTGCAACTTAATAGCGCGAATATGTTCCCACAGCGTGTTGCCTCCCGAATAATTAATTGCCGATCCTGGGTCTTGCTAAGAAACCAAGTTGCCTGCTCTCGGTTCCAATTGCATTTTTTAAAGGTCAACCTTTGCCTGTTCGCGGCGAATCCTATTTCGTTTCCGACATCGAGTTTCGACAGGAGAAGAACAGTTGATATTTTTGTAATTACACAGGTTGTTTCTTCGTTGCTTTCAGAAGGTACAAAAAGATGTAGGAGGAGCAAGTTGTTTGTTTAGAAGGACGAATGTCGCGATTCGTTTTTGTTGCCTTCATAAGCAACTACTCGACGTATAGTTTCGGAGCACGTTTGTTCGAATGAAACGAAAGATTGTTTCATTTGGTAGCTAAACGATGAAATTGCTGGAAGAAAAATTAATCGCTCTATGGGAGTAAATTAAAGCGTGATTAATGTATCTTTTACACAATCGCTTTTCATATTTGAATAGCGCTGGAACTGCTCATCTTTCTAAAACGGAGACGTAAGTCTAAATTGCTTAAGACGAGATCCGAAGCTCCTTATCTTTTCAAATACGCTGTGAGGGAAGAACTAATTCTAAATTGACGTCATACAGTTTAGAACCAGATCTCCAGCTTCTTATCTTCTCTAAGCTCTACGTATATGCTGAAAACGCTATTTAGATTCTTAAAGCCTGTAGAGTGCAACATCTGACCGATTTTATAACCTCATTATATGTATCTACGGCGAGATAGTAAATTCACGTAAACGACGCTTACAGCCAGTTATAGAACGTTAAAATAACCGTGGAAACGCGGGACCAGTCGGCGGAGTGTTAATATTCATCACGACATCGCACCCAGCTGCGTATATCGCGTTCACAATCAGAAGCTACAGTGGCGCGAGCGCGATTAAAGCAAATTTGTAATTCGCATTTCAAATTAACGATCCGGAGTTAATTAAAATATAGAGCAGCCGTGCGTGTTCCATATCATTTGTACATTCGCGAGATCGTCACTCTGAAAGAAACGCGCATAATTCGGCTCCCGTACAACCACGTTTATAACTTTATAAATGTTAGCACATCTCGCGATTTCGTACAAAACGCGATAATTGCTTCGAAGCAACTATTTGATTACTCGAATATATGCTAATTCAACTGCAACTTTGCATTCATATAAGACGAAGATCCTGAAGTTTCTGAAGATTATTCGTAAGAGCTACAAAAGACACGACAAGTGCAGAATAATAGAAGACGTTGGCCAAACGGAACAGAGTGGTCGAATTTTTTTCAAATTCTAGCGTCAAAGCAATTTGATCGACGTTTATCTTACAGCAATATATTTATTAATTACACAGCCGGTCAGCCTCGAGATGGACTCGGCTACTTTGTAGCTTTTTATCTCGTTGCTCTTCATTTCACTCACATCTAACACATTCTTCCAGCGTACGATCTGTCTTATCGTCTTTCTTATCGCTAATTCTTACTGCACTGTATTTGCTGATCTCTTCGTTTCCTGTGGCTTTCGCCCTTGTTGCGAGGACTTCTCTATTGCACTATATTGCATTTCGTTGCCTCCAGCTTTTGGCTCTTTCCGGTTCCAGCTTCATCCATCTATTGCCTACTTGCTTTCTCAGTCTTTCTATTTCTCTTATCCATTTTATTATGTTTATCTTTTGTAATTTCATCTATCTTCTCTACTTTATGATCTCTATGATCTTTTAACGTCATTGAACAAATGTTGAACAAATTGGATAAATGCCAACAAATATGTAATAGGGAAATTAGTATGTCATAGAAATGTTAGGATTGGAAGCAGCGATTGAGGGACGCGGAGGATGTAAATACTTACGATGTTAATAGAACCAGTAATACTTAAATAGTAAATGGATATAGCAACATACAGGGTGTACGATAAGATGCAGAAGCCAATTCAGGAATTAGCAGGAGACACAAAAACGATAGAAAAGATTCATATGAACACGTGTCCTATCACACCTTGCTTTATAGTCTTTTTTCTGTTTCGATAATCCACAACCACTTAATCTTATAGAAGGTGCTCGAAATCGATCTGTATGCAAGCTGTATGCTAGCAGTCGTCGTGTCGAAGAATTTTGCAATCTGTCAGCAATTTCAGGTGTATGTCGAATAACACAGACCGAGGCTAGTCATTTCAAGGACTTTCCACGAAGGTAAGCAGTTGCGGATTATTGGAACACTAAAACAGCTATGAAACAAGGTCAGATGGAAACAAGGTCAGACAGAAACAAGGCCAGTTCACACGAACTTTTTTCATTGTTTTTGTGCCTCCTGTCCACTCTCCTCAAGTGGGTCTCACGTGTTACCATACATTTTGTATATCGTCAATACTTCAAGCTTCTCAACTAAAAGGATCAATATGTATTGTTAATGCAATATTGTCAATATTTATTAACGATGTCACATAGGACACACGTTCACACGAACTTGTCTTACTCTTTTTTTTTTTATTCTTCTTGTCCACTGCTCAAGTGGATCTCACATGCTATGATACACCCTGTATAAGCAGCAGTGTACACATGGTAATAGCTGTGGCCATTGTTGGTGGACGGCTCGTGTGAATTTAATGTATGTACGTCTACGTCACTGTTGGCTTAACTCTAGCGTATCTACATGTCTGCTGCGTAGCCTCGACAAGTGGCATACGGTGTACGCACGTTTACGGCAGTAGAATTGGTTGGCTAACGTAAGATCCGTAACTCGTCAGCAGATAACGTAACATGTTACCTAATCGCACTCACGCCGCTTGCGCTAGAAACACTTCCGAGGGTCGGCTTTATCATACGAACGCCATCGCCGCGTTACTTTTAATTCCATTCTTTAAATAGTGGAATACATATTCTATAAATGAACGTTTCCCACAGATGTGCTAATTGCCACAATCATAAATATTATGCGAGCATGTTGGTTCGAATATCGTAGATTACGCAAGAAAAATATGGCAAGTCCGCGTCCGTTGATTTTCTTACGTTTATGTCATCTTATGACCAGAGAAAATATGATGCGGTTGGAAAAGGATAAAGAATAATGCAGTAAATTCAAAGACACTAAGATATCGAAGACAGACAATGAACTACCATGTTTTGTAAAAAAAACGAATATCATTAATTATGTAATGTTAGCTTAACTTGATGAATGTTAATCATTGTTTTAATACTCGTTCAGTCGTTTAAATGACAAAGTTCAAACGAGCAAATAATTTTCATGTGCAACTGGTTGACGATATATTGAATTTTAACATTGTTGCAATGCAACTTTGTCGTGTCTTTGAATATCAATTCTGCTGGCTATTAGGATACATAGAGAACACTCTAACGATTTTCCTTAAATTGAAACGTAACCGTGGCTTTTTTCATTAAAGAAAAAAATTATGCCACATATATCGATCGATTTGCCAGCGATCTAAAAATTAACACGAGAGTACAGATAATGGAACATGTGTATAATGGAATGTATTCGCGTAGAAGTTAATGATGAGACTCGAAAGGATTTTTCTCGCCGCGGTCTGGTTCACTCTGTCACAGTATTTCAGTTTCTCTAACGATGATTCATATTAATTGGCAGGTGTCGGAAGCGTTCAGTGTACGTTACTCATTTCAACATGAAATATACGGCAGACATTCGCTATTACTTTGAAGCGAAAGCCTCGTTTCCCTTTCCACGCCGCGCCGTGTCGTTAGAAACCGCAAAATACGATAATAAGTTACCGTCGTCGGGTTGACCAGCTGACGGAAAATGAATATTATGCCAGCGCAGGTGCCGTTGACATTCGCGTCAGCCAATGAGAAAATTTCTGACATATAAACGATGTAATTTTAATCCTGGCATAATACTTCTGATTGTTCCACGTGCGTCACCAACTTTTCAACTTCCGAGGCCAGAACAAAACGTGCCGAGAGGAGGGAATTTTTGTCGATTCGATGGCACGTCACAGATTTTTATAAATTGCGTTTGGTTTTTTAGAATGTTGCTTATAGGTCGAACGTTTTATACGTTTCTTGTATTTTATCTTGTATTTTATGTAATTTATCGTGTAAGTTCGCATACAGATCCTACTATTTTACAATCAATTAGCCGGAATTTCGCGAGTAAAAGGAGTATCGCCAGAAGTTTTGTATTCAAAATGCGACGAAAACCGACGAAAAGGATCTGCCGTTTTAAAAGTCAAATCGATTATCGTCACAGGCATTGCATGTTCTTCTTTAACAGACAGTCAACTCTGAATAAAAATTATACGAAAGTTACGCAGGTTGCCAAGAATCATTTGAAATTCAAATATCGTGTCACAGGATGAAAGTAGGAAAATTTATGATTTCACTTGGCACGTATGGCCGCTACTTCGAGATAGCGGAACTCGGGAAATTCTTACAGCATTCAACAACAGTTAATTCTTCTCGGCGTAAATCACAATCGGGCCGAGTTATACAGAAAGCTGACAACCCTCAATGATCTCCAATCCAGTGAATTTGATTTTAAAGATCTTAATTTTTAAAAGAAAGTAGCTTTGCCTCTATCGAGTATATTTCGATTTCTTTTTGTCGCTTAACGATATTATTTAATGGCTTGTATAACTGTAAATAGTATAATTAATATGTGATTTGGAAATTTTCTGCAAAATAATTGCAAGCAGGCTTGGTAATTTTAATAATTGTATAATGTAGGAGTTGTTCTACGAGTTGGTAATTTTTTGCAAAATAAACATCACGAAATCATGCTATGTTTAACTAATTTTTTGTCATTTCGAGGGTCGCTAGGTTTCTGCATAACTCGGTCCAATTAACGCGAAATGTGACGCGTTATGGAGCGTAGTCGTAGAAACAATATTTCGTAATACCAATGTCACTCGCAGTTTCGCTATTGATCGAACGCATGGCTTCGATAATCCGATACGAATCAGATTTAAACAGGTTGCCAAGATGACTAGTCCAGTCATTTACAGTCGACGAACCACCTGTTGTAATGTATGCGTGTTTAGTCTAAAAGCAAGGAGTTGTCCAGACGCGTGCACAGAATGCGTTACGCAAGTTCGATATGAGTTAGGCTTATTTCATTGGCCTTTGCTGTGTCAGTTAGTGAGAGACAAGATGCGATCTTGTACCTAGAATATTGCCAGACCTGTTACATGGAGTTCGCCTTTCTCATTTGAAAGTCGATCTAGGGGCAAGACACAAGCAAGACTTCTTTTCTTATTTATTTATTTTACTACGCGTCAGCCACAGAGTTGGGTTATTCGCGACTCAGACCATAGAACGACATTTACAGATTTGTAGAAGGTTGATTTTTTTTTTTTTTTTAGAAATATCACTAGCAAATAAGAAATTGTTTGTTTTGTGTACTGAAACCATGGAATTGAGAATAATTTAATTTGTGCGATCAAATAAATCGAATATAATTAAATATGATAAGAATTTAGAACGGAGGTAATTCAATTTTGCCAAATTGATTATCGATTTGCCAAATTGATGATTGATTAAATTATATCGTTGTAAAAACGATATAACCTTGTTATTGAAATTATATCAGTATTACATATATTAATATATTAGCATAGTTATTTTACACAACATTCTTAACGTTTTACGTTTTCACAGATGCTGATTGTTGGCATAAAATTATCTTTTCTCCATCTACGATTGGTCACAACTTTGTAATATTCGATAAATGTAACAGATCGGGTTTTATTCTAGGACAGTGCAATGATTAGGCTTCGAATATTTACGAAAATTCATATCTTCACGAAGATAACTAAAAATATAGAATTTAGGTAGAGAATTTTTTACTTATCGATATAATACTTATTATTTTCTTACTTAACAAATACTATATTTAGATATACTATACTTACAAATACTATACTTACATTTTATATGTTTTCGATATATGAAAGTCTGCAGGTTAATACATACTCGTGGCATTATGATATGTTCATAGAAACGGTAAGCAATCTTATTGAAGTGTGCCATACCCTTGGCAACATAGCATAGTTATTATTCAGAACAGGAATGCTCGAGGGAATCATTTTACTTGGAAGTTGAATCGAGAATGAACAACGGTAGACACCATTTATGTGTGATAATGATATAGGAATTTCGCAGAAGAACAAGTATGATAATATCGTTGTATTGATCCTAATCTGTGTAACATGACTTGTTAAGTGCGAATATTTATCGATTTGATTGATTTAGATAATCAAACATAATATTATATGTTTTTTGCATCTACAGATTTACGATTAGTCTAAGAGAAAGAAATCAGATAATATTAATACTAATTGTACGTGTGCTATTTTAAAATGAATATTATATTTTCTGCTCTTGTCTTAATGATGAAACTCTGTAGCGGAAGGAAACCAGTTTTAACGTATTATTATGTTTAACAAGTCATCGACCATGAAAGGATAAGCAATTAAGTAAATTAGGTCCATTATACTCGTTCAATGTGGAAATTTAAATATTTTGATTGAGAACGTCGTAGAAATTCTGTCTCTCAATTTATCAAAATATTACGTTTTTGAGAAACAGTGAATTATTCGCGTATAATTTGAAAACTAATCTATTAGGTTGTCCGAGAAGTGTCTTTCTTTTACAGACACGTCTTTTACAACGATGCATCTTTATACAAACATGAAACCTAATCTGTCGAACGTTGTGATCATACAAAAATGGATCATACGTAATTCGATAAAATGATATAAAACGGAAAATGTTGTGCATCCATTATTTCCTTATAAAACGAAAGAAACTTTTCAGACGACCTAATACAATTTAATGCCATTTGTGTAAAAATCTACACTGACAATTGCTTGACAAAACTTGATAATAAAAGAATCTTCATTATCAAATAATTCCAATGCTAACGTTTGAATAACTTTATTTCCACATAAGCGAAAATTATATATTTATATATATATTATTTTATATATTTCTATATATATTTCGTATATAAATATTCCATTTACTAAATATTATTAATTTTATTATTAATTTATATTATTATATTAATATTAAATATTACTACTTAAACTTACAGAAATATTATATATTTCTTATCTTTTTTATCTATTATATATTTCTATACGTTTAAGTAATAATATTTAATATTAATATAATCATATTATATAGTCATATTATATATGTAATCATATATAATCATATTATATATTTCTATACGTTTAAGAGCGATTAAATAGGTTCTCGAGTACTTTCTGAATGCCAAAAACCCCTTTACATCGGCATTATCCCATTGAAATATATTTTATTACAAAACTAGCCCAAGGATGTTCATCAAACTTGCGATTATTAATTCACTGTGGCTATATTGATTCATAATCTTCCTCGGAATAATACGATATCGCCATTGTGACCGGCATAATATCGAAAACTGTGTTGAGCTGGCTTGTCGAAACGTCGATCGGCTGAGCTACGGCGATTGTGCGTGACAGCACGGCGCATGTATCCGAAGGTACATCGTTATGGGAGAAGGTAGCCGTTGTTGTTGGCCAGGATAAATTGGCGGACGTCTCCTTTGAAACAACTCTCGTGGGTCCACGCTGTGGTGTGTTATTTCTTGGCAAAGGTGATACCAGACCGTATTCACTTCCGGTGCAAGAACCGTTGTTAAAGCACAACCGACAACTACATCCGTTGGCAAAACGAAATACCCAGGCCCATCGTTCTTTATTTCCTGTCTTTCCCCTCGTTAGAGTTTTCGTTTCGTCTCCCATTTCTCCTTTCTGCCTGGCCGTTTTATACCGAAGCTTCTTCGCTTTCTGCATATTTACTTTTTACCCTTTTACTATCGCCCCAACCTTACCTCGGTTGTTTGTGGCTGCGCAGTTTTCCATGCTCCGAGCTTCTCTTATCCGGCGAGCTTGAATTTCCTTTGCTTCTTCTTCGCTGATATGATTTTTCCACCCTCCGAAACGACTTTCTTTATGTTTATTTTCATTTACTCCTACACGTGTCGTTCTGCGCGTTTTCCTCGGTTGAAGTAAGGTAACGGGGATTTCGTACTCGAGCGTCGTGGTCTGCTTTCTCGTTTTTCCAAGCTCGGTCCACTTTTGAGACCGAGACTGCGAAAGGAAGCAGACGCTGTTTATTTGCGGAGCTAGCAGCCCATATTAAATAAGCAATGCAGTTGTGATTAAATTACCCTCGGTTTTGCGTAACTTGCACTTATGATATTTCAATTTGTAAGATGCATTGCACTTTCCGTCTTTCTGTCTGTACCTTTTTCCTCGCAACTGCTTGTGCCACGGCTGTGTGATCATTGGAGAGGACTATTTTTGAAAAATTATCCTAACAAGTCTGTTTACGATGTATTCTGTCGTTTTAATACGTCAGTGTGTTGCAAGTTATTCCCAACACATTCATACGTCAAGCTTTTAGCGTTCGTGTTTCGTTGCTTGTTTGGACGTAGATAGAAATTTACGTTTTCACAAATTCTGATTGTTGGCATAAAATTATCTTTTCTCCAACTACAATTAGTCACAACTTTGTAATATTCGATAAATGTAACAGATCGGATTTTATTCTAGGACAGTATAATGATTACGAAACGAATTAACTGGTAACAGCATGAGGAAGGCAACATAAAAGAAAGATGTTAATTCGTCGTACGGATGAGTTAACTTACAAAGACACGAGGAAGTCGGTATAAGAAAATGTTATTACCGAATTTACAGTATTTAAAAAGGTATGGATGAAAATTTGGCAGCATTTAAGTCTGAAGGATACGTAGACACCCGTTGAAGAGAAAGTTTACTTAATCTTTCGAATTTTTGATGAACCAGCTGTTGGTTTTCTTCGTCGTTAATCTTTCAGCAATGAGTGACCTACTTCCGTAGTGTGTGGCCTGATTTCTTCACGTGTCGTCTTACATAAGTACACGGTACGTGTCATGTTACGCTGATACTTTTAGAACTATTTTTGTAAGTAATTGTTCAACAATCGTAAGATATTCGTGATGTTACTTTAAATTAAACCATAATTACGAGATTACTTTAACTTCTTAATAATGTACTTTTATTCCGATTAAGTATCATTCTTCGAAAAACCTAAGTATTGGAAATTTGAAATAATTGAACTTTTGTTAAAAAAACGACTATCAAATTTTTCGATTCTTTCAATAAAGGTGCAGTCTATAGTAGTTAAAGGCGAGACTCACGATATGATGAAATCAATATCATCGAAAATGATCTTCACAAGTTCTTACGGAATAAAAATTGATAAACTTTACGGCAATGAACTTTGTTAAAATTGTTTTTTACCAGAATTGTTTTTACAAAATGGGTAAATCCATTTTTGCTTGTGTTTGATAACAATACATAATAAAAAAGTAGCAAAATAAAATTATTGACACTTTTATAGCGGCTGTAAAAAGTATTTGTACGTCATTCTATTTATTATAGAATTTACATATACTAACTAATTAGGCGCAAGTGTATTAAATTTAATAACACAATGCTGTAATGAAATAATTAGAAATAAAACCTAGGACAATTGTATGATGCGATAAATGTTTCGTTTAAACAAGTTGAAGTTGATATTGAACCAAAAATTAAAAACTGTTTGCTTTCCTAAAAAGTAAGAAGAATGAATAAAGGTCATTTGTTGATCTCGATTGATTTGTCGAACTCCAAAATGTTTATTTCTAAGACTCTTCTGCCATATGGATTAAGAAGTTAATAATGACACGAGGAAGAACGAAATAAATTTTAGAGTTGCTTTATTTCAATACGAAACTAGTCATTCATCCTCGTCACGCTTACGACACACTTCTTCCTTTCCCCCATTTCAATCTTCATTTTTTCCTCATTCAAACGCGCTTTCTTCCCTCGCTTTTTCATCTTCTTCGAATCGTTACTCTTCTACAGTCGCTCAGAAAAGTTTATACACACGAAATGTTATAATAAAGACGTTAGCTCTACGAATTTTTTTCATATATTAAGGCAGACATTGTTAAAATGTAACATAATACATTTATTTTCATCCTCACTGAGGAAAATGAGAAGTAGAAGAATATAAAATATAATGTTACAATAATAGAACACACCTATTATAATTTCATGAAATCATAACAATAGTAGGTTTAATATTGCGTTAATATCTTTCAGGTATATCTAAGAATAAGTAAATCCGGGACAATGTTCATTTTTAGTATCTTTGCATCATCAAGTATCTAGGTACTTCTACTGCCTCCCACTTATTTCTGCTGAGACTGTACATGAATAATAATTGTATCGATATACGGGCATAAATGATTGCATGACAATGTTCATTTTCTATTTCTTCGGTAAATCAGGTACACGATATTCACTAAGTGCCTATCTACATCCACTACCTTCCACTTATTTCTGTTTCCCACTATGTATGAGTAATAATTGCACTAATATGTAAGTATAAGTAATTTCATGAACGAGTTCACTTTAGTACCTTTGATAAATCAGGTACACAAAATTCCCCAAGTGGCTACGTATTTGCATTACCTTCCTCTTATTTCTGTTTAGACTGTACATGAATAATAATTGTATCGATATACGGGCATAAATGATTGCATGACAAAGTTCATTTTCTATTTCTTCGGTAAATCAGGTACACGATATTCACTAAGTGCCTATCTACATCCACTACCTTCCACTTATTTCTGTTTCCCACTATGTATGAATAATAATTGCACTAATATGTAAGTATAAGTAATTTCATGAACGAGTTCACTTTAGTACCTTTGATAAATCAGGTACACAAAATTCCCCAAGTGGCTACGTATTTGCATTACCTTCCTCTTATTTCTGTTTAGACTGTACATGAATAATAATTGTATCGATATACGGGTATAAATGATTGCATGACAAAGTTCATTTTCTATTTCTTCGGTAAATCAGGTACGCGATATTCACTAAGTGCCTATCTACATCCACTACCTTCCACTTATTTCTGTTTCCCACTATGTATGAATAATAATTGCACTAATATGTAAGTATAAGTAATTTCATGAGAAAGTCCACTTTAGTACCTTTGATAAGTCAGGTACACGAAGTGCACTACTACTAGTACTGCCTACGTACTTGCATTACCTTTCACTTATTTCTATCTCGATTGTACACGAATAATAATTCTATTGATATGGAAGTATAAATAATTCCGCCACAAAGCTTGTTTTTAGTTTCTTTGATAAATCAGGTATACAGAACTCACTAAGTGCCTACTTTCTTCCACTACCTTCCACTCCAGTTATTTCTGTATCCGACTGTGCATGTACAATACTAATCGTACTAACATGTAAGTCTAAATAATGTCGTGACAAAGTTCATTTTCAGTTTCTCTGTTAATCAGGTACATAAGATTCACCAAGTGCACGAAGACTTTTCTCACTGACTGTATGTGCTCATGCACGCGTCCGCGTCTTCAGCTTCCTCTCGCGTCTCGCTTCACTTCAGGCCAGGTCCGTATATTCCTGTCGTATCTTCAGCTTTCTCTGCGCACCCCAGGAGAAATCAGGCTCGCCCACGGGCCATTTCCACGGGCGTGAGCGTTCGCGAACGATCTCGGCTCCTCGACTTCCTTTGACACTACACTGCGTCATCCGAGCTGGCCGTGGTTCGTTCCTGTATATTACGCTCCGCAGATTGTAACGGATGACACCGGTAAATATTCTAATCGGAGCGCCGCGTCAACGGTATCTCCATCGCGTTCACCTCGATTCATCTCTCCTTTCGTCCTCCGCCAACAATAATCCATCTCCCACGGCTCGGTCTCTTGTTACTCGGTTGATTGTCGTTTCCTTTCCGCCAGCTTCCAGCTTTCTCCTGCCAGTGTGCACGGAAACGACGCGATACCGTAATCCACTGATTAATTTCGAACCTTAACGTACAAAGATCACAGGAAGCAAGGTGATACACTTTTGCTGGTTTGTCGATTTTAAGACACTAATTCGCAACGACGGTCAAGAGATCGGATCATGATCATTGAAAATGTATGATTTTATCAGGCGTTCACACTGAAACTTGATTCAAACTACTGATCGCGTGAAATCAAGCACCGATTAAGAGATTTAATTTAAATTGAATTTTGTGTATTTTAATTGAATGAGATTTTAATTGAATTATGTGTAGGGACTGATTTACGCTAGCGGTGAAAGGTACTGTCAGATTACTATTTCATCTTTTATATATATTTATATTTATATTAAACGTAAGATTTTATCGAAACATTCGCATTAGACGATCAGAAACGATCAATTGCCGTCGCAGTGTCTTTCGTTTTTATTTTTTCACTGGAAGAACAATGCCGTTTTTCAAATATACTTTAATGAAAATTTAATTAACTTTGGATGAGGATTTACATTATTACATTAGACGCTGCACAATCGCCAGAAAGGAGAATTTTTTATTTCGTACTGTCATCTGGTTGATGATGATCTAAAACGTCGTAACAAATACAATAAAACCGCTTAACTTTTTGAAGTTTCTTCCCCACTTCGATCCACAACTTCATTTCGTCACATATGTCACGATATTCGTTGTGCTGAAATCATGTAGCTCGCTGTAATTTCCTACGAATTCAATTAAACGTTCGTCCCCTATATTCCTTTTCCACTGTTCACTACGGTCTTGATCGCTAGCAAACCGTCGCGCCACGGTCAACAGATTTTCATTTGACTTGTCCAAACCGCCTACCGTGAATGCTATCATTGGATTACGCGTAAGCGATTTTCACCGGCTGACTTGGCGCAATCTGACTGTACCGTGATCGCTAGTGTGAATCAAGCTTTAATATGATTTTATGATTCAGAAGAAATATTTTACAGTAGCGAATGAAGAAAAGTTTAAATGTAGGTAATGCAAAAGTACCGTAATTTTCCATAATTTTATAAAACAGAATTGCATTTGACAAGGACAATGAATAAATATTATATATATTATATATTTATTTATTATGTATTATACAGGGTGGTTGGTAACTGGTGGTACAAGCGGAAAGGGGGTGATTCTACGCGAAAAAAGAAGTCGAAAATATAGAATAAAAATTTAAAAATTTAAAAATTTAAAAATTTTAAAAATTAAAGAAATAACGTCAATCGAGACAACGATCTACAGTCAAATCCGTTATAACGAGACGTGATAAAGTGCACGCGTACCGAACGAGAATTCAAAGTCGATTTTCTCGAAAATAAAGCCCCAAACGAAAAATTTTTATTCTATATTTCCGACTTCTTTTTTCGCGTAGAATCACCCCCTTTCCGCTTGTACCACCAGTTACTAACCACCCTGTATATAAATATACCTTGGATTAGATGCAAAATGTCCAATACAAAAATTAATATATCGATGTACACAAATAAATTACTTGGCAACTTTAAACTTTCTTTTGTCCTTTGATGTAATTAGAAATGACTTTTTTTTAGATGTTCGTACGAAACTCAAATAAGAAACTGTTTAATAAATTCCTTTCAGAAAATCAGTTTACTCTTTCTCAATATAAACGATCACGTTAAATCGATAAACATAATAAGGTATTTTAGTCTAGTTATACGCACCTTAAAATATAAAAACAAACTTTGTTGGATCATTATTAATAAAACAAAAATAAATTCACATGTTCACAATATTCTCGTAAATTGTTTATACAGATTACTGTTTATCTAGGTTTTAAGAATTATTAATTGACAAAAAGTGTCAAGTTTTGAGAAATTTCAGGAACCGAATAAACCTGTTAGATCCGACAGATATATAATTGTTGAATGAAAGATATATAATTGTTAAAACGAAGAATTTCGTTGTTGTAGGACTTCAATATACCGAAATGCTTCGGTATTGTGATATTACGACAAGCAATATCTTTAATGCTTTTTATTTACCTTACTTTTCAATTTGTCTGTGTGTCTGGGTTAGGTATGATGAATTTTGTATGCGAAATTTGTTAAATTAAAGAGAAGTCGAATAAACGTCTGTTTACTCTCGAAATCAAGTAAAAGAATAATTCCGATAACAACGGATAATAAATGTAGAAGACGTTGCTCTGTATAGCGGCAGTTATCAACTGAAGAATTATATCCCTTGCTCGAGTTTATTTCCATTCTTCCAAGAACTTTGAAAGTACGTCACTCTATTTCGTAGCTACTTTCGCGGAGCGTTCATCAACAATAAATTACTCGGCGTGCTGTGATAAATTATCAACGCAATTTGAAGATGTATTAGAAACTACTCGTTTTGCGTTTTCCGCTTCCCGGAAACAGTTTCAAACTACTTTAATAAATCACGGCTAATCGTTCCTTATTATCTCGAATTAATAAGTAATAATTTCTGCAGATCGTAAGATGAAGAATTCCAACGGTTTTACGTACGCAAATAAATGTACCTCACGGCTATTTAACGTTTTATATTGTATTTGTTGGCGAATAAGCGTACGCGTCATCTTCTAAACGATTTATCAGCCGAATGATATTGCGTGATTGTACTGTCATCGTGCCGTACGGACACTTCGGAATGAGTGTCTCATTCACAGAAGGAGAATGCAAACACGAGTATACTTTTTCCTCGACGTGTACGTAAATGTCATTGTGAACGATGTCTATATATCAGAGTTATTGTTCGCGAGATACTCAAAGAGAAGATTGTCGGAAAGCAGAAATCAGATACAGAAACGACAAAAGAAAAGGAAATGGCACTCTTTGTTGGCGTAACACTGTCTGTCCTTGTTCCGCCACGTGGACCTGACACTTTGCAAATACAGTTCCATGCCAATAAAAAGACGGCCGGATCTTTTTTATTGCGACTACACACGGTTCGCGTTATTGATCGTACACTTCTGAAAAGTATCTGCTGATTCGACGATCGTTCCGTGAAACGTTAAAATTCCCACTGAAAGTCTTTTCGTCTTGCGTTAAATCGATCGTGTCTTCTGTTTCGTTTATAACGCGATCAACTAACGTGAAAACTGTAAAAGTTGTTCGCGAACGATCGTTTTATTTAAAGAAGAAAATTCAGAGTTGGGTTTTGAAATTTTACTTCGTTTTGATTTAATCCAAGGGAAACGTAATAAATTGTAAGATATTTGGGTAGCGGAAATCGTATTTTACGTTTTGTATTTTAGTGTTTTGTCATATTAGTAACAAAGGTAAGAATTTAGAAGCAGAGATCGACGAGAGATCTATTTTCATCTTTTTCCATGAATATTACTGTTGATTAAATTTTACAAACGAAGGGATTCCTTGAGAAATATTAGATTCTAATTTTAACGAAATTTCCTCGCAACGAGCATGTATTTAAATAAGTTTGTGAGATTGAAACTTATAAAACGATTAAGAAGATTAAAAGATTATACAAGTTATCGAAATATCTGAATATTTAGCACAAGACCATGTAAAATGTAGCAAAGATTCTACGAAGTTTTACTATAAATCCAGAAATCCTGTTTTAAAAGTTTGATAGCTCGGAACGAGAGATAAACTAATTTGCATACTCGATAGTAGAAGCCGGGGATAGGAGGGAGCAAATAGAAGAAGGAAAAAATAATCGAGCATTGATGAAAGTATGTATACGTACAGTTATGGATATAGTTTAAAGGGGAAAGAAAAAAAAACACCATAATTTTATAAAATTGGATTATAACTAGAATGTTGATATTTATGTAAATTCATATTTCTATGAACGCAATTTCAAAAATGGTACTTGGACAGAAATTTGTTTTACTAACAGATATAACAATGAATATTATCTATACTTTGCATATTTCATGTATTTTTCGGGTATTCTGTGCACTCTGTGCATTCTCGAAACTTCAAATTTCCTATAAATGCATAAAAATCTACAGTACAATATAAATAAACGTAACATAAACTTTTATTGTTGGGATCTAAAAATTATTGCCCCTTTTTTGCAATCTTGTACTTTTCGACGTGTAAAATTCGAGAATGGAAGTTTTGAGACAAGGAATCCGCTGCTTCGAAAGTTATGGCTTCATAAAAGTGAGCATTTGTAGCTCTAAATACCTAAAGTTCAAAAGTTACGACTATTTAAAACTGAGCGTCTTTAGCTCTGAATTCTAAGAACGATGAACTCTAAAAATGCTCAGCTTCTGCCATAACTTTTGAACTGGCGGATGCCTCGCCTCAAAATTAATATTTTCGGATCCTAAACGTGAAAAACTACAAAATTGCAAAGGGAAAAGTTGATCCCCTAAAGTAAAGTTTAGCCATCAACGTAATAAGAAATGTCTAATACAAGAATTACGTGAGCTTTACCTCTGGGACGCCAATCTTTTTGGTCGAAACCCATATTTATTGAAAGTGCTTATCGAATAAAGTTCAACGATACCAATTTTAAGTTTAGGAATTTTCTCGGCCAAAAGTTATTGCGCGAAGAAGGCTGAAAAATCCTGTTATGGCTTTCTTCGTCTTATACGCGCCAGATAAACCGTTTCTCTTTATCGGTACTGTGAGCGTATCTGTGTAATGTCTCGTAGAGATAGAAAAATATGAGTAATATTAGCTAAGTTATATATATTTTTTATAACATTTATGAAGAACTTTGCGCGCAATATATGTTGAAATAAATAACAGAACTTGTCGTCTAAATAATTATCACCTTGAAGTAAGCCATACAGTACGCGAAGAGTACGAAACATAAAAAGCGCATAAAATTTTCCTCCAAAAATTACCAACACTCACATACACAAGTAGCAATTTTAAACCTTCTTTGTACCTGTATGTAGATTGTAGATGTATAGTAGGCCAAGAGCAGCACATTTAAAAACGCGTAACTTTGGAATAGATGGATAACCTTGAACGAGTAACCTGCGAAAATTATTCTAAAAATTAGTAACAGTCGCATACACAAGTATACCAATTTCAAACTTTCTTCCCCGCTCACTATATCTACAGTGCAGTACAGTCTATGTACAGTATGTCAAGAGCATCAAGTGTAAAAAATGCATAACTTTAGAATCAGCGAATTGCCAAGCCCAAACCCGTTACACTATCTCTCCATTCAGCAAGTACTATCATCAAATTGAACAAACGTCTAAGAAGGAACAGTTCCCAGAGGAAAAGTCTACCCCAAAAATTAGTCAGAGAGACGCATATACAGTGACATACCAATTCCAAACTTTCATGTACAGTGCGTCAAGAGCGCCAAATTTAAAAGTCGCGTAACCTTGGAACCGATGGTTTACCAAAGCCAAAACCCTTACACTTGGTCCCTATTCATCGACTACTATGAGAAAATGCAAAAACGTTTAAAAAGGAATGGTTCTCAGAGGAAAAGTCCACCTCGAAAATTAGTCAGAGAAACGCATATACAGTGACATACCAATTCCAAACTTTCATGTACAATGCGCCAAGAGCGCCAAATTTAAAAGTCGCGTAACCTTGGAACCGATGGATTGCCAAAGCCAAAACCCTTACACTTGGTCCCTATTCATCGACTACTATGAGAAAATGCAAAAACGTTTAAAAAGGAATGGTTCTCAGAGGAAAAGTGTACCCCCGAAACTAGTAACAGTCGCAAAGCACATAGCAATTTTAAACTTCCTTTTTCGCACTGCTCTACATAGATTACGTTTCCTGTTGGAAGCTTATATTTCTATTGTGTAGTTATGCGACAAGTAAACGTCGATTAGTTGGCGGAGGTTGGCCGCGTCTTTCACGAGCCGCTTTCCCACGAGAACGAAAGAGCTGCTTTTGGAATGCTTTCGGCCACCGAGAAGGAAGAGCGTGCGCGTCCCAACGTCAGCCGAGTTTCGCTATTGTCAGCGAGATCGCGATTGGCGGTGTCGATGGCAGGTTGCAAGGAACGAGCCACGATATCATCAGAAGAGACAAGGTGCGCATATACACAGTTAGCTGCGCAACACGGCGCAGCATGTCGCGCCAAGGTAAAGAGAAGTGACAGAAAACAAAGCAAAGGCGGTTTCCTTTTCTCCTTCAGTGATCTCTCTCTCTCTCTCTCTTTCTCTCTCTTCCTCTTTTTCTCTTTCTTTATCCTTCTATCCCTCCTCCACGTCATTATCATTTTTCTCTGGGCATTTCTTGGCCGACCGCCGCGGCATTTCTCGCTTGGTGGATTTTCGCACGACTGATGAGCTTTCGTCACGATTCTGCGGTCACAGTCTCTGAGTAGTCTGCTGCACGATGGAATGCTGGCAGCCTCCTACTGTGCTCGACCTATTCACAGCCTACACCCACAGTCTTGGCGGGCCAGCGTGAGAGAAACCAGGGAAAAACTATGAACGCTTTGATGGGCCGCTGGTGGTAGTAATAATGGGACGAGCGGAACACAGAGCTTTGCGATTCTTCGACTTTGAAAAACTGCTCTTGTAATGGAACACCTGTCTTGCCGCCAGTGAAATTGAAAATTTCAGCCGCTACAAACCGGTATTTCGCAGCTTTGATTCTTTCGTTCGGTTAATGTACCGCAGGATATGATGAACCAACATGTTATGAATTGGAGATACGCACAGATATGTACAAGTATGCGAAGACGTACATTTATGCTTTATTGGCGTCTTAATTGATTTCTTAACGAATGCTGCGTTTAGAGCTGTACGAGGCGAAGAAAATCTTATGGAAGCGCTGGAGGAGTAAACTTTGATGAAAATTACTTAGTAGGAAGCTGACTGGGTTATTTATCTTGATTGTGAAAGAAAGAGATGATGACGATAAAATTCAGAGAAGCATAAATAATCCGTGTAATATTTAATCTTAAATAATCCTCGTTTTGTGAGAATGAAAATTAAGATAATTACAGAATTATAAACATAATTAGAAAGTTTCTTAATCGGTTAATAAAAATATGACATTGCATTTAGCTTTTACTAATTTCTTAAGTGAAAACATCAAATTAGCAAATTTAGAAATTGCGAGATATACATTTTTCGCAACGTGGCATCACTTCCGAAAAGGTGACGTCTCTCCCTAAAGAATACACTTTTTAATTTCAATTTTTAAAACTAATTAATCTATATGATTATATGATCAAGATATTCCATTAAAAATATTTATTCTTGAACGAATTTTCTTACGATAATTCTCTTTGCTTACCCTAGATCCGAAAAGGGAATCCAATATTTTAGGTATTGCAATAACGAAATTTAATTTATTTAATTTATTTCATTAAATACTTTGCAGGAACGAAGAGAAATTTAAATAATTTCAGTGTCAATAAATTCGATTACGATACCACTCCTTCACATATTCTTTCTATCACTCAAAGATCTTTTCTTAAGTGCTTTATGACATCACAGATTGCATATTCAATTAAATGACAGTTAACTTTTTTCAGGACTCAGTATCTTTCAGTCTGTGAAAAAACTTGTTTTCTTAGTAATTATTAATAATAGGAACAGATTTTTTATAGTTTCGTAAAGCGAACGAAAAAATTCTAAAATTTGAAAGGCGTTTTTAGTAAAGAGAGTTACATTTATCATTTAACTGATTAACAAGTTTTAAAAGAGCAATGCGCAACGTCGAGCGCGATGAGAGAAAATTGTAACGATCTGGTGTACTACCTATATTTATTACTTACTAGATTGTTTATTTATATCTTGTTTCTCAATTTATTTCATGCCGGTATAATAAAACTTAGAAATTGATTAGTTTCAAAAAGTATAGTCCTTTTTGCTGTGGCAGCCTATACTACATGACGCGTCATAATCGAAGTAGTTAATTCAGTGGCGTTTAAATTATAAGAACATGTAAGAAGTTTTTGCTACAGTTCACTGAAATTGCATTCGTGTTTTATAGCGGGATATTTTTTACTCGTTTTTCGTACATAGTTCGACGTGCATATAGGTATATGAATAAATATTTCGTTGGAACGTAAACAACGTTGTGACGCTCGAAACGATATACCCAGTATGCTTGCCAATTTTGTTCACGTTCGTGCTTCATTGCTTTAAATTTGCTTATTTAGATATAATAGCAAACGTAATAAATCTGCCGTACGAAATGCAATATTATAAAATTTTAATGTAGCATAAAAATCAAGTGGCAGACAATTTTCACGTATCGTCGTGAATAAATTTCACAAATTTATTTGTCTAGATCGTTTATATAAATACATTATTTTGTAACTATTATTTACATTCAAATGTATTTTATTTATACAGTTTACGAAATATTGTTGCTATTAAATGATGCTTCAACTTCGGAATGCAAATGCAGGAATATTTTTTCATCAGTTGCACAGGCCTTGATTTCTTGACGTAGAAACGTCAGTTAAAGCGATCCTTATTAAATTTCTTCCCATTACAGTATCATTCGTATTTCCTCTGGTGTGCTCAGCTTCCAGCAAGTTAATACAGAGAAAGATGCAGAAACCGAGGAGAAAGAAGCTCCGTTTCTACTTTCGTCGCTGTTCATTATCACCGTATAATGTTAGCCAGCTGTGCAAGCAGAATTTTCACGCGACGTTGACAATTTTACGAAACCTCGGAACAAACGTTTCGGGAGAACAGTTTGTTGCGTGATACACGAGATGCGATACGCTAATGGTGCATCGTCTAATTTAACGAATATTTTGAAAGTTTTCACGTTACATGTGCACTCTACATTATTGCAAATGTTTGTAAACTTTTGTAAATTCGCGCGTGTATTTCTAAATGTTAAATTAACAGCGCGTAGCATTACGTCGTAGGCTGTAAAAAAGGTCGAGCTTGATAAAAATGAAATGCAGCACCTTAAGCAATAATTTATAATAACGTAGTATGTAGGATAAGCTACGATAGAATATCAGTTTTGCATCTAGAGATATTTTCGATATAATCACAGACGATCGTGCCTTTCAGATATAAACTTGCCTCGTAAATCAATCACGATAGCTTTATAAATTCTGTACAAAATAATTCTACATAGAAAATTGTAGTATTAATATCCTGATAAATTGTCCTAACAATCTTCGCAATATCGTACATAAACTTATACTTTTGCTATGCTAACTATGCTAACCATAAGGATTCCATATTTGATCGGTATACTTTAATTTTTCGTGAACACGAAAGAATCTGTTAGCTTAGTCTTACTAAGTAAATAAAGTTTATTTAAACTATTCGGCAAACATTCGGTAGTGCATGATTCTCTATATAAATACTAGTAATTTCTCATTTTGTAAATGTAGACAGGTCAGGCCGTGTGAAAGATTTCAGTTTTTTTTCTTTTTTGTTTTTTAGCAAATTACCTTTTAGAATAATAGCGACGTTCAAGCGGCGATTCAATTTACGCGGTTGGTATTAAATATTTTTACGCTGTCCCTGGATTTCGCGGGGCAATGTTTTCTTGAAATACGGAGCAGAGGAATGTAAATAACGTTTCTGGAAAGTATTCGCAAACACAATTAAGTTCCCCCAAGAAAAATATTGGATCTCGTTTCTTTCTCCTTTTTTTTTAAGCATCGCCGAGGGTGTCTGCGAAAAGTGCCTTGATTATCTCAGCGTATGTATATTGATTTAGCGGTTACGCAAAAGACAGTTATCAAGGTAAAAATCTGTTGATGCCGTTGCTTCGAATATATCGCTCGTTTAAGATTTAAATATCCCGATTCCACTCGTAAGTTATAGGGTTATGAATATACGTCAGTCAACGCGTCTAACGAACAGATATTTTGCATCTACTTGAAATATCGCTGTGTATTAGATTTTCGTTGGACGTTGCGCGAACGAATAACCGGCGAACGATGCATCTTATCCGGCGAGGTAAAACGGTATGCAGAATAATTCGCGCATTCGCGAGTACGCACGTGCGCGTACTTTATACGCGGAAATTCATATTTGATACTAATTACGGTGTGCCAGGGTTTTGATCGTACCGCTCGAAGCTACTAAAACTTTTCAAACAGCAGTTCATTTTCACTGAAAATAGCCAAGAAGAGATTTATGGCTCGTCACACTGTCTGTTAACAGATTAATGCGTCCTTACTTGCCTCATAAACCGTCTCGTAATAGTAAAAAAAAATTGTTCCCTCGAACAGCTTGGTCGTTGGTGAAAATTTGCCTCGTTAAATCGCCAATCTGAGACACGATCCCGTACGATTTTGCGTCCGCGTTTTCGGCCGAGAATTATTCCGCTTACACCCATGGAACGTGTCACGACTGTAAATCTCGGCCGAGATAGTTTCGGCGGCCGCCGTCTACCGTTTAAACAGCCCGCCGAAATCGATAATATTCAATTTCCAAGTTTCTGCAGTTATGGCTCGCTATTGTTAGTCTGGTTAGCGGCGAGGCGAACTTTTAATGGTTTTGCATGATGACAAGTTCTATTTGTGCAGTTAAATTTCGTTTCGGCTTTTCATTTCGCCGGAAGGACATAATTCCGGCAGATGGAACAGAAGTTAAGAATACGAGTTGCTACTGTTGGAAAATTGCGACATAGTAAATATAAACTTTATGCCAGTGACATGATAGTATGTTACAGGGTGTCTCGGAATATAGGAATCAAATGAAAAATGATGCCTCGTGTTAGCGTTCGTTATATTTCTTTTTATCTTAATAACTTTATACAGGGTGGTTGGTAACTGATGGTACAAGCGGAAAGGGGGTGATTCTACGCGAAAAAATAAGTCGAAAATATAGAGTAAAAATTTTTCGTTTGAGGCTTTGTTTTCGAGAAAATCGACTTTGAATTCTCGCTCGGTACGCGTGCGGTACGTTATAACGGATCTCACTGTAGATCGTTGTCTCGATGGAAAAATTAAAAAAAAAAAATGTTTATTCTATATTTTCGACTTCTTTTTTCGCGTAGAATCATCCTCTTTCCGTTTGTACCACCAGTTACCAACCACCCTGTATATCGGTATCGTGTTAGTTCAAAAGAACATATGTATCATTCGCCAAAGAAATTGACGACACTGGTGAATTGATTTATGCTAATTTTGGCAATACGGCGATAACAGCGGTTTGTTAGAAACGAGAAGTATACAGCAGAAGCGTGAACGTGTGCGAATGCATGGCTCCTCTCGCAGTTAATGTTAATTCTCTGAAGAATCCTTGAACAGCACACGTATTTCCTAAGTATCTTGCAAAAATAAATCAAGTCAAAAGCAATCATGTCCAATGATCGTATAATGTCTGAATAGCCATGGTCAGTGGCATTCATCGTTTGACCAAGTTTATACGCAACGTATTTAAGAAATTTAGTTCACTTGCCTCGATGCGACAAACCCGAAGTGTGCAGTGAAATAGAGAGGAAAGTTTGCCGAGTGATTTATTGACCTACACGGTACTCTAACATGAAATTAAATTGTTTACAACTTGGAAAATAAATCTCTATTTTGTATTCTCGTGTATCAATCTTCTTCATTATTCTGATATCCAAAATATCATTTTAATAAATCTTTATAATAAATACTTTTGGGACACTCTATACGTTGTCAGGAAGAGAATCTCTCGTTTTTCTTCGGTCTTTTTATTTTTATATAATTATCAATGAAAATTGTATATATTTAACAATAACAAGACATTGGAGTCAGAATTGAAAGAAAATTTAGCTTTTTACAAGCAATTTTGCTTTAAATATTTCAATATCAATCGCATCCTGTGTAAAATTATTTCAATTCATCCTTTGCGTTATATTTAACAAAATATCACAGAATCTCTATATTTCTATCAATTGAAGTAGATTACAGCGTTAATTGGAAACGATGAAGTTAATAATAAAAAAAATCGAGTAATGTACGCAGGAAATTCCGTAGGATATTTGAGCCCATCGAATCTCTGAAGAAGATATTTCTATGTTTTTAGTATGCTATTACATAGATACATATTTCTTCTTTTATACACGACCTTTTCTGACATAAGCTTTGAAAAGCACTTTTGGCAGTTTATTATTCCAGCGAAGTTTTGGGAAATTTATTTAAAACAGGATCTATTTCCATCCATTCCCGGATAAATATGGCCATAAAGATTCTGCAGTATGAGGGCACTGAATCAGCCGTAATAAAGTAAAATAAATTCTTATAGTTTTTCGTTTTTATTATATGTTTTTATTATACCTTCATATACTTGGTACTTTTTATAAATGTTTTAATAAATACTCAATTGCTCTGCTTCTTTTTTTATATTTAGCATTTTTCCCGAATGTATCTACAGTCTAAAAATTGTACACGTTTTATTATTCCTTGTTCGTTACACGTGAAATATTATCTTCTCCGAATGTAGTACATCATAAAAAAAGATAACAGAATTATGATATATTATGTTGCCAAGCATAAATTGTAATTATATAAAATAAAAAAATGTGTAAGCACTCGACAAGCAAAATCTTTATTCCAACGTATTACTTTATGCATGTATTTGTTATACATTGTATACAGTTTATTGTATACATTATACATTTTATTATGCATTTTAATAAAACATAAACTTGGAAAGTTTTATTTTATTGCAAAACATGATGTTTTCTATATTATTCAAAATATAAAATAATCCTAATTCACTGTATCAAATTATTACATCTAGCGTTGCTATCTTTGCAAAACATGATGTTTCCTATCTTATTCAAAATCTAAAATAATCGTAATTCACTGTATCAAATTATTATATCTAGCGTCGCTATCTTTGCAAAACATGATGTTTTCTATATTATTCAAAATCTAAAATAATCTTAATTCACTGTATCAAATTACTACATCTAGCGTTGCTATCTTTGCAAAATATGATGTTTTCTATATTATTCAAAATCTAAAATAATCGTAATTCATCGTATCAAATTATTACATACAGTGTTATACTGTCTTTCATAATTCTAATATAGTCCAGATCCACAAACTGGTTAACAACTTTCGGAATAGTGTGATGTATCTCAATAAATCATACTAATTACGCAAGAAACTTTAATCTGAAAGAAGCGTTTCCTTAACCGCCTAACCGGCTATGTCGAAATACGATATTTCGTCATGTCAATCTAGCTATCCCAATATATGTAGGAAGATATTCACCGGTTAACAAAAGCTTAAAAGGTAACGAAATAAAAGAGGATATTTCTTCCGTAACAGTACAATAACCTTTTTATACTTTTACTGGCCTTCGGATTTTCAACCGCTTTACAGATGAAAACTTTCTCAGCCGCGTTACACTTTAATGAGATGTCTCATCATTTACATACATGAAACAACACGTGGCGCTGCGTCGAAGAAAATAAGCTGTTCCATACGAACGGAAATAAAGAAACGCGTAATTAAATCACTGAACATTGCGTAAACGTGAGTGAAACGAAGCAAAGTTACGAGAGCTTCTTTCTCTCTCTATCGTTACTTTAATACCTGTATCCGTATTTGCAGTATGTGCTCGTGCAATCAGTATGCCATTATCCACTCGCTATCTGGTACTCTAAGGCATTCAAGAAATTTGCCAAAGTTGCACCGTTAGAAGCATAGATCACCTTCTGTTCAGTTTTCGTTCGCCTGGTCTTTCTTGCTTCCGCTTGGCTTTTTTGTTCTTCCTTCTGCATTCTGTTACGCCCTCCTTTCCGGTGGCATTCTTCGTCAGAGGAAGAAATCAATATAGCGTTTCCACGAAGATGACGTTAGCATACTTGGCAAATCGTGGAAATTGCCATATCAAGGACTCTCCGCGTTTTATAGTTCTCTTCTTGCTGCACACTGCACGTTTTTTGGATGCGTCTTACATATGGAGCAACTCTGCAGCCTTCTCTGGGTCACTTTTGACCGAATTGTATGTCTCTGTCGCCAGGAAATTTCTCAAATTTCAGCAAACTGAGAATCCTTGCACCAAACATTCATTCTCTTGGACTTAATAGTTTCTGTTAGTTTGAATTTATCAGCTAGAAGATATAATATCATGCAATATAAATTGGGTCACTTTTGACCGAATTGTATCCCTCTGTCGTCAGAAGATTTCTCAATCTTGGGGAAGATAAGATTCTCTGCACCAAAGATTTTCCTAGAATTAATAGCTTAGATTCTGTTTGTTTGAATTTTGGAGCATAAAGATATAATATCGCGCAATATAAATTGGGTCACTTTTCACCGAATTGTATCTCTCTGTCGCCAGAAAGTTTCTCAAGTTAGAGAAAAATAAGAATCTCTGCATTAAACAGTTTCTATGAACGAATAGTTCGGATTGTGTTTGTTTGAATCTACGAATATACAGATATAACATCATGTAATAAAAATAATAGCAATATATGATACTTAAGCAATCTAATTGTAATAAGAATGAGGCGAGTGTATAGTAGGAATAAGCTACAAGGCAAGGATTATGTATAAATAAATAATAAATGATAATAATACTAGAAATTTTCTGAAGACGTCACAAGCTCTCTCTATTCGATTAAAACGAAGGCAAAATTAAAATATAAAATATTCAAGAAGCGCAGCAGAGTTAACTTGGCGCTTGCTTGTTCGACTAAATGAAGCCTGTTGCGTTTCATTCTTTGTAATTTGTTGTATAATTATATTACATCTTGCTTGGATACACTTACATCTATATGTAAATAAATACCTCTATACGTAATACTTATTAGGATAAAATTATTGTTAGACAAATTGGTAAAATTCGTTTTTATCAAAGTAGTTAGGATCTTCACGAAGCAATTATTTTGCCGTATATTGTACATTGTTCGTTAGAAGACAAAGTACGAGTTACAAATAAATTATTTTCTTAAATTGATAAATCACTCTCTTACATTGTTAGTTAATTGTTTGATAAAAAATAATAAACAAAGTTACAAATAGCTGTATTCAAAGCAAAACTAAAAAAAAAAAAAAAAATAAACTCACTTTTCGCAGTTTAATTAATCTAGTTTTCCACGCTTTTCGAACACACGTCATGGTTACAGGTTGATAACTAAATTGATTTTGTTACAGTTTAAGAGAAAAATAAAAGGTTTTATGTAAAAGAATGTCTAAGCCTATAAAGTTATTTATATTTTATTTTCATCTGTTACATTTTATTATTTACATTGGTAAATTTTGAAGACGTGTAAGATTGTTTCATTAAATCGTGTATTAACTGGTTTGAAATTAAAATTTCGACAAATGAAAAATAAGAATTGACTGCTCTACATTAATACATACGTAAAATCACTGTGCAGAATGATTTACATTGCAATTACACCGCTTTTATATCGAAGCGAGAAAATGGTTAATGAAATGGTGAAATTTAAAGACGTAAATTGTATGCAAATACCGAAAACTTCTTCGAATTTTCAAGAAGGCTTGCCGTAAGAACTTCGATAATAATATTAACAGTTTCAAAGAATTCTTTTGATCGCGGAATTCTGTACATTTTCCACTTGAAACTGGAATATAATTAAGCTTTGCTAACGAATTTACTCACAAAGCGCTTCTGCTCGTTACACTAAGTTAAGGAATTTTAGTTTGCAAAGTAGCGGTGAAAGAAACAACGATTTAGTCATTTTTCTCAGATGCTGGAAGTTTCACGAGAAATTGGCAAGCATCTTAAGTGATGCTTGCTATTAACTTGTAACCCCTGTTCTATATTGTCCCTCTACTATCCAAGCTATTTTGTGCTTTTTAAGAAGTTCGTTATCCTTGTCCTTTCAAAATATAATGTAATTCAAGACGCTTTTAACGTGAAACGATGGCTATACGCTACGTCTCATGACTATAAAACCATTCTAAAAATTTCAATTTTTATGTAAGTACCTGGTACAAGATACGTTATGACAAAGTCTGCTTGCAAGTATACAACATCGGACAATAAAACTTACAAAGGTTATTATTACAATTTTATTTTATTGTGCCTTGAGTACAATTTCTAGAATAAAATATTGTATTATTCTGGTTTCGTAGTTATGAAACAAGAATAGACTACTTTTCTATTCTTCCTCTTTTCTTCCAATGAATTTAACGTATTTAATATATTATGTAAGGCCTTGAGTACAATTTTTGTAATAAAATATTGTATTATTCTGGTTTCGTAGTTATGAAACAAGAATAGATTACTTTTCTATTCTTCCTCTTTTCTTCCAATGAATTTAACGTATTTAATATATTATGTAAGGCCTTGAGTACAATTTTTGTAATAAAATATCGTATTATTCTGGTTTCGTAGTTATGAAACAAGAATAGATTACTTTTCTATTCTTCCTCTTTTCTTCCAATGAATTTAACGTATTTAATTTATTATGTAAGGCCTTGAGTACAATTTTTAGAATAAAATATTGTATTATTCTGGTTTCGTAGTTATGAAACAAGAATAGACTACTTTTCTATTCTTCCTCTTTTCTTCCAATGAATTTAACATATTTAATTTATTATGTAAGGTCTTGAGTACAATTTTTGTAATAAAATATTGTATTATTCTGGTTTCGTAGTTATGAAACAAGAATAGACTACTTTTCTATTCTTCCTCTTTTCTTCCAATGAATTTAATGTATTGTTATTCGAGAAGAGCAGGATAAATTGTTTTCATAAACATGGATTAAATTCAAGAGTACAATAAGTTTTACAAGATCAAAGTTAAATATCCTTTAAACTAATCATTTTTCAACCCAAGTATCTTAATGCTTTTTTGTAAAGAATTAAAAAATGTACCAAATAGTTTACAGAAAATATATATATATATGAAAATATTTTCCATTAAAAAAAAGAAACAAAGATATTTGGAATTTCGAAGCACGTCTACCTAAATAAGATTTGCAATCACCAGAAGATTTATTGGAAACACTTCTTCGAATAATCCACAATTTAGAAGATATTTCTCGCGGATCGATTAAAATGAAACACCCTGTGTATAGCGCATGTGTGTAACATATCACGATGCAACGTTAATAGCACGTGTACATTAGAAGCTTTTACAATGGAATGCTAATACGTGGATAGCGGTGGGTGAAAAAATTCAATTCTTCGAAGCGACGCTGTACTCTCGTTCAAACTCTTTATTCTATCGTGAAACGGCGTTCCCTTAAATATAATCGCATATTTCGAATTCATCGAATGTAAAGCGAAGGCAGGGTTTCGCCGACAGGCAAAGTTTGACTGCGAAGGCAATTAGCGATGGCATAAATTGAGATAGACGCGGACGTTGGGAAGCACGTTGGGAAGCACGTTGAGCAGCTGTACGAGACTCGTGGCTCATGAATATGAAACGAATATGACTGTAAGCCCTTTTGTTCGATGGCCACTCGATCTGTCATATCGACTCGTTTCCCTCCTATCGTTACGTGTTTTACTACGTCTCGTAAATCTAACATTTGCCTAATCTCGATCCTCTATGGTGAATAGATCCGCCTGGTACACCCGCGTGACAGATATCACGATCCCTTTTAACGCGATTACGTTTCCTGTTGATTCAATTGTACATTTTTCTTACTAGGCCACACCATTTATTCGCGTTGCGAATGAAAAAAATGTGTAATATTAACTTTTTGAGGAGAGTAATTGGAAATTATTTTACTTTCTTATTTAATCAGTTTCGTAATGTTATTTAATATCGTATTACAGTAATACGAAGACATTTAACGAGTCTCGCTGTAAATACATTGAACATTATGAAAAGAGAACGTGATAAAGCGAAATCTGACTTGTACCAGATGAAGATGCTTACTTTTGTTGGAAATAAAAATGAATTCACTGGACAAAGTTACCTTAAAATAATTAAGAAATTACAAACTTTTCTGCTAGAAAATGTGAAATAAAGAGAAATAATATCGAGAGCAAGAATTCAAGAAGAATCTTTTAGTTAGCTGTAATTAGACGATTAATGCAATCTCAAGAATTAATTCTGTCTTAATGAACTAAAATTCAGTAATTCATTTTAATTACGTAAAATTAAATCGGAGCTGGAATTGACGCATATTATTCACCAGGTAGAGAGAGAGAGAGAGAGAGATATTTTTTGACAAGGCAATGTACAGGGTGTAACAGAATACATGGCACCCACCTAGGATGTCGATTGTACACCTAATGTGTGTCCTAATTGTAAAAATAATGACAAAGAGTTCATGTACACATATGCTGTATCTGTCTTCATTTAGGAGATGTGACGAATTTTATGTGTAAGCAACATCTATTGGAAATGTTGAAATACTATGGTTGTAGAATAGAATAAACTTTTCAACAAATTCAGAGTACACCAAGAAGATATCAGAGTGCAATCGGATCCATGACGTCTACTCTAACTATTTTCTAAATATCTTCTGTAATAGTAATTAGTAAATTGTTTAGATGTTTGTGCAAATTCATATTTTTACTAAGTTGATTAAAAAAATGAGAGCTGAACAAACATTTGTCTTACCTGCTAGATATTGCAACGTGTGCTTTACTTTTCATATCTGATACATCTTATCATATTACATGCATTCTGTAAATTTTTCCATCTCGAAATGTTTTATACACGCATAAACATTCGCAGCCTAGTAATTAGACAGCACAAAATTAAAACGAAAAGTTCGCTATCTCATAAACAAACATAGAGAGACGATATGTTCGTATGAACCTTTTTTATTGTTTTTAGGTGTACAATCAGCTTCCAAAGAGGGTTTCACGTGTTCTGTTGCACTCTGTATAAGATATTAGATAATTCTTACTTTACTATAGCACTTGCTATATTATAGACTATACACAGGTCAAAATTAAATTATAAAATGAAGCCCACAGCTACATTTTTTTATTTTTTATATACGGATGATTGGTAACTGGTGGTACAAGCGGAAGGGGCGTGATTCTACGCGAAAAAATAAGTCGAAAATATAAAGTAAAAATTTTTCGTTTGAGGCTTTGTTTTCGAGAAAATCGACTTTGAATTTTCGCTCGGTACGCGTGCACTTTATCGCGTCTCGTTATAACGGATCTCACTGTAGATCGTTGTCTCGATGGAAAAATAAAAAAATAATTAATAAAAAAATGTTTATTCTATATTTTCGTCTTCTTTTTTCGCGTAGAATCACCCCCTTTCCGCTTGTACCACCAGTTACCAACCACCCTGTATATAGATTTAACGTCGCATTAACTGCGAAGTCATTAGCAACAGAGGCGGGTACGCTTAGAGTATCGTGTCAATTGTTTTGATTTCTTTAACGAATTTTAACAGATGGTGAATTTTGTCCCTGTTGACATTGCCTTTAACACACCGTTTCAATTACGACGTCAATTATTTCGGTTTTTTTAACGAATTTTAGCAGATGGCGAATTTTGTCCCTGTTGACATTGCCTTTAATACACCGTTTCAATTACGATGTCAATTATTTCGGTTTCTTTAACAAATTCTAGCAGATGGTGGATTTTGTCCCTGTTGACATTGTCTTTACTACATGACTTCAATTTGTGTTTAATGCGACGTATGTTATATTAGGTTGTCCGAGAAGTATCTTTCCTTTCATAAGGTGATAATAACTGAACGACAATTTCTGTTTTATATTATTTTACTGAATTAGGTATGATCCATTTCGTTCTTTTTCTATTATTAAGTTCGAGCATAATTCAATGAACTAATATAAAACAAAAAACATTGCGCGTCTATTATTTCCTTATAAAAGGAAAGAAACTTTTCGGACATCCTAATACTTTGGGCCACATCTACATTCTTTGTCTCATTTTGTAAAATAAATGTTCCAACTCTTGCTATTTAAAAATCAACTGATGAATAGTCGAACAGACATGTTTAAATTGAACCGCGCAAGCTTGATACATTCGATTCGGCAGCGCTATTATGGAAAGATTTACTCGATCTACCGTACAATCGTCGTCGCAGCGGATATCTCCACAAGAGTAGGTACCACGTATCTATCCGCTCGATCCAATACGAATGACTTAACGTGGCGAATATATACGTCTATATATCTACTGGTCTCGTTTAAGGGGTTAGAGTACTCGTGTAATTCCTGGGAAATTTAAGTTGTCTTACGCGTACTCTCTCTCTCTCTCTCTCTCTCTCAAGGAGATAAAGGAGCAGTTGATTCCTTGCTTACAATTAGGATTTATTAAAATCTTTCTGAAGCAATTACGATCTCGGCTACGAAAAGTGTTTGCATTAGGTTGTCCGAAAAGTTTCTTTCGTTTTATGAGGAAATAATAGACGCACGACGTTTTTTGTTTTATATTATTTTGTCGAATTACGTACGATCCATTTTCTTCTGTTGAGATAAACACCGCGACATTTCACAGACTTGGTTTCACGTTTGTACGAAGGTGCACTGTTGTAAAAAACACGTTTACGGAAGAAAGACACTTTCCGGACAACCTAATATTATAGCCTGATATTCCAAATAAGCGTTTTGTTAGCAGGTTCCACAGTTCATTGCAATTACATAGAAGTATTATCAAATAATATGAAATTTAGTATATTCAGATTTAATTAATTGACGTATAAATGCTATGATAAATACAATGGTGGGGAAATATTTTTTGTAGCTACTTTATGTAGGAATAAAATGCAAGCCATCGGCAAAGAATAAAATATCGGTGACAGTTATGATCTTTAGAATTACAAAACAAGAGGAGTCGTGAATAATATCGTGCGGAAATATTCTGTTTGTTATGTTCCAGATATTATTATTGAAACATATAGTTGATTTATTACCATGATTTATTCTTTTACAAAAAAATCTTTCTACCTGAGTACCAGCTTATCATTATATATTTATATATATATTTCGCTGCGTGCAATGTATTATAAATTATATTCTTTTCGTAAATTATTAATGCTTCATAACAAGGAAATATTTATACATCACACATTATTATATACCGAGTTATTTATATAGCTATACTTTAAGCGACAGTTTAAAAAGTATAACTACTATTATTACTGTATATATTTCTAAATAAGACAGCAGGTAGCAAGATAGCAAGGTAGAAGCAGGCACAAATATAACATTAGAACACATACTGCTTCCATTTATTGGAAATTTCTAATAAATTGTATTTTATCTTCTATTTTATATTGCACAAGTAATAACAGATTTACAATAAGTACAAGCTATACGATAAAACTAGAGGAAAGTATTAAACTTATATTAAATATATTGATATTTGATAAAGTATCTTCGTACTCATAGCTGACAGTGTATTTTAAATATATTTTATCATTTGCCTTTGTATAGGAGATAATCAGAAGACACAAAAGAGGCAAATGAAGTGTAGGCTATAGAACGATAAAGTAGGTGCAGATTTAACATTGCAAGTAGGTCTCTAAGTAGTGGGAAGTCTGGTCCAAGAAATTCTGCAATTGGATTTACGAAGTTTATTGTCGTTAATTTAACACACAATTCTATCAGAATCGTGCATGGTTCCACTGGCAATGAGTGGGCAGAGGGAAACTGGAAACTGTCTTGTTAGAATATTTCAAAGCCACTAATTACATGAATATCTAATTAACAAGTACTATCGGTCTCTTCTCGATTCCGATGAAACTTCAACATTTCACGAAGCTACGTCGCTTCGTTCGATGCAGCGAAGACTGACGAGAGCATTGACGATTTATAAGATGTTTTCCAATACAGGAGACTATGTTGCAGTTACGACTAGTTAGCCTATTCGCGACAATTTTACGAACCGTAACAATGTGTTTTAGAAATTCTCTTATGAACTCGAAGTTTTCAAACCGCCAGTCAATCCATTACGATTCCTTGAATCTAACTATTTCCTGTAAAAATATTATAAATAATATGAAAACCGTCGATATATTCTATGAAAATCTGATAACTTTTTCTTAAATATTAATCGAATACGAAAACAACTTGCTGATATTTTAAAAGTAGCTGATAATAACATTTTGAAATAGCTTGATGGAGCTTTGTGCCAGGCAAAGACAAGCAATATTTTCATATTAAGACGAGCACTATTTTTTAAATCTAGAAGGGGATGAAAGAACATTTATTTACTTTCAAAGACCAAATTGAAGGACAGTTTTCTTAACATGCGGATATCGATAACGTACTGAATTGTAAAACTGTCGTTTTTTGTACGTAACGTGCCTTGGATGGTCTTCGATCTTCCCAACTGAAATGAAGCTTGAAATTAGCTGAACATTCAGCACAAATATAATTCTTGTTTCTCGCAGCGATTCGATATCGCAAGACTACAGATATTGAACGATAGCAGTTCATCCGATCGAGGACTATAGCTAGAAAAGATAACGCGTTGTTGGTTGATTTATTCGCAATAATTGAAATAATTAATACAACCACTTCTGTCCTATCTTATTGCAATGTTAACAAAATTCCTGACGTTTTGTACGACACCCATAATACAACCAAATGCACATACATTCGCAAAAACCTTCTATAGCAAACGTCCAAATATTTCTACCAGCTACTGTATGCGCCATTCAAGTAAATTATCTTTTCCAAATCGCTGATTCGAATCACCTATTGGAAACTGATCTGGATGAAGTAAGAAGAATGTTCCGTGACCGCGGCAGGTCAGTGATTTGCGATCGAGAGAATCCAGCGAGTGCCAATTACGGAAACGACTTTCATTTGGAATGACGTTGATATTACGCTGAAATGAGGCAAAGACAGACTACGGGAAACGAATACGGTCGATCCGATGGATAATAATCCGTGATTTAGAAAGGCAGTCTACTGTCCGCGGGCTTCAAAACCGTTGAAAGTGATCGAACCCGATTTCTCGACGCTTTTGTCTACTTCCGCTTCAATTTCTATGTAAATCGACTTAAGATTCGACCATCGTTTGCGCGGTCTCAGGAACACGAACACAGTACTTCAATACCCCGGCGAATCATAGTCGCTGCTTTCAATCTGGCCATAGCAAATCCGTGTCACCATCTGCAGCACTCGTTAACGATCATTTCTGAGGCGGTCGACCGAGCACTGTTCTCTTGGTAATTTCCAGCTAACAGTGCCATCGAGATTTACTCCGTGTGACGTCAAGAAACCGATCGCTCCATTTCATTTACGAACGTCTTCGTGGCAAGGTTACATCGATAACGTTATTTACGAGTGGCTCGCTTGTTGTTCCAAAGCAATCGGTAATTTCTTATGCGATAAAGTGACGAAATCAATTACCGAATACTGGTTGCCTGTGACATCCTCACCAGGCCGTCTTAATCGTCATCTGGCATAAATCCTCGAGTATTAATGCAAAGTGATAAAATTTGATTACGATTGTAAAATTTTGATCGTCGTTACTTTGATAAATATCTTCTTGATAGGTTTAGTAGCCGTTGAATTTTATTTTCATTGCCGCGATCGCTACTTGCCAATCGTGTTTCTTCTCCAACGTCGCTTGTGTTTAATACTTCGTTATGTGTGTAGTAATTACGTGTAGTTGTGGTAGGATCGATATTTTAGTTTGCGTAAACATAGAGAACGATGCGAGGATTGAACATGGGACATTTATTACGAAACGTTGTGGTAGTTTTGGTTACTTTTACGAGCGCTGAGGTTTGTTTAACTATATAAATAAGCATGTGTCAAATATTTCTCACTATAATATGCGTCTGCAGTGATTCATAAAAGCGAACGTGATCCTTGTTAAAATGGAACTGATACGAAAAGAATCTTCTTTCACGTGTATTTTTTCTATTTAAGACTGAAACTCACGAATGAAGACATAATTCCCAACAAACTCTCGTAATTATGTAGAAATATGTATCTAAAGAATTGGCATAAATATGAGAGATACCCAATGTATGAACTTTTAGAAACACGTTTACGATAGGATCAATTCGTCGAACATATTTGACCAGACTACGAATCTGCAAACAACTTCATAAAAATTAACATGCAACTAATGTGAGCAACGAACTCACATCAATTTTCCTACTTCGTGTCAGATTCCTGTCTCTTCAAAGTCTTGATCCGCTTGTAATAGGCTCTGTAACATCACGTAAACGAGCACCATTTGAGACCAGGTCTAGGTCGATAGCGACCTCCACGTAACGCTTTCGAACATGATTGAATCCTAATAACCATTACGTCGGACGTCTCAGAGTTTCGAGCATTAAGTGGCCGTCGTAAATCTAAACTGTCTCGATATCTCGCTCTTGACCACACATATACAGACACCGATGCAGAGCCTTGTACGTAATCATTACGTCTCCGATTTGTCGCCTTGTGTCACATGAAACTATGGTTAACATGCATTACATACGGAAACGCTGTTATCTGTTAAATATGTATAAAAGAAAAAGAAAAAGAAGAAGGAAAAGAAGGAAAGCGAAGGGAAAGAGGAAAGTAAGTTTCATCAGGGGCCTGTTACTGGAGTCATCAGTAAAGGCTAGTGAACCCATCAATAAAGACTCGTTCAGACGTGTCGAGTAATTTAGTCGAGCGACGAATAGTCATCCACTATTAAGTGATTTACTGCATGCAAAGTACTCGCAATTAGAAAAGTTGAGTTACAGATTTAATTGGCTAGTAGTGAGCGGTGGAGAAAGCTTAAGCGTCGACGTACGGCAAGTTACTAAATTATTCGTCAAATCACTGAATGTCTGCACGAGCCCTAATATCTTGCTGTATAGCAAAATCGTACCTTGGAAGTTCCGCATAGCGGAAGTCAAGTTACAGGAGATATTTGTACGAAATGAATGATTAGTGAAGACTGTTGAGAAATTGTCCGTCGGTGCATATTCCTTGTTTAGCAATATAATCAGTTGTGCCAGCATTGTGACAATCAACAGTAACAGCGACTCAAAATATGCTAATAGAATGTCTCTAAATTCTATATTTGCAGTTTTGTAAATTTCGATAAAGCGTAGAATCTTCAAAGCAGGTCTTTGTATTATATCTTTGTGCTATGATGATCATTTAAAATGTCTTCTGATTAAAATATCACGAGCATCAAAATATTTATTCGGAGACTGACATATTTGCGGGTTACGCACAAACGTCTTACGAATTTAATTTTCTTCGTGAATTTATCATGTTGCCCTGCAGTCTCGACGTTGCTCTTGAACAATATAAGCGATGTCTATTAAGAAATAATATTGATAAAATAATCATAAAAATTAGCGAAAACGTACATAGACTAAAATCATCTGAGTGGCTGCATCGTCCTGCTCTCGTGCTTGTCGATCTTCAGTGATTGATATCTCTTCAGGAAATAAATATATTAAATAGATTCATCTGAAACATCCGAAACATTTTTTTTATCATCTCGAGACCTTCGTATCACTTCTATTGCTCTAAATCTTGCTAAATCTAAATATTGCTCAGAAGTAACATCGAGATTGTAGAACAGCACGACAAATGCACGAAGGAAAATGAAGTAAGATATTTTGGGGGAATCCACAACCACACAAGTGTCCTTATGGACGGCAATGTATGCGACAATTATAAAATCGTGAAAAGGTTACATAAAGAATGGATGTAGAATCGAACGACGATAATGCATATAGCTCACTCCTTGTTCCTGAATTTCGAGCCAAAAATATCGCAGAAACGAACCAGAGCCACAGTGTTTCGCCGACATGTCCCGCTGTAATTATTTTCTATTTCCAAAAATGGAAAGAATCACGAAAAGACAATTTTTTTTAAAACCGTTGACGATATAACACGAAAATCGTTGAGCGAACCAAGCGCTAAAGAAGGAATGGCATTTCAAAAATGTTCTCAAGATTGAAAGAGACGTTGGCGTAAGTGTATTGTGTTGAACAGAGGTTGAAGAGAGCAATTTAAAGTTAAGAGAACAAAATACGCATGTACTTTTTCAAATAAATAAAAGTTGCTCTCTGAAATAAAGAAAAATCCAACTTTTTGATCGCATCGCCGTTCTACCTACGTTCGACGCAAGAAAATAGTAAATTCTTATACTCGACGACGACAAAGCAATTGTTTGTACTATAATGCAGACGCAGGAATTCGAGATGCAAATGCATTGTCTCGGCGCGTAGTTGGCGCAGACGTTACCAGCGTAATCCATCAAAACATCGTATATTCGATTACGCTGTACAATCAACGAACCCCATAAATTACACGTGCCAATTAGCACGACATTGTCCAGCACAACGTGTATAACAATTACATAGGCGGCCTGAAAAACTTTGACGCGTTAGATCGTCGTCGGTTATTGTATCAGGTTGAAAAGACTACGCTGCCAGCGTCGCCTGTGAAAACCGGAACTTGTCATTCTTGTCTGCTCGCCGCATGGCGGAAGCTGGAAATACGAGTAGACGGCTGATGTACATCGTGCCGAGAATTTTGCAGTCTTCGAGACGCGTAAAGGTAACAGTCGACATCTATTTTCATAAATCTAAAGAGATCATCCTTAACTGCAATTTGCTGTAATTTTCGCCATTTTCCCGACGCTATTTCCTTCCTCTCCTCTTGACCGAACTATTCTCATGAATTTACGATCACTCACTCTCTCTCTCTCTCTCTCTTTCTGTCGTCTATGTGTGCTTTTCTCTACTCTTACCCTATCCTTGTCATATAAATAATTTAGTTTGCCTTTTACGTTCTTCAGTAGGTGAATAGTATATATATAAAACTAGTTCGATTAACTGTCTAAAACCGTGGGTTGAGCAGTAAGTTCGTTCGCCTTTCGCAATGCACGAAACATTATTTAAGTTGTTTAAAACACGCGCAGACGTGTCTGGATTTCTTTTATGAAAAACATTAAATAAAAGGATAGGATAAATATGAGAATTGTTGATTAGGCGGATGTTATATTCATATGAAATATTTAACAATAGAACTACCGATAGGTAACACGAAGCTATTTCTACCAGAACTAGTGAAAATGACTGGTCTTTAAAAAATACGTAATAATAGAATGTTTTTATATTTATTGATTTATTACTTTCTTACAGAAGCAATTCCGTGTTATACAGTACAATTTTTGCATTATTAATCCATCTGGGTTCATGACCCCTAAACGAGGGTTGACATGATACGCAGTAAAAATGTTAAAAACGTGTGGCAAATTGTACAAAACGAGGAAACTGGTTAATCGGGGTTCGATAAACAGATTGCAGCACCCTTTTACACTTTAACAAGTATCGGTTATCAGTTTGATTGGTATTGGTATAAGTAGCCTTGATACACAATCATTTCCAGTTTGAATGCATAAAAAACAAAATAAAATTCACTACATTATTCTTTTAGTTATCGTTGCGAAAATCATTACATCATCGCGGAAAAAGATATAACATGAAGTAGGAATTTTAAAATAAAATTGTAAAACCAGTCAATTTGGCTGGTGTGGTAGTTCTAGTGCTAACTTGCTCTATAAGAAAGAACATGAATGTATTAGTTGGAATAATATAGATATTGAATGATGAAATGAATGTTTGAAATAAATTAATGTTAAACATCGATTTAATCTGATAAATTTTCCAACGTGCGTATCACCGATTATGCTTGCCACGATTACGTCGTTAATACACGAAATACTTTGCGTGTATTCTGTCGGTGAACGCCAATAATGACTGTTCGATCAGCTTTGACACGAAATCGACAGAATGGGTCGTGTCAGTTTAACGGCCACGTAACTTTTCCGATTACGACTTTTAGAACTGCACGAGTGGCATCAAGTTTAATACCGCAGACGGTGGAGAGAGAATCGTAACCCGGAGCTACGTGTCGATAAGGCTTCTCCACTTTCTATGTGCGCTCGCCCATCATTTAACACGCGTATGTACTGTCGTTCAATTAGATTTTCTAATGTACGAACTTTATGGTTAAAACGAGAGAGAGCGTATTTAAGATTTTTGTATTTTTATCAAAGGATTAGGTAGTCTTCTACGACTTTTTCAGTTTCAATCCACTTTGTAAATTAGCTTCGGAATGTTTTCCATTTTATGGAAATATTTGTGTAGAACGTGTTAGTATGAACGAGTAAACGCTCAACTTAATAGGCAACAGAAGTACTAATGGAAGCTCTCAATTTATATCGACTTTGACTACGCGAATAAATATTTGTTTTTGGAGTTGTTAACTGCGCCTGATTTCGTCTCTATTTGATACAGAAATAATTAATTTTGAGAAAATTTTAAATAAACTTTTAGCTTATATGTTTGTAGCGAAAATATCGTATTTAAGGACAAGTGGGAAATATTATTACATTTGCTGAAACTTTCTCGACCATTTTTTGTACGCCATTCCACTGCAATTTAATGTAGCGATCGTATTAGTACAATTGAAAATTCAGAAAATTTCTGTTTCTCATATTAATATGCTTAATTTCATTTTCATTAAATAAGCAATAACTTTGCTGTTTGACATTTATTTATGACATCTATATAAGGACATCTGCATAATAAAGACAAGAAACAGTTTACAGGCAAACTGCAAGACCGTAACAATAGAGGAACAATTTGCTTTCCGAAACAATTAACTCTCAACAATTATTCATTATATTCTAAGAGCGAGGTTACGTCTTTCAATGTGCAATCTTCTACGCTAAAGAATGTTGAATTATGGCATTGCATATGTAATAGTAATCACAGCGATAGTGATCAAGATTATGCTCCTTATGAAAAGTAAAAGTGATACATTAAATACAAATGCATACAGGAGAAAATGAGAGTCACAAACGTGCACGAAGACGAACGGAGATAAAAATAGTAAACGTTGATCGGTTGAGGATACAAATCAGATTTTTATCACATCAAAATACATTTTCGAAGATTGGGAATTAAAAAAATATCGCTGAGACACTTCGTGACTCAGGAAAATCCTATCTCACACGTTCAGACGCTGTACAAATCTAGCACAATTTATTCACTTTCACCCTGATTAAGAACAGAAGAAATAGAAAAGTACGAGACATAATGTTACAAAAATTACATACATCCCAGTAGCTGCATGAAATAATAAAAATAATGGGCTGAATATTATATTAATATCTTGTACTGCTACGTAAATACCCGACATTGAAGAGATTAAACGTTTTCTATAACAATTACTGATATAATTTTGGCTCAAGGTTTGCGTGAGTCAAGTGTTTCAATTTTCTTCATACCTCATAGAAATACACAAATAATAATAATAATTGTATCGTTATGTACTTGAGTATAGACAATTTTGTAATAAAATACGTTTTTAATTTCTTCGCCAAACTTGATACAGAAAATTCATAGCTAACTGTATAGTATTTTATAGCTTCATTTTATATTCACTGCATGACGTCTATTTCCTTACTTGTACCATTGATAGGTATAGACATGTCAGTAATCTATGACACGATGCCCGAGCAATTCATGGACACGAGGTCCAGTTCCCCTTGGGCCTAGTCCCTTCGTTAACCTGCGTCAGCACTTTGTCAATCCCACCTATCAACGTAGGTAGAATACTCGGAGCCCTAGGAGGACTAATCAATCGAAACTGCCTATCTATTGACTAGTCGTGTCACCGTCTGCTTTTCGTAATTAATTATAGATCGATACAGCAAATAGCCATGGAACTAGGTTCGAACGAGATACCCACCAAGATGGTATTGGAAAATTCCAATGTACATAAAATACAATCTTTCCTTGAAAACGATACATATTACTGATAATGATATATATTATAATAATGCAACATAATATAACGATAATGAAACATATCGGGTTGATTTATAAGAAGCGTATCATTGGCTACGAATATTAGAATATTCATGTTACACATGTTGGAAAATTCCAATAAATTTTACGTCATAGCAGATGTTTATGTATTTATCTTAAATTCAAAGTAAAAATGCACAGAATGCATATAATATGAAGAAACACATAAAATATTCGAAGTAGAATACCCGCTATAATATTTAGTAGATGAAACAAATCTGTATTTAAATTCCATTTCTTTTTACTTGTATTCTCAAAAATATAAATTTGCATAAAAATCCACACTCTAATTATAATACAAGACTCATATAAAAAGCAGTTTTTAATACTTCGTTTGATCCAATCTGTATATTTGCATGCAACTTCAAACGATGTTTAAATAATCTGAAAGAAATTAATCAGGTGGAAATGGACCTGGATTTAAAAACCCTAATATTTTAACTCGAAATTTAACTTACAATCACGTTGGAGCTCCCAAGGTATCGGATACTTTAATGAACGATAAAATCGTCTGAATAGGTGATCCTCTAATTAATTCGAGCATCGCTCAAGACTTTAAAGATTCCCAAGGTTTCCAGAATTTTCAAGCTTTTGACATTAATTAAGATTACGTTCTAAAAGTCCAGGGTTAAAAGAGTCGTCAAAGAGGTTTAAATTAAAACAATATTTTAAAAAATTTGAAATTTCGGTATACATTGTCTCAAGACGTTTCATAGATAAAGTCCAATGCCCTTTACTTAAGATTGCTTTAGAATTTAGGTCAATCGTCTTTGTCACCTTAATTAATAAAATCTTCTCTTACCTCTACGAAAAGAGCTCATTGTCAATTAAATGCTTTTAAAATTTTTAATTACGGTTTCTAAGTATAAAGGAATAGAATTATTTTTATTCCACGAAAAACGTTCAAAGCTGTTTAAAACTTAATATAATTATTATGTTATTATATATAATGTTACTATCTCAAGAATATTCATAATTTTAAATAACTTTTTCTTCCTTTCTGCAAAACTTACATCTACACACATGTTTAACATATATTTTTCTAACCTACATCAAATTTGTTTAATAAAATTACACACAATTAAATTGATTTTGACAGTATTAAAGTTTTTACAGGAATGCAATAAAAATATCTTTACTCGTCGTTTAACGTTATTCGTACGAATAATTAAACAAAATAATCTAATCACGTAATAATAATTTTTAATTCAAAATGTGAAAAACCTTCAGCTATAAATCGTCATTTTTATTATCTCCTGTAGATCATGACTTTATACAACCACTTTGCTCTCGTTATTCCACTATTTCTCGGGTCAAAATTTTATATTCCCAAAGAGACGAGCATCCATTTAAATGTACTGTCACTGAGAACGATCACTCGTACGAACCATTTTTCTACTGGCAAAGCGACGTTACACATACGGATACAGGACACACAAAGGAGCAATAAAAATTCTGATAAATATGTAAATATGGCAACAAAAACCTATCCCTTCAGAATACGCTGGAAATAAAATAACAGGGCAAATAAAATTTATAACCTTCCTCCTTTTCTCTACTGTTCGAAACCATATTATAAATCAATCTTCTTGTATAAATTTTCACTTGTTCGACGTATTTCTATACATTTTGTTGTAAAGCGTATAGAATAAAATTTCGTAAAATAAATAAATGCACAGGCATAAATGTATACATAGTGTATATATACGTAACATACACGAACAAAAATCTATTATTAAATTCAGCGTGATCCCGAGTAGAAAATATCATCTATAAATGTATCCTTCAAATCCAATATTTGTTTGGACGTTCGTACTCTTCAATAGTCGACATCAGCTTTCACATACCATACTGGACACAAGTATTATTATACTTATCGATATTTAATATAAATCTAACGTTTTATTTCGTAGTTGGTGGTTTCTTGACGAGTGTTCGAACGATACATATTATTGCCAATATTATTGTCAATATTCAAGGTCCTCAAGATTATTGTACGTAAGACATCGTCTACATAATCAGCATAAAAAGATTTACATGTACAGATGCTGCGCGTGGAAACGATAAAAAATAATTCACACGAACTGCGTTTTATAACGAGATTTATGTTGGAATAATTGTGTCGCGAGATGGAAATAGTTGAAGAAATCTCAACTATTCACTGAGCTCAATATTTGACGTTGAATTTTGTATTCTAATCCTTAAATACTTCCAGTCAAACGTCTTTAGTCTCCTGCTCCTTTCCATTTTCATCATTTCGTACACGTCTTGTGACGTTATAGCATATACGATCTATCGAAGAAGAAATTCGCTGTAACTCGAAAACAAGCGCAAATATAGCCGTATGTCTATAAGAGCCTTTTTATTGCTTCTACGTGCAGAATCCATTATCGAAGTGGTTGGCTGATATTACGGTACACCCTGTATGTTACCGATACACTGCTGAGAATCCTGAATATTGAAAATAACATTGATAATAATATCGATCATCTGAAGGCTTCTTTAGGGTCATAGAACCCTATCTTTATTAGCGTTTTATCACTTTCAAAGGCAGACAATGTGTTGAAACGCTTCCATATACAAGATAGACATAGATAATGTCAACGCAATGTGTACCCTGAATATTGACAATAATATTAAAAATAATATTGACCGTCTGAACGCTGCTTTAAGGTCATAGACCTTTATCTTTGTTAGTGTTTTATCACTTTCAAAGCCGGGAAAGGCTTCCATATACAAGATGGACATAGTTGATATCAATACAGCGTGTACTCTGAATATCGACGATAACATTGACAATTATATTTGAATTGAATGCTTCTTTAAAATCGTACAATTCTATCTTTGATAGCGTTTTGTCGTTTTTAAAGGCAGGCAAGGTGTTGAAACGCTTCTATCTACAAGGCAGATAGATACTTCAGCTTGTACACGCTTCGGGCTATACAAGGCTCAGCTCGAATGGCGTACGCTTTTTCTTGTCGCTGCTCGTTAGCATTGCCGGTATTCTTCGACTCGAAGTTGCGGTAAATCGTTACTTTGATTGCGTGCACGGTTCTTATCGGTAGGTGTGTTATCTTAGCGGACTGGCAGGGCTTTTCTTACTTTCTGTTCCGTGAAAACCGTTTGTTTACTTTTCTAAGATGCTGCAAATTCAATGCATCAAATTGCACATAGACACGCGTGCTCTCGCTTGAGAAGCGCATCTAATATCATCTACCTTTCATTATAAGGCAATTCGCCATGTAAAGAAGAGAACACATCAAACGCGAAATTGTTTCTTCGTGGAAATTTAGCACTGGACTGCTGTTTGCTTCTTTGATGGCAATCGACAAGGGAAACTTCCGAAAGTGATAAAGAACGACGAAACGATAGTAACAATCCTGCGAACGAAGCGATCTGCGTTCTGACGACTATGTTTCTAAGTGTTTCTAAACAAACGTTTCTAAGAAACATGATGAAAAATAGCACGAGCAAGATCACAGGTGTGTGTACTCCTCTTTATGTTATCGGCATTAACGATTATCAGGAAAATCGATTGGTATTCCTTAGTGCATATCTATGCAGGAAGCAGTTTTGGAAAAGATCTTGAAAATTCATTGCGTGTCGTGTACGTATGCACTTAGGGTACGTACATGGCTAACATACACTTTGTCGAACCACGTCGTTGTAATGTCTGTTATCATTGAGATACGTCTATGTGGCTTTCTCGAAACATATTAACAATCTCGATCAATTACAGTACAAACTAATAATTATATATATAGATATACATATGTGAAGACTTCGATAGGAAAACGTCTCGCATTACCAAGAATACATGCGCGTAACTGCAAATTTGTAAATTTTTAAATAAACGCGTTGCCAGTCTCGGACATATCCAATCATTCCATTATAAAAGTTTAATAATTACCTGAACATAGATGCCAGTAACGTGGTTATTGAAATATTCGTTGTTGGCTATGGCATCTCGTAGCAATAACGATGTATCACTCGTGACTAATGCATACTTGAAAATAATCGGAGAATGCAAACAACGTTGTTTATCCGACATTACAAAACATTTCCTTCGTCGTTTAATTGTAAATGTTATTTGTAACTAACACATAGCTCAAAGTAATCCGAGAATGCAAAATAACGTTTTTTATCCAACATTACGAAACATTTCCTTCGTTATTTAATTACAAGTTGCACCTAAATGGAATTGGTTTGTCTCGTCTCACTTTTCCGTGTGATTGTTGCACTAGGACGACGATATGTGCTTTACGTGAATTATGACAAATATATTTTTCAGATCAGAAACGCACGCGTGTCATAAAAATAAATATCGACGAGAATTTATTAATTGAACCTAGTTTCTACTTAACCGTATTGTTCTCTTCTAAAAATTTCTTCTTGCAATAAATTCGCTACATTTAATCTGCAGATGTATTCTCGTTTTATGATACTTCTTGACGTACATACAATATAATAGTATGCAACGTTTGCAACAGTTTTAACGTGACTTATATCATAGGTTGTTATTAATGTTCTGTAGTCATGCAATGATAATGGCAGTACAGTAACGAGGACTATAGCCAATTAATTTAAAAATAAAATAAGATAACATTTTTACACCATTCTTGCTCTATGTTTTAAATAATTCCGTCTAGTTTGAATCTTTGAATCTTGTTCACGCGATGTTTCTGCTTTCCATAAATACTCCATTAAAATGAAAGACTGTTCTAAAAGTTTTATCCTTCTCTGAAATAACCATTATTTCACCTAAAACACGTGATGTTCTGTTATTATTCACAAAATAACAAACAATGCCTTCTGCCGCCAATTACTCTATCGCTTTCATTTATTCGAAAAAAACATTTGCATTCGATATTAATTAAAAATCCTATCAAAAGAGATGTGCACTTCTGGAAAACATTTAGTGGGAAATTAACCATAGCGTGTAATGTTTTATTAACATCGACAACCATTGATCCAATGAAAAACATAAAGTTCAACCAATGATCGCTTATCGTTCTCAAATTAATACAAACAGTCGCGATCGTATTTTTGCAACTAAACGATATCACAAGCACGGCCCTGAGTATCGTCTTCCAAAATGGAAAATGCATTTCGTCGATAACAGGACGAAAGGTTAGGCTCCTGACAAATGAAAAATCACCGACGCGTTCACTGTGGAAAATACAAAAAGAAGGATCACGCGCCTCCATGACCACGGTTCAAGCGCAATTCCCCGAAGAAATTCGTTCTTGACATTCTGCGTCTAACAGGGTCAAAAGAATTGAATCAGCAGGGTCGCATAATTCGGTGGTTAAAGCTAGCGGCAGAGAAGCGCGGTTTATAGAGGTGCGGCAGACTCGCCTTGCGGTCCGACCTCGTCCTTGTTGTTAAGCATAATTGCTATTTATTGCGCGTGGCTTCGCAATTGTACCATGCTGCCTGTAATCCTAGCTGTTACTGGCGTGTTTTAGCGGCGAGTCGACCGCCTTCGGCCACCTTTTCTGCCAGGGCTTATCCTTATCTCAGCGACGATCGTTTCATCGGCAATCATTTTAGTGACACGATTTTAGCCACATCGAATCTCCACGACAATGTCTACTCATCGTTAGCGACACTAAATTCCAATCTTCACTGAATTTTGTTAATCGACGAGTGTTTTGTGCTTTTGGATAGGAGCGAGTGGTAGGATCATCGACGTTGCCTCGTTGTCCTTGGCCGACGAAATGTAGTCGAAACCGATACCGATTCTTCTTAGGTCGGATTTTCAGCAGAAACACTGTTTTTAAATTTGCTCGCGTGTGCGATTGATATTTGCTTGGACTAGATTTTCGAGCGCACGAACGACGCGTTTGCATGCATGTCACGTCAATGTTACACACGCACAGCCATAAATAGAACGCAAACTCATACAATACTAGAATCGTATTTTGGCCGAACTTGCTGTAAACAGTTGGTTAACCTCTGCGTCGATCGTTGTTGTTGTCGGCCGAGTCTACTATCGGTCGAGTCTATTATTAGTCGAGTCTACTATCGGTCAAGTCTACTATCGGTCAAGTCTACTATCCGTGAAGTGTAGTGTCGTTGAATTTCTGTCCTTGAAGACAGTGTCAGTCAATACTGTGTCGATCAAATGATACGGATCTTTTTGCCAGCGGTGCTTATTGTAGCCTTGCCAACGAATGCATAACCAGGTTTTGGCACTCCCTAGGGAAAACCTGCGAAGATCGAGTGGTGAAAAATCAACATGGAATACAAGAAATTCCCAGTTCTGTGTATACGTCACATGCTACGAATGTCTATGACAAAGACAGAGAATGGTGGGATGTCAAACAGTTGGAATCGCTTCGAATCTGTATAGTATACGTGGTGACAATTTCGAATAACTTGGAACAGGATTCGAAGCTTAAAACTCTTAAAAGTCTTGATCAGCCTTGAATCTTAATAAGTCCTGAGTCCTTGAACTCTCTCGAGTCGTGATCGTCTTAAAAGTCTTGACGTGGGATATTCGATACTTCGGCCTGAGAGTTCGAGAGTGGAAATGATGTTTAGACCGCGATGGAGATTCTACGACTACGGTTCTACGTGGCTCAGCTTATTGAAAGCTTATTGAAAGGAAATGAAGTTGTCCAAAGTAGTTGTCACTTTCACGATACAAGAAGCACGATCAAGATTTTCAAGACTTGCAGCATGAGCAAGACTCGAAACACTTTAAAGACTCAAGGACTACTAAGATTCAAAACTGACTCAAGACTCTTAAGAGCTTTAAAAGCTTCGAAACCCGCCCGAAGTGACTCGAAATTGTCACCACGTATGCGATACAGATTCGAAGCAATTCCAACTGTTTGACATCCCACCATTCTCTGTCTCTGTCTCGGACATTCGTAGCAAGTCACATTTTCGTAAAACAAGGTTCTTCTTGTCTTCCATACTGACTTTTCGCCACTCAATTTTTGCACGGTTTTTCCTATGATCCGATATACGACAATACGAACGCGAAGACCAGTTTAGATGATGGTGGTCGTGTCGTTTCTAGAGCTTCAGCGTCGTTGTCTGCAGTCATCGCTACTGTCAGCATCGCCATTGCAATGACTAACAGTGCGACAAGTCGCCGTTAGAAACACCGAGCAGAAATGACCGCTATATCGGTATTTGTGTTTACCGTGAGACAAGCCACCGTGATCCGATCATTACGATTTCACGGTCAGGACGAGTAGAATCTGCGTTGGCAAGCCGCTGTTGCGGCTATATTTTTATTATAAACGCCTTTCCAGCGTGTCGGCCATAATCAAACTCGTACAGTATGGGTAGATGGAATCGGGGCCATCAGCATAAATATAATGCGATTCAATTGTACGAGTTTCTTACAATTAGACCTCTCAATTTGCAAGTGAAATTTCTCTTTCATTTCTGTTCACACGTGAATTATTTAACGTTTCTATTGTACTAATTATTATTCACAGTAGCAGCTTAGTTTCTATTAGAAAGCAACCATGTGTCTCGTGCTAATTTAATCCTGCTACGTTCTTTTCATTATTTTCAACCTAATTATATTTCTCTAACGTTAAAACATACCTTCATTTTGATCGAAATGAAAGATCGTTACTGCCACTCTCTCTGTAAGTTTACGTTAATTTGCTTATAACGTTGGGAATATTTTTTGCGTTAAAATGACAGGAAAATTGAGATATCAGAATTTAAAAATCGGCAGCTGCCACTTCTTTCAGTGTTTGGTAAAAATTCAAGTCTAAATGTACATATTTCCTGTGTAACATAATCTCACGTGACCTAAGCGTATTTTGTACAATATTCAATTAATAGTCAATTACAAAGTATATTATATCTACTTATATTCTAATTTTAACACACGTTTTTCGAAGCTTTAGTAAAAGGACGAATAATCTAAAAATTCTAACAATTTTGTTGAGTTCATCGTAGATATTTATTTTTGTTTCGTGCTAATCGTGTTTAATTAAAGCGTTAGCCTGTTAATTGGAGGGTCAACGTGGCTTAACATCAGAATTACCAATCAATCTTAGACACAATAAATTCTCCCTACGAGGGTGTCTTGTATTTTTACATTTACGCAAACGTCAGGTTGTTTCATTTGCATGGAAGATAAATTACGTCATATCTACATGTACGAGGAATGGAACCGACCTCACTGAGATTGATTTGTCTTCATTAACTCTGTGAATTCCGTGATTATAGAAGTTTGTGTAGTTACACACCTCGGGAAGCAGATTAAACAACTATTTATGTCGTAGATTAATTTTAATAATTCTACTCAAATACTGCGCTATAGAAACGGAATACGCGAGCCGATTTTACAAATCACCTGCACCCATTTTGCGTTTATTTAATATCTAGTTATTAGCGATTCAAATGCTCTTGAGCCATTTATGAACTCGTATTAGCTTCTGCAAATTTAGTAATAAATTAATAAGTTGTTCGTACTAACTACAACTTTCTGGAAAATGTACTTCGTAGTCGATTCACGATGTATATTCCTCATTTTACTCGTTTAATGTCATATTTGTAGCGAGCGTTATCAACAATCAGGAGAAGAATTGAATCTTTTTTATGTTAGGACTTTGCATAAAATTGCCAACAAGTATATTGCATAATTACTAAATTATCTAATTGTTCTCGTATCTTTACATATTTGTATCTACACAGGTATACGTACTTTACACGCACAGAAGCTAGAAAATGTATTTCTACGTACGTTATTTTCCAATGAATCGTCTTTTTTTAGCAAATTCTATGTTTCATTTTCATGCTTTCAATTTTTCGTAATCACACCAAGGTACAACTAACCGACACGAAATTTAATGTACTTGAACCTAATTGCTTGGTATACAAATGCCACGATAGGAACAACAAATGGTGTACAAATTGTACTTTTTCCAGCCATTACATGTATGAAAGTTGCACAAAGTTTATAAATCCTATTTCTCATTTTCATTTTATTATAAATGTCGCTTTATCACGTTAACGGTAAACAATTTTATACAGCAGTCTGGCAACTGGCTTACGAGATATTTCCTACAAATAGAAAAACGAAATATACGCTACCAACGATACTCGATCAATTCGTTATTATGACATTCGTATGCATTTCACGCTGTATTCGCGGTATCGTATTTTGAAACACGTAGCTCAGAGGTGGAAACCGAAAATCACGCGAAAATGTCTGTCGTGGAAAGAAGTGAAGCGAATTGAACACAATTTTTTCCCCGGTGGAATGCACAGAGTGTCGGTTGCGATTAAAAATTAGGATATCTTTTAAAAAGCTGATGGAATCAGAAAAATATTCCTGAAAAACTTGCTCGTTTAGCCGATCAAGGGCTAACGTTGCATAAACGCGACATTAGCGATTTTTCTCAGTCAATTTACGTCATCGAATTCTGTTTTCGTACGATATGCCGGTGAAAGAGAATTTTAAAGGTCCGCTCCATATTTTTATCGTGGTTATTTCTTCCGTGTAGATTTTCCAATTTTATGAAATACAAAGAAATTGATAAATCATCGGTTGGTCCTTTATAAGACGTATTAATTTAGCACAAATAATTTTTATGCAGATGAAACGCGAAGAATAGGTTTGAGTTTTGCTCCGAACTTTCGTAAATTGCTCAGCTTTGCCCTGAGGAAGAAGTGAGCTGGAATGTTCGCTACAAAGCTCGATGTATCAACAGAAACACGTTTGAAACTCCGAACATATATGCCATGTAATTATCGTAAATGTTTTTAAATTTGAAACTTAGATTTTAGTTTTACAAACTAGTTTTTAAACACTACGTTTTAATTTACAGTTAATTTCTTTTAGTGAAATATTTACTTTGATTCGTAATGCGACAGTGTTTGTTATGATGGGCTGAACAATGCAAAGCACTAAGTATAGCGTATCACAGAGCAGGATTTTTCGTTTAAATTCTGCGGGGGCGTAAATCCCGCTACGCTTGATCGCCACCATGATTTGCCACGCATTTGCTTTAACCTCTGTGATGTTACTCACAAAGACCGAGTTGAACGTTGACTGACAAACTCGCGAGTAACAGTGATATACACGTTTATTATTCAAGCAGTAACTACAGGGTGGACAATATATAATCGACCAATTTCAAAGTGGCGCCATTCCATAGAAAATGGATTCGTATTTCGATCTACGATTTGAGAACCGTAGGACTCGGTCCACGTTGTTGGAATTCTCTCATGATTTTTCTGCGGATTTTTATAAATACAGTTACATTTATATTCTAATTATCTCGCACGTTCGATTGCCACACGAATTTTATATATCCCCGCCTTTTTTCCGCGAGGAGGGGAAAATATAATTAACAGACTGAAATCTAATTTTTGCAAAATATCTGCTCGCTTTCGTCTGACAATGTTACCTACGTCGTTCAGAAATTTCAATTTTCCATTCCATGAAATTTATCTTATTCTAATCATTTAACAAAATTTGGTAACGTGGGTCTGCAAGTTTCGCTTAAATCAAGTCATTACTGCCAGTTGGCACAAAAATAGTTCATCTATAAATATATACGTCGAATAAGAAAATCATATCTGCATTGAAAATTGAAACTGAACATATAACAGTTTATATTTCGGACGTATGCGAAATTGATGCCTGGTTGTTAAATACCAAAAATCATTTTTTTCAAAACCACCTTTTTACCAGCTACGCCCACTCTAATTAACGCGGCAGCGTGGCAGTGAACGTGTTAATAACATTTCAAACTACAATGTCGCTTATACGTAGCATCGAGTGGCCACGAGTTAATAAACCGGTTTAATACGCGCTGGTTTACGTAATTTATATCAGCATATTAGGCGACGATACGCGGAAGAGTTATTTCAAAAATACACACACATGGACACAACGGAGCGTGAAAATGTCGCGACTAAATGCCACTGCAATCCGTTTGTTCTGGCTAACAGTCGGCCAAAACTGTCACGCACTAATGACTCACTAAATTTCATCGTGCGTTTTGCAGCATACAATGCGCTACTATCGGATGTTGTGGTTCTCTAGCGGCTTCGTTTTAATTCGTTTCATTTTTATTCCACGTCTCGTAATTCTTCGTAAATTTCCTAACACCGCAACCTCTCTGCTGGATGTTATACCGTTTTGTCTTTATCGTTCGCTTCTTTTTCCCCCTCGATCCTCCTGCTCGGTTTTTCGAGACACAACTTCGAAACTATTCGGTGGCGTTCTGCTGCGAATTCTTTTCAGCGGCTACCAAGGAACTCTGTAATGTAATTATAATATAAAAGCGCTGGAAAATCTCGACCAGTGTTAATTCTTGTCACATCGTCTCGCGAGCACAGGACTTCGCGGAATGTGCTGGTCTTGACAACTGTTAAGAACTTTGATATAAATATAAAACTAACGAAAGCTCATGCGATGAATAATCTTCGCGTTTTCATTCCGCTCTTCGTTTTAAGACTGTTTCATCGTATTGCGAGCAACGTGAACTTCGTCGAATTTTTATGGCCCTTTTCTTTCCTGTTAAGTTTGAACTGCAACACCACGATACAGTACGAATACGCTACGTCCTATAACCATAAAATTAGAATTAACTATCCATTGTTTGATTTTTGTCGTATTCTCAGTTCAATTTCTGTAGAATAAAATATTCTGTTATGATGGTTTTATAGTTATGGGATAAGAACAACTTAGCTTATTCTATCGTCCCTTTTTTCTTTCTTCTTTTTGAAAAAGAAGATATCTTTTCCTATACGACTTCAAATATGGCAAATATCTTCTCCTGTCACGTTACACATGAAACTTGGAAGCTTCTGGATAGTTGCCATAGTTGTGACACGCACTGTTTTTATTGTATATAGTTTTAACATTCTTTTTAATGCGAAAAAGCCCACTCGATGTTGTACAGCCTTTTTTTTTTTATTAAAATAATAATCTTCGTGGTATTATCATATATCTACAAATATATATTTAACAGAGTGCAAGTTTTTACGTATAATTGGTACTTTTATAAAGCTAATTAATTAAATGGAATCTTTGAAGTAGAAATCTTGAATTTTACAACAGATACTATAATTTGGATATTTCGTATATTTGTGCATATTTGCAATTTTAAATTTTCTACAAATGCATAAAAATTCGCAGTCCAAAACGTCTTAAGAACTTATTATTAACGTTCTGGAGAAAGATAATGGTTCTTGTTAGGATATTAACTGCGTTTCAAAGATTTCCTTTTAAACCTGTAATCTTAAGCATGGCAACGTCTACGTGATTGACAAGCGAGCAAAAAGTATTATACATCGTCAGAGCTGCGACATTTTTAATCTTCCCGTGTAGCTTCAAAGCCGCCCACATACACCTGTCAATCACCTGTCATTGCTGTATGCACAAGTTCATCCAGCTCATTTTTTCTTCTCTCAATTATATCCTGCGTTTGATATTTGCCGTGTTTTATCATGCAACATGAACTGTTTCTCACGGTTATACATTTTCTTTCTCGCAACTCGCAACAAGCGTCGGTCTCCTGATTCCGTTCAACTTCGCTTTTTATAAAGCGAGTAATTTCACATAGTCCAGGTACACGATTAACACGATCCTGTATGTACAAGATCCTGTTGAATTTCACTTTTTGGAGACTGATCAATTCAATCACCGCGAGTCCTGTTCTCCCGATCCTGTCCAACTCCATTTTTCGAAAAGCGATCATTATCCAGGTACATGATTAACAGGTATTCGATACCTCGGGGCAGAAATCTTATTGTCATAAATTTATTTATTACAAGGAAACAGCACATTTAATTGCACATTATACATAAGGAAATTGTGAACAGGATAATATTGATAAATTAGCATTCTCCTATGCGTTTTAATTTATGCGCCGGTTGATCGCCACACACGCACACACACACAGCGACATCGTCGTTGCAAATTGTTGCTTGCACTTTCACAGTGACAATTACGCATATCTGTCTTTTAGCACGGGCCACAAGTAATATAAAGATTATGAAAGTCAGTAGCAAAAAGATATAAAATCAGTTTATACGTCTGTTACGTGTAACGGGTGATTAAGTTGTTTATACGTGAGATGGTTCGAGAGATGTTTCAGAATTTGGCTGGTTTCGAGAGCGTATGAAGCGTCTAATTGATAGATCCTGTATAGTTGAGTGTAGTATCTTGTAATGCTGGTACAGTGACGTCGTAAACGAAGACCATGAGCGAGGAAGGCAGTCGATTCCTGTACAGTAATGTATCGCGCATCCGATACTTTACGTTGAGACATAAACGACATGGGCCATGATCGTACATACAGCTACACGTGCATCAATTATGCCTAACTACCTGATTGTGCTCTCCTTGACTGTACGTAGTAAGATGATCTCAGGATCTCGATCATGGGGCTTGGTATTTGCCGTCCATGATTTAACGTTCGCGTCTGTGGCAGAGAAACTATATCGCGGCTTTAATAGACATTGGTCGATGGTCGTACTGACAGCTACAGGTGGGTCAGGCTTCGTAAACCGAATGCCATCTGAGAGAACAATAACTTAGCCATTGGACCGGCAAGCTGATGTGAATGCGGCCCGGGCTATTAATGACCGATAACGCATTGTCATTGAATCGCAGATAATCAGCCCGCGGTCATAATTTACGTACAGCGTTGCAATCGCGCACGGTTAAAAATAGAAGCCGGCGAGCGGCTTTACCGTTTCTGCCTATCAATAGCTTGATAATGAAACAATGCAGCCGATTATTATCGAGTCCTTCCCCTTTATTCTCATTTTTGTATAATTAGACCGTTACTCCCCTGATTTTCATAATGCGCGTATTTATTGCATACACGAAGCGAGTATCGTGAAAAGAAAACATATGATAGGTGGCGGCGATACAGCGAGGTCGTAAAATTGGTCAGCAATTAAAATTTACAACTTCCGATGTTTGCAACGGTTGTACTTATTTAGAGCGTTGTTCAGGGCCGTACCATGTCGATGCAAAATCTCTTCCTCTTTCTCGGTATATCTGACAAGAAATTGTCTCTTTGCGAACGAGATCGATTATACCTTGGATATAGTTATACAGGGTGGGGTTGGTAACTGGTGGTACAAGCTGAAAGGGGGTGATTCTACGCGAAAAAAGAAGTCGAAAATATAGAATAAAAATTTTTTTTTTTTAATTTTTCATCGAGACAACGATCTACAGTGAGATCCGTTATAACGAGACGCGATAAAGTGCACGCGTACCGAGCGAAAATTCAAAGTCGATTTTCTCGAAAACAAAGCCTCGAACGAAAAATTTTTATTCTATATTTTCGACTTCTTTTTTCGCGCAGAATCACCCCCTTTCCGCTTGTACCACCAGTTACCAACCACCCTGTAGATATTATTTGTTGAAAATGACAACGTGAGTTCGTGCTCGCCATACATATGCAAATGCGTTAGTTACAATAAATAGTAACTAGAAGATAGTTCTAGATACAATAAATAGATTTAAGATGATCTTTTGTTTTTATCCCCAGTCCATGTAAGAATGTGCAATAAAGGTTTTTTTGGCTGAGAACGGTGTGATAGATTTATCCAAAGAATGAAATAACAGCTATTGTGATCCTACCTCTGAGTATAGAAATAATAACATTATTATATGTTAATTATATTAATGAACTATATATTTGTTCACGCGTATCGATTTTACGTCGAAAAGTACTAAGAAACAATATTTAAAAAATGTTCTTTCTTTGAACTTATTTTCTGAACAGAAGCTTCTGTTTCCTTTAACATGTCGATTCTCGGGAACATTCTGCCTAACGAAGTATGTAAAGGTTGAACGTCGACAAGATCGATAATTCGTCAGATATCTCAGAGTGTACGAAGTATTTCGCTTTTTAAGTTAAAATATCTCACGAATCGTTGATTTTCTAAATATCGTGTTTTGGCACTTGTTGACGTAGAATATTTCAAATAATTTATATTACGTAAAAAGGATATGTAGTTGCATTTAAAAATATAAACTTCACCTCCATACGTGTTCTATGCATCCTTCTACGCTAATAAACTAATCGCGTGAAATTATGCGCCTCTTGAAATCCTCCAACTTCTGTTCGAAACATTTTTCGTTAAAATCATTATCTGCGTGGTAATCGAAATTATTGCACCGTATACAATTGTTCGCTTGGAATTCTTCAGCGGAAAACGTATTCGCACAGATTAAAATGGATTCCTGTAACAGGGAAATGAAATTTTTTGTTTCAATCAATTATACACGAGTAGATAAAGAGAAAGGCAGATTAAAACGAAACAAAGGAATCTAATACGATCTGCCTGTTTCTTCGAACGAAAGACAATACACAAGTCTGCTTTATTTATGAGCGACAACTCTGAAATCGAGGAATTACAATCCTATCACCGTTTTACCATGTGTTTTTGAACATAAAGGGTACATCCGATTGGCACCACGAGTTTAATCGAAAGATTTAGTCGAATTCACTATTAAAGCGAAACTGGAAAATTGGATTTCAGTTCCCAATGGGCAATCTATTATCATGTAATTCATTTAATTATTGTTAACCTGCCGTAATTTGTAATACTCCTGCTGTATTTTACACGGTGTCAAATTTAATTGACAGTATTTAATTGATATCTAATCGAAACTGAAGTACAGACAGCTCGTACCTGACAATATCTTTTATATTGAAAACAGAGTCTAACCAGCTTTGGAAATTTCATTTACTTGTACTCTATATTAGCCGTGCTTTTCTATCATTCCATATAATTTCTCATTTTGTATCTTATTTCACATTTTCACGTTACTTAAGCAGAGATTTTTGTTTCCCTCTAAATTATTTCGTTGAAATAATTAAATTTTAAGCGAACACTCTTAATGACTGGCGGCGATACAGCGAAATCGAAGCAACAGAACAAACTGGATGAGTACGTTGACGACCTTTTACATCGCGGAAAATACGGATTTTGACTTGATCAATGTCTGCCGCAAGCTTTAATTCAAAAACTTAATAAAACAGAACATGTATATTGAGATCATTTCGTTGCACTACAATGCAGGAATTAATTCATGAATTAATTATTTTAGACAATACCGCTAACAATAGCTGAAAATTATAATTCGAGCATCGAAAATAAGCTGACACCGTTTCATGAATTTAGATCAAATATAAATTAGTATAACAATGATGTACGTTTACCAAATTTCCATTGTCTACTACTATACAGATGAAATGATTATTTTATCCGCGGTATACGAATCATACTAATCTTCCAACGATAAGAGCAAATTAATATCTCGTTAAAATATTTCATCGTTTTGAAATTGAAAATGATCGTAACGACTACTTCGCTTCGACGAATTCCGAGTTTGGTCGTTGCAGCGAATTAGCCACGTACGTTCTGTATATTTCCACATCTTTAAATAATCCTACGATTGCCCAAACATCCGTATTTTACTGATTACTTTCCTGTCGCACCGTGTACACCGGATAAAAATGCACTTTTAGCGCAACGACTCGGTTGGACAGAAATAAAGTTTGACGCTTTCCTCTTTTTTCTCTTTTCTTTTTTCCTTTTTTTTCCCCCGTATATCTCGACTCTCGCGAGTGGCAAACGGCGCCTAACAGCGGGAACATTTTAGCGAACGACTCGCATGCCAGGAGTTACACGGTAGCAGACACGTAGCTCTCCATGTTTTATCATGCTCGAACTCGTCGACCCACGTAATCCTGAAGATGCAACGCCGTCACGAAGATAGAAGGAAAAGGAATTCGAGGCATTGCATGCTCACGTGGCGTGCGTGTATCTTTTATATTGCAGTTGCCGGTTTCCGCACGTCTCGCGAGAATGCTTTCGGCAAGTTGCCGCGCGGCTTTCAATTCCGCGCGGGACTCGCGTATTGCCGAAACCTGGTAACGAGCACACGACAACCTCGTAACCGTATGTTAGCCCGCTCTGGATTAAAACAGCCGAAAGGACGCGAATTTACACCGCTGGCAAATTCTACTAGGTTTTTTCCTTCGTCAAACGGTCGAGTTCCCCGTTGTGTTCCTTCCATGGTTTCATTTAGCGGAGAATTTCTCCAATTTCGCGAGAAATTACATCGGAAGAGTATTTTCGTTGCGACACACGCGATTAATTATTACGCGGAAGGAAACTGTGGAATTATATTTTATAAAGGAAATTTCTCAAGAATCTCTGACTTGATTAAATTTTCTATTTTTTTTTCTTTGTTTTTTGTTTTAGGTGAGTGATAATGGTAATCATGGCTTTTTTGTGATTAAAAATTAAGATATTTTTTAAAAAGCTGATGGAATCAGAAAAATATTCCTGAAAAACTTGTTCGTTTAGCGGATCAAGGGCTATCGTTGCATAATCGCGCCATTAGCGATTTTTCTCAGTCAATTTACGTCATCGAATTCTGTTTTCGTACGATATGCCGGTGAAAGAGAATTTTAAAAGTCCGCTCCATATTTTTATCGTGGTTATTTCTTCCGTGTAGATTTTCCAATTTTATGAAATACAAAGAAATTGATAAATCATCGGTTGGTCCTTTATAAGACGTGATAATTTAGCACAAATAATTTTTATGCAGATGGAATGCGAAGAATAGGTTTGAGTTTTGCTCCGAACTTTCGTAAATTGCTCAGCTTTGCTCTGAGGAAAAAGTGAGTTGAAATGTTCGCTACAAAGCTCGATGTATCAACAGAAGCACGTTTGAAACTCCGAACATATATGAATTATATTTTATAAAGGAAATTTCTCAAGAATCTCTGACTTGATTAAATTTTCTATTTTCTTTTTTGTTTTTTGTTTTAGGTGAGTGATGATGGTAATCATGGCTTTGATACTTCGGCAGGAGCAAGCGGTGAGTCTATTCGTGAGTCTTTCTTTCGTTTGATTTGAGGTAGAATTATTTTTATTGATAGATTAGGTTGCTGCATAACTTGCCTCTGTTCGTAGAATCGCGTGATCGGTGTTGTAGTAAATATAATATCGATATGAACTGTGCTCGCAGAGCGTACGGAAGACAGGAGTAAAATATCTTCCTTAATTTCTTAATCTGTTAACAGTCTTGTTTGAAAAGCGTGTACTTACGTTGTGTCGCAAGAATGGAACGGTGACGAGTATACTCGTTGAACGCAACATACGCGACTGCTATAATAAATAATAAACGACGGTTGGTTTCTTTGAAAAATCAACAATTTTGTTGCTAGAAATTATTGATATTATACATATTCATAATGTCGTTGTTTAAAGAAAAAAAGGAAAACCAGAAGAAGAAAAATCAAATAAATACTTGGAAATAAAATGATAAATCAGAAATTTAATCAGTTGTGGGTGCAGCTGCTCTGAAAGAATTTTAATTACGTCAAGAATGCAACAAATACATTGACGAGATGGCAGAGAATGAAAAGCAAACAAAGAAAAGAATATATTCAGAAATTTGTAAATATTTCGTCGATCACACTGTGTGCGGTCTTTTTTCAAGACAATTCTTTTACCATTTTCTTTTTCTTTATTCCGTTCTTTCAAAATATTCTAAAATATCTAAAATTTACAAATGTTTCGGTTTTCATTAAAATTTGTATTTAAATAGCAAATGGTGATTGCTTTTTTCCCATGACGAGTATACTCGTCATACACAGTTAACAGTTTTAATAATCAGAAAGCCAGTAAGGGCTTTTGCATTGAAAGATCTGGCATCGATAGATTTTCATCTTTTTCCACCAAACAAATAGAAGAAAGTTAAATAATTTTGACGTCGTAAAAAACCCAATGAAATGTAACAAAGCCAAACATTTTTACACACGACACGAATTTCTAATTCGATTGGTATCGACGCAAATCGAATTCGTCGACTTTCACAGCGATCTAATATTTGATATATTCGAACGTAAATATTAGCCAACACCCAAGAAAGAATTATAATTAAAAAAAACTATTAGCAGAGATATCGTAGCAGCTGCGCAATATACGACTGAGACCTGGAAATGAAAAAGAGAGCAAAATTTCCATAACGTTTAGACAGTATTAAATAGCAGAAACTGAGCTGCTTTTCTCTAGCACTATACGAAATTAAACGTCACACCCATGCTTTCTTTCCTTTAATTCCTCCTTTCTCTTTAAAACATATTTCTAGTGGATTATAAAATGGTAAGGACCAAAGTGAGCTTATTTGAGCGGAAATTTGTGATATCTCCGCGAGATTCTTTTTCCTGGTTGCCTTACACGTATGGTTTCATATTTTACAATTTATACAATTTGAGAATATAACTCACAGTCGATATCTTTTATCTTTTTCATTGGTTTCATATCTACAATCCACCTTGTAAATATCCTCTGTATATTTTCGAATATTATTTTCACTTTGTACAGTGCTGCTCGCAATTATTCGAACAAGTAAATAGAAGCATTTCGCTTATTCTTGACAGAGTGCAATTTAATTAAAAAAATTACAGAAAGGAAAATCCAGCACGATGGTATCTTCTGCTGTCGTAGAATATGATTCACCGCACGATTTATTTTTGAAAGTTAGTTATGCGGTAACAAAATTGCCACTCGCAGTTGTCAAAGATTTGTAGATCAGTTTTGTTCTTCGGTCGTTGGCTTGCAGATAAAATAAAGACGGTTGTTCCAAATTGTGAAAGTATCTAGCAATGGTGTTTCAAATCAATGGTGCATTTAATTTTAATATGTTGTTGATAATATTTTAAATAAACGGTGTATACTTGACATACGTGCGTTATCTTCCTACGAAGAATTTTTCTATCGCGCTCTATACATTCCATTTATTTATAAATTGCATTCGTTATATGCAAATATACATTCCATAGTATGTATTACATATAGGTTACATTCATATACATATTTTCCACAATATGTATGAAATTTTTGTCTTCATATAAAATTGTTTATAATCGATATAAATCATATGACATTCAATACGTTTGCATCTAATGAATTAATAAGTAAATGTTGCAATAAATACAATGGCGTGCCAATACTTTTTGTAGCAACTGCATATATTTTGATTCTACAAGAACAATAGAAAGTATTATCTTTGATCATTAATTTCTTATCGATTCATACGTTTTATATCAGGTCAAAATGTCTACTTATAAGCAACATTGTACATACGATAGTAGAGCAAATTGTAACGTCGATGCAGATAATACGTTTCAAAAAAATGGACTTTTTCTCCTTTCCATCTGATGAAAACGAATGGCCTTTTTCGCCTGGAAATCTTCTCCTTTCTCTCCGTATGATTGTCCGATTTTGGCTTTCTCTTCCTGTAACCATTTTTCTTAGACTATCTATTCTCTTTTATTTAGACTTTCTTTTTCCCCGCACGCTCTCTACTGGCGTTTCTGGCTTTTCTGCCTCTGGTTGCCGTGGTTTCTCCTTTGAAGGGAAAACGCAGGGAAGAAAGAAAGGAAGAAAGGATTCATAGACGCTTTGTCGCAACAAAAGTGATGAAAAATTGTCGAGTCTTGGAGACATTATTCTTGCAAAATGAGGGGAAATAATGCCAAAGGGAAATATTATTTGCCACCTAAAAGCCTTCCGCTCCCTTTATGTTCTCCCATGGTCGATGGAATCTACACCAATGCTTCTTGCTACAAACATATAAAGTTTCCAACGATAAAAGATATCTCCTTGTTTGAAGTTTTAAACGACCAAGTCTCATCTTAAAAAATCGATGGATATCTGCGAGCGAAGACAAGCGGTAAATTAACGAGGGAGCACGAAACGCGTAAAATGCAACTTTAACCTGGACACTCGAAAGAATTTAATAGAATTAGATGCAAGAATTTGTTATTAAATACGTAGATCGTCAAATGAGTTTAACGAGCTGCAAAAATATCGCAGTTTTTCCTTTAATATTAACAAAATTCTTTATTCCAATTTTTACTAATGACGATATGTTATTAATCCGATGACAATTGTTGCGCTGAAAAGCTCTTTCCACGGTTTTTTTTTTTTTTTTTTAACGCATTGTCTATTAGATGTAGAAAGGAATAGTCGAAATTTTCCAAAGAAATTCAGTATATTTAAAAAGAATTTAATCGAACGCTGCTTGCTGTATTGCCCTTTGAATCAAATTAGAATTTCACTGAAAGCATTGGATCATTTGTTTGTAAGTTAAATTTGCAGTCAGAATAAAACGTGTCAACAGTTGAAGATAAAAAAGACAAATAACAGTTCGAGATATTTATAGTTCAACATACGTAATATTAAATTCTACGATTATTACATAATTCTTACTAAAAGTCTTGAAAAATGTTCACTCTGTAATTTCGAAACAATCGAACGTTTTGCTACTCGTATAAATAAAGCGCAAATCACGCGAGAAGTAAGAGCAAATTACTACAATTACGTTGGAAGTTCATCACTCACCGAATAGCGAGAATGAAATTGAATTCCGAAATTCATCAGACACTCAATTGCATTCAGCACTGCATTCATTTGCGATCAAAACATTTGCTCGATATGTCTCTATTAGACTTTCAGATTTTTAGATTTCTGACACGAGTACCCGTTCGTGCTTTTGTCTATTAGAAAATTCAGTTTCTCACGTCTTCTCGATCTAACAATAAAAATCTTATCAGAATTCGCTATCGAAAATTATTCATAATGCGACTGAAATATGCAAAAAGCTGGCATCACAAAATCGCTGAAAGTATTAACTTGTCCGAAAAGTGTCTTTCTTTCGCAAACATATTTTTCACAACAATGCATTTTCGTACAAACGTGAAACCAAGTCTGTGAAATATCGCGGTGTTTGTCTCAACAAAACAAAATGGACCGTACGGAATTCGGCAAAATAATATAAAACAAAAAACGTTGTGCGCCTATTATTTCCTCATAAAACGAAAGAAACTTTTCGGACAACCTAATACTATCTTTTCGTTACTTTCTCCAAGCGTAAGGTAGTGTAAGATTATTTTACATTATTTTCACACAAATTTCGTTTCATCACGCAGAAAGATTAAGTTCTAGTATTCCCTATAGTTTGTATTTAATCAAACTATTCCGCGCGGTTCGTTTGACTTAGTTTGCGAAAGAAACAAAAAGTGCAATTTATCGTTTATGCAGGTTTATTACGATAAACGTTTTTATGCGGCCAGTGAAATTTCTACGCTGTACCGCATGATTTCGCGGTTGTGCTTGATTTTCAGGTGTTGTTCAATGTTGCAATAAAGTAGCTGAGTTGAGCAAAACATTTTCACCGGACGCTGGTAATATTGTACATCGGTAATCTCACATTTCTTATAATAATGATGATGCATTCGTTTTTGAACGTCTTAGAACCTTCTGTTTCTTAAATCGCGAGCAGCTGCAGTTTATCAACAAAACGTTCTAACTTCATTGTAAAATTTCAGTTTTCATTCGATCAAGAAAGTTAGATAATATCGAGCATAATAATTACGCAAAATGTCGATGAACAAATCAGCGATGACAAGTTTCAAACAAATTGTACAACACGTGTCCGAAATGATATACTATCAAAAAAAAATATATTCATCTGTTCTACGTTTATTTATTCAGGAGAAATGATTCAACAAATACGAAAGGGACGAAAGGGAGAAGCTTACGCATAAACTGTCTTACAGATTATAATTTTGCTATTTTTAATACTCTTTGGCATAAGATTTTCTGAAATTAGCATTGCATTAAAATTTGGTTTCTAAAATATGGTTTGTAAAATTAATATCTGAATGTCTTGTAATATTTTATACAACAAGTTTACTTCCAACAAAATGAGGACGTTTTCTGGAAAGTTTTGTGGTATAGTCGACTTGCTGTTATTATTGACGTTCGTGGTCTCTTACATTTACATTCAAATTCTTTTCATTTGCAATAAAAAAATTAATAAGGGACAAGCCCACTTTATGAATCTATAGCAACTTTCTTGCAAGAAACATCGAACACACCGGTTACGCTTTAATTATCGAAATAACTAGAAAATTATGTATTTTGTAACAATATCTAATAGGAAATTTTTCTTCGCAGAAAATAATCTTACAAATTAAATACATACTATGGTTGTACACGTAATTAAAATTAATAATGGAAACTGATGGCAATTAAGTCTAATTAGTTATATAAACATAACATATACGATATATATAATATATCAGTATACAAAGTACGTATGTTAATTAAATATAGAAAATTAATTTGTTAGTTATATAACTCAGTCAAATAACCAAAAGAAGCAGCCACTTGGTTATTGAATTACTGAATTCTGCTTGTTGACCGTTTACCTCGATCGATTGCTTTTCGATCTGTGCAGGATATTTTCTTTAATTCCATTTTCCCAATATTTGCACAGTTTTTAATTTTAGTTAAAAATAAATCCTTAACTAAAGCTTGAAACACCGAAAGTTTGTCTATATTTGAAAGATATAGGAAAAGAGAGTTCGTTCAGTTGCAAGGAACTTCGTCGTATCTTTTTTCGAAATTCGTAACTTTTAAACGAACGTTCTGAAAGGCGAAGCAAAAATACGAATTCGCAGTTGAATCGCACCTGAAATTGAAAATGAGATGAAATTTAGTATGCATGGACAGAATACATGCTACATACATGTACACGTTAACTAACTTACTGACAAAAATGAAGCCGTTAAACTTCCAAATCTTACGATAACAAATGAAAGGAATAGCAAAGAAGGTTGATGATACAGTTCTACGTGATTGGAATAGTTTGAAAAGATTTTACAACAAGATATTCAAGCATCTTGTCAATAAAATTCTCCTTTATTACTGATACCAAATTGTTAATTATAAATCTGATATTTCTCGAAAAGCAGGCTCAGTAAAAGTGCTATAATTATTAAAGAGATTCAGTTTATGATACGAATGTCTAATCCTGCTATTTTGCAGCAATTTCATTTACAAATTTCACGTCATAATCGTTCACATGAACTGATTAAAATCATCATGTATATGGATGCAAAATCTCTGCATATGCATATGTGGAAGTTGTGAATTTCCAGCATTTTGCATCTTCTCATTCACAATAGCAATTGGCGTTTAATGACCCCGTGATACAGCGCTCGGCCAATCAACAGACAGAAAAATTTATTCATCTTTGGAGCTCTGCCTTGCCATACAGTATATCATTACAGCATTATTACTCCAACTATCAGAGTAGGCGGACACTTACGAGCATACAAAACTATTCAGGGGCGTCTAACAACCATCGATTTGTAAATTGCGACATCGTCTGTTCTCTCAGGTTTTCTACAAGAATCGACAACTTCCGAAAGATACTACAGAGCTGTCTCACGCGCGATATCGTTTAATACGTGCAAATTGAAATTCGGAATAAATACGAGATAGAAATTTGGAAATTTTTTAAAATTCTCTGTGTTCAGAACGATTGCCAGGTTCGCAATGATTCGTCGCTATGAAGAAAAGAGCAGAATTCTGCAAATCTTTTAACGTACGATGAGACATTATCTATGGGAAGAACATGGTCGAAATGACGACTGCATTCTTTGATATCATTTTCGCAGTGTTTCGTGCACCAACGTGCAGACTTTGCGCGATATTAAACGACTAGGCTGTGGATTTCACTGCAAATTTTTATGAACGTAATTAAAAATCCAGAGATTCGTTTCTCTCATTAAAAATTGTAAGAGATACTCTACTTTGGATATTTTATATATTTTTATATATTGTGTGAATTCCGTGCGGTTTTTCTATCTTTAAACTTGGCATAAATGCATGAAAATGCACAGTCTGTTAATGGTCAAGCTTCATAGATTCTTTTATCTTGCATTTGCATATTGCGACGCAACAATATCAGATGAAAATACTTCGAAATAACACGAAGAAGTTACATCTGGCAGAAGATTCGTTGCATTCTATTTATGCGGTATTGCTGATGCATTTTCTAAGTATCTATTTTCATTTCAGAGATTAAACTTTCTAGAGCTATTATACGCGGTTCTGATTCGCCAGAGCCAATCGCAAATCTTTCGAAGCTTCCGTGCTTTCGTGAAAGCTCGGCTGCATATAATCCATGAAGATGAGAAGTCGGTGCTTCTCGCCGGAAAATATATTCTACGTGACACGTGGAAAATTCCCGCGGGTATTAAAATATCTTATCGCACTCGCACACAGAACTCGAGCAGATTCTTCTTTCCTCGCCTTATGGTCGAGGAAAAAAGCTGCGCAACTTTTATAAGACACTTCTGTGTAATCTAAAACTTCGTATCTATTCAGAAACTTCCTGCCTGTGGTGGCTTTCGAACGTTCATAAATGTATTTATTAAATTGTTTTTCTCCGATACGCGTACAGTACACGCGAAATATCGCGTGGAAGATCTGGTAATAACAATGGAAATATCAATCGTGAATATCACGGCATTTTGTAACGATAATGCATTTTATCGCAATATCATTAATATAACATCATAATTATCTTTCATAAACAATATTTCAATATTATTAGGAAATATTATACACGTAAGATATGAACAATATTACAAACAAGTCATATAACAGTTTCTGGAATATTTTACAGTAGTTAGAGGACTGTATTATACGGTTATTTTCGTTCGCTCGCCATTCATGATATTCGAAGGAAAAACGTCTAGTAATTAAAATACAAGAGTCTTCGATTGGATAGATATTTTTACCTGAATAAGTTTAACAATACGTAAACAGCCATCTAGCCAAACATTAATTTGTTATACAATTCTCTTGCACAATATATTTATATTTGTATTTATTATATTTTTGGTTTATATTTTTGTCAACTTTGCATTTGATTGAACAATTAATAAAAGAGCAAACAGGAAATAATTCAATGTTACAATGTACTAAATATTACAATAATTGAATATATTAAATACTTAAAAAACATTGCATTCCTTCCTAAATGTCTTACATGCTTATGAATAATTATATGGATTGTATGTTATTAATGATGTTGTTAATTCGCAAACATTTCACTAAAGAATTGTAAAAAATGAAAATTTATTCTGCATAATTTCATAGAATTTCTTCTTAATTTCAGATGTTTAAAACAATGTATAATGAGATAGGAACATTAAAAAATTCATTGGTTCATTGACTATTACCTTAATCAATGGAAGCTTGTGTTATCTGAAAAGGGTGTATTTTTGAATAACAGATATTAAAATTTGAAATTCGAACCATATGCATAAAAGATGATAGAAATATATATTACATTGTACGTATAATCATGTATTCAGCATTCATATTTTACATAATCATTGTCATCAACATCTGCTTTTCTCTTGCCTTTTACATATCTTCAATTTCCTACAGATAACTCGATAAGTATTATTTCTATTTATTTATATTCATTCTAACGAATAGTATAGTACAATAATAATATAAAATCCTGTTCTAATATTATTTCTGAATACCAAATTCATATAAACTTTTTCCATTTGTTTCATCTCCTGAGAATACACTGACAGACCCCTGACAGTTTATTGATTTAGCTCTAACCTCCTAGGATATTCCGCAATAAACTTGATTATTAATGGTAGAAAATTATATAAATACGCGTGAACTGCAAAAATACAGCATCGTCGCGTCGCGTGTTGAAATAACTTGTTACCGTTGATAGGAACGTCGTTGTACGCTTATCGCTGTTTATCGCTTAGCTCTAATCAGGACCGAGTCTCCACATTCAGCGATTTGAATTTGTTGCTGACAGAAAATAAACGTAGTAGACACGTGTAATGTATTGAACAAGTATTTTTCTAACTGAAACCAACATATTTTTCTCAAGAATATCCAGATAATCTGCTCCTGGATGAAGCATGTTACATGTTGCTAATCTTGATACATGAGTTCGTTTAGGTCTAGTCTCAACATATTTCCGGAAAGTATGTACAGAACTCTCGCTTTATTATGGTATGTCAATGGAATGGAATAGCGAGCAATTCCATCACTTTTCTTTTCTTCTCTCTTTTTTTTTTCTTTTTTTGTTTGACTCCAATGAATTTTACAATTTATCCTGCGAGGACATTTGGTAAATCTTTTTAGCTGGCAATTGTAGATACAAGACGCAGATGCTTTCTCATTAGATCTGTCCATATGACTTTAAGTGTAGTAGATTTCTGTGCGAATCTGTTGTTTTATCGTTGCGGGAGAAGGTCATTAGGACGCCTTCTGTGCAGTTTTCTAGGTAGGTTGACTGCCTGGAGTTCCTTGACTAGGTCGTTAGGGCGATTGTCTAATCTGGTTCTTCCACTCAACAGTATAAATTCCTCAGCGACTGAGAACTGATTTTCAGATCTCTGCTAATCCAACATAGAAATCCTCCTTGGAAGAAACTCTCCATTGTCAAACATAAACAAATTATTAATACACGAGGTAATACTGAAGCCAATTTGGACATACACCAAATATATTGCACTGGCTTAAAAGTTATAGGAAAATGGCAAAATAGAAAGCTAAGAGCCATAGTGAATGAAGATCGGTACATTCTAAGCCGCCAAATGAATGAGAAAACCGACACAGTAAGGAAATAAATTGCTCAACTTTGCAAAAGGTAGCAATGGCGATTACAAACACCTCAATAGTCTCACAGCGAATCTTCTGGACACCTGGGGGGGGGGGGACAAGAAAAGCCAAGAAAGACACCACTTCCTCCATCTACTCTGTAGATTGAGTGAAGCCAACTGATGGCAATGTGATGCACCAATAGGGGTATTCACCTTCAAGACATATATAAATCACTATAGTCGGTGCTAAATATCGTTATTTGATAGATTGTACGTAATAAATTAAAAAAAGAAAAACGATTTAAATGGGAAATATTAAAAACCATGATATACACACCTTGGTACACGAAACGATGCACCAGGATCTCGAGATATCTATGATAAAAAGAGAAGTGGAAGAAAAATTTCAAAGTTCATCGCATAAGCAATCATCCAAATCCAGTAATCACCCAACTGTTGGACTGCACATACTAAAAAGACGCTGAGCTACACGAGAGATTCAGCTGAAAAAGAACGTTCACTCGCATAAAACCAACTGTAAGTAATTTAAAATTACCATGTCACTGTACCGTGTTAGCCTAACATATAATTCTCGATGAGAATTGATTGCCATATATTCGGCAATTTAAAAGAAAAAGAGATTGTCGTATATATTCTTCAATCCTTTCGTCCTCGACAATGCATCGGTTTATTTGAAATATTCCGTGTTCAATAAAAATCAATGGTATCGTGTAGCTTCCTTCGATAAGATACTTTTATTTCAATTCTGATGAAATAGATTTTGAAGGGCCAACAAATTCGTATATTTCGTTGGGAATTAACATTTATACTTTTCTATTGTGTGCCTTTGAAATGTGATTACATTGTACGATCGCTATGAGAAAAATGAATTTTTCTCTCAATTCGCTACAATATCAATTACTTAATTAATTCAGAGTAGAAGCCGATTGTAGTATTCAGTTGCTTTCATTAAAAACATTGTCTGTCCCAATAAAAAGCAACTTAATGCGCATTAAAGCGGCGAACAACTTTAATATTTAATTTCCGCGTTGTTGACTTTGAAATAATAAAATGCAACGTAAATATCAGTTTCACGGTTTCCAGATAACGATTTAATGCTTCGGACGTTAAAGAGTTAGTGAAAAAGATAATTTACAAAGATCAGCTCCGCGCGTTTATTATTAATACAAAGTGAAGTAAAAACAATTGCGGAAATGAAGCAAATTCCACGATCGCGAGGAATTTACAAAACCTGGTAAAAGCGGAGTTCTCGTTCGTTCGTTACGAAGAAACAAAAAGTCTAGTACGCTGGTCGATAGAAAAAAGGCAGAGATGCTTATGCGTGAAATTCAAATTTTAAACGGATACAGAGAAGCCACGATACTTCTAGTAGCAGTTCCTGAAGAAATTCCGCTAATACTTTACAATTTCGTCGGTATCTCCGATTTTCTTCGAACTTCGATATTTATTGAACAGGGCTATTTTAAAAGATAGAAAAATATCAGTTAAAAATGTATGACAAACGATTCCAAGTACGTTTATCGTATATTGCTAAAGCAAAACCTTAACCACAACTGATTGCATAAACGCAAATTGAGCGAAAGAAGAAATTAAGTAGGGAACTGTTAAAAAGCAAGTTCAGTTTAATGTTTATTAATAAAATGGTCAAACAACAAAAGAATTACAAAATATGTAGCAAATAACGTTAAAAGATTCAACATGTGGATTGGGTTATGGTTTGATTTAGCTGTAGTAAACGAAGCTTGACTTGATGTTTATGAATGACAGAAGGTAAACAGTAAATAGCTAAAAAAGAAGCTTAATTTCATGTTTACGAATAAAATGATCGAAGGACTAAAGCTAAACCTAAACTAGAACTAATTGCATAAACGCAAATTAAGCGAAAGAAGAAATTAAGTAGTAAACTATTAAGAAGCAAGTTCAGTTTAATGTTTATTAATAAAATGGTCGAACAACAACAAAATTGCAAAATATGTAGCAAATAACGTTAATAGATTCAACATGTGGATTGGGTTATGGTTTGATCTAACTCCAGTGAATAAAGCTTGATGTTTATCAATAACAAAAGTTAAACAGTAAATAGCTAAAAAAGTAGTTTAATTTCATGTTTACGAATAGAACGATCGAAGGGCAAACATATTACAGAACATATAGCAACTAACATTTAAAAAATGCGACATGTAGTTTGAGTTAGCTCTAGCAGACAAAGTTCGACTTAATATTTATGAATGACAGAAGGTAGACAGTAAATAGTTAAAAAAGAAGCTTAATTTAACGAATGTCAATAAAATGGTGAAATAACAAAAGAATTATATATAAAATATATAGCCAATAATATTTAAAAAATTCAACACGAGGTTTCAGTTAGTTTTGAGTTAACACGTAGTTTCATTTAACTGTAATAGCCGAAGCTTAATAGAATCTTTATCATTGACAGAAAGTAAATAGCAAACGGTTAAAAAAGAAGTTTAATTTAATGAATATCCATGAAATGGTCAAATAAGAAAAAAAAGACAAAACATATAGCAACTAACATTTAAAAAATGCGACATGTAGTTTGAGTTAGCTCTAGCAGACAAAGTTCGACTTAATATTTATGAATGACAGAAGATAGACAGTAAATAGTTAAAAAAGAAGCTTAATTTAACGAATGTCAATAAAATGGTGAAATAACAAAAGAATTATATATAAAATATATAGCCAATAATATTTAAAAAATTCAACACGAGGTTTCAGTTAGTTTTGAGTTAACACGTAGTTTCATTTAACTGTAATAGCCGAAGCTTAATAGAATCTTTATCATTGACAGAAAGTAAATAGCAAACGGTTAAAAAAGAAGTTTAATTTAATGAATATCCATGAAATGGTCAAATAAGAAAAACAATGACAAAACATATAGCAACTAACATTTAAAAAATGCGACATGTAGTTTGAGTTAGACTTTGATTTAATTTGATGAAACTTAATGCAATTTATGCTACGGTAGATTAGATCTGACTAGCTTTAAAGTAAAATTACAAGTACGTATAATCATTCACGATACTTTTTCAAATAATAATTCGTCTTTTTAAACAGTCTTTCTTGATACATTGCAGTTTGAAAATTGCAGTTTAAATTTCTAAAGTACATACCACTGTTCCATAAACAGTTGAACGCGTTGACTCAGTGGCGTGGCTTTTAACAGGCCTCGCACGCTTGAAACTTTATTTATTCGTCGTCGCGGGCTGTAATAATCCCAGTGACACATGGGAAATCTCTACGGCCGTAAAAATATCAAAGAAAAATTTTACGAGCGTAATCTGCGTGCGGGCATGGAGCACGACATACCTACCGTACACTCTTAAAGGATTTCATGACCGGTTTACCAGCGCTGTTTTCGAGCCGGGAAAAAGTTCACACGCGCGTATGCAGCTTCCAACGCGCATCGCCAAGAAAACGATGTATCTTCATTGTTATCGCAGGTTATTTGAGGAAACGTTTTACTGTTTACAGAAAGGGGACGAACGAAAGTGTTTTCGCTCCGCGAATCGTTCGGTTGCGTCAATTGATCTATCCGGTGATCTTTTTCAAAATACCATGGAACCTCGATCGTTCGAACTGATTGTGTTCAGGATAATCGAATAATAGAATTTCTTATAACTATATGTATACTTTTTATATGTTATACGTGTCACATACGTATGTTTCAATCGTTTTTTTGTCCTTCCAATTTTTCCAAGTTGCTAAATTGCATTTTTTTTTTACATTTAGCGATTTCATTCGCATATATACGTCGCTATTCTTTTCTGTCTCGTTTATTCGTATAGACAGGATGCTCCAGGAGTAACTTTCGTATACTCGGTAGGTCGTTCTGGATGAAAACAGTCTGTTGCAGAGTAATCAAATGCTAAACATTAAACTGTGTCTCAAAATCTATGAAAACAGTGGTTTATTTTTTATGTAGCCGAGATGACATTAGTGCTTTATTTAATTCTTTAAGTATCGTCAACAGATAACGAGTAGAAAACTTCGTTAACACGGCACAGTCGTCGATGAGCGACGTCATGTATTGTAATTGTATTATACTTACCATTTCTTTTTTGCAGGAAATGATTTATGAAAATGTACGACTCGTTATATGAATGTATTTTGTAAACATTAACTATTTGTAACATTAGTTATTTGTAACATTACAATAGTAATAATTGCATTGTACTTGCCATTTCTTTTTTGCAGGAAGTGATTTATGAAAATGTACTTGTACTTAAGGGGTTAATAAATATTAGGAGTCAAAATTTTACGACTCGAGAATCGTCATATGAATGTATTTTGTAAACATTATTTATTTGTAGCATTAATAGTATCGTTCACAGTTTATTAGGATCATCGATATGATTATAAATATGGCGTAAAGTCATTATCATACACAAGACATTAAATATCATTCTTGAGACTAGTTTCTTATCTCGTTTCGGTGTAATATCTTTGTTTTGCCAAAGATGTAAAAATCTCGCTAAAAGTACAAACTCGTGTCTATCATTGTTATCTCTTATTGGAAATGTTTCTCTAGTTTATGATATATTATATTTTATGCTTCGAATTCTCCTTCGAATGATCCCTTTCTATCGAACAAAGTGAACTAAATTTCTTTTAAAAATTCGAATAATATCTTGCCAAAAAATTATTGGAGATTGTCCAGATCTTGAAAAACGAAGTTTGAAGGGAAAAGTTTTGCAACTGTTGGAAACTATCTGTGATTTAAACTCCGTGCAATCGAGCATCAAAAGACAATATTTGTCGATACTACAATGCAGGTTGTAAAGCAACAAAGGGCGATTTCTCAATATCATTTTCTTCTTTCCAAGAAGACGGAATAGCTTGAAGAGGATCGACAGATTCAAACGATTTTCAATATAGTTTCATAAAATGCTCTTTTTTCTCTACAATTTCCTCCAAAATTGTTTGTAATTTCGTCCTCTTATCATTTAATGAAAAATCATTTAATGAAACACGCGATCGTACAAATTGTTACGATTCAAGATATAAAATTAATACTTTAACCTAAAACAGATGGTGTCGTTTTATACATGTTAAATGATGTCCATGATGTCATTCGTTCTGTATGTATCTGTAGTTATTTACCATCCTGCTGTCGCATACATTATTGCATACATTATTACACACGCGTATATATAAATTCATTTTTATATTTGCCTATGTGAGCTTTATAGAATATTCGAGTTAAACGCAATATCTGTAGTTAATCGTGTTTCTGTTGTTACGTAAATTGTTGTTATGCATATGTAACATATATATAATTATAAATATATATAATATTTATTTATATAGGAATATTATATTATTAGTTTGTAGGTAACAGTATGATTTATACAATATCGTTTGCACTCACACGAAATCGAATATAATACCCCGTTTCACGTACTCGTTATTCATTACTTCTACGACACAACGACACAACGATCTTCACACGACAACGATAAATTCAACTCTGACTCTCTCTCAACTCTCGTTACAATGTTTTCCATGCTCACCTTTTCCCAAACATACCTTGGTAACGCTTACAACACTCTTTGACAACGTCAACATATCTTGACAATGCTAATAAACAATTACCCCTTACGCCACGTCCTTCCCTGATGTCACACTATCCCACATTTTTTTATTTATTATTGCTTAGTCCGTGCCTTTCGGCTTTGGACGAACCTCTTATCCACTCTATTATATTACACTCCCTTAATTATTCTATCTCTAAAAGCTAAAACTAAAAACTAGCAACTAATGACTAAAAAGCTATTGCAACTTTGGGCTTTTGCCTCCTTGCTGTGCTTCTTTTTGTATTGCTCCCCATTTTGTATTGCCCTTAATATATATAATATAACATGTATATAAAATACATATTACATAATATAATACGTATACGAAATATTAGTTCGTCCGAAAAGTTTCTTTCGTTTTATAAGGAAATAATGGATGCACAGCATTTTTCGTTTTATATTATTTTATCGAATTACGTGATCCATTTTGGTCTATCAAAATAAAGATCGCAACGTTCGACAGATTAGGTTTCATGTTTGTATAAAGAAACATCGTTGTAAAATACGTGTCTGTAAAAGAAAGACACTTTCCGGACAACCTAGTAGTATAAATTCACTGTCGTTTTAAAATATGAATACATATATGATATATATATATAATTACAAATATATATAATATAATATGTATATAAAATACATATTACATAATATAATACATATACAAAATACATATATATATATATATATATAATATATGTACAGGAATTTTGTGACCAGTTTGGAGTTAGGCTATTGTATGCTCGTTATTGTATGTTCGACGTGTACCAATCTGCATTCAAAATGGCTATCAATTTTATTTCTTCGTCGCTCTATTGATTTCATATGGGAGTTTTATGTAGAAGGCCGTGCCCCATAATTGGCAGGCGTACGTCCATATCGGTTTGAGCATAATTTTATATCTGAACTATTTCTTGTAGATTTTTAACTGCGATTTCTTTCCAATCAGCCACCAAAGTTTTCTACGTCTTCCGTTTAATTGTTATATCCTTTTGCGGATGTACGTTTTCTATCAAAGTTTTCTGTCTCAGTGTACTCCGAGATGTTCCACTGTATCCTGTCGTTATCTAATTTTACTAGAGATCATAATCTACGATGCATAATTTTAAAGTGAACAGGGGAGAATTTAATTTGTGAGTACTCGAAGCGTAATAGCAGGTAATTTCCTTAAGTTTCAGGGAAATCAATTTCAAGATATAGCGAGGCTAGCATACAAATAAAAAAAAAATACTTGTGCCAATTTAACTGAAATTAATTTTCTGTTTCTTTATTTATCGACTTGTGTCGCATCAACCACTAATATAGGTTATTAGCGACATAAGAAGCAAGTTCACAGTTTGTTTTACAGCAGTTTTAGGATTGTTTCTTTGCTCTTTAAATTGTCGTCTAAGACGAACTTTATGTTGAGTTGCCGCCTACAAAACAAAAATGAAATTTCCTATAATTTACGATAAAATGTTTCATAGCCAGTTTCGGGCATATTTTTGCACTTTACTTTGCAGACGCTACGTATTCTTTGAAAATCCATTACATTTCTGCTGCGATATTTCATCATTAATTTGGAATAAATAATATATATTTTACACATATCGTGAAAGTAAAATATTTCTAGTTATATGCTCGTCGACGTACATATAAATCTGCATTGGTGATTTTACTCCTCATGCAAGCAAAACAGTATTAGATTATTAACAGAATGATTTAGTAATAATTAATAATTATAAATGATCTTCAATTACTGCAGCGAACAAAATTTATTTATTGCAGAATTATATAAATAGCGCCGCTGTTCAAACGTAATTAGCATTTGTGATTCAGTTATCCAAAAGATATCTAAAATGCTCTATATTTATTATAAAGTATGGAAAACATTTTTCATTTTATTCGTGAACAAAGACTTCGTATTCAAGGAACAATAAAAATATTATATTGAAATAATAATAAAAAGATAAATTAAAGATAAAAATTAAAAAGTTTGTAATATGTTCAGAACATATTTTCAGTACACTTCATGTACTGTAATATTTTCATATTATCCACCAAAGTTGCTAAAATTATTCTCCACGTCAGAGAATTATGGATATACAAGACACATTTCTTTAAATTGAAATGTAACTGGCGCACAGAAATACATGATTTTACTTTTAACGTGACTTCAACCGGTCGTATAGAGCTTCGTGCACCATCTCGTAAAGCTTTTGTTTCGTGTCAGTTGGAAATAAAACTAATCCAGCAAAATAGTCTGAAAATACCTGGAAGTTGTTGCGATTTATTATAATGCACCACTTTTTACTATTGCCACACTACTTAATAAAACAACACAAATGCTAATTAATTGGATGCCTTAGGATAAGCACGTTATTCTCTCTCAAAGTTCATATGCAGTTTAAGATTTTCAGCATCATAGAAAATGTGAAAAAATAGAGGAAAACAACGAGTAGACAGTTAGAGGACAAATGACAGTACACAAAATACATTATTTTTTCTTTAGTAAATATTATTTCCTGGTATCTATGATATTTACCTTTTGACATACAAATGAAATAAGACTCGTGTGTACTAAAAATACCATTTAATACACAACGTAAGCACAATATTTAGCATCGCATTTAGCACAACATAAAATTATGTATACGAAAGAACATGACGTCTTAATCTTACAGAGTCTTTTATTTTATTTTATTTTATTGGTATTTATTGGAGAACACGCTTTTATTGGTATGTTATTCTTTTTGCATCATAATCTAACTTCTAAATAATTATGCATCAAGATCCATAAAAAAAAACGTGCAATATTTCTTTTAGATATTCAAAAGGGTAGAAGACGCAGTTATCACATTGTAAATTAGTTAATAACGTTTCAAACGTAACACGCAACCGAAAAAAGGTGATTCTGCGTGAGAAAATAAGTCGGAAACTAAATATCGGAAATTAAATAATCATTAATTAAAATAATAATTAAATAATATTATAATCGGAAAATAAATCGGTAGCTTTCTTTTCGAGACAATTAATTGTCTTTAAATATTTGCCTGATAAGCGTTACCGAGTCCCGTTACAAACAAATACCTGAACTTGTGCAACTTATATTTGTTAATGAAAAACTCAGCATGAAATAGGACAATAAATTTTGATTGCTTGCTAACAAAAGAAATTGAATTCCGTAGGAAGTTAGTAGGAGGAGCAATAATAATTGTGGATATTCAACAGAACAGAAAACGTTTTCAGCCATTTCTAAAGCACCTAATAAAATTTATCGTCCATGAATATCCACTTTTATTTTATCTTCTCGATCCATACAATAAACACAAGTATATATATATATAGCGAGATCCATTCAGGTCAATTTTCTCGGAAATTAAACTTCGTATGAATCACCTTATTGCCGATTATGCCACCAGTTACGAAACACCTTGGATGTAAAAATGAGTTATTTCGAGTTACACAGTATTCACATTCCTGTCAATTGAAATCGTCAAAGTCTGTGCTAGGGACATTGTAAACGCGCAGGTTACGATACAAAAAAGAAGAAAGATTACGATCTATCTGTGTAACGTTCAAATAAATTCCTCAATAAAATCAAACAATCTGGTATACAAATTCATCGAAGCTATCAAAACAGGTTAGTTTAGCGTCGCAATTACAAGATAATCTTCCGTCCAACGAACGGATGGTGGATAGCCAATTATGCAAACTACTCTGTTCGTTGAAGAGCAATTGCGATGCGTCGCGTCTGCCGTATACCGTATTAGAAAGGAGTTGGTCCGATTGATCGTCGAGCGTCTCGCAGAGTCCGCAGATCGACCGATTCCGAGTGAAACTTTCCGTTTGATCTGCGGTACCCGCGGCCGCCGATAAACGACCAAGGATTCAGCAGGTTGAAGTTTCCAGCCAGTCGAGCGGATCCGAGACGGGTCTGGCTCGGCCGCGGTTCCCATGCCATTACCTTACCTTACCTTACTTTTGCATCCGATGAGGCAGAAAGGAGGACACGTATTCGCAAGAGTCCTCTCGCGGAGAAAGTTTATTGTATCGTTCAACTCGTACACACAGACCTCTACACTCGTACGTCTTACGGGCCCAAGATTCGAGCTGCAAACAGCGGAAACCCATCCCGTCGTTTTCTACCTTGTATCGTGCACCGCGAATCTTCCCTTTTAACAATACCTCGTAATACAGATTTTTCCTCTTGCTCTTTTTTTTCTCCTCCTTTGCCTCGCCCGAGTGTAGCTTTTTTTCGCCTGCGAGAATCATGCGCTTCCGGTATTCTTTGAGACTGTTTAGGTACTGTCAGGGACTAGAGGACAGAGGCAACCTAACGTCTATTGTTAGTCGATAACGAACGAACGAGATTCCTCAGATTGTAACAATATGTTAGCTACGAGGTCGTGGGCAATGGATTTGTTGGCCACTTCTATTTATTATCAGTCGACCGTGAAACTGAAAACTTGAAGGGTACGCGAGCATACCGTGCTCTTCTTTCGGCCCCGTTTATCATTTCATGTCGTTGCTTTCCGTGTTCTCCATGTATTTGCAGTAATTTTCTTCCAGCGAATACTCGAGAGGGTAAACAGACTGGTACGCTTGTTTGCAACTTGCAGTGTAATTTATTTCTTCCTCTCTCGCTACTACACTCTTTTAAATAGGTACATAATAATGGTAAATAGGGCGGTCACGTATATTCGACTTTTTTTCATGTCTGAAATAACGTAGAAATCTTGTAATAATGTCAGGCACTGTGGGTCGCGGTATTACAGACATCGACATGCGATTTTCTATTTTTATAAACGTAAATTAAACAAATATAGTGGAGACAGAAATTCGTTTCATCCACTAAATACCACGATAAGTGTTCTACTTTAAACGTCTTGTACAGGGTGTAACAAAACACGTGGCAGCCACTTCGGCAGCTGACATCTAAAAACAATGAACAAGATTTCTATAAACATATCCATCTGTCTTCGTTTACGAGACATAACGAATTTTGCCCGTTGACTTTGTGTTGCTTAATTGCAATTACAGAAGATGCTAAAAATGGCCACTTTGCGTTTCAAGGCAAACATGTACACGTCCTGTTATGGATCGTGTTTCTCGAATTTCTTGAAAAGCCTCTTCTAATCTGAGCTTCGGTATTTCAATATTTTCAATGCATCTTCGTAAACGAAGATAAATAAAGCACGTGTTTATATAAGCGTTTTTCACTGTTTTTATGTGTTTCCACGTGTTTTGTTACACCTTGTGTACTCTTGCGTATTATGTACACCCTATAAATTTTTGGAATTTTAAGTTTCTCAAAGATAATCCTACAATCGATAATTTTACAAAGTCAGGAACGAACGGAGGAATATCCTTTTCCCGCTCCTCTTGATATAACCGACACTATCTCCGGATCATGTGCTCGCAAATAATATGTATACACATGTATTAAGTTGTCCGAAAAGTTTCTTTCGTTTTATGAGGAAATAATAGACGCACAATTTCACAGACTTGTTTTCACGTTTATATGAAGAAGGTACACTGTTGTGAAAAACGCGTATGCGAAAGAAAGACACTTTCCGGACAACCTAATACAATGGCTGTAACAAGTATCGCCGCGCTCTTGTATTTATTATAACATTTGCATATCAATTAGGATACTACGAAAATAAAATGTAGAAGGTGATAAAAAAAAAAATGGTTACGGGATAAAAATATTGATTGGAAAATAAGGATATGTGCGCTATACGTACGGAATAATCACGTAACTTTTAATGAAATGGAATTCAAATTATTTCTCGCGTGTATACACTATGTTGCACGTACATATCTATTACAGTGCTATTATATTTATTGATTCTAAATTTACATATACTAACATTGCAATATAACTGCGTATTAACCATCGGTTAGAAAAACGAGTTTTCTCTAATAGCCCATGGTACCGTTGCTACCTCTATGACGAGGTAAGAAACATGCGTATAAGTCAGAATTACAAGTTCATAAATTTATCTATACTTTTTGATAAAACAACAAGTGTTAACATTTAAAATGTCGGCAGGCATTCAAACCGTGAATTTAATCGAACTTCCCACCATGGCCGGATGGACATAAATGGGTAGATCCGCACTGGCATCTTCCTGGTACATAAATCCCAGGGCGATTGACCGTCACCGTTTGCTATAACTCTGGATTCACTGGCGCTTCGCGTGAGATACGCTTCACTGCCATTGGATACAGGTAGTATCCGACAATTGGCGCGAGCCTTTTCGTACCCGGCTCTTTTGTATTACTGCTTTCCAACTTAATTTCTTTTATCCGTGACCCATAGAAATACAGCAGGCTATGCACGATATACTCGATTTATAGCGGTCGTTCACCTTGGATATTAAAATAATTACAGTCGCTCGAGTACTTGCTTAAATGTTTTTTAATTTATTTTATATACCAATTCGAAACTTTGGAGAAGAATTTTACAAGGGACGTTTCGTGTTGTAACAGTCTCATGAATTTCCCCTGAATCTTAGCCATATATAGTATTCTTCACCGTGCCTGGCACTTGCACCTGCTCTTACTTACGTCATTGTGTATCATTAATTACATCTTAAAAACGTTGGAAATTATTTTTTAGTACGCCCTGATTCAAGTATGGAAATTGATTATTATTGTTGTTATTATTGTCCATATATAGTAATGTGTACCGAACCTGGCTGTTGCACCTGGTTGTCACTTACGTCATTATACACCATTAATTACATCTTAAAATATTGGAAATTATTTATTTTCTTGTAATAAAATATATGATTTTTGTAGGCCAACTACGATATAGTTTTTTGAAAATCGATTATAAAAATTGCAATATGAAGAATGACGATTATTGTTATCTATATACAGTACTCTTCACCGAATCTGACTCTTGCACCTGGCGTCATTTACGTCATTATACACCATTAATTACATCTTGAAATATTGGAAATTGTTTATTTTCTTGTAATAAAATATATGATTTTTGTAGGCCAACTACGATATAGTTTTTTGAAAGTCGATTATAAAAATTGCAATATGAAGAATGACGATTATTGTTATCTATATACAGTACTCTTCACCGAATCTGACTCTTGCACCTGGCGTCACTTACGTCATTATACACAATTAATTGCATCTTAAAATATTGAAAATTATTTATTTTCTTCTAATAAAATATATGATTTTTGTAGGCCAATTACAATATAGTTTTTTGAAAGTCGATTATAAAAATTGCAGTATGAAAAATGATGATTTTATATATAGTACTCTTCACCGAATCTGATCTTGCACCTGGTGCCACTTACGTCATTATACACCGTTAAGTACATCTTAAAATATTGGAAATTGTTTATAAATGCACTTTGTTTTATTTTCTTGTAATAAAATATATGATTTCTGTAGACCAATCGCGATATAGTTTTTTGAAAGTCAATTATAAAAATTGCAGTATGAAAAATGATGATTTTATATATAGTATTCTTTACCGAATCTGGATCTTGCACCTGGTGTCACTTACGTCATTGTATATCATTAATTCGCTTCTTAAAATATTGAAAATAGTTCTTATATGCACCATAATAAAATATATGATTTTACTACACCAACCGTGATATAGTTTCTTAAATATTAATTATCAAGAATTTATTAAATTACCTATTTTTTCTTTAAATAATAAATCTCTTGCCAAACACGTTACATACTAATTCTTTTAAATAACCATAACTAAAATAAAAGCCGTATATTTGAATAAATATTTCATTCTCTATAAAGTACTTTCAGCAACTGTTATCGTATAATTTCCCTTTTTATCGTCCTATTTAAAATTTACAATTTGATTACAAAAAACATTCGGTAAATTGTTTTAGCTGTGTCGCAGAGAATAGCATGCAGGTATTTTCCCATTGGTCTACAGCTTCAAATATTCTCGTTTAGAAAATAAATTGTTGTATGAGTGAAACTGTTTAATGATTGATAGCAGTGAATTATTCGGAAATGAATTATTTGGCTGGCTTTCTCATTCGCTGTTTCAATTTATCGGCGAGACGTGTGATTTTCAACGGATCCGGTTTTATGATCATTTCTAACTTCTTCGTTTCTAACGTAACTTCGTTGATCACTATACAGAGGACTGCTGCTTGAAGTTTCTCGATCCTTTTTACATAGCTGTTTGCTATTGTTCCCCAAAGTTCAACTTCATACGCCTATATTGGGTTAATAACGGTTTTATAAATTAACAGCTCATTTTCTCCACTTAACTTAGAGCTTCTACTCGTGAGATGTTTCCTCTTTATCGCGTAATAGCATCGAAAAAAGAATAGAACACCGTCAGGATTTAATCGTCAAACATGCAAACAGCGTAAACACAAGTGATGCTGTTGAAATGTCAGTTCCTGAAATGTTTCTCGATTCTCGAAATTAAACGACAGATGAGCGTTTGATCGATATTTTATTCGTTATTTTTATTCCATTTTCTGTCGTGCTCTAGCGATTCAAGCATTTAGGTATGATATTTTATTCGTTATTTGTATCCAAACTTCTGTTATCCAGTGATTTAGCATTTAATCAAAACATTTACGCGCGGCTTATGCCACAACAAATATAACGATATACGTCACGCTTATCTCTGTAAATACTTTAATCTCTAGAACATGGCGAAAGATAGAATAAAAATAACGAATAAGATCTCGATCAAACGCTCGTCTGTCTCTTAATTTCAAAAATCAATAGCAATTCGCAGTAACCGATCGCAGAGGCTGCAATTTCGAGGTCCTGCAGAGGAAGCAGCGAACGCAGAGGGGAACCAGGACATTTTTCTCGGTCTGCTCGCCGCGGTGTGCCTTTTTTTCCGGCACACATACCACCGTTCCCCTAGCATAGTTGCATTCTGCCTGGCGCGACTCTATTACCTTTGTACGCGGTTGGTTAGTACGTAACAGGACAACGTTTGTTTCCCTCGCTAATTGCTCAGGCGTTTGGCGTAACGGGAGCACGTTCTCGTGTCCCAGAAAGCATCAGCGCGAGAGTCCGAAGACACGGCCACAATTCCTGTCGGTACGTCTTCTTCTGGCTTCCCCTTTCGTCTCCTTCTCGTTCCTCCTGCCCGCCTTCCTCTCATTATTCTGTCGGGGGACCTTCTTCTGTGCGCTACCCACACGCGACAGAGGAAGCTCGCAGAGTAAGAGAGAGAGAGCTGCACCGTTGCTAACGTTAATGCCGGTATAACAGTATTTATTACCGTCTCTCTATCGCTTCCACCATAAATACATACGTACAATGCGTCGTTAAGCGATCGCCCAGCCCCGGAAATAGACCGTGACCGAATGGTGAACGCGAGACAATTCCCGGAAGAGCGTTCAGACGATCACCGGAAGGTTAACCACCGGTGTTCGGAATACGCACGCTATGCCTACGCCCTTCCCTCCCCCTTTCCACCCTTCCCGCCCTCTTCCGCCTCCTCGCCTTGCTTTTCTTCCGCTCTGTTTTTCCGCGTCTGATTCGCCTAACGGACGCGAACACCAGGTGCATTTGCAATACTTCATTGTCGTCACATGATCGGCGAAAAGTTTCAGGTAACAAGGCATTAGAAGCGGAGAACACTTTGCAACGCTACTTTCTACACGCTTCTCGTAAGTTGATCTTTGCTACTTGCCGATCGAGTATAACGTGGCAAGCTTTCTCGAATAACAGCAAAGTGACATGGATCGGTTTTCGATCGCCACGTTTTACAATATGCTGCCTCGTCTGAAAGAATCATAGTAGATTTGTGAAATGATAAATGCGTGTGTATACGCTGTTGTGTAGTAGATCTCCTCTTTCTTTTAATTTATACATCGTATTTTTTATGTGGATGAGGCTAGAGAGGAAGATCTCATAAAGGAAACTTTATGATCGAACGAGTGGACAGGTCTAGTAGCTACGAAAGATATCGACACATATTCTTCTTCCCAGTAAGGTCTTTTTCTTATCAGATTTTACATTTAGTATCCAATTTTCACGAAAGCACTACGAAATTTAATGTATTCGTATGCAACTAATTAGTACGTAAGTGCCATGACTAACGGTGAACAGTTCTAGTAGCTACGAAAGATATTGATACATATTCTTCTTTCCCAGTGAGGTTTTTTTCTTATCAGATTTTACATTTAGTATCCAATTTTCACGAAAGCACTACGAAATTTAATGTATTCGTATGCAACTAATTAGTACGTAAGTGCCATGACTAACGAGTGAACAGTTCTAGTAGCTACGAAAGATATTGACACATATTCTTCTTTCCCAGTAAGGTCTTTTTCTTATCAGATTTTACATTTAGTATCCAATTTTCACGAAAGCACTACGAAATTTAATGTATTCGTATTCAACTAATTAGTACATAAGTGCTATGACTAACGAGTGAACAGTTCTAGTAGCTACGAAAGATATCGACACATATTCTTCTTCCCAGTAAGGTCTTTTTCTTATCAGATTTTACATTTAGTATCCAATTTTCACGAAAGCACTACGAAGTTTAATGTATTCGTATGCAACTAATTACTATGTAAGTGCCATGACTAATACAGTGGAGTGCCAGTATTTCATTCGGACTTAATCTCAATACAACATGATCGTAAACATGATAACATTGATGTAGAAGAAAAGGCTAGAACTATAACATTTAGCTCAAGTAACTTGTAATCGTATATTGTAATGTTTTTATTCGTTTCTTATAGTCCTGTTGGGAATCTAATATTTGGCTTCAACACGAAACGAAAGATTCTAAAAAAAGGAATATATTATTGATAAATGATGAGTATGATGCATATTCTTTTCGTTTCACATTTTTTATTGTATTGTATATATCAAAGATAAACACGTATGAGATGCAGAAAAATAGGAAGGCGACAGGTTATTTGGAAGAAGAGAAATTGGAACTGATAAAGCGTGTTATATACCAAAACAGTAGGAGATAATTTATCTGTCGTTAATATACTACGTATGAAATTATGATATTAATTACTTGAGCAAATGAACCGAAACAGAGGGGAGGAACTGAAAATTGCTGAAATTTGTTGAGTACTGTGTCGAAATATTAAATCGTATAATATGTAGAAACTCGTTAATACATTGTTCATTTTCATGCAATTACGGAACGTTTGAAACTTCAAAAATACACAGAGCGCACTTAATATGGAAAAATGTATAAAATACCCAAAGTGTGACGCACGTTATGTTACCCAGCAGATGAAATAAAATATCTGCTCAAGTTGCATTTCTTCAGAGATGATGGTAAAAATTTGAATCCGCGTAAATATCCGCAGCATGCACAACGTCATCGATGCTTTGTAAAATCTCAAATTTCCGAAGGCTAACACGATTTTATCGTCAGCCAGCGCGTTTATTTTCGCGGAATGTTATCATCGCCAGCGTTGCTGCTCGACATGCGCTACGATCAAGCGACCCTGTTACTCAACTTGATGCTAACGATAGTTTGTGCCGGGTTGCGCGTTGTACAAAGCAAATAGGTAACGAAATAAATTTCTCGGCGCAGAGGCGCGCTGCAAGCCCATTTCGTAGCGCTCCACCTCGAACAGTGAAACTGCAGCCCCGGCAGAAGCAGGCGAAACCAGGGAGGAACACGTGAGGACGCCTCGATGAAATATATCTTCGGCTGCAAACGTGGTTCCTGCTCGTAAAGGAGCCTCGGATTACATGGCGCGTATAAAAGCCGACAGGAACGAAACGTCACACACCGTCTCTAGCGTACGCCGTGATCGTATAAATTACCAGCGACGTCCAATTAAAGAGACTCACGCTTGAATCGCTGACAAGAGCAGCAAAAATACGTCGTAGCGCTAGTGTTGCACCTACGCGCGACACTTGTAATAAGGTTTCAACATGTGCGTCGAGTTTCAGGGGCATTGTTAGGGATAAGTTTCATCGAAAACAGACCTACGCTTCCGTTCATAAGTACGGGCCATCCCATAAATAACGTGTTTCTTTCTAAGAGTTGAGAGTTCAGTTGAAAACAATGGCAGTTTTTACTATCGGATTTTGAACAGATCAAGATAGGAAGCTCGTTAGCACGTTGACTGCCACGCGTGTTTTCACTGAAATTTCCGTCAGGCCAAGCGTTCTCTGCTAGATACCCCGATCGATATTTTAGTAATGCGAGTAAATAATTTGTTTAATAAACCATTTTCGTATTACTTTTATAACAATTCGATAGTTTTATTGTTTCCTCTGGAATATCTTTTCAAATACCTACGACGATCCTTCGCAAGTAGTCGAATAAGCGTCACCCGAATACGGATGACGCGGCCCTACCGGACACTTTTCTGTCATCCGAATACGGGTGTCGTGGCAGTCAACGTGTTAGAGGAGGATAGAAAAAATACGAAAAGAGACGAAATCGTCAGTGATCGATGGGCAGAAAGTAATTGTTTATTTTCATCATGCAATAGGAAAACCAATGACTGCATTACCTATGTGATGATTTAATTAATATTTTATGTATCGATATTAGGGCTCCTGTTGTACAATGTGAAAATTGCAGCCTTCTATGCAGAATAACTTAGAATGATCCGCAACCGAGGAAATTTAATTGATGCATTTTGAACTTCACAAAAATCCAGCTTTGTTCGTAGTGGATATATTTTATTTCTGCTTTTTGTTTATGATGCCTTTTTGTAGCTTATTAAATCGTGCGTAATGTAATTGGTATTATTTAAATAGCAAAAGTGAAATAAGTTGAAAATATTGCTTACACATCGAAGTTTAAGTATTCTACGTTAAAACCTTCTCTATATTTTCAACAATCCTATCGTTGCTGTTTAAATTATCGTAAAAATGCAAATCTGCTGGAACGCGGTGCCTCGTATTTTTGTACGTTTTTAAGTTTTGTCCCCGACTCGGTTTATAAATTGTTTATTTAAAATCTCATCGTATCGTATATAATATTAATTAATTGGTTTTAAACATTATTGCCAGAATGAATTATGATAGTTCCTTTATGAAGTTGGAAGAACTCGCAGCTGGACAACCAAACGAGTTCCATGATGTTTCACATTTACAGATGTCTATCTCTTTATCGCATATTAACTTGTATAAATAAATTTTATCGCGTCACTGTGTTCTACACCTCCGATGAAGAATAAAATCTTCCAATTTGTAGCTTTGTAACTAAATAACATTCTGTCAAAAATAATCAAGTATACACATTTTTCTGAACGAGGTAGCGTGTATACAATTGGTCGGTGTTTTGTGTCAGACAGTGTTTGTTTGCGAAAACTCGCTTGAATATACGAACGGAGCGAAATTAATATTTATCGAAAATATTCCATAAAAGCTTAGCAATATAAAGTTTTAAATTAAAAATAGAAATTCGATACCGAACATGTGCACTTTCTAACAGTTTCGCTACGTCACTATAGCGTCTATGTGTTCTTGGTATACGCAAATTATCCTGAAGCGATGCTATCGTTTTAACCGGTTCACAGCGAAATTAAATCTGTTCGTTGAATTATGCGTTCCTAAATACGAAACAATTACCATAAATATAAAAAGCTGACGAAAAGATGCAGCGTCGTTATACTTAAACCGTGGAAGGCAGAGGATATTCGAGCCATTAAAACGGAATTGTTGAAAGTCTTTAGATTTTTGCATGAAGGATTCTTTCAACCGCAGGATATAATCCGACCATTAAACAGGTAATACAGGGAAGAAAGTAGAAAGAAATCGTAAAGGAAACCGACTGTACCACGGTCGCTATTCCGCTGTTCCCAAGAACACGGAATGTTTCGTAAATTGCGAAAGTTGGCGAATCGCGAGCACCGAACCGTAGAATTTCGTCTCCCGGATCAAAAGAAACGAACCGGAGCTTCGGGGAAAGATATATTCCACGGTCAATGACTTTTTCTAGAAAACCGATTTCGCGACAAAAAGAAACAAATTTGCATGAGAAACCATGGCTTGTGTCGTTTGACAACAGTACTCTTTAATTTCCAGACTGCGCTGTGTCATGAAAAGTCCAACTGTATAAACAAGACAATAGAGAGGAAATGTTGTTCGCTTCGATTCACGCATGATAAAAATGTTTCCAAGAGATATGGCAAACGTATCCAGCAAATTTATTTATCGTTTGTTAAAATCTTCGCGTTTCTGCAAGAATCGTCGTGATTATTTTCAAAGAAAATATAATATATTTATCGATCGAATATTAGCGTTACAAAGTCGAACCAGATTTTTCTTACGTTTATTTCGGCGACCATACAATTGGCCGATTCGAAATTCCAATAGGATTATCTTTTCTTCAAGTGGAGTTTAATGTCACATCAACTACTATGTTATTATACTAATTTCTATCGAGTAATTTGATTTTCTCGACGAATGTTAGCAAATGGTGAATTTTGCTGTCATCCAAATTATCTTTCACGAGGAATTTTAATTTGCATTTAGTGCGCAAATTCCAATAGAATTATCTTTTCTTTAATTGTTTAATGTTACATCAACTATAAAGTTATTAGTTATCCAGCGAAATGTTAATATCGTACAAATTTCCATCCGGTAATCTGATTTCCTCGATGAACATCAGCAAGTCGTGAATTTTGTTGTCTTCCAAATTATCTCTGACGAGGATCTCAATTTGTATTTACCGCGAAGTATCTTGTATTTCAAACAGTTTCAAATCTTTCAATGAACCTGCATATTTAACGTCTGCATACTCGGTCGTCTTCGACCAATAATTTTAAGTAATCTTCCATTCTGCGTATATTTTAAAATTCGCTTAAAAAAATTCACGTAGCATATAGCAATAAAACTACTGGACGATGTTCCAGAAACTTGGAAGAGTATTCAAGAATTTTTGAGGAATTTTTTAAAACGCAGCGACCTAAAAATAAAGTGTATGGTCTTGAGCGACTCAGTATGCAGACGACGTCGCTAGGAATAAGATAGCAGACTCAAAAATTATTACGCAAAAAGAAATAAGATTACTCTTAACTACTAGCAGTTGACTTATTTAACGATACGCAATCTTTTAACTTACTTTCGCGTATTTACACTTCTGTTCGCTGGAACTGCATTATCCCAGCCAATCAAACTCGGAAATTGCACGTGGAAAAATTTGACAGCGCAAACTCTGTTTCCAACATTCTAAACAATCAACCCTAAACTACTGTATTCTTCCTTTAGTTCCGGTGAACAGACTATTTCAGGACGAGAACAGTTACCCGGGAAACGAGAAGCTTGTATCAAGCTACCCTCGCAGACGAACTTTAAACTAATCGTAAATACACGGGCCATTGGCTCTCCCCTTCGCAACGAATTTCGTGCAATCGATCATTTGATTAAATAGAAGACAACAATTACTTAAAGCGACTTTAATTGCTAATCGCACGGTTCTCGTTGCGATCGATAAAGTTGCGATTGAAAACGAACGTTGTTGTTTGTAACAAGATTTGATACTTGCCATCGTCGCTATTATCTTTTATCGCCTGTTTTCTATTACGATTAATATATAGGGTATCCCATTCAGCTGGGACAAGTTATAACCTTGAGACGGTAAAAGGTGAAAAAGAATTCCTCTAGACATAATTCAAGTAATTCCCTGTTTTCTATTACGATTAATATGTAGAGTATGCAACTGGGACAGGCTGCGACTCTGAGACAACTGGGACAAGCTGCGACTCTGAGACAACTGCGACAAGCTGCGACTCTGAGACAACTGCGACAAGCTGCGACTCTGAGACAACTGGGACAAGCTACGACTCTGAGACAGTAACCATGCAGAAAAGAATTAGACACAATTTCATTATTTGCCTGTTTTCTATTACGATTAATATGTAGAGTATGCAACTGGGACAAGCTGCGACTCTGAGACAACTGAGACAACTGAGACAAGCTGCGACTCTGAAACAACTGGAGAAGCTGCGAGTCTCAGACAGTAACCATGCAGAAAAGAATTAGACACAATTTCATTATTTGCCTGTTTTCTATTACGATTAATATACATGGTGTCCCATTCAGCTGGGACAAGTTGCAACCTTGAGACGGTAAAAGATAAAAAAGAATTTCTCTAAACATAATTCAAGTAATTCCCTGTTTTCTATTACGATCAATATGTAGAGTATGCAACTGAGACAAGCTGCTACTCTGAGACAGTAGCCATGCAGAAAGAAATTTGACATAATTTCATTATTTGCCTGTTTTCTATTACGATTAATATATAAGGCAATTACATTAATAGAATATTAGTATTATGCGTAGAGTAATTTAACGTAGAATATTAATATATAGGATAATGTAATATGCTATCGTATGACCCTTTCCACCAGAATTCACAATGTGTGTTCAATGATTACGTTACAGAGGATATTTCTCTTACGTAAAATAATTGAATCGGGTACCTTATTATCCGAATAAGAAGAAACACCATGAATTTGATAGAAACGCTACAGATGTAAAGCGCTGTTCGGCAATGTTTACAATCTGCAAAACGCAATGTATTATAAAGAGTACTTTTAAAAATAAGAATTAATAGGATTTTTCAGCGAGATATATACTAAACGTTGGCGGGAATGAATTTTTCTGCTAGAGGGTCTGCAGAAAAACGACACGAGCAAACTTTGTTGGAGCTATGCGAGACACGTTTGAAGACGGTACGGTTTCAAAGTAGTCTGACTAACTAACGCTTCTATACAGTACGTATCCCGTATGCAAGTGGATTGTATCCAAGTTTCATACTTCGTTACAAACTTCCTTGCTCGTCTTTCCAAAGACGTTCGGCTTTGTTTTCAGTTAACTTACCGAGTAACCACCGAGAACTTTATACTGTGTTACGTTTAAGTAGCTGCTGACGCGTTGTAAACTTCCGGTTCTACACTCATTTCCCTCCGGCCATTTAAAATTATTAAAGCTGTGTTGGCGGTACTATTAAATGCTTCACCGCAATAAGTCAATTAATGCCGAGCCATTGAAAGTCTTCTTATTAAAAAGCTAGACTTCAATAACAACTGTTACTAACTTTCAGCAATTACGAAGGAAGAATAAAATATTTATGCTTTCTTGGAATCTCTTACGAGTCTTTTTTCTTTCATTGTCTACTATCTCTAAACACTTAAAATAAGTCTATGTTTATTTTGTTTAGCTATATTTGTCTAACCTCGGTCTGTAGGTCAGCTTGTAGTCGTCGTATCAGAGAATTTCGCAATCTTTCAAAAATTCCAGACATATGTCAAATGACACAAATGGATGGTAGTTATTTCAAGGATCTTCCACGAAGATAAGCAATTGCGGGTTATTGGAACGCAGAAATGCCTATGAAACAAGGTCAGATAGAAGGCACGTTCGTATGAATTTTTCCATTGTTTTTTCTTTTTTCGCTTTTCTGCATCCTATCCACTGCTGAAGTGAGGTTTACATATCACGATACACCCTGTATATACAGGATGTTGCGTAACGGTTCGTGGTAGAAATGAGATCTGAGAAATGAGAAATGAGATCGAAGATTAAAAATAAAGAAATTGCGCTGAAAAACACGTTCTTGAGAAAGTCGAATTTGAAAGTTTGCCAAATATACGTGAATTTGCTTAAATCGCAGAATAAAATTGAAACACGTTAGCGAAGAATTATCAAATATAATTTTCCCGAAAAATGAGATTCCGCGCGAACAAACTTTATTTTCGACTTGTTTTCGCATGTAGAACAACCTCCTATCTACTTCTGTCTGCCTGCGAATTAAATTCACGTTGATTCGACAATCTTTCAAATTCGATTTTTCCAAAAACAAAATCATCAGCCCAATTTGATTATTCCCGATTTTGTTTCTTATCTTGATCCATAGATCTACTTGTATACGACCTCTGCAAAAGATCATTCACTGTTTATCTATATGTATATTTATACAAATGATCGGGAGGAAATTCAAGTTACGATAAGATTTTTGTAGAAATCCGAGAAAACGCTGGTGATCATCGCTCGTGGAATGCGTTAGTGGGGCGGAAAAGGTGGAATAAATTGTTAATGAAAGATTCATCGACTGTGACTGAAATTCAGTGACTGGCGTCTCTGTATTTTCGATGTCCACGCTCGGAGAACCCTCTCAGCTACCTACGGACGAAGGTTACGGAGTATTTTTTTAATATTTGTACTTTACAATTTGTCCAGCTGGACATTTGGTAAATTTTTCTAACTTAGTTGCTAAATAACATGTGGATATCTACCCCCAGCTGATACCATCTTCAAATTTGACTATTTTATTTCTTCAGTGAAGTTAGTGGGGTGTTTTCTGGAACAAAGTCTTCTTTTCTATTTAATTTGTACTTTACAATTTGCCCAGTTGGACATTTGGTAAGTTTTGCTAACTTAATTGCTAAATAACACGTGGATGGCTACCCCCAGCTGATACCATCTTCGAGTTTGACTATTTTATTTCTTCAGTGAAGTTAGTGGGGTGTTTTCTGGAACATAATTTTTTTCCTATTTAATTTGTACTTTACAATTTGTCCAGCTGGACATTTGGTAAGTTTTGCTAACTTAATTGCTAAATAACATGTGGATGGCTACCCCCGGCGGATACCATCTTCAAGTTTGACTATTTTATTTCTTCAGTGAAGTTAGTGGAGTGTTTTCTAGAACAAAGTCTTCTTTTCTATTTAATTTGTACTTTACAATTTGCCCAGCTGGACATTTGGTAAGTTTTGCTAAATTAATTGCTAAATAACATGTGGATGGCTACCCCCAGCGGAATACCATCTTCGAATTACGGGTGTTTATGAACAAATTCATTTGCACTATGTCGCCTCGTAGGAAAGATACACTCTCGGTTGACCTCGGAACCGACTACTGTCGGATGTTGCCGTTAACAGGCAGGAAATTTATGGAATTTACGTATGCCGGCTAAACTGCAGACACGGAGGCTCCTTTACGAGCGACACGGCCTGCAACAGCCGCCCGTTTCGCAAAAGTGCGCGCGCTCGTTATCACGGTTTTCCTTGATAGCCACGTCTTAATGGCTTTCGCGGATTACGTTACGTACGTTCAACATGAAAGTTTCAGCGGTTTAATATAACCCGCTACTCTCTTTTCCTCGTTGCTCCTTTGCACCCGATGGGCTACGAAGCCTCCGTTTCGCTGCTATTTCTGTTATTTCGATTATCTGGCAAAGGACCTTTATTGCCGTTTTCTCGGCCGAGAAAATTCGACACGGCAAACTTGATTTTCTGCGATCTTAATATTTGATAAGATATTCCATACATATTTCGTAACACGTATGATATTTGATAAAATATTCTGTACGTACTTTATAATATGTATAATGTTTGATAAAATAATCTACACCCGGATTTCCAAGGATTTTACTAAAACGTAAACGAACGTATTTATCCGTGGAATAGACAGAAACACAGCTGTATATGCATGGAAGTTTAAGTCATCAATAATCACACTGACAATCTTGTGTTACGTCGACTTATTAATTTCACTGTACGCTCACGTCCTTTACAGAGTACGTCTGGTCTTCTAGATTGACTTCTTCTCGAACGATTTTAGATTTTATAATCCCATCACCGGAATATGCAACTATGCAAATAATGGATCGAGTAATTTCTTATCTGGATGTTACTATTAGTTTGAAGCGTCCAACGTTGCAATTATTCAACTTCTAACGTGTTATTAAAATTCAACTTTCTTTATCCCTCGTTTTTCCTGTACAGTGACTGAAAAAATTGATCCGAGCCGCATGCCAAGCCGTGATATAAGCGCTCACTTATTAATGTGTTAGCGATATAAATCAACAGGTGCTGTTCGAAAAGTGACGGTAATTTAGTCTGCCGTGTATCAGCTTTTCCATCAGTTTTGGACCTGTTTGCATTTCTCATCTTTAGCTCAGTTTGACGTGAAAAGTGTAATAAATTATAAGATCAATAATTTCACTCTCCCTATTCTTCCTAGTTTGTCTTCCTGTGAAGATACTTTCGTTTAAAATCTCTATTTTTTGAGTCACTGTGCATTTATATTTCCTATGCATTTTTGTTTTTCTTTCTTTTTTTTTGTACATCTACTATTTGTCATTGTAGACTCGTGCTGGTGACTTGCTAAATAAAATAAATAAATGCCGAGAACTAACAGTAACACGTTCCTAATGATCGCTCTTTTAAAGCATACTTCTATTATTATCCTGTAGATTTTGGAACCCATGTAAAGTGACAGATATAAGTATTCGTACAGTTAGAACGTAGACATATAACTACAAGAGAATTATTTTTTATACTATTCAAATATGTATAACTGTATACTATACACAGACACTTAACACTGTTAAATGTACACAAACAAATGTCAATTAAATCACTCGGTAACTTATAATGAGACAAGATTTGTAGAACAAGAATTGTAACCATATTATATTGTATATACTCGTGTGGTATGGATCAACCTTTGTTTGTGTACATTTATTATAAGTAATAATATATAATAATAATAACGTAATATATATAAGCATTATAAGTATTATAAATATCTATACAATCTACATTTACGTATATTTGAACATAATTAATCGTGTCGAATGTATTGGATATATATAATAAATATATATATATATAAGCATTATAAGTATTATAAATATCTATACAATCTACATTTACGTATATTTGAATATATTTAATCGTGTCGAATGTATTGAATATATATAATAAATATATATACATAAGCATTATAAGTATTATAAATATCTATACAATCTACATTTACGTATATTTGAATATATTTAATCGTGTCGAATGTATTGAATATATATAATAAAATATCTCACTTTCATTTTCTATGGTACAGTAAAGCAACTGTGCGGATTTTGTCCCTCACTGCATACGATATTTAGGTGACGAAGTGCTGACCTTAGTTTTCTAGGCTTTAAGATTGGCTCGGATACGGCTAGTAGTTCAGTAAAACCGAATTTACACCGTTCACATTAGACGATCACTGCGGATGAAACGAGGATGAAAGCAACGTTTCTCGATGATCATTCACAGTGAGACAATATAAATTCGGCTTTACTTGCTACTTGACTACTGGACGTGTCTCGACCAGCTTCTACCCACAGTACGACTCACTAGGAACTAACTTTCTGGAAGCTAGCACGTGCCGAATGAGGTTTTCTAAACTGCATCTTTCGTGTATTTGATCGTTTGCGAATCGTATTAAGAGAAAAGTGGTGATCCAACAAAATATCTTCTAACTTTTCTGCACGTACATATAATGTCTGTTACAAATGTTAAAAGCTACATTCACTTATGAGAGTAAGTGAAGCTCAAGTAGGAAGCGTCATATTTTTTTGCATCCGGACGCTGTCGAAGCTTCCGTAAAATTAATGGTGCGTCCTGCAGATCTTCGTTCATTAAATTAAAGTTGAATTCCTGATGCTTGAAATTAATGATACGCTCGAAAGCAGTTGATGGTCCGTATAAATCGTTTCAAGCTGTTTCCTGGAAACTGTTATGAACACATCTTTTTCTGTCATTTCATAATTCATTCATCCGATGAATAGAATTTAGAATGGATTTATTCATCTGCTAAATAGAATATCACCGTTGATCGTATAAGAAGATGACTCGACAATTATCATATTTAACAACAGTTTACTCAAAATTGTAATATTCACTTCAAATATTTTTTTTGCAGATCATAATTTTACGTTAAAAAATACAATGATAATATATCAGGTGATCTCATAGTTCACTCTTCCACTCTATCTTTTAGCGAAGAAAATTAATACTCACGTTCACTAGAAGCTTCTCCAATCTGATGCAACTGATATTACTGCTACTACTATGTTTGCTATTTCCTCGGTAGTCAAGTGAAGTTCTGTTTCAATTACAACTATCAATGCTTCCACATTGAAGGTTACTCTTCGACCAGACCTGGCTTCGTCAGCAAGCTCGAAAACACCATTCCGAAATTTTGAGAACCATCTTTGACACTTCCTCACATTCAGCACATGTTCACCGTATACTTGACAAATGTTATTAACAGTATCCATAGTTGTGCTGCCCTTTTTAAACTCGTATAGCATACAATGCCGCAAATGCTTTTCGCTGACACTCATTTTGTAGCTTCTCTTGATGTGAGAAGTAACGATCCAATAGCTTCAAAGTCACGTTGCACACTGTCCAGATAATTCTCTTGAGGAAACGTGAAGTAGAGTTCCTGTAAACACATCAGCGAAACGTGATACACACGATTGTCTACAGTAAGATAAGAAACTACATTACTTAAGCCGAATTTACGCTGTTTCGCTTCGGAAGTACACGGCGGATGAAACTAGGGTGGAAGCGGCGATCATCCGTCGTGTTCTTCCAAAGTGAAACAGCGTAAATTTCGCTACATGGGATTACCAAATATAATACGTCCAGTGGATACGTTAAAATTGATTTACATTCTGACGCATGTGTCTATGTGACAAAGATTTTATTCTAACGAATATTTGAAATATTTATTATATTTAGTTTCTCTCTTGCATTTCGTTGGACGTTTCTTCACAATAACAATAACAATAACAATAACAATAACAATAACAATAACAATAACAATAACAATAACAATAACAATAACAATAACAATAACAATAACAATAACAATAACAATAACAATAACAATAACAATAACAATAACAATAACAATAACAATAACAATAACAATAACAATAACAATAACAATAACAATAACAATAACAATAACAATAACAATAACAATAACAATAACAATAACAATAACAATAACAATAACAATAACAATAACAATAACAATAACAATAACGACAGCAGCAACAACAATGACAACGACAGCAATAAGAACAACAATAACAACCATCGTAATAATAATAATGTTGCCTTTGCCGTGTTTTGAATGAAACGGGTTGAAAGGGTAAGTGAAGAATGTAGGAAAAAAGGGAAGAAGACAAAGAAGGTGAGGGAAAGTAGTGCACGCCTGGGTCGATGGATCGCATTTGCATATATACATGCAGAACAATTCGATCTCGTGCAAAATCTCTGTTAAAGAAAAGAATGGATAGATTTGGAAAGAAAAATAGAAGGATGCAGGAAACAAGTAAATTGTAAAATGAGAAGAGAAAACAGATGGAAGAACATAGACTTTTCTAGAATCCAAAGTCGTACGATCTTATCGTAGTGCCATAGTAGCTTAAAAATGTCTGTCTAAAAGTGACTTAATGCTACTAAACTGAGTTACTAGCTACTATAATTTCTGTCCAGTGGAAACGTTTCTCGATAGAGACAATACTCACTCATAGACAAATAGTGTTCGATAAACTACGTTATACAATTTTGAAACATACAAGTTTCAAGCATAGTACAGTTTTCAATCAGTTTTTAAGTCTTGTTACAAAATATACTTATTTCGCTTGAGAAAAATCAATCTGCTAAGATTTTCTTCGCATCGTATCAGGCGTAACAACTTTGCAAAAAGTTAAGATCGTACAGCATAGGATCGTAAGCTCCTACGTCCTTCCTGTAGAGTAGGTACCTAAACTATGATATCCTATTCATCTTGCGAAAAAACCTAACACATCTTTGGATGCAGAAAAAGTATGTTCGTGCATTCTTCACGCTTTTCGAAAAATAGTTTCTAATGAAATATATAGGTCAATAATTCTCAACCGGCGGTATGTCTGCCGCTAAGGTTACGCGAGAGATGGCCGATGGTACGTGGGTAATTTGCGCGATGTATCTTACCGCTGGCCGATCTTGAATTCCCATTTGCATACAACACATACTTTTCTTCTTGGTATCACAATTTTTAGATTCTGATTTCCGTGGTATGCACTTGTGGGAAGATTGAGATCTACTGGAATTGTTTCCAGCAATCGTTAATTTTCTGTCTATACATAATATAAGTGTTGTATGCAATTAGTAATTGTATATAATTTATGTGACAAATTTGCATGGGAAGAATATTTATAAAATTGAAATATATTTATGTAACTTTATTTACTAATCTCCTGATATATCTCGATTATATAAATCCAGTAATTTAATTTATTGATTTGCATTATTGCTGCAAAATCCTGGCTTTCAATCGCTGTATGATAAATCAAGCAATGTACCACTGCCGATTAAAATTATTTAATCGAAAAATATATTCGTATAATATTTGATTTAACTCCATATAAAACTCAAAAATATTCGAAACATCATACTTCCAAAAATTTATCTACAATATTAATAATTCGTTGTTTTTCATAGTCAACTATATAGGAAAATTAATTCCACAATGGACTAGCAAAGAAAGTACAAAATCGTGTATAACAATCAAAGATAAATAACAATACGTATGAAAGATTAAATACTAAAACGTGATCTGCATTCGAATCTAAAAGCGTAAAATAAATAAGGAACAATCTACATATCACGCGAAAGCAGCTAATAGAACCAACAAATTTGCTAGAACCAGCCATGAAAATCAGTTTATGGGGAGCGAAGAATAAACGTCCTTGTTCAAACGCATCGCGTGGTAGCAACGTTGAGCGAGGCGTTATTTTTCAACTTTCATCGCGTGGCTGCCGAGATCAAAGCTATTGCTCGTAAAGGGCAATTCAGTCGGAATTAACCAGCTAATCTATGTGTGTCGTGTTTCAAATTGAATCAGCCTCGCGCGCGTTGTTTACGGTAATGTGATAAATGAAAGCTGCTTAAAAATACGGATCACGAGGGTGTGTTGAGGGGATTGTTGCGCGATTGTTGGGCCGGCAGCCCGCAAAATATATCGCCCACGATTCGTTCGCTGATCATTATAAACGGGGACAATACCGTTGCTCGATAATGCACGAAGATCGTCGTGGATCTATGTCAGTGGTGATAGATGCCACGGTACCAAGCTTCCTGGCAATCTCGATAATATATCGCCTCGATGTATCGCGGCCACATATTCCTTCCTCCACGTTGCAACAGCAGAAATATGTATAAATTTTTGTTTCGCCATTCGCTCAGTGATTGGCTGATCTCGACCTCGCGTATGGTTTTATATTATGATTCAGCGATTGGTTGCGCTCGCTGATAATACACCACCAATCGTATTACCGCAATGTAAATTCGTAGACGCATTACCATAATAGCGAACAGTTATGCAGACAAAAAAGGAAAAGCACGATAAGTATATTGCGGATTTCCATGCATTTTTGTTATATTTAAAGGCACACGAGCGCGCACCATACATGTGACGTATAAAAATATAGAAAATATCGAAAGTATCTGATATGATATTTAAACAACAAAACAAATCCCTATTTATGTACCATTTTTTTTTTATTCTATTGATAAAAATTTGAATTTGCATAAACACCCGCAATCTAGCGATAAGATACGTACTCTGTCGTTTGCTGGCGAGTTTCATTTTTTACATTCAATACCTATTCTATATTTCATGAGTGCTGTCATCCTGTGTAGTTGTGGGAGTAAAACTATGATCGATTCATAGATATCGATTGTCATAACTAAACGGCGGATTTTTACGCAGATTCATATTTTTGAGAGTATGATTGAAAAAGTAGAACCTCGATGGGAAATTGTTTTATCTGTCAAGTGTCGTAAAAAGCACTGTACTTTGGATATTTCGCATATGTTTTGATTTCGTGTGCATGCTGTGTAATTTTGCACTGTCAAATTTAAATAAATAAAAAATACATAAATAAATACATAAAAGTCTGCAGTCTGGTCCTCGCGTTAGTCGCTGTCCTTTTCTTATGGAATTTCGTAGATTTGTCATCAGTTTTAAGAAGATTTATATTTTTAGTAAACCCATAATGTTGTAAATGTATTTGGCAACACACTTAGGTACATGCTATTTTTCAATACACTTGTATTTGTACTACTATTTGCAAGACATTGTTTTACTCTTTTTATAACCCAAATATTTTAGTAATATTCCTAGCTACTACCATTTTTTTGTATTTGAAATATTTACTAATAGATTAATGTACTTTATAAATTGTGCTCTACAGTCAATGAAATAAATAATTACTATATTTTCACAATAATCTATAATTTATTTAATTTTTATTTAATCTATAATTTATTTCTCTAAATAAAAAAAAGATAACAAGAATGCAGCAGATTTCTAAAATTTCATTATTTTTCTATGATTTTGTAATACATAAATTAACGATTCCAAAGTTTTTAAAGACGAACTACTTCGTCTTAAAATAACACCTTTTAATTACCAAGTTAGGAAATTAATAAAAATTAACTCGTGTCTTTTTCACGAAATATAAAATATACAGTAAAACATATATAATAATTCGCTGCAAAATCCAAGAAACGTGTGTTATACCGCTGCTTGATATCGATACTGTCACGTGCTAAACAAATTTCAAGCTTACTTTTATCGAATACAAGGTCTACGTTATGTTTTTGTTTCTATCGTGTAAAACGTCATGCATATTTATAATCCCATTAAATAAGGCCTGTATTTAGCGTTGTTAAAAACGCACATATTAAAATTGACATTTTTTTAAGTCGTATCACTATCAACCTGCAGCAACAATGTGATATAATGATTTCAATTTCTTTTACATGGCTGTTGAAGCAGTGATCGCGTGATGAGTCTTGAATCAATAATAATATACCATGTATGTAAATAGCATAATTACTCTCTTCGCTATATCCCTGTGTAATTGTCTTCTTTTTCCATTCACCGCGTTCACCATATTGTGTTCTTCAATGAACTGACCGCTTTCAAGAACACTCTGATCCTTTCACGCGTACTCAATAGCACACTTGCTCAACCAGCTTCCAGTCAGCCGATGCGCATGTCCATCCCTCGTCTCATTGTTTGCTAAATATTTTATTCACATCCAGCATATTTTCTCTCATAGCTGTTGCTGAGAACTTTTTGACATTATACAGGGTGTTTTACTTAAATCGATCTTCGCAAAAAATACCTTCGAAACTATTCCTGATACCGGAGAATATTTCCAACAGAAGTTGAATGGTTTCCAGGACGATCGGAATCGACGCTGCTACGCCCTTTACGTTACTTTCTATCCAGTTATTGTACTATTTTTAACGTTGGAAAATATCTTCAGTTTGAGCGAAATATGAAAAATATGAAAATTAATACGCGCGACGTTTCGTTCCAATTTTACGCGAAGCATCTTCGAATATTACAAATCCCTTTTGGTTGCTGGGATGAGAGCAAGATTATGGTAACTTATTATCACGCGACTCGCACTGCCAATTTATGCTCCAGTGTGTTGAAATTTTCGAAACATGTTAGAACCTTTCATTTAATCTAATTCAATGTTTATGTTTACCTTCGGCCTCGAGTAAACTAACGCGCTTGCCCAAATGAGTTGCGGTAACAGAAAAATTTCAATAAAAAGGAGATTAAGATATGAAAATTCGTGGATTGCAGTAGAGTTAAAAGAGAGAAGAATTTGTTTCCGAATGGAAAATCGCTTGGCCCCGTGACGTTTTAAAGTTCGTTCGAAGCAATATTCTCAACGATATAGACATACCACCTGTCGTGTTGGCCGAGTTCGCTGGCTCATGTTAATAATCCACGGAAGCATGCGCTATCGCTGAAACGAATTCCAACTATGGATCGCTAATTTAAATATTAAGCCATGCAAAGCCAATGTTAATAACGTTGGTACAGTTAGCGGCAGTACAGAGAATATATATGTATTTACATAAGTCAAGCTATCTCTTTCTCTCCTTTTATCTCGCTATCCTTAATGTTAGCGTGCCCTGTGTGCGAGTATGCGGATACAAGTAACAAAACATAGCCGTTTATTCCTTAACTTATCTTGACCAGCGGCGAAGCTTTTAGCCCATTCATGGCATATCGAAAGAACTGGCATACATACGTTCTGCGTGAGACCAAAAACGAGAAATACAGAGCTTCGTGTTATCTAACTGTAATATATCATGTAACCATGATGGCCCATGACTCACATTTCTGCTAAAGTATTTTCTCAAACTTGTTATTTCTAGTAACCTTTGCTTACTGTTATATCGTGTAATTATTGTAATTCGTTCCGCAGACTTCTACTGAAATATATTCGCGGATTTTCTGTTTCTAGTAACCTTTGGTTGCCATTATATCGCGTAATTATTGCACTTTATTTCGTATATTTCTACTAAAATATTTTCTCGAACATGTTATTTCTAGCAGCCTTTGGCTCCTATTATATCGCGTTTATTATCATTAATTTATTTCTTAGATTTCTACTAAACTATTCCCATTTAAGAAATTTTATAATACAACTAATTTCAATTTCAATTTTAATTCTGTTGAGAATTGTGGATCTTAATCGCCGAAATAAATGTGTAGCAACACTTAGATTATACTTAGAATTGATATCAAAATAGTTTCAGATTTGTTTAGTATGTGATTTACAAGATATTCGTCGATGTACATTTGCACGCGTCTCAATACTCTCTTTGTCTCACCATCTTCTATACCACACTACTACCTGAACAGTTGCGTTTGAAACTCTGTGCACGCACATACTTCACACACTCTAGTCTAGTCTAGCACGCAAAATTGCACATATCTCAATAAATTGAAAGCTTATTATCGATGTTGGAATCTCGATATCAATTATTCAAGCATATGTTCGTTCAATTCTCTTAACTCTATGCTATTTTGTCTATTCCCAGCAAGTAGACTAATACTGTTAAAGCATATTGTAACACATTACGTAATTATCCTTCCGTCTGGGACCTTATTTTCTTTTTAGATTTCTGTGTTTTAAACAATCCTTAAAAAGTCTTGAATACTCTTGCAAGTTTCTAGAATATCATGCAATGGTTTTTATGGCTACGTATTAATTTCTTTAAGCAAAGTGAAATTTCAAGGAAAGAAAAATGGACAAAATGAAAAATTACTTTTAAACTGGGAAGAAACCAGTATGCAGGATTATTGCAGTTAATTCCCAACATTTCTATTAAAATATTTTCTCAAGCTGTGTATTTTTATGTCCTGACTATTGATCATCAGTTAAATGGGCGGAAATGATTTTTAGAATAAACTCAGCGAGAAGAACTTTACATGTAAATTAATAGATCAATTCACCGAAACTGTTACCGGGCAAATAGACCTTGTAAACACTACGATTGGCGTTTTTTCTGTGTACAAACCAAATAGTCCAATCTTAATTGCTTTTCGTTCAAACTATACAAAATATTAATCCTCTTTAAAGTAAATATACCCGTGAAGAATTTTATTTTCATCGTGTATAGTTGGAAGCTTTTAGTAAACCGATTTTTTGTTACATATAGCTAACTCGAAACAAAAAGGAGGGAAAAGATATACTCGGAACCATTAACTCTGACACTACTATGGATAATTGGATGATTACAATCGCTCGTTACGTAGTAATTGTCATACACATATGTAACACAAATGACGATGATCGCGTGACACGTAATGCCCATATTTCTTGAAATAGATTATGCAAAATAGAATAAAAGAAGTGAATCATACTACCAATATAGGTGCAACTGCGACGTGGTTTCTCTGCTTGTCCTCGTTTTCAATTCTATCGTACACAACGTTATTATTAAATTAGATAACTATAAATAACAAAATTGTTATGTAATAGCGTACATGCACGCTATTTAATTAAATATGATCTACTGCACGAAAGGAAATAAAAATTCTGTATTACAATACGGTTTAATAAACCATATAAACAAACGGTACAAATGCTTTTCGATTATACAGCATGACACGGGGAAAAGCTAATCAAAAATCGATATCGAAAATCTTTTGTGCAAGTTATAAAACTTTTGCGGTTCCATGTAGTCGAATGCGTAAGAAACATTGTATCGGTACTTTTTCTTTCATTTGCGTACTCATGAAAAACGTGATTACATTGAAGGTCTTTTTTCATTCATTGAAGGTTAAGAGCAATTGATGTGCTCGGTTAAAAACAAAGGACGAAACACAGACAGCTATTGCTCGTAACAAAAACATGGTATATTATACATGAAATACAAAAGCGTAATAGATCGCTAAATAAACACAGTGGCGAATAAAAGAAGGTTTAGAATCTATATACTATGAATTTTAATAATTTCTGTCATCTATCCTGTGGTATATATTATATTTATTCATTGACCTTATTAAACATTAAATCCATTTTCTAAAATTATGATGTATTTTTACACTTCTTATTGTAGAAACTCTGTTCTGGCCGCCACAGTACACTGTGTAGAGATACGAGAGAAAAGAAAAATCTGTAACAGACATTTTACTCCAGACCCTTATGATGAAAAAAGAAAAAAACCAATCTTAAACAATTGCTTATAATAAAAGCGTAATGTATCATTAAATATTTAACACAAATTTAAACAGTCATTTTAATACTATGGTGTTAAGATCATGTTAAGGGATTATGAAATGAGTCGTTCATCTCTATTTTGCAGTAAAACGTAATTCTTTAATTATCTGACATCGAGTGCCATTGGGAAAACACATGGATAATACGCTGTTCGAGTGTGTGTGCATGTTTTTCGTAATGAAGATGAACCAAATGCCATAGAAGAATATTCAGAATACTCTTCAAATCATGGTATCGCCTATCACGTAATATTTGCAAGCGTTTAACAATGTTAAACTGACTCTGAACCTGTAACCTGACTCTCATGGTCACTTGACCTATCCTCTTTAGACAGATTATGGAAATACATGGAATCGAGAGTACATTTCAGCTAAAAGCTTAATATATATGCACAATTGATGATAAACGTCAATGAAGCTATACTAATTAGCGTTAGCAATGATCATTCCGACATTTAGTGGACGAGATCAATGAAAGTATCTCTACTAGTACACGCAAAGATCATTTTGTAAATCACGCGGATTTCCATTCATTTACCAATTGAAATGCAAAGCAGAGTATGCAAACTATGTCTGTCGAGTGTTTGATTCAAACTGAATCTTCGCTAATGATCATAACATCCGAGCTTTGACTCTGTTTGTCCAGGATACACGTTGATTCGTCGATGCCAAAAATCTTATTTTCTCGACTAACAGCACCCTGGCTGTCGCCATAGTCTTCAAATGAACCCTTGACGCGACCATTTCTGCCAAGGTTAGGACGAAACATGAGCTGTTGTATAGATTTTTTCCTGATCAAAAGCTTGGATTTTTTTAGGTAACTTGTTTGATGATTAAGCAACTATTTGTCAGATGTTTTTTGAAAGCAACAAAAGACAGAACTTTTTAGAAGGGTTGAAAATCACGAACGAAGTCATTGAACTTCGTATATTCGTTACAGCAATCGTTAATTTTGTACATTCCTAACGATAATACTTTTCGTTCGTTTTCGATTATTATAGAATATGCTACACTGTGCAAGGTTTTGAATTTGCTGTTTGAAAATGCCCTCTACATACGTCTTTTGTAAGAAGAAATTCTGAAACTAATATGCTAATACGTTCATTAAAAAGTAATTTCCTTTTATAATAATTAGATTATAAAGATTTCGCAAAGTAAAATATGCAGATTTTTACGTATTCGTGGGAAATTGGAAGGTGTGAAAATGCACAGAGGGCATATACATGTAAAATCTGTGTATGTCTCTATGTGTACTTATAAAATAAAATACTCCAAAAATATATAAAATATCCAAAGTACAATATTCCTTCTGATATTTAGTAGATGAGCAAAATTTCAGTACAAGTTCCATTTCTTCAATTATATTTATAAAACTGTAAAGATACATAGAATTCTACAAACAGTCTAATCACTATCGCAATCAGTAGCTATCCACAAACACAATTATATCTTAAAACTTGACGACACAGATCTTACATTTTCTTTCGTGTGTTTCGGAATGGAATAATAACGCCGATTCATATCTATCGTACGAATAGATCGCAATTTCATATGAAGGCAATTATTTATTACGAAAGAGAATCCGTGAGAATTAAAAAGAGGACATTAACGGGATATATCGGTTCACGTTTTATTACTGCAATAATTGCATTTTCATTTGTTTACTAGATAGGAAAACGCCAATTAAATGAACGCTTGCTCGTGCATATGACATTGCCGTGTTCGCGTACCTCCACATTTAATGCTGTATTAAGCGGATTTTATAGTCAGCGTAAAATACATAAATACCGGAGCAGCTATTGGTATTAAAGATAAATCCTTTCGTCTCTGATCACATTGACTGTAATACCTGTAAAGTGCTGATTCAACCAATCAAACCATTCACTTCTCTTTCGCGATTAATGTTTCAAGTCGTTACGTGTTTAACAACTTTTACATGTTTTCGATTTAAACGTCACACGCGGTGCGATAAAACGTGCAATATTAGTCTAGTAATACGTCCATTAGCAAATCTGCAACAGATCGACTTTGCGCTGTGTTATCAAATTAGCTGGTATAATTATAGAATTTTTTGTAAATAATCTAACTCGTAAAATAAATAATTCGACCAGTCGTTTCTAATATTTCACGATAATTGTATCCTGCCATATGCGAGCAAAATGTCTTGTATCGTGCATGTATAAGCTTCCTCGAGTGTTCAATTGTTCAAATACCGTCGTGAGCCTATGTGTGTTATTATTTGAAAGACCCACTGAAGAAAAGTGGATTTTCTCGCATGCTCCTGTGTGTTCTTCATCACAGTCTATGTCGCATACGAATCAAAATCTTCTGAATTGTACGGTAGTTGTTAGAAATCGAAATGTACGTCCAAAAAATAATGGGTTTTATTTTCCATTCTCCACGCTTTAGGGTTTAACGCGTAGAGTAAAATGACGAATAAAAAGAATAAAATTGTGTTTTATTCTGACATACGAGAACGTACGAATTGGTGACATTATACAGGGTGGTTGGTAACTGGTGGTACAAGCGGAAAGGGGGTGATTCGAAAATATAGAATAAAAATTTCTTTTTTAATTTTTCCATCGAAGCAACGATCTACGGTGAGATCCGTTATAACGTACCACATGCGTACCGAGCGAAAATTCAAAATCGATTTTCTCAAAAACAAAGCCTCAAACGAAAAATTGTTATTCTATATTTTCGACTCCTTTTTTCGCGTAGAATCGCCCCCTTTCCGCTTGTACCACAGTTACCAACCACCCTGTATTTTTGAGGTGGTGTTTGACATAAGGTGCCCAAGGAATACTCTCGGTGTTCACAATATAATTTATTTAACAATCAACAATCCTCGATTACCAATTTCTCGCCTCTCAACTATGTTTGCTTCGCTGTTAAGACTTGACCCTTCGCACTTCGCTGTTCGAAACCAAATGTCTCTTTGAACTCGTTCGTTTCTTTATCGCACCTCGATATCCCCACCACTCATTCCACGACCGTTTTGCGTACGCTTTCTTCTAAAAATTCGGTGGAAGGATCGTAGGGATATCGATGGCTCATTAGGCATGTCGGCCTTACGCTTTGAAACTATAGCGCTTTGTGTCGCGAAGCCGTTGGAAAGTTCCGTGGTCGAGTACAGCCACAGGGTAGACTAAACATCCTGCATGCCACAGCTAACGAAACAATAACTAGATAGTAACGGAATAGCCGCCTCTGATATACACCCGACGATAACTCCCCAGGAGGATTAGAACCTCAGTATAAAAATCCTCTCAAATTAGTGCTCGACGCCTTTCTGTTGTAACACTTTGAACCGTCAATCTACTGCATTCGCATAATAAATTCCATTACCATATATAAAGTTCAATTTCTTCACCTTATTTGTGAAACGTTCGAACTGCGATGCGAGGAGACCACCGGTGATGTATCATTTTCGTGATTTCTTGTGTCTCCTACGTGACACTAGCGGTTATCCGAAACCTACTTGTAGTCGATCAGGAAATCGGACTCTCCCGTTTGTTACGTTTTCGTTACTCGCTTCGTTCGATTTGAACTCCGAGCGGTATTATTATGTCGCGATTTTCGACGCTTTGCTGTTCAATGTTGTCGTCGAGTGCCGCCACATATTGAAAGATAAACGTTGGTTTCCTGAGAAGTTTCTAAAACATTTCTCTGTCTCCCTTAGTTCCCTCGATTCAATATTTTATTTTTCCTATAGTGTTCCGTTACTTTTCTTTTCCTTCTGATATTCCACTATTTCGTTTGTCTTTATTGTTGTCGAAGCCCAAGAACTATTTCTATGAGGCGCGATAAGCTGCAATCGACGGCGATCGCGGCTGAAAAATCGATTTCCTTCGCCGCGTTACAACATGCGCACGGTGAAACGCAACCTGTGGCCAAGGAGTTTCGTCTTATCTGATCCCAGATGGACGTATCGTCGGCGATTGTGAGACGTAGCGCGATTGCCCGAGGACGTGCGCGTTCCGTGGCGTTCAAGAAGCGTAGTACCCGGTTTATATAGACAGGCTCGCTGAAAGGACAAGGCAATTAATCTTAACGACACTGGCGTTGCGCATGGCTGCCACCCGGCTATGTGACGCTAATTAATCTAATATGCTATTGATATTATAATTAGGTGCACGGTCCTTTCTTCCTCATTCACAAGTCCTTTCGTTCCCGCGTCTCCCTTTCTCATTTCTGAAATCGCTTTGCGGCTACTAGCCGCTGGCTGATTTATTAGCGGACCGCTTGCGCTGCTATGCTCGAGAGCCAACAGGAAAACGAGGAACGAGCCGTGGGTCGTTGACAGTTTTCGAAGGACCTCGCTGTATTTTATCGGATCGATTGTCGTTACCGTCTGAATGAATTACGAGCGCACGGCATTCAAGAAACTACTCGATAAAATTAAGCTTCTCGAGGAATTCAAGGACCTCCGATGTAAATTCAGACTGCAGGAATAAATAAATATTTCAACTAATGAATCCTTGTTATTTAGTCAACTTGCATTTGTAATATTTGTGTGTACGATGATGTGCAAGTAAATAAAATTCGTTACAAGAATTTGATTGAAATTCTAAAATTTTAAAAATTCAATCATATCGAATCCTTATTAGTTAATCGACTTATTACTCGTGTAATATTTATGCGTATCAGTGATTCAGTTTGAGAGTAAATAAAATTGGTTGCAGGAACTTGGTTGGAATTCTAAAATTAAAAAGATTCTAGTCGCGTTTAATTCTTGTTATTTAAATAGTTTGCATTTTAAGTATCTGTATGTACTATGACGTGATTGAGATTGAAGATAAATGAAATTGCTTACAGAATCTTGATTAAAATAATGGAAGACGCAGATCTTATCCACGAAAGATTTAAATCTTAACGTTTACGTGTGTGTATTTTAATAAAAATAACTTGAATATATGACAACACGACATATAAGACACAATTCTCTCTGAAATGGAAATATAGTAATAATAACAACACAGGGAAGCTTCAACTGGTTTAAAACAAATTTATGTTTCGATAATAAAATTTGTTTATTGCACGATATATCGCGATAAATCATTCTCATCAAGTCTATACGTTTCTTTTTATGAAATTTTTTTTAATACAAATCCAATTCTATAAGCAATTCGCGTTCGATCGTTTTTTGCTAATGGTTAAATATTTTCCTCGCGTTTCTCCTATTTCCAATATCCTTTACACTAAATTCTTCTATTTTCGTCTGAAACCTGTGAAAGTGTACATTGAGCGAACAATTGAAATTATATTCGAATATTTCTCATACTATGTTTATTACTTGCTAAGTTTGTTAACTTCAATTAAATTTAATTGCAATATTCGTCGCAGTATTTGTAAATTAAAATGTAAATATTAAACAGCTCGCAAAAACAAGATACTGTACATATCTCGATTGTCACGGTAGAGCTGCAAGGAATCTATTGTTAGAACTCGAGAGGAAAGTTGTTATAACTTTGAGAGAATGTGCTTCTTTCGCCGAAGCAAAGGGAAATGTCTTGAAATTCACAACAGAAGGTAATTACGTAAATTTGTACGATAATTGTTTTCACTTGGTAAATTTCAATCCACTGCACCGATGCAAGAAACAGGAAGAAAATACAATATTAACAGAATTCTACTATGTTGTCTGATAAACAGTGTTGTTCAAGAGACACAGTTTTCAAAATGTTCTCTTATTCTCGATGGATGGCATATTGTTTCGTGTTTACGAAGATTATTTTATATATAAAACGCAAAAATTTCTTGTTTTTTTAATAGGATGACGATGCTATATGACATATGATGGAAACATAGCACACATTGATACAATTACTCACATATGTGACATATAATTAAAATATCACATGCATTGACCCAGACAACAGTGCTTATTATTTTTTAAAGACAATGCCGTGTAAATGAATTATCGAATTTCACGCTCATTTCTTTTCTACTTTTCTACAACTTCGCTTGAATAATTGCTAGTATCATTAAAAATGTCTAAGACCACACTATACATAAATAACGCTATCACGGTCGTAATTTGTAAAATCGTTCCTGCATATTAATATCGTTATATAATCGTATAACTTGTTATCGTAAAAATTTGCAAAGGTATCGAAGTAGTTACACGTTACGAAAGAAATTCCGTAACGATTTATTCCACCGGTATGCGGATAAGATAGTTTGATTATAGTGCAGGCGGGGTTGCCGATCATAGTGTTATTAAGAGTGGAGGCCATTGATTTATTATCATAATTTCTCAACCGAAATTCAAAGTATTTCATTTTCGTGCAGTCATCGCGGTTGTTATCCTGCAACTGTACTCACGTACTTGAATCTAAGTGGTTGATTTATGTGCCCTCCGCATTCTGCACTTCGGATCATGAATCAGAAAGAACCAGTGATTTAGTCTCGTCGATTTATCTGTTTATTTATGTACCTTTATCAATGATCTATGGAAAACGCGTATATACCTATTATCCGCCGTCTACTACTCGCTACACGTATCAATCTGTTAACTATCAAAATCGCGTATATTCTATGTACGTACATATGTCTTGAAAAATAATAATCATTTTTACTGCGATCAAATTATTTTTACGATATCATTTTATGTATTTTTTTCGTTCTTGTCGTTATTGATTCTGCACGAACAATGTGTATTACGATAAAAAGTAGATTTGTAGTGATTTTTCATGGAGTATCATGGAACATAATATATTCGACCGATAGAAAATTTTCATTTTACATAAATTTGATTCCAACGGTTCTACCAAACATTTTTGTACTAGATAATATCTTTATTGCTTTCTTCGTTAATTACGACAGGTTCCGCTTGTTTGATACGTTTTGTCAGTATTTCTATCTTAAACCGAATAATTACCATATTATTTATCCGCTTTCTATTTGCGATTTATGCAAAATAGCCATCCTCTGTTAGCTAAATTGTAGCATAATATTTTTGTATATTATTGAAATTGAATTCAGACATTTTATACATCGATATTATAACACGAGTATAACATGATTAGATAATTTACGTTTATGTCGCAACGAAGTAGCATACTAGCATCGGTCTCGAATTGAAAAGTAAATGTATTCGATTTAGAATTCGTAGTAATAATAGAAATTTGAGGGGCAATTAATAATTTCCTTTAAAACGTTGATATTGTATGATAATATTATAAAGAAAAGAAATTCGCGTTTTAAAGAACGCACGAGGTGAGACATTAATATGAAACGTTTTTAAATTCTCTATTTTCAATGTAGTGTGTTCAAGTAAATATCATTTAATTATTTTAAACAACACCTAAAATTGTAAAATATTGATAAAATATGATGGCACGAATTTTACTTCCAAACTATTTAGTACTCTTATTTCTGTACGAACCATCTCGTTGGCAATTTAGATAAAGTCAAACATTTATAGATACGAGCAAATGGAGAAGTAATTATATCCAAGTACCAAAATATGAAATGTCGAACCTAATATTTCTGAAACAAATCGTAAATTAACAAGAGAACGGGAGAGAGATATATATATATAGTTTAATTTGAAACTTTATAATCTAATAATATAACTTCTACTATATATAATTTCTAATAATTCGTTTAGTTCATTGATAGCAATTGCTTATCTACTTCATGACGATATATTTAATATCGTGCACAAATCTATTTAAAATCTGGTAGAAATATACGCGCTAATTTATATAAAGGAATTTTAAATGTAAAAAAGTCTCGAAAATTTGAATTTGGGAAGGACTTTCCATTTTTATTGCGATTCCTATAAATTGAAATGACGGAAGTATTGATCAATGTGCTTACCCGCATCCGCTGTAAAGTTCTCGACGTTGCTTGTCGCAAGTGAAAGAGAAAAAGTAGAGGCCAGGATAATTATAAATTCTGAATGCGGCTGTCAGATAATTAATACGCAGTGAGTAACGAGTACCTTAGGTATGGCGACAACCCGTTCAGATGCTCCCGTATAATTTACTGTCTTACGTATTCGCTCGGGGGAACGGATGTCAGGCGCACACCTATACAACCGCAGCAGACATGATAAAAGCAAATGTGACAACTTAAAGTGCATAACCATCGAGACCATAAACTGATAGTGCTTGGAAATTGAATTAATCTCCGAGGAGCAATTAAATTCCTCATCAAATTATGCCGCGAAGATTAAAAAATGGAGAAATCGTTTTAAAGACCTTAGAAGAATAAAACTTGTGAGATTAATAATAAGAAAATGCTAAACATACGTCTTATTAATATAACTGTCGTCTGAAGCAAAATCGACGCAACTGGAAATATGTACGTCATCTCACATAATAAGAATGAAACATAAAGTAGTTCTCGTGTTCGATGAAAGCAAGTTTGTAATCTTCCGAGCGATGCCGAACAGCGTATGTCACAACAAGAGCAAATTACGTTCAAGTTTGGGAGAATGAGAGCGTGTCTTCACTTTCGATTCACCAAAAATCCTTCGGCAAAATTTAGCCTGCAATGTCGTGTTAGAGACGTGGTACGTCGATCGGGCCAAACATAAACACGTGTCAGAGACGCAGTACGTGGATCGGGCCAAACATAAACAACACGTGCGAGAGACATGCTACGTCGATGTTATTCATTTACTATTTACTTCAAGATAATAAATCTTTCTGATTTAATGATCAATTGGTAGTAATTATTTATCAAACATGTTGCAAAATAAAATTAGTTGTACCTTACACGTGTATTTATATATCAAAAGACATGTGCGATTTGCACAACTTGGAGCGCTCAGCCAAACCGTGAAACGGCTCGACGCGTGACCGATCGTGTTGTTTATGGCACGCGCTATTGGAACTTAAATCGTAAGGCAAGGGATTAGGTACGTTATTGCCGTAGAAACGAGTCCATTTCTTGGCAACACCGCCGAGATAAAGATTCTATACCTGCGAGCAAGAACCAATGCTTTCTAAATATTTACACTTTGACGCGTGTCAAGTTCTTTCGTAGAGTATAACGATCTGCCGTATCTATTTTTTCATTTATTACCAAGCTTAAAAACAAAACGCATTATTTTCAGCAGAAGAACAATAAAACCTCGTTAGAGAATAATTAACCTATTTCGCGTGCACGAGAAGCTATTAATAACGGCTACAAATCGAAATAACCGTAACGAATCTGACGTTTACGAAGAAATAATGGTACTTTCGTGTAAAAGTGTAAACGATTAGCAAGAATCTATCTTCAAAATTTCAGTCGAATCGGAGGAAGTTTTCGGTAAATCTTCCGATAATTTCCTAATAATTTGTCAGGTTTACCCAAGCTTCAGCAAGCAAACCATAATACCAGCGAACGGCTGTGTATGCTCGGCAATGTATGTCAACAATAAATCAATGGATCGGTCGGAGCGCGTCGATTCTGAAAAGAGCGATCGTCAGATTTAAGGACACACTTTATTTTCCGCAAATAAGCAAACGGCACATCCATTTCTCCTCCAAACAGAAGCGTCGCGCGAGTAATTTGCCCGTGCAAACAGGAAGGTCCATCTGGATAGGTAGAACGCACACTCGGCCGAGGGAAAATGACAAGTGGAACTCTCGTGAATGCCGCGTAACGGCTACGTTTGGCGGCGAAAGCGCACCCTTGCACGCTTTCCGAAACGTCATTGTGGCCGCGTACACGGCTACGTTCGAGTCTGGTGCGTTCATACTGGCGAGAGCGTTTTACGGCGCTTGCTGGCTGTTCGAAAACCGGGGCCAGTTGCCCGACGAGCACGCCAACCGCAGGCCACGTTATTAGTAAATAAAGACGCGAGGAAATTCTATTTGCGGACAAAACATCACGGCAGCGATGTGTACAGAACCCTCGACCATCGGACTTTGCGCGCTCTTCCTAATGCACTTGAGGAAACGTCGCAACTCTCGGCGAACTTTCCTGGCTCCTTTAAACGGCAGCCTCAAACAGAACTTAGTAACCGTTCGTCTTAGCTGTTTCTGGAATGGCTTGACGTGTCTATCACGCCACGTGAGACCTTTGTACCACCTGCTGCGATCTAAACAGACCCTACGTCTGAGTTTTCTTTTCTCTTTGTCTCTCTCAATGGCTAATTACCCATTGAAGGGAACCCTACTTTTGTTTGTCGACGAAATGTCGAAATAGAAGAGGATCGTGACCCTTCCGTTGCTTTCAAGTTGCTTTAACAGGTATTCAACGAGCCTGTCAGACGACAAACTGATTTACTGTATTTTTTGTCACTTTCTCGGTAGAAATCTCATTACGTAAGTACATCACTCGTGTTCGATTTTTGGCGAAAAGTAGCTAACTCTATGTGTTTATTTGTTGTAGGAAGATGACATAAATGATAGTAACTTTTAATCGCATTTTCTTCTGCTTTCCAATTTATACAGTTGACACGTAACGATTCACAGCTGTGACAACAGCAAAACAGAATTTAAAGAACGAGCTAAATAGATTTCAGGAAACAAATAGTTATTTCCATAAGTTCGTTTATTACAAGTGGACGATATAAAAAGTAGCAAATTCTAATAACAAATTCTAATAGCAAATTCCAATAGCATTTTCAATAGCACATTTTTCTGATTTCTGATGTATACAGTCGATCAGTATGATTTCTGGACGAACCAAACGTACTATACTTTACAGCTGTGACAGCAGCAAAACAAAATTCATGAAACAAATTAAATGTATGTAGATGAGCCTGTGTTGTATTTTAAAAATTTGTGTTTCGACTTATTTTAAAGAGTTATATAAAATATCATAAATCTATTGAAAAAATATACTTTAATTGTAATAATATACCCGAGAAACCTAAGACTAATATAAATGTATAAATGTGTAATATAAATGTATTTTTCTGATTTCTAACGTATACAGTCAATCAGTATGATTTCTGGACGAACCAAACGTACTATACTTTACAGCTGTGACAGCAGCAAAACAAAATTCATGAAACAAATTAAATGTATGTAGATGAGCCTGTGTTGTATTTTAAAAATTTGTGTTTCGACTTATTTTAAAGAGCTATATAAAATATCATAAATCTATTGAAAAAATATACTTTAATTGTAATAATGTACGTGAGAAACCTAAGACTAATATAAATGAATCAACGTTTATTTAGCTGCAAATATCATGCTTATATAAAATGCAAATTCAAATAAGTTTACCGTAGGCGAAGGTAATATAGAGGTGGTATCAAGCATAGAGTTATGGAAACAAAGTTGTGCGGAATTAACTTACGATATGCTACAGTACGTCATGTAATTACAGCATAGAATAAGCAACACCTCGCGAACTGTACACATTCAATCAATATAATGGTGGAAACTAAAGTTAAACAGCAGTTATGTGTATAATTGAAATTACTCAGGATATTAACCTTGACAACGTATACATATATATTAATGTCATTGAAATTTGTGAGGCGTATTACGTTCTATGTAATTATTGATAATTGTTGAAGATAACTTGAATAGAAGAACAATAAAATGAAAAACTTTAATAACACTTTGACACAAAAGTGGAAATATCGTGAGAAATTGATTTTCAATAATTAAGTCAAAGAATCATATCTTTCTATCGGGCTCGTATCAAATATCGCGTTATAAATGTTATTCAGAGATTTTCGATAAGTTGCACGCTAATCACGGTATAAATACTTTTGAATATCTTTCGAAGCATATTTCCGCATAGGTACGGGCATCCATTTCTGGGTATAATCATAATTATTATTTTATTCGCACCATAATTCTACTCCTTTGGTGTACTTTGAACAATCATTGAAAGGAATGCTGAGTTTTATGTCACAGAAAAACTTCTCTGATAGAATTAAGTCCTCTACCCCCATAGTTATTAGATGTCTGAGGGTTCTGGGATTTTCTTTTATCAAATTTATCCCCTTTTCTACGTCTGCTCCAGCTAAACATGCTTTCTTATATACAGCTTGGCACGCCATAAAGACGTCCATGCTGGCACCAGCTGACGCGAGCAAACAACATAGAGATTTACTTATGCAATACTCCCATTCATCAACGAGGTGCTGCGAGAACAACATCGCGGCAATCAGTTCCTCGGCTTTTTTAAACGGTGTTCCGTAATAGTTAAAGTATCCTAGAAAATAAACATTCACAGGATTTGAAGTCCAGTATGTCTTCTTCGAATTAATCTTTATACCAAAGAAATGTTGTACGGCCTTCGCATATTCATTTAGGTCCATTATTACCGACCTACGGAAACACGCTATTCCGTCATCTCCGAAAAACATGTCCATAACCGGGTACTCCCCCATGACGATTTTTGAAGTGTACCACGTTACCACCATGTTAACGAGACTCCCAATAACGTTGGCAAACATTGATCCAGACGGGATTCCATGGTCTTTCTTAAATCGTCTACCGTCGGAATTCTGGATTGGAGTATTTATAAAGTAATTTATGCACTTTCTCAGGCATATCCGATCTCTATACGTTAAGTTAAATTTCTCCATTATTACGCCAAAAACGTCACGTATCAACCACGCTGGTACAGTTGCGTCAAAGGATTTATAATCGATCATTAATATCTTAGTCTGACCGTATTTACCGTTGAGCTGGGCTATCTGGCCGTTGAGCCACATCATTCCACCCTTCATCATTTCACATCCGTAACCGGTATTCCTGCAACACTTCTGATCAATGAATTGTTGAGTCAGTGGAACGGCAAATCTAGCCTCTTGTAATATGATGCTTAGTGGTATGGCCCAAACAGGCCTAACTTTATTATCGCCCGGCTTTCCAATATAGCTTCTACCGAACGCGGCACTATCAGGGAAGAGTATAGATTCCCCATCGCCGACCCGTCTCCACAAGTCAGAGAGGTATCTTAGCTCGCGTTTTATAACGTCTCCCTTCTTCCAACCTGGTCTTGTTTTAATGTATGGTAGTCCAGGTGACGTATGCTGGGGCACCACACTGGCGGCTTCAGACATTGAAAGAGGGTCTATCTTGTCGTCAACTCTTAACACAGTCCGAAGCTTGTCCAACGCTTTATAGTAGGTCGGAGTGGAAAGTCTCCGAGTTGTCTTACCGGCGAAGTTACCCACATTACGCCAAATATAATTTGGCGTGATCAACGACCTGCGCTTCGACCTAAGCACCTGGTCAGCAATCGAGCCACATCCTCCTTCCACCATGGCTTTATACATCTTAAACGACAATCGAGGCGGCTCGTATCTGGAAGAAAATCCAGGTCCCCGCGGCAGTGTGAGTCCACTCTCGGATTTCCAGGAAGCATCAACGTCACTTATGTACGGGTAGTGGAAACTTGTTATGTAGGCCCTCGAATCTACGAATTCTGTATCAACAGTTATTGCCATCTAGTGAATCCTATGTTTTATCTGCAAAAACAACGAAGCATATTTACAAACGTTGGAAACATTTTTGTTCCAAAATTATGTAACTTTATGTATGTAAACTTTCCTATTCGAAAATGTATGAAAATTGACAGTAACATTTTTTATTACTCTCTGAAATTTTTTATTACGTCAAAATAAACGAAAGTATTGAAGATTTTAAATGGTCGAGTTAGAAGAAACATCGCGCTTAAGGGGATTATTCAATTTTCGAAGAGCGATGAAATATATTACATGAAATTAAATTCTCATTAAGCGTGTTAAATAGCCAATTTTCTCGTTGCCGGCTAAATAAGTCTTGAAGGAAGAAATGAAGGGCGTTCTGAAACAAAATGAATTTCCCGTTATGCCAGTTGTCGGCTGGCAGGATCTCGATTTCCCACCTCGTTTTTCATCGTCATCGGGCACCGAAACTTAAGCAAAAATCTCCACCGTTGCAATCCTCGTATAACGAGAAGAATGAAGAGCTCGTTAATACGCGTCTTCGGCAGTTAGTTATCTTAAACGGTGTCAGACGCGTTCAGGTCGGCAGTTGGCGATAAATTCTCGGTGGTTTTAATTTGCCAGTGAATTCTCGCTAGAAAACGAGGTGTGCACGGACAGGGAAGAAGGAAAAGAGGGTGAAACGAAGGCAGGTGTAAGGAGGAGAGGGAGATGGAAGGGAAGCTGGAACACTGACGTATTAAAACGGCCAGGTATAGACCCAGTAAATTATATCTTTCTCGAGAGTAGAGGCTCGCGTCGTTTAAAAAAAAGGCCGGGAAAAAGTTTCGGGTAGAAATGTATAGCCACTTGAGATTACTTTTCTTTCCTTGGCGAAGTTCCGCTGACAGGAACGAGAGTCGTTATGTTTCCAAGCGAAGAATGTCTTTATGAATTTGTATGATCTGCAGAGAATTCGATTCTCTCATTGTACTTGTTTCGATCAAATATTTCAATATACCAATAACGATGTTTACGATGGTTTTTTAAGTCAATTTTATTACCATCTATCTTATTTAACCCCTTGCCGTACTTTGGCGAGTTGACTCGCGATGAAGATTTTCGCCCAAACATGAATATCGCGAGTCAGACTCGCGATGAAGATTTTGACCCAAACATGAATATCGCGAGTCTGACTCGCGGCCAGATACTTGGGCCAAACGTAAACATAACAAGCCGAGCTCGCGGACTGTTTTTTTGTCCGTTGTAATCGTGACTGAATGTTAGTTTCTACATCTCGGTTCGTATTGCGACTGTTTACGAGCATCAGTCTGGTCTGTTTAGCGCGCGTCGATGTCTACCGCTTGGGCCCGAGTTTCGTCGAACTAAATGGCACGGGAAGGGGCTAAACTCTTCATTTGTCTTCAAAAGATAGAAGCTAGGAGTTAATTTGCGAAGCAAGAAAAAGCTATTTTGCTTTAACCGCTTAACCGGAGAAGACGAGGTAAGCGTTCAGGCGACGAATATTATTGTCAATATTTAAGTTATTCAACATTATATTGACAATATATATATTGATCGTCTAGACGACTTCTTACGTACAATAATGTTGAAAACCTTAAATATCGACAATAATATTGGTCGTCTGAACGCTCCTTTATCGTCTCATTTGCACAATGACATTCGTATTTGGAAATTGGATATTCTTTTAAACGTCGTTTTATTTCTGTTACAAACGAATTATATTCGTCAGAATGGAAAAGAACTTAGTTGAAATTTTTCTGCTTTTATTAATTGTCAATTTCTGTGGACATTTTGTGTAGGCACAAAGGGTCGAAAATATGATCCTTCGCTATCGTTCGTTATTTATGAAGACGAATATAAAACACTACGATGAAAATTACTTGTTGACGCTTATAAACCTACTTAAATCTATTTATCTTGTAGATAAAGTAATCCATATGCGAGCACTTCTTTTACGTTTAATTTCAAGAGCAACAAACCTAAATGTAGAAGTAACGGGACAAATTGTGAATGTAAAGAATTAAATAAAAAAAAAAAATGTAGAAGTTAACAAGGCGAAGAAGCGTGGAAGAAAATTGAATTGTCAAAAAATTCGGCACATATTGCATGTAATATTTAAATATGATCTACAACAGAAGCACGATAAGATATGCAAGCGAATTTTTAATAGCGAATTAAATATTAATATTTTCCGAAACGCTTTCTTTACGAAATCTAGAAAACATAACGAGTAGCACAAGTAACATGCTACGTCGCGAACACATCGTCATTTGAGTCGCACTAATTCCAGTACACGAATCACGATTCTATTATCATACGTCTTTTTATTGCCTTGGGTTGTGTAACAACTCGCCACGCAATTAGTGTCAAAGCTTGAGGCATTTATTATCGGTGAAACAGCAGTGTGCACATACGTGTGCGGTTAGTACACGTGCAACATTCATGGGCTGTTGGTGCGCACATACATCAACGAAAGGCGTAAATAGATGAATCTCGGACCTGCAGTTAACTTAGTCTCACGACTTTTCTTGGGACTTCCGTGTCGTCGAATCGGATTTATAGCTTTCATAATGGCCACTAAACGCTTATGCTGTTTCGTAATGCACTAGAGCGTGCCACTGGTACATTCTTCGTTACTAATGTCATAATGACGACTGATTTCAAGGTAGGCACGAGTTCGTGCGATTCTGTCTGAGGATTGCCTGCTGGCTCGTCAGCCACTAATCGCAAAAAATGACTGGAACAATCGGAATGTGATCTACCAACGTGCTTGCGTTCGCACCGCCCAATGCCATTATATTATCTTTCGATTTATTTTTGCTCCTCACGAAGCAACAAAGTCAGTGGTTTGTAAAGTAGTAGAATAACGAAGGCAATAAATATAAAAAAGAAAGATCAGTTGTGCGTAAAAGATTTTAGTCAGTGTTTCAATTGGAAACGTGTATCTTTTATTATGTTTATTTTGGTTTATCGCTATTTCATTGCTTATTTACTGCACATTTTATTGTTGCAGACGACATTTATGTCTCTGATATATCAACTTACACATATGTACTTGGAATATTTTAGTAATGATATTAAATACGAATAACAGCAATAGAATTATATGGTAACGATGTAAGAGGGAGCTACCTTTTTTATTGAGCAAGTAATAATTGTAAATTTTGTTCAGTAGAAGCTTCCTTTCTGTATTTTGTTAGCAGCATCCGTATAGCCCAAGGAATGCTTTTAAGTTCTATCTTTTCAAAGAAAAATAATTAGACAAAATACGACACTGTGATAAAAAATTAGTGCAATTATTTTTCCATTACCATCCATCGGGACAAACGAAAGTCTGCAAAATCAGAAGCTTAGAAGGATAACGTAATTTTACAAAATGAATTTATATTGACTGAGAGCAACGACTAAATATAACACAGAACACTGTCGCCAACATGGTAAAACATTTTTAGCATAAAGCTTACTAAAATTCACAGTGCATCAATTTTAAATTGTCATTTATCCGCCACTATATCCACATTATTCACAACATGGCCGTATGTTTTAATTGCTGCTTTTTATCAGCTCGAACTTCGTACACGGTGTATGCAGTGTACACACCAAAAAATCGCTGATGAACGCGACAAACGAAAAAACATTGGATCTTGAAATATTAAAAGCAAACATGTTTTCGGTCTATCTGTCTGAATTACACGGTCAACTTCATCCCCCTCAGTGTTACTAAACGCATTCATGTTTGCTTGTCGCGATACGATAAACAAATTTCTCGCCGGTGGTTGCACAACGTTGTCCGATCTTCTATGTTGCATCCGCGTAACCAGCTTAAAAAAGCGGATTTATAGCACGGTCGAGTGCGCTAGAAAAATGCCATGCAAATTTTCAATTTTGCGCCTGATCAGCCTGGCACAAAAGAAAAGTCAATGGTTTTACGATATTGCGGCAAACTGGGCTTTGTGAGGAACAAATTCGGCTGATGGTTCGTAGCTCGCGGCAAGCTAACCACCAGGGTCTCCAAGGATAAATTACAAATATTGGGCTCGAACGAAGGTTCCTGGCGTTTTCAAGATGTTGCATGATATTCGTTTACATATTTGTACATACACTTATTCAACAATCTATCAATTTATTCTACAATTTATTCATATGCCATGTGATACGTCGCGTGACGTAGATTATTCTCAATTTTTCCTTGTTTTAATATAAGCAATGAGCTTTACAATTTGTCTTATGAAAATATTTCATAAATCTTTTTAGCGGATAATATTTTCAATTCGCGTTAGGAATTAGCATTAGAATTATCGTTAACGAATGTACTCTATAAGCTGTACACTGTTCATGTACGTATCACATTTGCTGTTTGTACAGCGTTACTACGTCTGCGCGATTAAAAGAGCAAACATGGAAAATGTAGCTAATGTTTCCCTATCTTTACTCATAAACACACGTAAAAATTCACGCAATCACAAACTGCAGAGAAGGACGCGTTGAAATGTCACCTTTCAGGATGCTTATGTAACATCAATTCACATCAGAAACCAGGCCATACACCGCGGGCAGGACGGCACCCAGATGTCTGCACATCCTTGGCGCGTACCCTCAATAGTTCTAAGTACCCACCAGAAGTCTTGGAATTTTCATAGTTAAGGTCCTTCGGACCAAGCGAGTATCTCTTGTCTTAGATTTCCTTTTACGTTTGTTGTTTACTACGGGTTAACACGGAAAGTTGGTTTTCCTCACATCTGGTATGTTCCGTTAGCAACTTTCTCACGAGGGCGGCTAAAACCCTTCGTGGTCCACCAACCGTCTTATTATCCCAATCGGAGACGGTGTTTACTGCCCTCGCTTCCTTAACCAAAATTGTCATCAACAAATCCGATAGTCCCGTGTCCTCAGACACAGTATCGTCAGTAAAACTTCACTTATTCTGTATCCTTAGAATAGTCAACTTATCTTTACCGGTCTCTACCCTTATAACAGTCGCGTACTTAACGTATCATTGTAACTAAGTTTTACATAACGTGGTTGGAGTGAATTGTGATTTATGTTAATTCAGTGTGTATTCCGTTGTGATTGCTGAGTTCGTAAAACAAAATTAATAGTTGTGTTACGACTCAGCTATTTTATTTCATTACCCAACCCTCAAGTTTACGTTACACTTACGTCGTACGTTTTATTTTCAACTGTTGGAGGTCAAGCGGTACGAACTGTTGTTTCGAAATATGTTATATATATTTCAGTAATGTTCGGACACTCTTCAAAAAGGAATTTAAATCTCTTTTAAAATCGAACCAAACGACTCGAGTTTTTTTGAGAAGTTAGAAGTTTATCAGGTGAAAATTATAAAATAATTTTTGACAAAATTGCGATTAGTCGGAATCGCGGAGGAAAGAGTAAAGATCGTTTTCTGCAACTCTTCCTATCTGGGCCTGTAATGAAAATTTGTACGACACATTTTGAAGATTTATGTTACTGGTGTGCATGCTAAAAATTTGATCGAATTCGGTTAACGTTGTTGTGAGCTACGAACGGTTAAAAATGGCGAAAGTCGCAGTTTTTCACGATTTCCTGAAATTGAATCTAAAATTTAAAGATTCTTGAACCTTCCAATGCCCGTCGCTTGTTTCCGCATCAATCGATTTCGATAAAATTTGAAGTTCAATTTAGTAAATTACTTATTTTCGCGTACAGCCTCTTTCCAACGTATTTCCTCACCAATCACACGATGAGATGTAATAGCACTTGCAATGATATTTGTAAAAAAATCACCGACGTTGGTGTTCCTACTTAATGGTGGCTAATTATAGTGATCACACTTTAATTGTATATCTGATGGAATATTTGGAATTTAACAAAATAACGCCAGATCTACGTGGCTGCGCTTCATCTGATAGATTCGACGCGGACCATAAATATTAACACTACATTTATACTTATCGTCGAAACGTCGATAATCCATCGATAGTGATTAACAGTACGTACGTCCAGTCTGGAAGCGGATACGGTGTAATGAACCATAACGCTTCGGTGAAGATAGGGGAGAGCGATTGAGGGGTTTCATCGAAAAAATATCGCCGTGAAAATGCGGCTTGACCTATTGGAGACGAAGGGTCGAAGATCATCATAATCGTATATTTATAGGTATCGTAACCAACGGAAATTTTTTATTCGCCCAGTGTCTTGGATCGTCACGCAACTCGATTATAACGCACTAGGATCTTTGCATATTTAGAATCGCCACTGATTCATAAATTCTATATGGCCTACTTTTATTTTCGATCTACGAATTTTAAATCATTTCTTGCTGCTAGATTCCATCTATATTAATAAACGCAAAAATGGCAACAAACAGCCATTTCTTTGGAGATTTTATCTTCCAAGAAAGTCCTGCAAATTTATTGGTTAGGTCAATACTATCGTAAATCTAAGAATCTGGAACACTAACGTCACTGTAAAACGCCTACCAATTAAAGTGGCAAAAATTTCAAAACGAAAGGAAGCATCACAATATTCCAGGCAAGCTCAGAACGATTCTAGATAAAAAGGACGAAATAGAATGTCTCTTATAGTTTCTGAAAGACACAAACCTTTCCCAAATAATCTAACCGTAGAAAATATTCACTACAACTTATACGTGTTCATAAAGGGTATAACCTAACAAACACGAAGATGGTACCCCGCTGGGGGTAGCCACCCACATGATAATCAAACAGCTAAAAAATTCTACCAAATGTCCAAATTGGACAAATTGTGAATGTGAAATATTAAATTAAAAAAAAAACTTATACGTGTTATAGGTATATTAATATCTTTGTAATATATAGTTATATATGTCGGGTTAGGGTTAGAATTTTGGGCGCGTAACAACTCTTCACGTGAATTAGCCATTGTTTTACACAGCCGAGATTATATTTACACGTATATACAAGTCTACTACAAAGATTAACAAATACTAAGTCTAGTGAATAATAAGCTTAACGAATAATAAAGTTAGTGAAATAATAAGTTGAACAAATAATAAGTCTAACAAATAATAAGTCTAACAAATAATAAGTCTAATGAATAATAAGTTTAGCGAACAGTAAGATTAATGAATAGTATGATTTACGAATAATAAGTTTAATGAACGCTATTAACACTATTTTTGAGTTCAAACGAATCCACGGTCAACGGGATAACTCTCTACTAAGCGTAAACTGATCTTAGGCACAGAAATATGATTGTTGAAAATGCTCGATGTGTCACTCTCCAAGGCAATCGCAAGAATGCCAGCCTCGTGGAGATTTTTCTCGCTGTACGCTTGCATTTGTTTTTCTATACTCGTTTGGAAGCATCGAGAAAGTTCCAAACGCCGTTGCTAGGCAGTTTCTGCCTGGAGTTTGATTATTAATACAATGTATGTCGCATTGTATCAGCACCTCCGAGGCAACATCACACGTGATTAGGCCCGCTCCCGAGGCCGCATGCCGCCACAACCACATTTCTTGGAAAACCCATACAACCACTCCAGACCTCCGTTACGCAAAACGTCCATCCCGTGACCGTGGCTACGTTCGGCGACCAATTGTCACCTCGAACCCAATCTCGCTATCACAAATCTCGAACAATTACAGCTATGATAAAATCTAGGCTAGAGTACTAGAAGATGTTCCCAAAATTTCCAAGGAACGGCTTCGGCTTTCCTTTCACCTCCGACATATATATACACACACTAAACCATGTAGATATTGCACATATATATGACCAAACAACGAAAGCATTATAAACAGCATATTAGTCTAATATAATATTTCATTTGCTTATTTATGAGCTTCTTTTGAGGTTTATTATCCGTTAACATAATATATAAATAACATAATAATAAAGTTACTAGCGACCAGCAAAATCGATTCATCTTTCGTGGTTACATGTTTCTAAGATTAGATGATATTCAGTTACATGGAACCTAGTAGGCTTATCCGTTTAATAAAAAGTGTATCGCGTCATGAGCGTTTTCAGAGACGTTCCGGATAGACTTCATGTCGGCTTTAATGTTGCGGCTATGTATTCCTTTCAAATGAAACTTTACTACAGTCCAGTAAAATGTGTTACATGGTTGTTGGTGATGCACAAGATTCAGTATTCTGCAAGCGGTTGTTTTCTTAATGAGTGATCATGCATTAGTCTAGAATGGTCGATATGAATGCGGGTTCTAACATTGTGTAAGCCTATGAGATACGATTTTAAACAACTGTAATCGCTAATAATTCTCAAAGGTGGATTTATAAATAAATTAATTACATTTTTGAAAAGCATTGTCAATATATATATTTTATACATCGTATGTATTATACTTACGGAGAAGATTGGTACAATTAAAAGATTCGTATAAGGAAATTCATGGTATATACACTGTTACGTAAAATAACAAGATAAAAAAAGAAATTTGACGTGAAAAATAAAGAAAAGAAACTTTATTTTTTTCTAACAACAATCCACTTTACAATCCACTTCCAAACTCTAGGCGTGACTTTCCAAGACTGAAGCTCTTACAATTTGACTTTCGATCGGATCCGATTACTTTCTTTTGTCATCCCTCAACATCCCCACCGTCCATGCATTTGCTAGGCGTCCGCGACCGTTATCACGTGCTCTTTCTTCTAGAACCTTCGGTGGAAGGACCGCTGGGTTGTTGATAGTTCATTAGGCACTTCAGCGATATACATTGTCGCCGAGTGTCGCCACATCTTTATCTCCATCGTCGGTTCATCGGATTTGAAGTATGCCGGTCGTGACAACACCACCGTTAAAAAATATGCGAACATTTGCACATAGTGAAATAACGCTACACAAACAAATATTAGGTCAAGCTATAGTGAAATATTCTATGAATTATATGCGCGAATATCCCTTTCACGAATGATTAATCTTCAAAACCCGTTATGTACTTGTTTCTGACAAGGTATATTTCAATTAAAGAATAAGTCCAACTATCATGATTTTATTCTTTACAAGTATCATAGCTACATATTATTAAAACGCAGCGCGTATAAGCTAGATTTTAGCTGGAAGCGATATAGCGAGGTCGTAAATCAAAATGTTAAACGGTGACATCGATTGATCCAGCCGCAGTCATGGCCGTACGCATCCGTGAACAGAGTTGCCAGGAAATTCTTTGCCACCGACCTACTTCAAAGAATAAAATAGTTCCGATTGTGAGCTGACGTCGTACGATCCTGAACAAGGCTCGAGCTCGGCTTCTCTATTTCTCCTGAAGTGTTTCGATTTACATGTTTTGATTATCACACGCGTAAACTTTAATACCTGACCGATTTTACGATCTCGTATCGCTTTCAGCCAACTATACGTACATAGTGACGCGACTAAATTAATTTTTCAAAGCTAACATGCAATATTTAAAAATAATATTTTGTAATTGTCAAAGCTGGCGAAATTATTTCGTCGTTTGACAGGCGTCTTCGGATATTTCAATTTTTAAATACGTAATACGTTAGGGTATGTGTGAATTTTCTGAACTCGCAGCAATGCTTCAAACATTAATGCAATTATTGGTATTTCAATAGTAGATATGTATGAGTATATACATTGTTGATAGTAAAATGCATTATTACTGTTTTCACTTCAGTAAATATTTATATTTATAGTCTAGCGATCTTATAAAATAAGAGTAGCTGCTGCTCCGATTTAATTAATTCATCATTAATCTGTATATATTGTCAAGGTCAAGGTATTAATACACAGGAAAATAATAGATTGATTCAGAAATGATTACATAGAAATTCTAATTCTAATTCATATTTGTTACATCGTAATAAAGGTCAATCAACTTAAAATATATTAATATTCTAAATTTTACTTTTCTTTAAATAACGTTACAATTTTCCGTTAAGTATATCTACTGTAATTTCATTCAGTGGTAGGATTCAGCCGGTTTGCACCGGTTCTGTAGATCCGTTTCCTAAAAGTTTCGTACTTTCGCCGAACCGGTTGTTAAAATGATACTTGTAATCGTATTTACCTGGCTGTTTCATAAAATTTTCATTATAAGTTTGTTGTTTTCATTTCTGTAGTTGCCGCTGAGGTTGCGACTGGTGATACCACTACACTTTGGCGTCTAACTACATATATGAAATAATAAACTATTTTTTCGTCGGTAGCGCGCCGAACCGGTTGTTAAAGTATTTAAATCCCGCCACTGGTTTTATTCGCTGTTGCAAAGATAGAGTCAGAAGCTAATACGATGTCAATTAGGCGTTACGAGGGAGGTTGTCGTTCCCTTATTTAGAAGTACAGTTAGTATTTGCAATTCCTTCCTCCTTTTCCTCCGCATTTCATACCGCAATTCCACGTTTTTATATCGTTAAACGTAGACGTGGTCTATATTTGACACTTCAGAGATGCAATTTCTCTTTTCCTTATTTGTATACGATTAATTAATTGGAAATGTAACTTGCAGTGTTTTCTGGAGAAGGAACTGTTTCCAATTTTTTCGGACTTCATCGTCACGCGGCAAGATTCGCCATTAGAGTGTTCTAACGGTTTTTGTAGTGAGTCATGCTTTATGACTGTAATACGCCAGAGATTCGATTCTATACGCGCTACATAATTTAGCTCTTCCTTGCAGCAGTAGCGGAAAAACTTCGATTTAGTTACACTGATCGAAAGTTGCTTCTTCATTGACTACGATAAATTTATAATCGACACTCGATGACTACACGTTTATTTCGAGGATTACTTAATTACGACATAAGAGTATACTAAAAGTATAAAAGCAATATACGGTATGAAAATGCTGTATCTCGTAGAAAATCCAGGACTAGTTAATATTGTTCTTATAAATTATAGGCTTGCTATATATAAATAACAATTGAAATTCTCGGTAATATATTTGACGATACAGTACCCATAATGGAAACAGGCTCGTAAATAGCACAAGCATTGACAAAGAGCGTTCTTCAAACCAAGCAAAGTTTAAGGAAGAAGCGAGTAGAAGTTTGCGGAATTTGCAAAGTTCTCAAGGATTTGCAGTTTACTTTGAATTGAAATACATACAACTTTCGTCCTACTTCCCTCCTTTTAAATTCTAAAGAATCGTAGTTAATATATCATACTTACGTTATCGTCTTCGGCAAATTTGAGATAACGTAATTGGTAAACATAACTTGTGGCGCAATTTGCAGAGAAATTGCGGATTCAAAATTACGATTATGACCGTACGTATATTACATTTATTGAAATATCTTACATTTAATATTTCGAAATATATTATCGCAATTCCACGTACTGAGAATCATTTCGCTCGAAGGTTAATGAAACTGAGAACCACAGAAACTATAGAACTGGCCAAGGAAATTGTGCAGTGAAGTAGAATCGAGTGTAATTATTTTTCTATAATTTACATTTATGTAAATATCTTACATTTAATATTGCGAAATGAATTTTCGCGATTCCACAAACTGAATTATTTCGCCCGTAGAATGATCAAACTAAGAAATATACAAACTCTACTGTTGCCTAAGGAGACTGTGCAGTGAAGTAAAATCGAGTGTAATTATTTTTCTATAATTTACATTTACCTAAATATCCTACATTTAATATCTCGAAACATGTTTTCACAATTCCGCTTACTGAGAGTTATTTCACACGAAGATTAATGAAAATAAGAAACACATAAACTGTAGACCTGCCTGGGCGAATGGACTACGGATTTCTATGTAATGTACAGAGAGTTGAAAGTAAAAAGACACAAAGAGCGCACATAATACCCACGTATAAAATATCCAAAGTATAGTACTCTTTGTAATATCTAATAGGTAGAACAATATTCTACTTAGATCTTATTCTTTTAATCGTATCTACGAGAATATGAAGTTGCGTAAAAATCCGCAGTCTATTAATAAAACTAAGAAACATAGAAACTGCAGAACTGTCCAAACTGTCCAAGTGTATGCAACTTTATAATGATTAGTGCATTAGAATAGAGTGTAATTATTTTTCCATAGATTACGTTTATGTAAATATCTTAGATTCCATATCTCCAAACATATTTTCACGATTCCACCTGCTGAGAATTATTTCATACGGAGATTGATGAAACTAAAGAACACACAAACTGTACAATTGCCTAGGGAAATTATGCAGTGACGTAGAGTGCAGTGTAATTATTTTTCGATAAATTAGTGAGGGCCATTTAATACGTCCCGTATTCCAATTATCGATCTGCCGTGATTTTAATATGAAAGGATGCGTACCATGCGATGAATGGAACACGCTTGGCTGTTCTACGTTTACGTAACCCTTGTAACGCTGTTCGATTCATTCATATGCTAATGGAAATTAATGCGTTCTGTTCCTAATGCTCACGCACTTCTCTGCTGAGTACGTACATCATCGATGTTTCGATGTTTCTCGACCTACATACATATAGTCTTTGGGCTAAGTTGAAGTCGTAGGTTTGACAGGTGTAAACGCAGTGCATCATCCTGTCGAATGTGCGACGCGATGCGATTTCCAGAATTTGCTAGATGAGAGCTTCGAGTTTTGGTATTTGAATATTAATGCGTGTTATGCAAACTCGTGCGCCGCTGCTGCGTGCTTCACATACGCTTTTATGAAATATTAATGAAGCTTGTCTACGTGTCCTGTTTGTTTGTCTTCCAAGTGCGTCTCTGTATTTTCGCACTTTTATGCGGAAATTGTGTACACGAGCTTGCAAGAAACACGATTGCTATTGCGAGCCGTTTAAATAGAAAATTTTATCAGAGAGAAACGATGATTCCGCTCGACCATCTTCCTTACTGTGTTCATACAAATTTTTTCCAATCAATTTCACAGGGTTTAGTTTTATCTGCTTTTCTCTGGTAGTTGAATTAATTTCGTCACTAAGACTTAATCGTTAACACGTGCGTTTGTAAATCGTTTCACTTCACACTATCAACGCGATCGAAAGGAATCATTCGTATGATTAAAGATGTGACGTAAGCGACGATTAAATTAAAGAAAGAAAAAATTGAAATCGCGTGAACATGACGAAGCCCGGTAACAGATAGCAGAATGCGATCAGGTTTACGTAACAGCGGCTGTCATAGTGTTAACTAGCTTTCAAACAGAATCAGCTGCGACGATAAGTCACCAACATACCGTATATCAGCACTTTTGTCGTACAAAGTTTTTGCTACTGTATAACTTCTCTTCATCGTTTCTATACTTTGAAACGTATTCGAATAGCAGCAGTTTTTGTGAATAAGTATATTTGGTTGGCTATTGAGCGCACAATAAATCAAGACTCTAACGAGTATGCTGTATATCATCGTCTTAACAATTCAAGATTCCGACTCAAAAATAGCCTTCTTCGATTTTTTTACGATCCTGCTGTAAGCTTTACCAACACCACACCTGGCTGTTTGTGCGTGTCGAAAAGGACACTCGATATACAGGGTGGTTAGTAACTGGTGGTACAAGCGGAAAGGGGGTGATTCTACGCGAAAAAAGAAGTCAAAAATATAGAACAAAAATTTTTTTTTTTTATTTTTCCATCGAGACAACGATCTACAGTGAGATCCGTTATAACGAGAAGTGATAAAGTGCACGCGTACCGAGCGAAAATTCAAAGTCGATTTTCTCGAAAACAAAGCCTCAAACGAAAAATTTTTATTCTATATTTTCGACTTCTTTTTACGCGTAGAATCACCCCCTTTCCGCTTGTACCACCAGTTACCAACCACCCTGTATATACACGTGTACCGTTTGAAACGAATATTCATATTTATGAGTAATTACATGAGCAAAGGTTTTGTTCGTGTAGTTGAAATTGATACACATTGCGGTAGAATGTAAATCGGTCGCGTTCAAACTCTCTCTTTCTCCCCGATTCTCACCAACTTATGGATAATAATTGCTTCCAGAAACTATTTGTATTTGCCGCGATAAATCCAATTTTAGATGTACCTTTGAAACAAGGGTTACGGAAGATTCTTACCGTACTTCGCATAAATCTCAATTTCTGCTGGAATTCAACATCGATGGTAACCGACACAGTGGATCGTATAAGCTGCGGGCTCCTACTCACTTCGGTTGTCAATTGCTATTGATCAAATACTCTTCTTCTCAAACCTTTCCGACATTTGCTCGAGTTCTCGGTTCTTCTTCTGTGAGAAAATTCGATATCGTATCCGTCGCTACTTTTTGTTTGTCTTTAAACGCTCGGTTCGTCTTTCCTTGTTTAATGAACAATCTGCAGTCTCAAAAAGTTCCTCCACGGTATTGACTTTTGAAGTTTTCTTTCAAACTGTAATATTTCTTTTAGAGTTCCGTTAGATCAGATCAAGGATTCCAAGGATTTGTGAAATTATCCTTTCCCTCCGTGAGTTTAAATATATGTTTTAAATACGTACATATTTATATTTATATTTGTATTTATATTTGTATTTATATTATATATATTATATATATATTATATATATTTATATTTGTAGAGTAGCGGATAATATTTATTTAACATTGATATGTTTTCATAATTTTATTCTCTTCTCACTCATTTTAAACTCGCCATGTTCTACACGCGCTTTCGCTTGCTTTCACTTTATTGACTCTGTTATAATTGCAGCAAGTAGAATTCAAATAAATTTGCACTGATGTCAAATAAATACCTTGTTTTATATGCATTTTCGCTTACTTTCAATTTATTCACTCTGTTGGCGAATTAATTAGCGTAATTAGGCTAAATAGGATTCAAATACGCATTGATATCAAACAAATTTCTTTCGACATAAATGTGACAAAACTAATGATATTCTTATCGTATATTCTTCCTCCTAACTTGTAATTTTACGTTTACACGGATAAAATCGGCCCACGTGTATCAAGCGAGCAACTACTTTATGATAATGCCAAGTGCTACGACGACTAAACCGATAATAAAATGTACTTTACGAACAAGTTTTTGTAACGTAGAGTAAACTGGGCTTAGTGCGCGATACTGCTTATTCCTAGGAGCTTTTTCATTCGTTCGAGACACGAGGTAGCTAGATCTAGCTTAGTTAAACAAAAAAGCTAATAGACAGTGTTGGTCTTCCAGTTCATGCTACAGAAAACAAATTAGTCAGTCGAAGTTAGTATGATGGAATGAGAGAGAGAGTGTTTTTGTTCCAGCAGAGTGTTATTCGTGCTAATCGTGTACGATGACTGTTTTTATGTTATACACGCCCTGAAAGGTAAATAGAGCATTAAATATAGTCGTAACTGATGACATCTCAGCAGGACTTCATTTTACAATTACGGTATATATTACTTTGTTTGTAAAAAGTAACTTAGTTTCTTATCTGTTGAACATCTAGACCTGTTTCTATTCTTCAACTATTTCAGACAATCTGAAAGTGGCTATGAAAAATAACCTTCTCATATCTTAGGTACGCGATTATATCTCATTCTATTGACTATCGAGAAAACGTGTTATTATTTGATAACAACACATTTCCAGCGTTTCTCGAAGAAGAGTATGCGCTACGCAAACATTGGCATTCTCGAGAGATATTCACTGCGTTCAGTTTATCTGCGATATTTCTGGAATCTTGTGGAAGATTTGTAACGTGATTAGGATGGATATACAATTGTTTTTGGAAGCTTAAGATGCGAGTATGACAGTGATTTCGGAAGACAGACGAATATTATGCTTGTCAACTTCTTCTTCAGTGATACGATGCAGTAATACAATTAGAAAACACACGTTGGGTTGGGAAGAATAATACGTTTCGCCTTGGAGATTAGAGAACCAACCTCCAGAGCATGTTGATCAATATTGACATTTGTGTGCGAATCGCTAAGCTTGTCTACGTTTTCTTTGCTCTTTAAATATAAACACACACGGCCGTGAGAAATTCTTGACACGAACCTGATGTTCTTCGGCTCGATCATTTGTCCCTATTGCCACTGTATACTTTAAATGAAGTTGGTACATCCAAATGCGAATTTTTACAAAATAAACGACATTCGTTTGTCCACGTTTGCCCCATCAAACTTCGTTTACCCACCTTTTAAAGAAAAAATCATTAGGTCTTTAAATTTGGCAATAATTTTTCTTTTTGTTTGAAGGGTAGACAAACGAAAGTTCTGGGTAAACAAACGCGGAAAAATCGTGGACAAACGAGGACAAATCGTGGACAAACGAACGCCGTTTGGTTTTAGTAAAAAATTCGCATTTGGGACTGCCAACCTCACCCAGCCTGAATCGCTGTAACTTCCATAGAGTCAAGAACAATAGCCTGTTCTCTAGTGGGAAATCGCGTCTGTTGCGCTACCTGAGCATATGACATTGTGAATGAAGTTTTTCTGTATCGTTGAACATATGACGAACGAAATACCAACTTTATAAACTCTTTGGAAACAGAAACACTAGCCACGATCGAATAGCACGAGTATCGCCACGTTTGATCCAGATGAACTCTCTACTTTCATTGCAAATGTTAGAAAGATAAAAGCAAGTTCGCGGCAATTCTCATATAGTTGTTATTCATTTTGAATTGCGCGCCGAATATAGCCTACTGTTTTTGCTTTCTTCATCTTCTTGTTTTGAACGTGCCGTGCAGTTATGGAGAGTTCGATGCAAGCGCGCACATCTGCCTAAGTACCCGTTACCTTTTTGTGCAATAAAGAAACATCGGTAAATATTCACGGAAAGAGAGTCACTTGCAATTTCGACGATCTTTTGATATATTGTCAAGGTCATCAGTCTTGCGTCACCAAAATGTATGAAGCATATCCTATTCGAATGCGAGACACTGCAGATCTCAAGGCCAGTGTGTGCAATAGAACCAGCCACGGTTTTGACGACAATTTTCTAATCCACCAAAGTTACTTTATTTTAATCATGCTAATCAACTTGATTTTAAATTGATCCTAATTGACACTAATGTGAGTTAACTGGAAATGTACTAACGCATGAAGTTAAGTTAGCCTTTGGAAGTTACCGTTAGCTTTTGGAAGAAAGCCCTTGGCGACTATTTTAAGCACCTTAAGAACCAAACTCTTGTTCGAAAATCTGTTCGAAAATGAAGACCAGTTTTATGAAAAAAGAATACACATTTGTTATTTGGTTGGTTAACAAGTTGCTGAAGTGCAACGTTGCTCGTGTGCAACATCAAGCGTGAAGAGGTTAATTACACCACTACTCAAGCTCAACCAGAATCGAGAAATATTGCAATTAACTTTTTTTTTAGTAAAGAAAGCAGTTTCTTCAACTTCTCGACGATGCTGAACCGCTGATTAATTATCTTCCCGCATCTTGGTTAATTTTAGCGGGCTCACGCAGTTTCCAGCAACTCTAACCACATTCGACTTGCGGAGAAGTTGCGAAACACGCGTGCAGCTTTAACCAACGACTGCTAGGAAATGGATCGAGTATTGGTACCGCGTTTTTCTGTATTATCTTCTCTCTCAAAAGAAGAACAGAGATAAACCGACGAATAAGAGAAGGATGATAGGATAGATTGAAAGACACAGAGTTTAAAAGGCCTTTTACGAGCATCGATCGAGTAAAAAGCCGATCTACCACTATTACGCTCCATCGAAACTTAATCGGTGTTCCTCTGCTCGATCAATGAATGCAAATCGGTCTTATATTTTCTCTTTGTCTTCTGCATTTTCTTTTTACCGGGTTCTTTGCTTTGGACAGCTTACAACTTTATCAAATATATTTTTCATTGACGAACGAGTTATTATTTTACAAAGAATGGTTTGATGTCGTCGACAACTATATCGGATTCAGATGCGAATGTCAAGTAAACTTTTAAATTTATTTAATAGAATATATCACTGTTTTAGTTTATGAGATAATATCGATACCATTGTTTAGAACGTTAACTCTTGGGAATTGAGATATTAGTGTCAAGCAATCTCCAAAAACAGACTATTTATTTAACAAAATATATTATTGTTTTTATTCATAAGAATATTGTTTATAAGATTGACTGTTTACTGCTATTAATGATATTTGCCTGGCAGCAAATACGTACATGAAAAACACTTTGTTTCTTATACATAACATTTTAACTATTCTGATAATTTTGTACTTTTTATTAGACGTTATACACATTATTAACAGAGACACAGAGTTTAAATTACTTTATTCCATATCTCCCTCTTATATATTGCTACACTTTACTTTTACGTGTACGTATCAAACTGTTCAAATGGTGTTCGATATTTTATACGACATTTATCGCTTATTTCTTACCTATAACGAAATGCATCGAGTATATTGCTTAAGATCTAAGTGCAGATAAATAAATAGAAAGTAGAAAACCTAAAGTAATTGAGGTTTATAGCCTAATAGAATTAATCAGAAAATATTAGGTTAAGTAAAAAGTTCTGAGCGTTTTTCGCTAGATGTCTTTAGTGAGCCATATCTCACGATGTGCACATCGCATCGAGTCATAGTATACACCGATTTCAAGGTGATATTACGCATCAAAAAGGTTCTTTGTCAGTTTTGTGTTCGGTGAAGCCAGTTGTGTGTTACAGCGTTCGAAAATGGAGATAAAAAAAGAGAAAATTCGATACATTCTTCAGTACCACTACGACCAAGGTGAAAAGGCGGAGCAGGCGGCCAAAAAAATTTGTGCTGTTTATGGACCCAGTACAGTATCGAATGCAACAGCAAAGCGGTGGTTCCAACGATTCCGTTCTGGTAATATGGACGTCGAAGATGAGGCACGCTCTGGTAGGCCAATCGTCGAAAATGTGGATAAAATCATGGAAATCGTCGAGTCGGACCGGCATGTGAGCACTTATTCCATTGCCCAGGAACTGAAGATTAGCCAGAAAACCGTTTGGAACCATTTGCATAAGGCTGGTCTCAAGAAGAAGCTCGACGTATGGGTGCCACATGAATTGACGCAAAAGAACCTTTTGGACCGAATTGATGCCTGCGATTCTTTGTTGAGACGTAACGAAATCGACCCATTTTTGAAGCGGATGGTGACTGGCGATGAAAAATGGGTCACATACGAGAACAACAGCCGAAAAAGATCGTGGTCCAATCGCGGTGGGCCGGCCCAAACGATCGCCAAGCGTGGATTAACGGCCAAGAAGGTTTTATTGTGTGTTTGGTGGGATTGGAAGGGAATCATCCATTATGAGCTGCTCCCATCGGGGCAAACACTTAATTCGGACCTCTATTGTCAACAACTGACCAGACTGAAGCAGGCGATCGACCAGAAGCGGCCAGAATTGGCCAATAGGAAAGGTGTTGTGTTCCATCAAGACAACGCCAGGCCGCACACATCTTTAACGACGCGTCAGAAGCTCCGAGAGCTTGGCTGGGAGGTTCTATCGCATCCGCCGTACAGTCCAGACCTGGCACCAAGCGATTATCACCTTTTTAAGTTTTTGCAAAATTTTCTTGATGGTACAAAACTGGCCTCAAGAGAGGCTTGTGAAAATGAGCTGGTCAAGTTTTTTACCAATAGGGACGAGGACTTCTTCAACCGCGGAATTATGAAATTGCCTTCAAAATGGACAAAAGTAATCGAACAAAACGGCGCATATTTAATCTAAATCGAATAATCTTGACTATGTTAATTTCATCGTCGAAATAAAGCGAAAAAGCGCTCAGAACTTTTTACTTCACCTAATATAAAGCTTGTAGAATGTTCGTGTTATAAAATATTATGCTAAAATATTCTTAGAAGTACATACTTTATCGATGTCTTCCTTCCTTTTCTTATTTTTTTACAACCGATATAGTTGCAGTTCAAAGGTTTACTTACTTTTGAAAAATTTACCATGGAATGTGAAATTCTTTAGAAGCTGATATATTCGTTTATCTTTTTTAACGATAATCGTAATTTATACTTTTACTAGATGGCAGATCGACGTGTTGCAGATATTCTTTAGAAAGCTGCTTTTACACAGCTCATTAATCCTGTGCCCGGCCGTAAAGGTCTTGTACACGTAGGTACTCGTGTTCCCAGAAAGCTTGTTTACCGCGGATTCTTATCTGCGAAGGAAACGCAGGGTTTAACGGAGCATGTATAACGTTTTTCCTCAATACGTCCGACGTTTCTTTCTCAGCCAGCCCTGTGTAATCCATACTAAGCCTTCGTGTAGCAGTTCTATGTGATGGTATATTGGGAAAATATTCCAAGAATGTTAAACGCGCGATTAAAAGTTCAAAGGAGAATGTACTTTACCTCTACACCTGCCCAAACAGATAAAAGCTTTGAATTTTACAAAGTACTTGAAGATGTTATTTATGTTGTGTACGAATAATTCATTCGAACTGATTTTACTTTGAACGATGTTGAATGTCGCTGGATGACGATTTGGAAGATCATCTCTGACGAGTACAATGGTTCTCCGTAAAATTCGATCGCGAAAAAACTTGTAAATCTTCCACACGAAATAATCAATTTGCGAGTTAGTGATTTCTGCTCGAACGAGTAAAAACGTTGTTCGTAAATGAATCGTATCGTTAATTATATTGCATAAACAATCGTGTTTTTTTCTTTATCTATATCGTACATTTTCTCGCTCGGTCTTATCCGAATGGAAACTCTCGTTATTTTATCATCGCATGATCAGCGCCATCATCCTTTTAAAACTTTTGTTCGACCCTAAGTTGATGAAACTCAGCCGTGTGGACACAGTGTTAACCCCTTCCCGTACTTTAGCGAGTCAGACTCGCGATGAAGATTTTGGCCCAAACATGAATATCGCGAGTCAGACTCGCGATGAAGATTTTGGCCCAAACATGAATATCGCGAGTTTGACTCGCGACCAGATACTTGGACCAAACGTAAACAAACAAGCTGAGCTCGCGGACTGTTTTTTTGCCCGTTACGATCGTCACTGAGTGTTAGTTTCTACATTTCGGTTCGTATTGCGACTGTTTACGAGCATCAGTCTGGTCTGTTTAGCGCGCGTCGATGTCTACCGATTGGGCCCGAGTTTCGTCGAACTAAATGGCACGGGAAGGGGTTAAACAAGATAAAGTGACTTCTAGTCGTTGAAGCAGAGACAGCCGATTCTTCTATTTCTTGTTGAACGACCTGGTCATTTCCGACTATAGTTTCCCTAATGTAAACGCGATTTTACGAAGCACTGTAACAAAATCTGTGCGACGAAATCTTCAATTGCCGCAGTCAGTCGTAGCTGCTATTTCTGGTTGACCAATCTGGTCATTTCAATTGTAATTGTCTAATGTAAACGTTTTAATGTAATACGAAAGTCTATGACAGTATTTCCTCGCGAAGTTAACTTGCTAAATGGAAAATATCACTCAATTGTCAATCTCAGGAAATAATTTCAAATTCTTTCAAGAACTTCATAATTCATATCTTATCTTTATCTTTCGCGTGTCATTTAATTTCATCAAAGACAATTTACGTCAGTTTTACCATCCCGAGTATTAAAATCTAAGCGAAATTGATCTGCCTTTACCGACTTGTAATTCCACGATTATATCAGTTTCTCGTTACAAGAAAATTTTAACAATTAATTTAATAAAAATACATGGTAAAACACGAATCATTGCGCGGTTAATAATTGTCATCGCCACCACGTTACATGAATGGCAGAGTTTCCACTTATTCGCTCTTTTCCTCGTGACTAGACTGCAAATTGTCGCGCATTTATACGAAATTTAAAAGCGCGAAAATGCACGGAAAGCGTATGCAATCTGCAAAAGTGTACAAAGTACCTAAAGTATACTAATCGTCATAATATTTAAGGGACGAAACAAATTTCTGCTGAAATTCTATTTTTTTAATTACGTTCACGCAAGACTAAGTTCGCATAAAAATTTACGTTCCTGATTCTACTCATAATTCTCGAATTTTTCGTATTTGATGCGAAAGCGGAACGTATAGTCTCGCTGTTGCTACACGTGATATTCGTACTACGTGGGCGAATACAACGGTGACACGGAATTTGCACATTGCACATGCGATGAATTCGTCGTTTGACACTCCGCCTGCAATCTGCTGGCGACACTGTCCGTAATTACGTTATATGTCCTCGGCTTACAATAACGATCGTTGATGCGTGGGTTCGACCAACGACCAAGCGTAACGGTAAAGAGATTCATGTCGAATACGTTTCACTTAGCTCCTATTCGTTTCCTCGATCGTCCTCCTGGTGCAGCGTTCCTAACGCAAAGTTACGCTCTTCCGCTACCATCTCTCGTTACCGCGCGGCTTTACGGACGCCATTGTGTCGACTTTAACCAACGAAGCGTCGTAAACCATGGATTTGTGTCTCAGCTATCTCGTATTAGATCACGATCGAATAGTCACCTGCTGTTTTCCGATAGCAACGTATTAGAAACTAAAATTTTCATGTTTCGAAGGAAATTAAATTCGCTGTGTTTTTTTTTTGACCCAGTTGCGTTCCTTTTACGTTAGAAAGTATCTCAAGTTTGAGCAATTTATGAAAAACTCGTTGTTATAAAGAATATATAATATGTATATGTGGAGGGGATAGAAAATCTGCAGGTTATACCAAGCTAGTAGTTCTAAGAATTAAATCAAATTCTCTATGTAAGAAACTATGACGTAAGGAAGATACTAAAAATCCCAACAGTGGAAGGTACTCAGAAGTTGGAAGATGCTTCAAAACGCATCAACATAAGATGAAAATCCGCACGAATCAACTTGTCAAGAGTTATCAGGTTTACCCGAAATGCTCAAAATACCCTTTAGATTTACTTGCATCTAATAATTGAATAACTGCTTTGATACAACGTTAACTTTTAGTCTAGTGATTATTGACAAATGTATTATAGGATCTTTTTATATTTATTTAGAATGGATTAAATTGGAAACGATGGTTATTTAACGTGAACTAAATACAGTAATATGCTGTAACTAAGACAATTAAATAGTTAATTTACAACTCTCGTTACCACGGTTCTAACGCTCTTTCACACGGACCATCCTCCTCGACAACGCTGACAACACTCTCTGACGACGCTGACAACACACTCTGACTTCTCAACTAACTACTGACTGTGTTAATTCATCTTTCTCCCTTATGTATCCCTTTGTCCTTTCTCATAACCCCACTACGTACGTGTTCCGCAACCGTCCGTGGCCATGGTCACATAGGCCTTTTTTTCGCGTAACTATTCGACTGAAGGAACGACAATACATTGATGGGCCTGTCGGTATTTAGGCTTTCTGGCAACATTGTTTATGGTTAATCCGATATTTCTTAGGCCATTTGTCTACGATACTACAATATCGAGATCCGCAAGTTATTTTAAACGACTACCATAAGATGAATGTAAGAGACTGTAAGTATACAATTAGGAACATTTGATAAAGGAACGTCTATAAAAGAGGAAGAAAAGAATTGAATGCATCGTTTCTTGTTTCAATTTTGTATTGTATATCTTCCCTAAATTCAGATTAGAGCAAAATTGAAATATAAAAGTTGTCGGATCGTAGGAGGGTCAGAGGTGAATTATTATTGTTTGATCAGACATGATCGATGTCGTCTGTTTCCAGATCTTGCACATACGTTGCATGGGCGATCGAGTTGTAGCGAAGTTGTTTTTCCTTTTTATAGTATTTTTCTTTCTATTGTACTTATCGACGTCGAGCATGTGTTATGAACCCATTAACGTGTAATGTGTCACGTAAAATTATTGATAAAAAAGGAGTAGCTGAGCAATAACTTACTTGACCGTGCTTTTATAATTTTGTTGGCTTTTATTCACGAAAATGATTAAATATAATATTACAATGAAGTAGCGAAGTTAAAATAGTTGTTCAAATCGCGGCCAAACTGTATACAAGACATAAAAATTAAGACTAAAGGCTAAAACTAGTCTCGTGGTCGAATGCTTGCAGTTTTTATATGTTGCGTTTGTAAGTGTTGTATAATGGGGAAAGTGTAATGTTGGGCCATATGCAAAGGTCACGTCAAAATCTAACGGTTCACTGTCAGTGGAATGGCGTGGATTTGGGTATGGTCATTGTCACAAATGCTTAGTTAGTGATTATATTATTTCTAAATTTTTTCTTAGCAGTTGTCTATCACCACTCGTTTTACAAATTATATTAGAATCAATCTTGAAACTCATGATGATGTAGTATTATTGAAAACTCAAGCTACGGATATTTAAAATAGTCAAGAAATATTTTAAAAAGACTTTCACTTAAAATACTCGATTTACTCGATTTAAAATAATCGCGTACGAGATTAGAGAATTTAGAACAGAGATAGAAAAATTTTATCTTTCAACTTGAAAATTGAAATATTCTGCACGATTCAAGTATAATATCAAATGGCAATTTTTAAACAATTAATCTGTTGTTCAGATAATTTGTATGAAATACAAAAAGTAATATACTTACGTATAAATCCGGTCGAAAACGAAGCAGTCTTCCAATAAAGAAACGTCAGTGTAAATACAGCATATGTAGTGTCAGTTCCATATTGACACAGTACAGTGATCTTGCATGCGAAAAATGAATGCACTCCACGAAAACAATAAATTAAATCGGCTTGTTCGAGGAAAATATAATTTCACAAACGATCTCACTGAAGAAATTCGATAGCACATAAATAAAAAACGTAATTGTAAGCACAGCAAAGGATTAATATAATCAACGATTCGATTTCGCGTCAGTCGTCAGCGATGCACGACAATTCAGTGTCTACTAATGACTGAAACTCGTGGTAAGAAATTTGGGCGAAGAACAATAAACACGAGCCCGGCTCGTATTACGTACGTCGTTCGAACTAAATGTAAACAAAACGAGCGTAGCTCCTCGTTCAGTCGTTCTCGATATTTCCTTTAGTTGCCTGTTATTCTTCGTTACGTGCATACGTGTTTCCATACGTAATTCCTTAAAACTATTAAACAACCTTTATACCTATCGTGTCAGTGAAAAGAAAATCTAATATCGATGATAGTAGTGTGAAGTGTGTTATTCTTGCGGACAGTGATTCGGCAGATCCTTCTCATAATAATAGTGATGGTAAGTATATTGTGTTTCCTATTGTGTTTCGTTATTTCGAAAAATATTACACAGTCGAAGATTACTAATTTTCTACGAGTTTTCTCAAAACGTTATTAATTTAAACTAAGTATTAATTAACAAATTGTTACTGATACATTATGCACTTCCAAATAATACGCCATTTTTGTTCACTGATGAATCGATTATAATTACTTGTCAGACATCTTAAAGTATTAGTCATGCCCAAACGTGTTTATTATTCCACAGTTCCTTTCGTTGCGCCGAAATATACATGCTGTTACGCCACGAGGCTTACCACAGGCTGTATTTTCTAACCGATTCTCGCGGTCCTACAGTGTTGCAGGCAGATCGTCTTATCTGTCCGACGGATCATATACAATATATCGACGAGCGCATAGTTGTCGCTAAGCAGCGAGCTCTAGAAACGTCGATTTTTGTCCGTTACGTTTTCTAAACAAGAAGGCGGCATACGTGATTGTAGGCGCGAACAGTGACGTGACCCGAGCATAGTGGAGGTCGTCTTCGTTCGCGCCTATGATCACGTATGCCGCCTTTTTGCGTGGACGCAACGTAACGGACAAAAATCGACGTTTCTAGAGCTCGCTGCTTGGCGACAACTATGCGCTTGTCACAGGTGAAATTCGAGCAGCCATATGATAAACCAAAATTCCGAGCGTCTTATCACGTATGACCGTCCGGTCAGCTTCCGTTCTCAGTCGCCTGGGTGGCATTCGGTCACTCTAGCCGTTCTCCGAAATATATGATAAGTACGAGCAAAGCCTTCTTCCACTCCAACGAATAAAAGAATATAAATGCTTCCTTCAAAATCATCCAGTCAGTCTGAAAAAAAATTCTCAACTAGCCCTAGTATCAAAAGTGTATCATCGCGAACCGAAAATAATACTGTACAAATTGAATAAAAATAAAGAACTCGATCTCCTGTTCGAAAATTGACAAGTTTCTTGTTTTATCTTAATTTTTACGCGACACGCTCGTCGATACATTGTATATGATCCGTCGGGCAGATAAGACGATCTGCCTGCGACACTGTAGGACCGCGAGCGACGGTTAGAAAATACAACCTGTGGTAAGCCTCGTGGCGTAACACATGCCATAAAACGCATAATCGAGACAGAAGATATTGTAAAATATATATCGAAATATCTGAAAACGTGCATATACTGTAAATTTTAACCCTAAACGCTCCGACTTTTAATTGTGAATATCGACCGGTAACTCTAACTTATTCTCATCATACTTCGACTTGCAAGTTTTTAAGTGTCAGATTTTAAATGCTACAATGACGTGTAAATAATAATATTAAAGTTATTCAAAACAATCTTTATTCGTCTCAGAAGTAATATAATTTTGATTACAATATTTATATTAGTCATAATTGAGTAATGTGTGGAATTTTTTAAAACATTCATTGGGATTCAAACCGGGTTTGCCTTTACAGGTCTCACAGTACTCACTGAGGATTATTATTTTTTTATTTGTAAACAATTACCGATAACGACCCAAATATACATTTGGAGTAAAGCGCCGCACATTGGTGGCACTTCAGAGAGGTATGCTTGGAGTAGAGCGCCGCACATCGGTGGTGCTTGAGAGATACATTTGGAGCGTTAAGGGTTAGATTGACAGGTACAGTGATTTTATTACTTATTCTTTATTTTGTTTATTACTTATATAAGTTATATTACTTATTTCACGTGGAATATCAATGAATTACGAAAGCAATAGATTAAATCTATTACTTTCTCCAGTAAAGTATGATTTTATAAACAATCTCGGTGACGAAATTGAATAGCGCGTAAATAGCGGAAATATTCTGTTACGATCGAGATTGTCGTAACAGCTGTGTTATGAACGTGTTCGAATGGCAATAGGAAAATGGACGCGTGTATCCGTTTTCCCTTTAGGTACGTAGCTTCGTATCACAGTCATCAAGGTATTACAGCGTTCTTGAAATAACAGTGTAAGATCTATCTAAAGTGGTGGAACCGTCACACGCTTTTCATCGTGACCGATGATACTGGTTCGCTTAACGACGATCATTGTGTTACTTTAGGCTCGAGATGGGAGGATATCTAAATTGGAGGTTTAAGGAATAAACTTCGAAGAAAAATGTAGACGGCTTGCCAGAGAATTTTTTTTGCGGCTAATAATATATCTACATGTACGGACACTAGCGGGTTATATTATGGGCTGTTTTTTCCTGTACTGATATGCTTTAAGAGCGTATTTCAGAACTGATGGTCCGCAGAAATCTATGTTTTTTTAAAGTAAGCATTTATTAATAGAATTATTTTAAATAATTAATATTTTGAATATAAGATTAAATAGAAATGTGGATTGAAATGAGAAGAGAATTCTTGTCCAAGATAAAGTGAAATAGAATATATTTTGAGATTATCTGCTTTATAAATAATTTACGAATACATAACCTCAAAGCGAAAAATCTTTTTCATTTATTTATTTCAAGCATTATTTCATTATTTTGCCATGTACTCGACGTTTAAAATTTCTCGGAAAAAGATAGTCTAAATCGATTTAGAACGATCAGTGGTAGAGTTGTTTCGTTTTGTTTAATGAAAATATATCTATATTTCTTTTTGCAAAAATCGAGTCATCTTCTCATTCTAGCGTGGAAACATATTCGGGTAACATGTTCGTGAATAGTCCACGACATTTTTCAATTAAATATTTTTATCCCTAAAATATTGATGAAAGTAATAGATATGTACCTGCATCGTTACGCTTGCAAAAGATGTAATACCGAATTGCAAAACTTACTTAGATCAGCCTGTATAATCGAATAAAAGTTTACACACGTTTCTAAATAAAATTTCAGTAATGTTTCCAAGAAGGGAAAAGATTTGAATACACTTGTATCGTATTGGACACAGTAGCAAAGTCGAGGTGTACTGGCTGTTTCCCCTTAGCCATATAACATTCGCACCACTGTTATCACCGTATTACAGGTTTTACGAAATAACAGCTCAAGACTCGCGTAATGCACGTGAACATCGGTAAGTTTTCACTCCCACTCGATGTCCCGAGGTAACTTAACGGTAATCGTTTTACATTTTCAGGCCCAACGGCCGACGAACGATTCAAGGAGAACTAGTATTTCATTGATAACTCACCCCGTGTCCCGACCTTTACGACCACCACACTGTACGTACACTGTTGCACGCGCATACCCGCCAGGCAACGTCCACTGATTTGTGTATCGACAGTCGTCAGTATTAATGCCATTTGTGTGCAATTATGTTAGTTATTATGTCAAACAACCTACCTTTTGCGGCTCGTTTCAACACGTTTTCAGCATTATGGCATTGCGACTTGAAAACGACGCCAGATACCCGATGAAATAGCTCACGGCCAACAACACGATTGCGTTGGTGGGTAGATCAAATTATAAATTAGAACGCGCGGAATCTATTAAGGAAGCGTTCGATGAGCAATTCGAAGCGATTTATATTCAGAAAAGTTACGAAGCGATAGATAGAATCTCTTTCATGCTGTAATTTCTTCTACGTGTATTAATTAATGAAATTATGGCAATGCTTCACGATTTCACCGGTATCTTCGATTTCTTTTTTAAGCTTCTGCATATGAAAGAGTTATTTAAAGAGATAAAATATTGTTGAAAAAAATTCTTAGAATTGTTTTCGATACCTTTTTACCTTTACCTCTTTAAATAGTCCTATGCAATATATTGTAATTTGAAAAAAAATCGGAGATACCGATCAAATTCTAAAACATCACCGAAATTATTTATATTTTTATAATGGTAGTTTCAATAATTTCTCTTTAGATTTCTTATAAATACACTATCTACGCAAGTTTGTATTTTTATGAACTGTATTTCAAAAATAGAATTTAATTACAGATTTGTTTTGCGCGTTTACGTTTATTTGTTTTTGCATTCTATGTGCATTCTGTGCATATGTGCAAAAGTAAATTGCGAGTAAATAACTTAAAGGTTTAATTTATTTTAGGGTTCCAGATCGGAATTAGAAGTTTGATTTCCTTTTTCTAAATCGCAACCATTACTTCCACATCTTAAAACAAGAAGACACGATGTTTCCTTTTCCATTTTGAGAATTGATCTTCATAAATTAGAGACAAAGGTAAATAAAGTTTTTGAATCATCGCTATACCTTTAAGGGCCGTAAAAAGAAATATGCTTCACAGAATAGTATTATTCAAGAATACATGTAACCACTAAAATGTTAGTTAAATCTTAATTGTTAAAGAATCGTAACTCATGGAATTTGGTATTGAAACAGCGGTTTACAGCTTCTTGTTTAGGGCATTTATCATTATTAATCCACCTTCAAAAAATATTTACGTTTTCACAAATTATAAGAAATATTCAACGTTAGAAGAATTTCCTAATTGGCACGATAATTGTCACGACAGAAAAATTTAATACTGTTATCGCTATCAAAATACAGTTTAATTGGCAATTAAGCATTCTTGTTTACAAAATCGATATACGCATACGATACGCGAGAAGTATACGCGAAATCATGCTTAATAGTGATTTATGGAACGCTAGTTGCCCACCCGCACCCTCTTTCTTTTTATAACAATTTATGTTTATTACCCTCTGTCTGAACATTCTTCAGATGTTGAAGTCCATGGAATTCGACTCAGTGGGGACACACCTTAACGTTACATCGTATCCAATAATCAAATATCATCATCGACAGCGATACACTGGTATTTATACCATTCATGTTTCCATTTCATCATCACTTAATTATTGGAGTTACTTGATCGTGCTTGCCATACCGGTTGAAATAGTATTGAGAAGTAACGCTAGATAACGCGCCTCTATTGATTTGTCAGTTGGGATAATGGATTTCAATGCATAACACAGAATCCCATGGAACGCGAGCGTGTGGTTGCCAGCCACAGATTAATACGGCTATCGCGGAACGACAGGTATTCCATATGTATCTGGTATTTCGTAAATGTTAATATAACTTGATTGTATCCCGATGCGAATGTAAATGCACCGGACATGGTGCAGTCTCTTAACCCTTAAATGCATACTGTCTCTATTTGGCATATTTAAATGACCTTTCTTATATAAGTAACGTGTAATACTTATTGCATGGTGTTTTCGAATGTATTTATTACTATTTCTATACTATTAATATGTTCATAATGCAGCAAGAAATTTAAAAAGTATCTACTTGTCTTGATATAAGGCAACTTGCGCTTTATCATAAAGGAAAGGATAACGGTTATAGTAAAATTGCACAAGTATTGGAATTAATTGCAGCAGATCTTATAAGAAGATGCGAGGAAAAATATCTAGCATGTAATTAACGATAGAGCTAACAAACTCGTCAAAAGGATTTCAGATTTTCTTTTTGTACATTTTCTGACGTAGGTATTTTAGCTAAATTTAATATTTTTGTTTATATGGGATCAGAATTATATCGGTTTATTTAGTTTAATTAATATCATTCAAATTATATTAATTTATATATATGTAGAACACGTAGTACATATTACAGATCGATAATTCAAATGTTAAACGTTACTCTTAGGAAGAAACTGTTTCCATATATATTTGTAAGCTACAACAAATCTTCGGAATATTTAATTTGATCGTGTGTTCACCGTATGTTAGTTTCTTCTCTCAAGTATATAAGAATACCAAACATAAGATACATGTTAAAAATTATTTTTGTATGACTGCAATATTGGCAATTTTCTGTATTTTATATTTGAGAAGAGTTATGCATTTAAGGGTTCAAATTTCGCATAAAATGACAATTTACCAAAAGATCGGTTATTTTATGATACAATTTCGTGCGATTGCGATATAAAGGAATGAAGTTTTCAATTAATTCGACGCCGTTCATTTCAACAAGTTAAAGAGGAAGCGAACGGGGTAACGTATGTCTGGGGAATTACGTTATAACGAGATTAATAGTTAACGGCTTTCTGATCACAAAACATTCGATTTGTACTACAAATGCGAGTTACATGATCGGAATGTCGATTCCATGAAGTTGTTTCATTCTGGTCAACGAAGGGTTGGATTGAGTATCCGTAACGCGGAACAGGAAGGCAACATTCTAATTATAGTATTAAATATCCTGAGATACGTAAAACGCTTTCGCATATCGCTCGAGTATCGTATCAAATTATACCTCACAATTACTGTATTAACGGTAATTAATTGTCTACGGCGGTTATACGTTTAATGGGGTACGTGACCATCGTCTACGTCTTATTCTCATCCACTCGTGTGCAGGTTTTGCGTTATAAACGCATTAAAGCCTATTGAAATTATTGAATGAAGTAAGTTAACGTACCATAAGGAACAAGGAAGGGATGTAATTCAAAGCTTGCACGTTGATCATTTACCTCCGTGTTTCATCACATTGAACTATTTTTCAGTTGACATATTTGTGACTTTTCGGCTTTTCGTCACGTTTTTAGTACATCGTATTTTGTTCTGAAAATTCCAATTCACTTCTTCAGTCTTTCCCGGTCCACCTGTAGAATCACACAAATACAGCCAGGGATAAAGATAAGTAAGTAGGTAGTGAAAGTAGGTGTTAATGAAGTTTAATCGGATTAGTACTAGTGTTATATACTTCAACTTTATTTTTGTTACAGATTATTTGGCAAATAATTGAAATTGCGAGCGGTTTATTCAGCAAATAATACATGCAATAGCAGTTTATTCAGCAAATAATACATGCAATAGCGGTTTATCCAGAAAATAATAAGCTATACACGAGATATAATTAACAAAGAAAACAAGGCCAATACAACCTAGAACTTAAGCGTAACGTGTGACAGTAATATGCTCTTGAAGAACATGCTCGGCCACCCAACTGGTTATCAAAAAGGAAATGACCAACTCAACGAAATACACCTTACATCAGCGTTCGACTTCTTACCGCTATTATACTATTTGTCATAAACTACTTATTATACATATACGCGTATATCTATTACGCGTACGATGGCTGAAATTTTCTTTAGAGAAATTAATATTTTTGTGTAAACAAGTCATATTTCACTTAGCCTCATCGATATCTATTTCTATTTTGTCTCCGACTGTATGTCATCCAGCCGTAAAAGACACCTAATTGTCGATATCTTAGCTCTCTCACCGATTTCAATGATCGTGGAAGAGAATATTTATAGAATTTGAATAGAATTTGAATAGAATTTGAATAGAATAGTTGTAGAAATTAACGTTTTGAACTACTTTTTCCTGTACACACAACCGCTGCTCGGCCTTAGTATTCGAAATGTTGCAAAAGCAATTGACACTGCACTGAATTCTGACAAAATATATATAACAATACGTATAAAATATAAATATAATATGGATAAAATATCATCTATCCCGCGTTTAAAAGAAGATACGCTACTAATGTGTCTATCTGTGACAATGAGTGACACAACCACAAGCATGGCCGTCACGTTTGTCGCCTCGTTCAATCTTCGTCTATACAAACTACAAACAAAAGATAAGGATTAGGTTTGAGTTAGGCTTAGGGTTCTCAGACGATTCCCTTAATTCGAGGATAGCACGATGTTACATTACCCCTTCTGACACTTTACAGCTACGTGGCTTGTGTGAGACGTGACATGAATTTCTTCTTACTTCTGTGCGTCGCGTCGACAGCATTGTCCCTCTCCCTGCACTTGTCTACAGTATGAGACCCGATGTTAGTGATCCACTAACTATATTATATCCTCTATTACTGCAGAGATTTTTTTCTTTAATTCCCTTAATCTGGTGACGCTGGTTAGACGTTAGACAGTAAGACAATTTAAACAGTATCAAGATATACGCTGACACGGATGCACAGCTATAAGCAGATCTCGCTATAGTGGTACCGACAGTTTCTTGCGAATATTCCGAAAAAATATTCCGGTTGTAGAGAACAATGTTGTTCAGAAAGTTAATTTCCACGAGGTATTAACAAATCATCGAAATTGGCGAGGTGGGTGTAAATAAGGTTGGCATTTATGAAACAATTAGTCTAGGATAAAGAGCATCAAAAACCTGGACCTTTCCGCCTGTGACCCGGACACTTGACTGCTTTTTAGATTATGTACAATATCCTAAGTTGATTGAAAGCTTCTGTGAATTATAGACTGTAACTGAATAGCACTACGTCTGCATTTCGATCGTTCCTAGAAGAACAAATGCATATAGAACGCTATCCAGTATATTAACCATATTAGTAGAGAAGCCACGTATACCAGATCATTGCACGCAACGCACACGTAGCGTGATAACATGAATGATCGGTGGAGTTTGATCGTTTGGACAGTAAATGAGCATGGGAATCCCAGATCTCTAGAGAAAATCCCCTGGACATTTGCTGACGCCTTAAAAATTAGAACAAATTCTGGAAAATTCTGACTGATGACAACCTCAGGTGGGCGAGATATCGATATCTAACAAATCAAAATTTGGTATTCCCGAGTTGGTCTTCAATTTCATGCAAACAGCCTGGGCTTCTAGCTCTTAGATTATACATAGACGACTATCCGTAGAGGACTAATAGAATACGCTTTCAAAAAAATATACTTTTATATAGAAATATAGATGCAAAATATAACTACATACACACACACACACACATATATATATATATATATATATATATATATATATATATATACACCTATTTAATATAAACAGTAGGGTAGATAAATACCAACTAAGAAAGAAACGTTACGTAAACAATAATAGTAGCAATACTTTACAGCGATTAAGAGATCAATGTAAAAATACAAAATATGTTGCAAGAAATTAAAAAAAGGAGATCAACAACTTGACTGTAATAATAGGTAGGCCACGAGCTTAGTACAAAATAACTACGAAATAAAAAAATTAATTATTCGCGAGTCGACAACGATCGTAGAGAATATAGGAGCATCGTGGGTGAGCTGAAGCAAATAGCGAAGTTCATGGTTCGCACCCGTGCAGTAGAATCCGATATGACGCACCGTGGAAACCCGATGATGCGGTACCGGAGGAATTAATCCGGGCATGGTCGGAGCGGTAACTATGCCGCGTGTGCGGCATACCGGTATCCCTCGCTGAGAGCGACTCCTCGTGTCGTGACTATTCTCGCCCACACGTTTATAAATCCCCTCGCGGTCGATTCTCCATCCCCACAGCCGTTTTCTCTTCCCTTCACTAGACCCATGCGATACCAAGCTCGGACCCTACCTTGCCTTGCCTCTCGTTCTGCTTCTCGTTTCGCTGCCTCCTCTTCCTCAACCTCTCTTCTTCCCTCAGTTCGCTGCATCTCTTGCGTCGAGCATTCATCCTAGTTAGAGCATACCACTAGGCCCATTATATCTCAACTGATTTGAATTTAACGGTTGCCAGACACCGGCATTGTGCGTACGCTCGTCTCATACCTCCCGCTACTCGCTTCGGCATTCTATCATCTCTTTCTCTCTCTCTCTTTCTTTCTCTCCCTATCTTTCCTCGTCTTCTCCTCTTCTCGCAACGCGAATCCCTACTGTTCGCACCCATCTTCCTACGACCACCCAATACAGTGATCGAGCAGATAATTGCTAAGCATATAATTTACCCTATTTGACTTGGGGTGGTTTTCGATGCCCGGCAGATAATCGTTTTGTTCTTTTTACACACTTTTGTAAGGTCTACACGCGCTTAAGTTTATCGTTACATGCTATTTAACAAGCGTGCTTATGAACGCACCAAAGAGGTTGTTAGTGCTATTATTAGTACTGTTAGTAACTGTAACTTTAATTTGTTTGCTGTTCCATCCTATTTATTCTTTTTACGTATATTTATAAGTAGGTTTTTAAGTTTATCGTAACATGGCTGCTATTATTATTTACTGTTATTAATTGTAACTTGTATCTGTTTGCTGTACCATCCTATTTGTTCTTCTTGCTTACTTTTATAAGTACATCTTCGAGTCTATCGTTGTATGTTATTTATCGTAGCGTAGGTAGTTACTATAACTTAAATAACTTGTAACTTAAATTTATTTGTTACTTCGTCTTATTCGTTCCCCTGCTTTTCATTGTAACTTAACTCTCTTGAAGGTCTGTTAGGTTGTCACAATTTCTAGCATTATCGAGCCTTATTGGAACATAGAATCTCATTGTAAATATGATTACGTATGTCATTTTAAAAATTATATTTAATTTGTTCCTTTCCTTTCAAATTTAGATACATTATTAACCGCATTGCAGTTCTTGAATCTTTTATGTCCCGAGAAAAGAGCCCTTTTAATACTTCAAGAGAATCATTTGAAGGAGAAATCAGAAATACTGATGTAATTAAAATTTATATAGCAAATTTAGGAATTTTTCTAACGGTAGACAAATATGATCCGGTTGAAAATGAGCCAAAACACACAACACAGTTAATAGAAAAATACTTCTTGAAAAAGTAAGATTTGTTTCTTATTCCGTTTTATCTATCGTGTACACTTAATCATCGAGAACTGAACTTGTTATTTCGATCGTTCGTATAACTCATTCTTTTACTTTCCAGATGCTGTATCTTTGTTTGTAAGAGATTCTCATACGTGGCTGCTGTCTTGAAACTCAATGTTAGTCAGGCTTTACTTGCAACTAAAACGGGTTTGCTACACTCTTGTACGTCGTCTTCTGTTTAAGACTGACATAGAAGAAGAGAAACGTCATACTAGATCTATTGATCCGTTTCTGAACTTTCTATTCTCTGTAATGACAGCGTATGAAGAACAAACCGTGTACATGATCGCACGTGTGTACAGTATTGCAATAATTTACGATATACCCGGAAGCGGGTGGTCGCTGCATGAATAAATAAGTCGAAAATGTGGAATAAAATCTCCTTCGCGTATTCGTTTGCCGGATAGATTGAAATTAAAATCCATGAAATAGAGTGAACCATTCTGATGTTCTCATGCAGGATTATTTTCAAAATTATTCATTATTTTAAAGATATATTTCAAGAGAGACATCATACGGTGAACGTGCTTGCATTGATTTGTATTAAATCTCGAATTTAGTCTGATATTTAGTTTTATAGACGAGGTATACCATAAAATTTCAAACTGATTCTTGTGCTTCTTAATACGAAAATATCTTATTTGTTATTAATTACATGCATGTGAATATACATATTTTGGTACATTCAGAATGTTATACATAAAAAGAGAAAGTGACTACCTCTAATTATATACAATTAGCATTTTTCGAAAATAAATATGCAGGATAAAATATACAAGACAAAGACGAATATACAAAATTCAAATCATTTGGTAAAGGAAAATTACTCTTCAAATTTTCTTTTAGGGGATTGTATCTGTCTATTGAAAAAACTAAATTTAATTTTTATCTGCCCTTTAATGATAACGTGTTGAATGTATATTTAAGTTTCTGAATATTGTAATTAATATTTTTTATCTAAAGAATGGTACACTATTAACAGTAATGTAAAATCGTGTCACGGTTTTTCCTTCTTCACGCACAATAAGAGTCCAAAGTATTATCTACAATTGTTGCAGAACCACGCGTGCATTAGAGTATCAACGCGAGAAAAAAGCAAACGTTCGGAAAAATATTGCTCCGTTTGTGTATTTCCATTTCGCGTCCGCCTACGTTCAATTGACTAGAGTAAAAATCGTACTTCCGATTGCTAGCGAATAATTGCAATTCCATTTCCTGCGTATAAAATAGTCTTTGTATTCAGAGAACAGAGGAGTAACGTTTTCGTCGCGTTTTTGTGTGGATTCTCCAAGAGCAAGCGTGTTCCAAGCATCATTTTATGGAAATTCAAGCGTGAAAGCAGTCTCAGACTAATTTGCTGGAGTGAACGTTATGAAGCCGAAAGAAAATCTAGCGAGGTGTAAATCTGTTGCAATTTCAATCATCTTTTGCTCACAGTAAAACAGTATTTTTGCTCTACGAACAATTTACTTGTCCCTGCTTGTTCGTCATTACATGCACGTATTGATTCCTGTGCAACTTCACCAGTTCTACTTACTGGAATATTCCGAAGTAGCTCGGTTTCCACCATTCTCTTCCTTCCTCTTCAAAAGACCTGGATGCTGACCCTATATCGAACCAACATGAACAAAAGAATTACATCCTGCACTTTAGGTTACTGAACTCTCCTCCATTCTATTACGGACAGCAAGGGACGATACTTGAAGAGGGTCCCTCTGGTGGACAGCACTAAATTGCGTACACATTTCGAATGCTTAACATAATTTGTGTCGGGTTCGTTGTACTTAAGCTTTAAAAATATAATCGGTCAGTTGAACGATACACGCTGGCTTCCATCAATATTAAGACACTATTTAAAAGCGAATAACCTTTTTCAAACTGAAGCAAACGACTTGAGGTTTTCTGAGAAGTTAGAAGTTTATTAGGTCACGTATGAAATAATTTTTGAACAAATTGCGTGCGAATAGTCGGATTCGTGGAGGAAAGAGTAAAGCTCGCTTTTTACGACTTTTGTTATCTGAGCCTGTAATGAAAATTTATACGACACATTTATGTTACTTGTATGCGAGCTAAAGATTTGATCGAAATCGGTTGACACGGGAACGAGTGACAGTCATCGAAAGATGTAAGAATCTTTAAAGTTCAGACCGAAAATCGTGAAAAAGCTATGATTTTCACCACTTTTAACCGTCTGTAGCTCATAGCGACGTTAATAGATTTCCATGAAATTTAATTAGCGCACTGCGGACTTTTATGCATTTTTGCGAAATTTCAAGGTACAGAAGTGCGCACAATACATGTGGCATACAAAACTGTACAAAATGTTCAAAGCAAAGTATCAATTATGATATTTAGATGATGAAACAAATATTTATCTCTTTAACAGTATTAATAAAAATTTGCATTTGCATAAACATCCGCAGCTTATTAATTAGATTCCTTAACACCTCTTCGAACATTTGAAATCCTTCGTATCCTTGAAACTCATAAATATATTTGAGTTATTTAAAACATGAACGGAATTGGAAATTTCTGTTCCACGATCCTCGAACGGAGTTACAAGGACCTCGTCTTAATTTTCTGTGCATATGGGTACCGCGCATGTTAATTACAGCCGACTTACTCGAAATTCAGGGGCGTGCCTCTTATTTAGCGTTGGCGACAAGCTCATCTGCTTGCTCATTTTCGTGCCATGCTACTTTCCTTACAGGTTACTTGGAAATTAGATCAATCAAGTTTCTCCTTTCTATCATGAAAATTCATCAAATCCAATCCAGTACTTGCTCTGCTCTTATTATACACCGAAGAATATAAATTGGAGGTCGAATATAATAGATTTCACATTATTATTGCTAATAAAAGATGTTACATTAATTCTAAATTTTCACAGGAGTCTCTCATTTTAATCACCCAACGATATTAATGTCCTTTACGAATTCTTCGCATCAGCTGCTTAACATCAAATTCGTGGCCACCTTTAAATTCGGTCTTTCGTAACGTTCACCGTCAGAAGAATCACCTGATCTTTATTAATTTAACGAGCAGCTTATAGCAGCGCGCTTAATTATCATAATGTGTCTGTACCAGCGTCGGAATCGATGTTACGATCATTTTTATACCTCGCTTTAACAGGATAAAATTCTATTGGCTGGAATTATGGAAAGTCATAACGACGTGACAGTGCTGCATATAATTATTACGTATCATTCAATGCAACGAATTGTATAATACGCTCGCGTTATTCCCGATACGTGAAATACGTCATGTAGCTTAAATCCTCTGGGATGTTCTTTCTACAATGGAAAGAGAATATGCTTCTACAAATGTAACGTGAAGTACGTATTTCTTTTTTCTTTCACAAATATAAATTATTAACGTAAAATACGAATTCACCGTTTGATTGGAAGCTTTTAGATATTATTAATACCGCAAGGTATTAGATATTACGAGCGGAATAGCGAGCCAGCCCTATATGGCTGTTGGATAGAGAACTGGAAACATAATTAGACCAATTAGTCAAAGGAATGCAGCTCTGATTGCTCGTTATTGTTAATTCTGATAAACCCACTATAATATATATATATATATATATATATATATATATGTAAAAAAGGGAATCACGCGTAACAGTACATTTTACATATTTCCTTGAAACTGGAGATATTTTTTAACACTAGAAAACTATAGGCCGAAAGTGACAGAAAAATCATAGCGCAGTTAATCTGCTCGTATGCGTGTGCCAAAAATTCCGTAATTTTGGCAGCAAGGTGGAGATCACGCGACTTAACGTGACGTTTCCACGTGACCACGATTCAGCCCTTTCTAGGTGTTACGTGTGGACTAAATCTGTACGCAATTACGTAAATGTGTACGCATCTATGTACGCGATAATATTCAGAACGTAAATGCATACGCGTCACTATACTATACATTGTGAATTAGATAACAGATTATGCTACAGCCTAATTTACAAAAGTGATATTTCTTTCTTGTCAGGTATGGAAACAGTGATTGGTAGTATTTTTGAAAAGTATTTTTTAAAAGCATCGTCAAAATTTTCAGTCAATTGTTATTTATCGCTTGTAGCATTACGTTGATCACGTGTTTAGCGAATCTTCAAACGAAGTGAATTGATCAGGGGCGTTTATTTTATTGCCTGAAATGACAGATTATTCGCGTTGTTTTTCAAACATTGTGATACTCGAGTCGATTCTGTCGCGTCAGAAGAACGGATGGATTATTAATTTTGAAATTCATTCTCATGACGGACGTGGCATGTGAACTCGCGATATCGTAGGTTCGGCTTGTCGGATTATCATAATACCGTATATCGCAACGTGCCGCTTCCTAAATAAACATTTACGAGCAACGGCGTTCGCATAATGTATTCGCACGTGATCCCCATGCAAGCATACCACCACGTACAACCTACTGGTTTGTTTATCGATTAGATCGGAACTTGAAGCGCATGTTACTGCAATCTACGAGTCTATAATTTCGCCAGATCATTCGCAACGTAACTCGAAACAGTCATATAGAAAGAAATGTTCATACTACTTGGATGAGAAAGGTAGAAAAATGTTGATACGAATATGTAACGTTTGAAAAGAAGACGTGTGTTTACAATTCCCACGAATGTTTGCATGTTCACAGTCTTTCAGATGTTCAATGTGTTCTTAGCATTTTGTGCTTTGTAGTTGTATGTTTTCATCTTTCTACGATGCACGATAACTTTATTGTTTCTCGAACACGACGAGTACGATGAAAAAAAAATAGAAAAGAAAAGAATGTTACGGTGTTTTATGCCCGATAAGATGAAATATTATTTTATTATTTTTTATTATTTTTTCTCCAATGTTTGTAAGGAACGAAGATAATTTTCAAATTTTTTAATGCAAACGTTATTAAAATTTTAATAACGTTTTGTTAAAACAACGTACAAAGGTACGTAGTTAATTAAAAACGAAATTTTCTACGTGAAAACGCATAGAAGCATTCAATCCTCGCGTCTCGAATAATCCATTTAGTCAAACGTTGGAAAAAATTACCATTTTTCGACATTGTTTAAGTAGCTAGTTACCTGTTACGTAGAATGTGTTTTATACGTATATTTAGTAAAATTACCAACTGTACAGACTACATTACTTAATTTTATTGCAATTTCAACATATTCAGGACAGAATTTTAAAAGCAAACATTTTATACATTTGAGCCATAAAAGTTGAAAGTTATCACTAATAAAAAGTTATTTTATAGAGTGCAATTTTTTAGCAACGAACGAAATGTTCTACAATTAACGTTTCCTGCAAATTTTATTTGCACGTTGATGAGTGCTATACACCGATGGAAGCAAATAGTACTTTCATTAAGTAAAAAAGCAAGATTATTTCAGAGGAAGATAGCTTCTATCTTTACTTTCCATGAAATAATAACTCGACAAACTTATTTCCTAACACATTTAATCAAATGCCACGACTTTGTTATCGCCATCAGATGGAGATCTCATTATTATCATCATTTATGTTGAGAGAGAGGCAGCAAACGATGCAGCAACAATCTTCTGATTTAACTCTATTCTGCTCTTTCGCTCATTTCAAACCCAATTTCTTTCTTGTTAATCAAGCGCACAAAATATCTCAAGTAGAGAAAATTGCGGTTCGTATGCACGACGTCTGGTTCCAATATTTTGTTAAATTATCACATCGTTAAATTTTGCGCTATCTTGCCAAGCAACATCCTTGTTGATTGCTCAAATCAGAAATATATATATTGAAAGATATTAAATGCTTAGTGAGATCAGACTAGATTTCTAAACCAGTAAGTGCGACACTCGGCAACGTTGTTTTCGAGAAAATTGTTGCAACGCGGAAGATCTTCATCGCTGGATGAGCTTTTACCGAGTATCACTGGCGCACGGAACGTTTCGCATGAAAACGCAGGTGAACGCAAACTACGTTCAACAAGCGATGCTGAACGATGGCTTTTAAGGAATCTTACTTTGGTCATCATCGCTTACTCTCACGATAGCTTCGCAAGAGACCACCGTGGTGTTATTAAACGTTCATAAATGCCTAAAGGCAGCAGTCCTCAGCTATGAGTATTCTCGTAAATTGTTCAATCGCCATAGAAAAGATATTGCTTAATGTTGGCCTGCAGACGTGCTGCACACTTTGTATCCAGTCCGGCCGCACTAACTCACTACTTTGAGCGTTTATGAGAATTCGCGTTATAGATAAGACGATGCCGTTTCGATTATTCTGTCGCCATACCTTTCATTATGCCTTCCGGGCATTTCTTAGTCTCTTAGGCTCGAGAAATTTATGCTCCGACATTCTTTGAACATCACACTCCGGCTCACGAAAGTGTTTGAAAACTTGCCGTGGAAAAATTTTCCACATACATTATTGCGTGCATTATACAAAACTTTTTGAAGTTTCGTTATTATCGTAACGGGACACGAGAACGACGAGACTGCGGATTTTTATGCACGTTTGGAATATTTAAGATCGCAAAAATCTACACAGTGCATATGATATATAAAAGCATTTCAAGCAGAACATTTACCACGATATTTAGCGAACGAAATAAACGAAGGAAGGGAAGGAAGAAGTTATGTTCGTAAAAATGTAAAATTACGTAAAAGTCCGCAGTGTAATCATTGCTGTAATGGCAAAATTTGAATCGAATCTGAAAATGATAATGTATATACAAGTTTGATGAAAGCGTTTATTACAAACATACACTTGATACAAAATTAGTACACGGGATGCATTGTTGCCTTGAACATATAATTAATGCTAAATGTGTTTCTATCAAATATCAAGGTTTATCAATATAACAGCGGTAATTGATTGTTTAAATAATTTTTGTGGAATGTATGTTTGCAGTAAACATCTCTTACGTACATACGTATTTGGATTTGTTTCAAACTTCACCAATATGATCGTGATAATTGTACCGTACATATGTGTCATATCGTATGTTTATAAACTATTTTATATAAAATGTATAGTGGTAATATTTAAAATAAGTGTCCAGGAGTGCTGGAATATTTTTGAGAGCCTGTACAAGTACCTGGTGCGTTGAAAATCGTCGAAAATCTATCTGTTCGTTTGAGTAAAAATTAAATGTTTATTTCAGACAAATAATGAAAGGTATGTAAATTGTTGTGCGCAAATTAAAAATAAAAATATTTGAAGGCACGATTTTTATTGTTTACTGCCAATAAATATGATATGGCCGTGTGAAAAAGGTCTTTGAATATTAATATAAAATTTCCGCCGAATTGCAAGTAACATTTTTAACATTCGACTAAATGGATTATTCGTGATGCGAGGATTAAATATTTCCGCGAGCTTTCACGTAGGAAATTTCTGTTTTAATTAACTCCGATGCATTTGTACGTCGTGTCACGAAAACATTGAAATTCGCTCATTTAACAAGTCATGTCTGTAATATTTTCTGTAATAACTGTTCGTCACATGAAATTTAATAGAAAAAATAGTTTTTACTTACTTGTAGGTACTTGTAAGTACAGATTTATAAATCTGAAAGAAATTCAATAGTCGAGATTCCACTTCCTACGATTCGAATACTACTACTCATAACGTACAATGGTTCGTTCATTGTACTTGCGATGTATTTGATCTTCGCCAGTTGTTTTAGAGCCTCAAAATAATTATTTGCAAGTTTCGAGAAGCTACCTACAAGCAGGTACTTCGATATTAGAACGAATCCATACTTCCACAGGCCCAGGCTGCCATAAAGGAAGCTACTATTTTATTTGCGAATAATTTTTTAATAAAATAAGGCAAATATGTCTATATGTATAATTTTTATTATCAATGATTAGAGTCTTTCCAATTATATGTAAAATATGACATCGACCGAATGACTTCCTCCGACTACTTTACGACTGCTTACCGATGTATCTGCTCAAACGTGTCCAGCATCTCGAATCTACCGCTTCTTTTTGATGTTTCTTATTTTCGATTTTACTTAGAAAGGGTTCGAGTCTAACTGGCCAATGTTTGAACCTACCTGCCACGTACTTGAGCTCGTCGCCAATTTTCCGTTCGTAATAAGTACACTTTGCACATTCTTATGCAAATTCGTATTTTTATGAACCTAACTACGGTAGAAGTCCGTTTATGCGAAGCTATCTGGTGACAAGTTTGTTCGTATAACCAGGTCGTTCATATAATAGAGGTCCATCTGTTTCTTCCTGTCACCTATGATCTTGCGTTCAGTTAATTGAAGTTCCTGTTCATATAAGAGGATTCTACGAAGCATTCCCTCTGAAAGACCTAATAATGTTGCCTACTGCGAAACATGAGAGTGTATCATGTAACGCGTGCCTCTGTTATTTACATCTTACCTATTGTTAGACGTTCCTATTATAAGTGGATTGACGCTCGGTGGCTGTTCACATAATAGGAACTCAGATAAAGTTCAGTCAATCAGATACTACTACAATTTCCTTCATATAAATGCAGTTCCTACGAAATAGAGTTCATATAAACGAAGTTCCACTACAAATAAACTACACTAAATAAACTAGAAGCGAACAAATGAAATTTTAAGTAGAAATTTGTTTGATCCGCTGAATATTAAAACAAGTGCAGTGGAAGCTCGGTTATCCGAATTCATTTGGGGCAAGAGTGTTGGGATGAGAGAATTTTCAGATAATAGAACGGTTACTTTCTTGATATCTTCATATATGTATTTCAAAGAATAGCAATATTACCAATATAAATAATGAACTGAAATATGATTCGATTAAAGATTTATGGGCAAATCATTTTAGCTGCTTAGTCACGCAATCTTTTTAGCAGATTTAATTCGACGAAGTTAACTGTATTGCAACTCTACTTCTAAGACTTCAAATACTATAAACCGTTGAGAAATATAGTCACCCACGTTATATTCATTTTTCAATTCATCATTTGAAGCACGTAACGTTAGTATCATAGTCAAACGAAGAAGATTCATCGCATTGAAACCATTCTATCACTTTGGCGTTATCACAACCACCGATTCCTAATATTCTGTGCAATACAGTAAGAGTTTCTCCTACATCTGTCGCAATATTATCTCCCACTTATTGTAAGTATAATAAATTACCTTTCTGTATTGTGTTTCCACTGTAGTTCACAATTTGTCCAGTGCCATACATTTGACGTCCACCCAAACAACATATGCCACCATATAACAGCAATTCTTTCAATTGAATTGCAATTGTATCGCCTTTCCGCCAGTAATATCGTCGATCGTTAACAAAGATTCCTCCGGAGAATCGAACTTCCTACATGTGAAACGTGTTCTCGTAATAAAACGATAAGAATTCCGATAACCGAGGTTCTACCGTACTGTACTTTGGATATTTTTCGTATCTCTGCATATGATGCGCACTTTGTGCACGTTTGCAACTTCAACTGCATAAAAATGTACAGTCTAGTTGTGTAACGTTGACAAAGATGTGTAGCATCCTCCACCTGTGTCGCCGTATTATCTTTGCGATTTACGACTGTACACATTACACGAACTAAATATCTCTGGTAAGCCTAAGACGCGAACGTCTTGAGAGGATTAAAGCGTCGTCGCTAAGACGGTAGACATCAAGACTACGACGTTCGTATCACCGCGGTAGGTTGAACGCAAGACGGTGTTGCGAAGTGTTGAGAGCGTTGCACCCCATCACGAGGGCAAGAGCTTTCGGGCGTTTGCACTAAACGCGGCCGTTCTGCCTCGTAACGATTATCGGCTTAGTTAATGTGTCCTCAAGAATGCTTGAATATCTCTGTGAATCCAGGGTTATTCCTGTGGATGCGGCCAACGTGCTTCCTTCGGCCGCAGTCTTATCCAGCGACCGCTTATGTTTCAAGCCCAGTCACTCGGTTCCATCGTTTTACCAACGCGATGAGCCGCTCATTCCCGCGAGCGCTCGTTTCCAAGACGGTCGTCAGTGCGCCACGTAACGATTATTTTAAACAACCCGCCGACCAGAGAATACAAAGTGGGTTCTTACGTAAATGCATATCCCTTTGCCGACCTATTCCCTCTGCTTTCCGCTACCTATCCACTGGTATTTACGTCGTTTTCTTTTCTTTCTTCCTTTTGGATTGCTCCGATTGTCCTTCCTTTTTCTACCTCCTTTTTCCCTCACCTTTTATCGCTTCTCTTTCAGCTTTCGATCCGTCGATCCTTCTTTATTTACACTAGCGTTTCGTTTGATTTTTGTTTGGCTATCGTCGTTTATTTTACACCACGGCTTGTGTTTCATTTCTTCTTTTTTTAATTTTTCTTTTTAGTTTGTTATGATGCGGTTGTTTTCTATATATCTCTTTACATTTTGTTTCTGTCAATTCTTTGTTTAAACATACAGACGGCCTTTTGTTGCTACGCTGTGATATTTCATCCTATATTTTCTTTCCTTTCCCTCTTTTTGTCCGTTTAATACCTTTCTTTATTTGGTTCCCTCTAGTTCCGTTATTTTGTCTCTTCTTATTTGTTTGTTGTTACCGACGTTGACTGTTGTTGGTCATTGGCCAAACGTTCTTTTTCCTATCCTGAATACATCACGCCGGTCTGCGTTGTTTTACACAGTTAGACCGCGGAGGGAAATAGTTGTTCCACCTACGAGGTAGAAAAGAGGTTGAACACGAACTCCGGTCTTTCAATATAACAACTGGCTCGTTAAAAAATAGTTAAATTGTTCGATATTCCTGTGATCCAGTCCTTTCTCGAAAGAAAACCGGTTCACTTTGTTTGCTTGTGAGAATAATTCGCTTGATTCTCGGAGTAAAGCTTTTCGCTTCTTAAGGCAACGAAGTTCAGGTTTTAAGAGTTTTGGATATCCCAAATTAAAATATTCAGATTCTTTATTGGTATTTGAAAAGCCGACAGAAAAAGTAAAAAGTAGATGCAGTGAGAAGTTCTGAATAAAAAAGAAGGAATAGAGTCGGAGGTAAATTAGATTGAAAAATAGAATAACAGGTATTGATTATTGATAGACGTCTGGTGCCAGGTTCGAATTATGTTCACGTTTATAGAAGCTGCCAAACCTTTCCAAATCAGTTTTGTAGCGTTTCAGGACAAAATAAAACGCTTTAGATATTTTAGATTTTACGTATTATCTTCAGTATTTTTTCCTTTCCTTTGTCGTTCATTATATGTTACAAGTAACAATTTTGTCGAGTCACGTAATTGCATTTATTTAAATACTTTATCAAACTTGAATGCGCTTTTTGAATTAAATACACATTCTGTACGACTAAATAACAGATATTCATCAATTTTCGTATTTTTATGTTTGCTCTTTCAAAATACGTACATATTATAATTACTCGGGGAAGGAGTTGCGATGTAATTTTAGAATTATAATTCCTATATATTTTACATAATTAAATTACAATTATCCATCCAGGACCATATTTTAATTTCTGGTCTTCTAAAATACGTTTATATTATATAAGAGAAGAGAATTTTGCACAGTGTAATTTAATAATTACATTTCCTATTTTATTTTAAATATGAAGCACGTTAAATTAACGTAATAATTACATACGGAAAAAATGTTGTGCACATAATACCAAGATAAAATATAGGAACATTTATTAAATTTCGTTAAGCGAGGGGAACATGCCAGTTTCTGTAAATACTAAAATTCTGCCATCACGTGCTTCTGTTCCATTGCCTGATAGTAGACGATACCGACATTAATAGCAATAATGTAGATATATTTTGTAGCTTTTAACAATGTAATAAGACAATCTCAATTTCATTATTTCAATAACAATATGGTTAATATCCGTAAAACGTGATGCTCATTGGTCAATGAATATGATGATAAAAATGATCTATATTTACAGCAATATCCTAGCATTTGATTTCTTGACAGTATGAAACTTTTAGAAGTAGTATTATGGGAATAATTTTTCCAAATGTCAGCAAGCTTTTATTTTTTTTTTTTTTCTGTATTTGTTCTCATATTTTTGTTGTTATTTCTGTATTCAGAAGTAGGATCACATTAGCTATTATCTTGTTCTTTGGATAAATCGTTCCGAGCCGGAAAACCTTTATTGCGCTTTCTTACATGGACTAGGGATAAAAAACAAAAGAACGTCTTAAACCTAATCGATTAAATCTATTGATTGTATCTAGAACTATCTTCTAATTACTATTTATTGTAATTAGCGCATCTGCATATGGATGGCGAGCGCGAACTCACGTTATCATTTTCAACAATTTTCTCTATTACTGCTATTATATACAGAAGGTATATTCAATTTTTTATAAGCAATAAACATCGATAATTGTGTTGCATGCGATAATATTTGGTAATTGCTCGTAACTCGGTTTCAATGATTTTTAAGTATGTTGGCTGAGGCAGAACTTTGAACAACTTTTCTCTATACGTGTAACAGTCGTCTGGTCTTGATTTCCAAGATTTTCGCAAAATACTGCCGGTACCATTACAGTAAAGTCTGTCTACAATTAATTGAAGAAAATCTTGCAAGTATCAAGAAACAAATTTTTCAGGAGAAAAAGAAAATTCTTGCATTAACGTAATCCAAATCTATGAAAAAGAAAAGTGTAAAAAGCACTGTATGTGTTACCTTTTACAGTTAGTTGTAAAAAAAGCTCATGGCTGCACTCATTTAGATAAATGGCATAGATAAGAGCCAAGAGACTGTGAATTAATGTTTACTGCCATTTATGTCTTCCAATTTCAATTTCATTTGAAATTGTACATTCATAGTTATAACTTTATGTAAATTCTTATATTATCCGATTAATCAATTTCTCAATTTTTGTTAACATAAGCATTTACATAATGTTAGACGAACAAAAGAAATAACAACGAATGTACAGTTTTAAATAAAATTTTCAAACCGGTCATTTGACCGAGCCTGGTATTAGTGTTAATAATTATTTAGAAAGGAAAACACAATTGCACATAAATACTATACTGGAGTGGCTGGTAAATATTACACTCACTGCCACGTAGAATACTTTCCAATAAAAAATTGTAGTTTTCCAATTTTGGCATTTTCGGTGTTTTCCACGAGCGCTCTGCAATTACGCGTTCGTAGTGGCGCGTGTGTCAGTATTGGTTACCGCTGGTCCGAATCAAAATTTGTTGCGAATGCCTCTGCAAAATCCCAGATTTCCATTGATCCTCGCCTGACAGTATCTTTGATCCACGCGTAATCCAGTGACAGCATCCATACACTAGTCGGTTCGCTCAAGTCAAATGAAAGTCTTTCGACCGATGTCTGACTTGACATAATCCGACCGTAGCGTGATCGCTTCGGATCGCTGGTCTGAATCAAACTTAAGCTCGATCGAAGTTTCCGAACATTTAAATCGTATGGAAAAATATAGCTGTTAGCGATCGCTGGCAGCAAGCCGACAAATAAGCAGAAACGAAGAAGAGAATTTGCAAGTACGAGTTTCCACCCTGTTAAAGACGATAGGGGAGAGCTGCGAGTGATTCACAGTTAGACGCAATTACACGATTGGCTAGATCACGTAAATAGACAGTCGGTTCTGCGGCGGATAATTGAAATCCAGATGCTCCCAGTGGGCGCGATTTTATGGGATTTCTGAGTAGAGCGAACTCGTAAAAACACCCACGTGACAAAACAAAGTGAACGAACGGGAACCGTGGCCAGCGCTATGCAAATAAAATCGAGCAAGCGCGAAACAGTAAATTCCAGCGGACGCTTTAAATCGTCTAATACTATGTTTCCAGCCGAGGGCGGAATCGAAGGCTCTGCTGCGGTACCGTTACGGGAATAATTTCGCGGGATCACTCAACCACGGCGGTTACGGTTTCTTGTATCATCGATTTTCAGCGGATCGCCTTTCGGCAGTTGTGCCCTGAAATCTCACCGGATCGAACTTAGGCGAATGCGGTAACAGAGTCGGTAGCTAATGCCAGGATACATTTACGTTCGTTTAAAATACACCGTGATTAGATGTTTCCTTCGAACGAATATGGTAGCCGTGTAACCTCGTTTCGTATGTAGGTAGTGGAACACGGTGTGCTGTGTTGCTACAAATCAAAATGATTGACTTGCGTTATTAAGCAACCGATTCGCAATTGAAGGAAGAGTGTTTGTAGAAAACGCTGTAAGTGGCAAGAGACATGCTTCTCATGACGAAAAGGAAACTTAAACGTTAATGTAGTCCAAATTCATGAAAAAGAAAGGTGTATTTGTGGAGAAACCTTTCTTTTCTTTTTTATTTGGTAGACTTTCTACAATCAATTCTAATTGAGAATTACAAGTAAATTATTTTGGCGTGGTACTGTAACTTGGATTATAAGAGTTTATAGTATGTTTGATTCTAGGTGAATCTAATGCTTCAATGAAAAGGGTAATGTCTTTTTAGTCTGCGGATCTGATCCATCGTGTCAAGTGATTGGGTAACTAATGGGTTTTGATGGCTGTTAACTCTTATATTATATCTGTTACTGAATTTTCATATTTCTTCTTTAACTATGGATATCTTAAGGTCGCGATGTATCGTTTCGTTGGTAACATACCAAGGTGCATCTATTGAGGATCTTAGAGTTTTTGATTGGAATCCTTGGGGAATTTCTATTTTGGAATTACTCGCTGTTCCCCATAGTTGGATCCCATAGGTCCAAACAGGTTTTAATATGGCTTTTGTGGAGAAACCTGCGTGTCACCTCTCAGTTGTAGATAAAATTCAGTGTTCCATTCGTTTAGACTGATGGCATAGACAAAGAAACATTTAACTGATGTTCATTGCTACTTATATTTTTCTGTATACGAACGACTTTATGACACCATCTTCTAGGATTATTAATAATTATTTAGGAAAGGAAATGTTGAAGTAATTTATGAAATAATTATATGTGTAATTTATACAATCGGGGACAGAGGTATAATAAGTGAAGCAGTAAAATGTATGTCGTAAAAGGTACGACGTTTTCGTTCCATGTGGCTTGTTTATACAAAAATATATGTCGGGTTTGTCGGGTTGGCGTTAGTCTTAGGGACGCGTTGCATATCTTCATTAGGACAAGCCATCGTAGTTGTTCAATAGAGATTATATTTACAATTACATTACATGATTGACGGCGGCAATAAATTCAATTTATCACTCTTTAAAATTCTTTAACGATGCCTCCAATGACACATTTTTCCTATCTTGACCCGTAGAACGTACTGGAAATGTTTGACCATAGAAGACTGGAACGCCCTGTATACTTTTGCACGTAACATACATTCTATGCACCTTTAAGTTTCCTCACAAATGCATAAAAATCGGCATATTTATATGTCGGGTTTGTCGGGTTGGCGTTAGTCTTAGGGGCGCGTTGCATATCTTCATTAGGACAAGCCATCGTAGTTGTTCAATGAGGTTTATATTTACAATTATGTGTACGAGTGTTGATTTAACAGAGTTTAACAATTTAACGTGATTATTAGACACTCTTAAGTAAAGATAATGTTCTTAGGTTCAAACGAATCCACGGTCAACGGGATAACTCTTTGTACGATTGAATATGTTTTGTAACTCAAAGTGACGTTAGCTGTGACGCACGGTATCTTTCAGACTGACTGACCCGACGTTGTGAGTAAACTCTCCAAGAAGATCACAAGAATAAAAGACTGACACGATCACATTTGTCAATTGCGTATTGACCGGGGTTATCAACAAAATTCCAGGCGCCGTTACTAGGCAGACTCGCGTAGAGCCGTCACAGCTCCTGCTCCGGGGCTTGTTTGTTAATACAGCGTGTGTCCCTCGATATTGGTACTTCTACTATTAAGTAAAAACGTTCATCCCGTGACCGTGGCTACGTTCGGCGACCAGTTGTGTCACCTCGAGCCCAAGCCCACTGTCACAAATCTCGGGCAAACATAATCAGAACGTATCACAACAAGTACTTCTAAGTTCTATTATTTAAGTACAGCTATAATAAATAGTTTAGACCAAAATATTGGGGTTTGTTGAAGTCACCACTTCTAAGAAAGCTCTACATCTGGTCTTTTTAGTTTTCTCGAGCACTGAGGCCATCGACAGCGTATAGACAATAGACTGGGACGAAGACAGACCATAAACAGTAGACAGGCGACGTTGGCTTCGGGCTTTTCAGTTATAGGGTAACACTGCTAGATCTGGACCAGCTCAAATTATATTTCTACTTGTAATTACACTTCTGTATTAAAATATATTTTCCACCTTACAATTTATCCACGGGTTTCTCTGTTTATACATCTAATAACCTCCAACAAGAAATTTACTTATTCTCATTGCTATGTAGAACATTTCCCAATAGAAAATCGAAATTTTCAGTTTTCGCGCTTGTAGACTGTTCTCTACATGCAGTCTTCAATTGTTTCTCTGTCAATTTGTATTCCTGCGAAATAACCATTCAAAGTATGTAATTTTAATTTATACAAACTATTTATAGGTGTTTGGAAAAGAATTAAAGATTTCACGCAAACTACCAGTAGGTACACGTCATCTCATAATGCGATTTTTCCGAGAGTTCAGTGGAAAACAGCGAGAAAATATTTGTTAAATTTTAATCAGTTGTAAAAATTACGGCGAAATTCATCATTGATCGATTGTGAACAGATCGTCTTTTATTTTCACGTGGTTTATGAAAACCAAGGATTTCGTTACGTATACAACCTAACAACGATCTAACACATCCTGTTAACAAATTTTGTGATCTGTTAGACAGGAGATTCTTCTTGTTTCAATATAAATTCAATTTTAATATTGATGAATCTACGATAAAAAAAAAATGTTAAAAGTTCATATCTATTTGACCTTGTTTTTTAGTTGTTTTGCGAATTTTGTTCTCTACAAGAGACGTTTAAACTGACCTTCTTACGTCTGAACGCAAGCCTGGGGACGTTTTGTCATTGGATTTTTACTTATGGGGTTATTTCTCTTCTCCTATTTTCTTCTTTTATTGACAGTAAGGTGATGTTGCTGAAAAAAACTGAAATTTTCGCACCACGTGCGATCGCTCAAATAGATGACCGTGTCTGTATCCAATGTCAATATCATTTTGTAATACGTGCTTATTGAAAACGTATGACATGCACATTTAATAATGCAACTCGTCGTTCTTTTTATTTAACAACTTTATCTTACCGCACGTTTGTGGCGCGTATCGAGTTTTACTATCGACGTTACCGTAAATTCTCTTATTGTGCGGTTAAATTCATTCCTGTTACCTGAGACATTTACAACACAATCTCACTACGTGCGTATTTATGCGTTAGGATCTTGCGTTTGTCTGGTTTTAGTTATAAATTATCGAAATTCTATAAAGTGTATTAAATTACATTTTACGTTTGATTTGCATTCGTGCTCGTATAAATACAACGAATCGTTGATCTCTTAGGCAATTCGATACCGACAAACATTGTGGAATCATGTATCTGACCAAAGAAAGGACAACTTCCTGCAAAGTTTCCCATTTCGCCCGTAACAGATTTTTCTCAGTCCAAAGTATCGTATTTATTCGATATAATGTACGTTCGGCGTAATGATGGTTTTAAAACAGCTGCAATTGTTCGAATCCTCGCAATATCCTTCTTTTCTTCTAATTGTTACAATGTTGACGATATTAGAATATTATTTTTAATATATTGGCCACGATTATAGACAAATTTGTTGTTTTTTTATTTCATGCATTACGTCTCATGAGTAACGAGTAACCATAATAATAAATAATAATAATAGTAATAAATAATATAATAATAATAATAGTAATCAAGCTGCAGCTACGCTTAATAAATCGTAAAATTGCGTGGAAAAATTAATCGATGATTCCTCAACCATTGTATTTATTAGAAACCGTAAATTAATATTATAAAATTGATAATCGTAAAAAGCAACATTGGCTTAAACGAGGCATTGACAAAAAGAAAAAGAAGATGATGTAAATCTAATATCCCAGAAAACTGAGTAATTCACTGTCTGAAATGAATTTCAGTATCAAATATGTACAATATTAACAGCAATAATTGATCTTATTATATTATCTGGATTTCACTTGGAAGAAATGAATTTTCACTTTGATACGTTCAATAAATCTGATTGGAGCAAATCAACGCTATAAACTCACATTCAGAGAATATGTGGTTTAGTTCGTTTTTGCCTTCATTGTTCTACGAAATATATTTTGGAAAAACGAACGATTTCACGTTTGTTACAATTAACTGCGAATTATGAGACAATTAATTACAAGGCTATTCTATTAAACCTTTGCACTCGGAATTTTATTTCAATTTCGTTAGCAGCAGCTCCCAACGCTTTTAAGTGTTCTATTTGAAATTTACTTTAACTAAAAAATAAGACAATTTAAATAAATAAAGAAAGAAAGAAATTCACTTAAATACCAGTTTTATTCACAATATTGTTGTATTTTCGAATTTTTAAGTGTCTGATATATCTTGAAACAATTTCGAGGATGCAACCCTGTTTTTCTTTCGCACGTTTCACAAAAAAAGGTTTTTTTTCTTATTTTATTTATTAAAATTTACAATCAATTCTCGCATTGAGAATGCAAAAAAAAAAAGGTGGAACTGAAAAAATATCGAGTGGGACTCGACAAAGGAGTTCCTGAGATAAAAATTGATGTCGAGTCACACTCCACATAGGAGTGCCAAGTGTTAACGTTCGATTCTAAAAAAAAAAAAAAAAATGTAAACCATTGTGGTTTTATCGTTTTATCATTCGGTATTTCTCTATTACATTCTCCTTATTTCTAAGTTGCTGCTTGTAACCGCAAGTAAATAGCTAAAATTTCCTCGATCTAACTAACGTCACTTCACTGTCGTCAACAGTACAGCAAACTTTAATGGGTTAACGGTGGAAACATATAATTGATCAGCATCTGGTTACATCACACCGAACGCCAATTTAGTCGCAAGATCGAACGAGTTGCTAGCGTTAGACAATAGGTTTCCTCGCGGCTTCTAGTTTTATAATCTCGCCGCAAAGGGATCTCCAGAGAGGCGCATCCACTTCCTGGTTGCTTTACAGAACGAGAGCCGACGTTGGCGCTCATTATTTAGTCTTCGATGTTACGCAGAACGATGATTTATACGTGGCTCGCGTACAATGCAAATCGTTATTCTCATTGTTCAAACAACTCGTCGTACTGGGCAAATAATCAACAATTTGGCAAGATCAAAGGAATTTACCATTCGTAAAGATATTTTTTTAAATAGCTTTGTTCAATGTATCGCCATTCAAAGTTGTTGAATCATTCGGCGCACACGATGTTGGAAATTTGATTGAGGATGGCTTAAATTTGTTTCAAATTGAAAAATATTTTGAATATGGGAATAACATTTTTGAGAGAAGGAAGAAAGATTGGAATACGTTTGTGCGGAAACGTTGGTGTGACTTTTTCGATGCTTGGTCCATTGATAAATATTGACTAAATTATAGCATTTTGCTAACTGTATGGAAAATTAAATATTTTGCACTCGAAATACAGACAGAAATAAATTACTTGTATGCTCGCACAAAATTTTAGTTGTTTTCATGATTGTGTGTTAGTAGATATTAGTATAGTAATGCATGATAAAATCTGGCACACAATGAACAATATTTATAATTGAACAAAAGAAATAAAAGAACCCTATGTTACTCTTAGTATAATGAATTTGTCTGGATATATATAACTTAGCATTGTTTCTAATTTAATTTAATTTAATTTAGCATAGAATGTTTTGTATGTATAATACTTTTGAATTATGTCACACACCTAATAAGATGACTCAGAATTTCCTGGAAAAACTACGAACCTGTAAAGTAAAAAGCAACTTCCGTTTCCAGAAGCTGTCATTTCCTAATATATCCTGTTTTAGTTTTTACGTTTAGTGCGAAATAAATAATCGAAAATCGAACACTTTTTTCCACCAAACGCGAATAAATTTGGGGAAGAATGACACCAGGTGCGCATCTGCAAGGTTCGCGATAATCCGAATTACAAGCGTTGAAAAAAAAAAAATGTACGCTACATAAAAACGTTGCATAAAAACGTGACATAAAAGCGTGACATAAAAACGTTGCAAATTTTGGCGAATCTTTTTATATACATGAGTTAGATATCTGTTGTATATAAATATTGTTAAAAAGAAAGAAAAATAATTTAACGATGTGAACTGGCCACGTTATTTTCCTGCTTGGCATTTATTCCAGCAGAAGTTAAAAAATGTAAATTTTAGACGAGAGGCTTTTTCAACTTTACAAGGAAATCTTCGTGAGTCGTTTCAACGAAATTATAAGGCTGAGTTAACGCAAGATATGCCACTATACGCGAAAGCAGTGCAATCTTCTACTCGTAGCCTCACAAAACAACTGAAGATAAGCCAGTGTTGTAAAACCAAGGTTTGATAGCGGTATAAGTAATAATTTTGCTCTCTGACGCAAAACCGCTGCAACTATAAATATACTATTTTACCTGACAAAAATAGGAACATGACGTAAACCGTCTGTTCGATAAAAGCAACTTTCAGTTATTTTGAGTTGATGAGCCACCATAAACGACGTCAAGCGACGATTTCGAAGAAATTACAAATCCCCGATTTCTGTTTTCCAAATCTTCCCTTGCGCAACAGGTGCTGAAAGTAATAGAAACGATCGATCGTATCGTCAGTGATAACATTTGCTACAGAAAATCAGATACGAACAGCGGCAAGATAGCTAGGTGGTTAGAAGTGGGGAAATTTGGTGACGCGTTTACAACGCACGATGCCCAGAAGCACCTCGTTAGCCTTTGGCCGTCGTATTTACTCCCTGCCGTCGTAATCCGAGTCTTGAGTACGAATAGAGAAGGCAGGCAAGAATAAAGAGAAAACAGAGAGAAAGTAAGAGAGAGGAACAAGGAGAAGGAACCTTGGCCATGACGACCAGTTAACCGTTGTTTTGTTCTAAATGGAAATCTTGATTGTGCCTTTGTTTCCAGCTTTTTCTCTTCAGCTTTTCCGGCAACTCCCCTTCTACCGATGCTTTCTCCTTTCCTTTCTCTGCCCCTCTCTTTCCTTTTATTTCTCCGCGACCCTGCGGCTCTGCGACAAAGGTTCTATTCTCTGTATATTCTCTTGTTCCTCACAAGTTCTCAACCTTCTCGTTATTGCATACCGCACGGAATTAACGCTAGCATAATCTGACCAATCAAACCGATCAAAGCGATGAATTTGTGAATTTTCGTAATAATTCTATGGGTTTGCAAGGGTACATTTTTGGGATTTTGCGTATCTTCTATTCTGAGTTCTTGAGAATGAGTCTAACGCTGGATCAGGAGATTACTTTTCAGTGGTTTGACTGAAAATCGGTCGATGTTTGTTGTTTCGACCGTTCGCGGAGAAACGCGATCGTGAGATAGCACGTCAACGAGAGTTGTAAGTTCCCGTTACGATTAAATAATCGACGCCACGAACTGATCGATCTCCTTATTTCTATTATGATAATAAGCATAGTTCAATGAAATTGCACAGATTTAACACAAAAAATTAATGTTTAATTCAACAACTTATTAACTAGAGAAATATAAATGGAACAAAAATATAACTGCGTTTTGGTTGATGAGTAATGCGCAACGTATGATATGTGTTGACGGTTTAACTTCTCGAAAAGTTCTGATCGCCCTTCGATTTTTTCGTCTTTTCTGGAAGACGACCCCCATTATCACGCCACATTCTTTTACGCGAGGTAAAATAACGACCACGAGTCGACATTTCTGGAAATCGCCCTGCTTAATGAACCATGCGCTCGCCACTACAATGTTTATTTGCCGGGCAGACGCGACGATCCGTCTGCGACGATCCTTCTGCGACGATCCTTCTGCGACGATCCGTCTGCGACGATCCATCTGCGACGATCCTTCTGCGACGATCCTTCTGCGACGATCCGTCTGCGACGATCCGTCTGCGACGATCCGTCTGCGACGATCCGTCTGCGACATTGTAGTGCCACGATCGGCGGTTAAGAATATGGCCTATGGCAAGCCGCATGGCGTAACATCTGCATTATTCCAGTCCTTTCTGAACCATTGAAAATAGTAGATTGGCAGTTGGTTCGTGCAAAACAGAAAGAAAAGAAAAGAAAAAGGAAAGTTGATCTAACAAGCCATTTAGACGATTCCAGTAACGCTGGAATGTTATGTTCTCGATGGTGCTACATCGAATTGAAAAAGTAGACTTTCGATCCAGTCGCCGCACTGGATTACTTGCACTGACTGAAATGAGAAGACAGTCCTGGAATGAAAACACTGTTTACGTTATTCCAGTTGTGATCCACTTGGATCGGATCTGGAATCGGAAGTCGGAGTTGCAGTTGGAACTGGATTGGAATGCCGCTGGACCGATGTAAACTCAGTTTTATATTTTAATCGTTGCTAGTTCTAGTGTTACGTTTCTTTCGTAGTTAACTTCCTATTTAATTATCAAGTGCAATTTGTAGTAATGTATTTTTTTTTTTTTTTTTTGTTTCTTCGTCGAAGCTTTACAATTTGTCCAAGTAAGATAAATTGGCTTATTGGCGTAGATTTATATATCACGTAGACGTTTATCCTAATAGAAAAACGTCAGTTGCAATCGCGTTAGTGCAATTGTGTTAATTAAACGTGGTGGAATTTGTAGTGATTTAATGCGCAGGTCAGTGAAGAAGGTCAACCGAGTGTCTTCTCCGTGATCTCCTCAGATGATCAGATCTGTAGCGGCACATGAGTTGCAGTCAGTTGTCGATTAGTTATCAACCAGTTATCAACGAATTATCAACGATCTAATCAACGAGTCATTAGCGATCCTATTTTAGCGAGTAGGTTAGTACGAGCGTCTTTGCCAACATTATCTGTATACTAATTTATCATTTTATTATTTATTCGACAGTTTCAACAACGAACAATCTCGTCCATTAAACCTCACCGATCAACCATCCTCTACACATAAACCTCTAGAGATCTATAAGATTCTCTGGCTGTCGTATTGGGACGGTTTTCCAGCCTGCAATAATGTGTCATAGAATCAGATGGTCGCTACTTGTCTGCCTGTTTCACTGACAAATTCTACAGCAACGTCTGAAAAGCTGTATTCGCTATCGCTGAATATATAAGAAATTCATGGCAATTACTCTATAGAATTAAACAATTTCAAGGACTTACTATTATCTCAATCTACCGAGAGGCGAGTTATAAATTTCACTACTGAAACTTTGTTTTATATTAAAGCCGTTGTATCTTCTGATTTTTCGTCTTTATTGCGTTGTTAAATAGGCGAAGTTTTTATGTAGAATCTGCATTATTTTTACGCCGGGAGAAATTGAAAAGTTACTACGATTTGAATTACTGCAATAAAACTTTGTTACTTTCAACGATCAAACAAGTCCTGCTTTCGTATATCATCTTAACGCAATCTTTCGTCTTATCGTTATTAAATTTCTTTAATAGAATCCATTCCAACGCGATACAGAATTTTTTAATCAAAAAGGATCATCAACGATCTTAGAAAATTCTTGGAAGATTTAAAGAAAAATGACTGTAAAAGAAGCTTTCAAACGAAGAAGACATCGTCTACACATCCTTCATTCGATGAGTCACTCTGTGCATGTAAGATTACGTAGAACGGTCTGGCTTTGCGACTAGAAAATTTCACGTTTATCCTCTGGCGAAGACCGAGTCTTATCGCAGATTCGTAGTGTCTTAACTTTCCATTAGATAAAAGGAGACACTAGGGAGAGAAGTACAAAAGGGAAGCTTAGAGGGGCAAGAGAAAGAAGAAGATCGATGGGGAAGGGGTTAACTGCTAACGACACGGTTTTCATCATGCACAGGAGAACGCTTAACCGGAGGATTTTTCTAGTTAGTCGTACGTGCTCAAGGGAGCGCCGCGGCGCCGTGAGTGGAGTACTAGAGGTTGCAACATCACCGAGTACCCGGAATATCCGAAGCTTGAGTACAGTAAAGTCCACTTCGTATATCCACGGTCTCCGACGGTGAAGTGACCCGCCAGACGCCCATCAGCGGCTCAGACGTAGACACGATGCAGTTAGCTTCTTCCACTTGTTCACTGTGCGTTACCTCGCCATCTTCTTCTTCTTCCTTCGTTGGCTCCTTTGCCTTCTTCTTCGCCCTTTCCCTTTCTTCCATCCACGTGCCATCCTACGTCTCGTCCCACCATTATGGTTTTTCGTGTTCCTTCTCAACCCCTGCGCCTCCTATACGCGACACTCCGTCCCCGTTTTTCCCAACTTTCTGTCTTCTCACGCTCTGCTCTCTTCGCAACGTTTTCTCTCCGCTCCGCTCTTCCCTGGCGCGAGCTCGCTCGGCTAGCGTTGCTTGTGATTGCGTGAGAAACTCGAGAATTTCGTCGCGAATACGGGCAACAACAGCCACGAGAGAAAGCAGAAGACGCGAATAACAGGTCTCTTTTCGTTTGTTTATTTAAAGACACATCCGCCTCTGAGGATTACTAACCATTACCGTGATATACAGTTGCATCTTAGGACGTAGCTTTATGGGTGGAAAAGGATCGAAAGGGTGTTTCGTCCTGCCGCAGGACTCATCAGCAAGACTACCTTAGCAGGCCCGTGATTTAGAAATCGAAATCGGAATGGGAGAGGTCGTACTGGAAATTGTATTTATGGACACAATCATGCGAGTGGGTCTCGACACTCATATATACCGGAGCATAAGAGAAAGCGTCCGAAAATTGAGTCTTTTACGCCAGTCTTGAACATTGAGTCTTTCATGAGGTGCCATGAGCATCTCAGAGACACGCTACTCGTCTCTGTCCATCTCGCAAGAACGAGAACTTTGTTATTCTTCGTTTTGATATTTCACGACTCAATTCTCGCACGGTTTTCCCTAGCGAGTGTCGAGATTTGCTTATATGACCGTGTTTCTGGGAAATTAGGTAGTCAAAGCGGTCGCTTGCGAGAAAGCCTGTGGCGACAGAGTACCTACGGTAATTCATTTGGTTTGTACAATACTGTGTTATGCTAGTCTGCTATTGGACGATATCATAGATATGTAGAACACGTTGTTGCAATGGATGTATTATTCCATTGCTCCACTGCAGCCAGATTTACCGAGGAAGATTCGTGTCTTTTGGGAACTATAAGAGATGTTTCGCTATTTCCTTCGTATTCACGGTCGACTTACGGTTGTTTAGCGTGCCATGTGGTTCTCTTTCGTTTTCATATCCCTGACAATCACATGGTTACGACGCTGCAGTTGGCGCTTGACTGATGCTGCCAGTATCGGCGCATCTTTCAGCTATCTGACGAAGCTAACCGCAATATTGGCAAAACGTTGGGAATCTTTTGCTATTGCACCGGCTCTTGCCAGGAAGTCTCAAACACTGTTAAACACGGCGGTATTAAACATAACAGTAACAACGTTAAGTGTGATAATGCAGACCGTGAAAACAGCATCAAGATCCTCTCTTAGCAATTAGGATGTATTTCACGGCGAATAATAGATTGAAGCAGGCTGATTTTGATACCATTGACATGTAAATTGTAACTGCGCACGAACAATAATATTTCACGAGGATAGATCGCGTATATAGATTCGCGAATGGCCAACTAGACGAATTTATTAGTACCGGAATATGAGTGTAGACCGACGCTAGACCGCGTCGTTACACGAGTGGAGATCAAGGTCGGCTGATAGAATAGAATGAATACAGGTCGTATCAGCCATCTGCAGCGTGTTGAGACTATATAGATGCAAGATTGCCAAGTAATGTTAACATAACTCCGAGCGAAATGAGTGGAAAACGATACTAACGCGTCTATGTTCATCTTTTGTCTAGATGTTTCTTTAGCACAAGGATTGATGTAAACGGCTCGATTTGCGCCGGTATATCAGTTTATTATAGCTCACCAGAGTAGTAGCTTTCTTTTTCAATTGCACGTGTTTCTTGCTTTTATACGTTTTCTGATTTATAATTAAAGGAGTGGAAGAATGTTTGAGAATAATTTTAAGATTCAATATGTTGCTTAATAATAATTGCATAACGATTTTTCGGCTCGTGTACTTTGGAATAACAATATGTGACATAAACGTGTATAATGTTTAAATGAAAGGTGGTATAGGTATATAATAATAAAATTATTTATAACTTATAATACTTGTCACATAAATCAGGTCAGACAAGATAAAACATAATTTATGAAACAATTATGAAACAAATGTGTAGGTAGTATGCTAAATTATTCAAAATATATGGACACGTGTACATTTAAGAAATACGTATTTTTGCATATAATCATCGTTAATAGGATATCGTTAATAGGAAAAAATTAATTTTCAATTTGTACATGTAACAAATTGAAATCGGTGCCTGACAAAATGTATTATATTAAATAACAAAGACAAAATTCAAAATAATGAATACGACATTTATTAACATTAAAATCGCGTATAAATTGCATGATATATAAAAATTGCGATCATATAAAGATTTAAAAGTCAGAATAGATTGAAAGAAATAATTAATCCAATAGAAATCTGCAACGCTTATACATATTATACGAAGTATATATCGAATTCGAATTTTTTGGAGAAAGTTATAAAAATAGGAAAGCGAAAATACATCGTAGCGACCATACGAAGGTGCAACATTGCAGTGGAAGTTTATTGCAAATATGTTATGTACCTGGTGCACGTAATAGTATAAATTCAAGTATTTACGAGATGAAAATACCTTCGAGTCTTTCTTCTTACATAGATTACTGCTGCAACATGTACTGTCGTATTCTCTGTACTCTCGTAAACCGTGTGACATTCTAAGGTTCATAGATATCGCCATTAAAAAGCTTTTTCGCGTATCTAAACGTAGTTCCTGTACTGGCTTATCGTAAGTACCGTGCGAGAACAACTACGTGTTATAGAGTTTGTTGTGGCGCACGATTCCTCGCATTGTTTCATCTCAGAGTGTTAATCGTTTCACGGAACAACATGGAAACTTTGAAACTGTCACGTTGCAGTGTGTCACTGCAGCCAACTACTCTTCGATGATGTGCTATGCAATGATTGAAACACCTTGTTTATTCGACCGTTCGCGGAGAGACGCGATCGCGAGATAGCACGTCAACGAGAGTCGTAAATTCCCGTTACGATTAAATAATCGGCGCCACGAACTGATCGATCCCTTTATTTCTGTTATGATAATAGGGGTGGTTCAGTTGAATATTCACTGAATTAACAGGTATAAATTAAAGTTTATTCAAACAACTTATTGATTAGAGAGATATAAATTGATAAGGTATAATTGAGTTTCGATTGATAGCCAAAGTTACAGTGTGTAGCTTTTTTTTTTATTTAATTCTTTACATTCACAATTTGTCCAGTTTGGACAAATGAATAGCAGAAGATTGGAAGAAAATCCATCATCCAATATCATACATATACCATACATCATATGTCAACATATACTATAGCAAATATCGGCATATTTACATATATTGAATATGTATGAAAATTGAATATGTAAATTAGCGAATTAAAAAAAATGGCGAAGAAATCAAAGCAAAGAAACAGACGGCGGTTTAGCCGCGACTGATTAAAATAGGAATGTTCGCTGTCGTATGTAGGGTAGTAGCAAGTTGAGCGAGCTTTTCAGTTACTCGGTAAATTTTATAATTGTTTCCTAGCATAGGCCAGCAGATTTAATTATACGGGTCCGTTATGTTCTCGTTTCCCCTGAGGCGTACATTACCGCCTTGGAACGAATGTTAAGACGAAATGTGGCGCAGCAGCGTCGCGGTAACGCCATTACGTCGCGACCATTAGCTTTAACAAGCATCGAGTCAAATAATTAGCGTCATGCACACGAGTGCTACGTACGTGTTGCGTGGTTCAGATACAAAACGGTTCGTCGAGATCTGTTGACCGATTCGGGCAGAGCCTTATCTTTATCGCGAGACAAAGTACAGTAAACCCGCAAAATCCGCACACGCAGAGTGCTTATCCGATAGAGGAGTCGATTCTCAGTAAAAGTACGGTCTGTCATTTTGCAGATCGTAGGAAAAGGACAGTGTCAGTGGCAGAGAAAGAGGTTCGGCTTGACCGAAAGAAACATATCGGTGGATCGATGCAACGATAAAACTTTTTATTTTTCATTTTTGCCGAATTAAGCTTTGACCAACATAAATGCTTTTCCGATTAATCCGAGACCAAACACGATATAATTCGAAGCATATTTTCCTATATTTAACGTATGACAACTAATTTTCTTTTGCATACTAAATGTGTATATGAATATGGTTTAAAAAATATCGTGTTTGGTTTTATTTCGATTAAAAAAGTTACCAGACACTGTTGGATTTCCAATTACGTTCAAGATCAGGTGTCAGAGCGAACGTTGAGCGGAATTGCCTGCAGTAGCGCGGATGATGATCGCGCACTTACGGCGAGGACCGTGGTGAGCACTTATCCAATGTTTGCCATATATCGTTGAGTTATTCGTCGTGCATCGGAACCACTAAATACCGCTGGCCATTCACTCGACCCAACAAGTAGAGTAACGGTTACATTCGGGAAATAAATCGACCGTATTACGGGCGAATCCTTTTGCTAATGCAAGACACAGTAGAGGAGCGCGTGCCGACAGCAATGCAGTTAGTGGAGCGTATAGTATTCGCGAAGCGAGCAGCGAAATTTGAATCACAGATAAGCCTTTTAATGTCGTGTTAGATACCGCCCCTGGTTACTTTGAATTTTATCGACTGCTTTGTGAATTGCTGATGAAACTAATCGATTGGCCAAAGCTCCGAGCGAATCTTGTATTCGTACCGGAGCAATTTAGTGTCTCGCAGCAGTTCCAGGTACAGAGCGTTCGATAATATACGGTAGAAGATGTAAATGTAGGGGATGCTTTTGCAAGTCTAAATGAAGCGAAGATGAAGAACGGACAAAGAATTATGTTGGCCACTTTGTTTATCAGTTATTGGTATCTGAGATTTAACGAAAATATCTTCCGCACGAAAAGGTATAAGATAACATAAGAGACGAGCGACACATTGGATTGCCAAAGCTAGATGTTTCTTGAGTCGAAAGTGAAATTAGTTTCCTTTAGTTACTTTTAAAATGAAATAATAAATTATAAATTACTTCGAGTTGTTTCTCTTGATTCTTATATTAGATTGTCCGGAAAGTTTTTTTCGTTTTATAAGGAAGTAATTAATAATTTCTTTTATATTAGTTTATTGAATTATGCATAAACATAATAATAGAAATATAACGAAATGGATCATACCTAATTCGATAAAATAATATAAAACAAAAATTGTTCTTCATCTATTATCACCTTACGAAACGAAAGAAACTTTCCGGACAACCTAATGTCAAATGAAATTTGGCCAAACCTTTAAAGACGTATTGGCTTAATCCTTGTACTCGTTTGCATAAAACGTGTGACTTAGAAAAATAGAACGACACTAGAGAAAAAAGAAAGAATGATATAAGAAAAAATAGATCGCTGCGGAATGTGTGTCGTACCTACCCGGAATTCGCGAATAACCATATTTTGGATTTCAGACTCATTGAAACATCGTTTCCTTTAATTTGCTACTTTAAACAAGTATACGCGTAATCTTTAAACCTCCCTGTGTACAGTCTGTAGCTCGAAGAAAATGTAGCAACGCTGCGGATATTAAAAAAATAATAATAATGAAAGAAAATTTACAGAATCCATGGTATCCTGAATAAAAGTGAAGCGTCGTAAATTACTTGATCCGAGTTTTATCCGTTATCTTCCTGTTTACTATTCGTCACTTTATGAGGAACGTTATTCAACTGTCAAGTTTTACGTTATAAAAAATAAAATAGCGCCGAAAAATATAATCTCGGAAGTTGTTGTTTAACTATCGTTTCCTAGGAATATAAATTCTTTTTTCTAAGCAAATATGAATTATTTGTCCTGGCCTCTGCTATCGTGGTCATGGCTTTGCAAAGTAGCATAACTGATCTCTTTTTCCTTTTAGTTAAAGCATCTCTCTGTCGGTGTAAAATTTACAACTAGATTGCGGATATTTGTGTAAATTCATAGGAAGGTAGATAAAAGAATGGAGCCTAAACAGAAATTTGTTTTACTTATTAAGTAGCTTAATAGCTGCTAAGCTTTGCATATTTTTGCATATTTTATGTGCTGTGCAAAGCACATCACGCGCATTCTGCGTATTCTTGCACTTTGCCTGTAAATTTAATAAGTTTTTTATGGAAAAGTACGCACTCCATCGATGGCATTGTGAATGGATTGCTCAAGGCGATAAATTTGTAAAATTCACATAATAGCCGATTGTGACTTGTGCAACGTCAAAATAATAGAATTTAATGGCTACTCGAAATTTAGGTCAAATTAACCTACGCTTGTATCACAGATCGAACTAAGGAGGCTCTACACGTCGAAACATGTTGCGATGCATGGCATCGATATCTCTAGAATTCATGATACATGTTACAATGTATGTACATACATAGATCTGTATCGAAAGCAGCTTGTGTCGATGCAGGAACCAGGCAATCGAATATAATTTTCCAGGGGAATAAATTTCCTTTCGAAAGCAACCTTCTATAATTTTCTATTCTTTATGGTCATCGTACCTCTTATTAACACGTTGACTGCCACGCGTGTTTTCAAAGAAATCTCCGTCAGGCCACGCGTACAGCAGTACCAAGCGTTTTCTGCTTCCATCGATATTTTAGTAATGCGAGTCGCTCAAGTGGTGGTTTCAAGAATGATCTTTCGCTTCATTTGTTCGCAACATTAAAACCACTAGCTGTATAACGATGGAAAGTGTGGTATAGATTATTCCGACCAAATGATTTCTTATGCCACCACAATTAGAAAAGGAATCGAATGGTACAGAAAACTTGGCGTTCAATTCTTTCTGGGAATTTCTGTTGTAAACGCTTCGACGGTTTACAAAATCGCAACAAGGAAAAATATAAATATTAGAATATTTAGACAATTATTAGTTGGAAAATTATTAGGGTTGTCTGAAAATACAAAAAATCCTTGTCTTCGACGGAGTCAGCATAATATCGTCGTTCGGAAAAACGATTCCGGAAGAAGCATTAGACGCGCATGCAAACTATATTATGCAAATAGAAGACGTCGAATGGACCGAACAAAGGCAGAATAGAATTTGAAGAAAACAACAACTTATTGTCCAAATTGTCCCGACCAACCTCGCCTATGTATAGAATGCTTTAAAGTTTTACATTCTAAATAATTTTTTTAATAAACCATTTTCGTATTTTTATTTTATAACAATTCAACAGTTTTATTATTATGGAATATCTTTTCAAATACCTACGACGATCCTTCGCAAGTAGTCAAATAAGCGACACCCGAATATGGGTACGTGGCCTGACCAGAAACTTTGCTGACACCCGAATACTGGTGTCGTGGCGGTCAACGTGTTAATCTGTTAAGGACCAACGTTACACATTATTGTACACGTTACATTACATATTATTCCATCTTATTGAATTTAAAAATGAATTTGAATCGTAAAAGTCGAGCCTCGGTGACACGAACCTCAAGGGAAGAGCTGAAATCTTTGAGATTTGAAGGTTTCGATTCATCGAAATTTCCAAGCAAAATTCCGGTTCTCGTGAAAGTTTGATAAAGTCCGATTCACGTAGCTTCTACACATTATTTCACAGCTTGGTCTTTAATGAATCAATGATAATAATACTGGAGCTGAAAAATAATTAAACATTTCGAAACACGCGTTTCAACGCTGGCACCACATCGCAAACTGAGAAGAATTGGTAATGCAGAGGTGAACTGCAACTGTTGCAAATTTCATGAAACCAAAGCGTCGATGCATCGCAACTTATTTCAACGTGTAGAGAGCACTTAATATCGTGTGATTAGAGCATTGCAGAAGAAAGGTACCAACTGTTAATTTTTTTAGCAACAATTGTCTTAATTCACTGACGTGTACGATAAAATAGATTGGAGCTAGAGATAAAGAATGAAATAATGATGAAATAAATTCTTACAGATACGTGTAAATTATGTTTATTTGGATTAGGGGAGAAGGTATGGTTTTACTGCATTCTTTATATCAACTGATTGGCTGGAAACTTAATTATCGATGGAATGGACTTTTATTAAGAAATAGTATACCTAGGTAGTGTGTGTTTAGAATTAAAGAAGATCAATTGACTGTAGATTTGCAAATTTACTGCTTCATCATTGCCACTATGTGCCTCTTAACCGATTAAACTTTAGAAAACTATTTCTGATTCGTTTCTTACGATTTGCAACTAAAATTTTCATTCTATGAATATTAATTTAGCCTTATGAATCCATGAAATCCTAATTAAACATGTAGATAAATAAATGAGTTACGAAGTAATCTTGACAGAAGTAGCTAAATTTTAAATTTAATGCTAAATGCTAATATGCACATTTTAACTACGTACAAAGATATTCTTTTACGAAATTGTTAATTACATTCTGTCGTATTTTATTTCAGGTAAGCTGCTGCTTAGTCTGTATCGAATTTGCTACATTACAACTATCAGGTGAGCTGTGTTAATTTTTTAACTCTCATATATAGAATTGATCGATGGACAATGAAATTTCTATTGCAAACGCGCATTACAATTGCAGTTTTCAATTTTAATAATCCGGACGATGCTCACCGATGAAAATCTTTTACTGTAGAAATACTAATCGTTAGGCTCCGGTTACATATGCATATTTTTGTAAATGTAAATTAAAAAGATATAATTTAAAGAAGTGGAATCTCGGTATTTAAAAAATTCTATCGCCTACTAAATATTACACAGAGTACTTTGTTCTCTCTATTTTATTGGACTGTCGCATAAATTCGTTCTGTCTTTATATTTGTTTCAATATAATACGTAATACGTATAATTATGGTAAAACCAGAACGAATTTTTTATTACAATCCAATATACAGGGAGGTGCAGTTTTCTCGCTCAAATGTCACTACATTGTGACGTCGTATAAACACACGTCATTGACAACATTGTTAAAGAGTTATCTCAAAAAATATACGAGATGAGACGTACTGCGGTACAAAGTATCAGAAATATTTACATGCGGCAGTGGTCAGAAGGTAACGTGACACCTCGACCACTCCAATCGTAACTTCGTTTCAAAATGTTCCTCACTGCTGTCAATACACGATTGACGGCGGCAATAAATTCAATTTATTACTCTTTAAAATTCTTTAACGATGCCTCCAATGACACATTTTTCCTATCTTGACCCGTAGAACGTACTGGAAATGTTTGACCATAGAAGACTGGAACGCCCTGTATACTTTTGCACGTAACATACATTCTATGCACCTTTAAGTTTCCTCACAAATGCATAAAAATCGGCATATTTATATGTCGGGTTTGTCGGGTCGGCGCTAGTTTTAGGGGCGCGTTGTGTATCTTCATTAGGACAAGCCATCGTAGTTGTTCAATGAGGTTTATATTTACAATTATGTGTACGAGTGTTGATTTAACAGGGTTTAACAATTTAACGTGTTTATTAGACACTCTTAAGTAAAGACAATGTTCTTAGGTTCAAACGAATCCACGGTCAACGGGATAACTCTTTGTACGATTGAATATGTTTTGTAACTCAAAGTAACGTTAGCTGTGAAGCACGGTATCTTTCAGACTGACTGACCCGACGTTGTGAGTAAACTCTCCAAGGAGATCACAAGAATAAAAGACTGACACGATCACATTTGTCAATTGCGTATTGACCGGGGTTATCAACAAAATTCCAGGCGCCGTTACTAGGCAGACCCGCGTAGAGCCGTCATTGCTCCTGCCCGGGGCTTGTTTGTTAATACAGCGTGTGTCCCTCGATATCGGTACTTCTACTGTTAAGTAAAAACGTTCATCCCGTGACCGTGGCTACGTTCGGCGACCAGTTGTGTCACCTCGACCCCAAGCCCACTGTCACAAACCTTGGGCAAACATAATCAGATCGTATCACAGAAACTATTTCTAAGTTCTATTATTTAATCACAGCTATAATGAATAGTTTAGACCAAAGTATTGGGAATCTTGGCAAAATTCTAAAAGAAAGGCCCATTGTCCCGACATAAATAAGAAAGAGCAGCGCACATAGCATGATTAAAGAATAGACATAGATACTGTAATATTTGACATTCCATCGGTATGACTTTATAATTATCCATAATCAACTGATGTCGTTTTACATGGTCTCGGGTTAATGACGGATTAAATGAATACAAGGACGTATAGCATATAATCGACTCTCGTTGATGCCATTAGCGAGTATCTATTGATTATACCGTCCAATGCAACGTTACTTTGTCGTAATTACATTAATCCCATCATCGATCAGTCATTTAATTACTGCGCCGTTTTAATTGGCGCATTCGCTCATTAGACTTCCTACTTGAAGTTGCGCTTGTGCAGACGTGTTTGCCGAGTTTTTTTCTCGAAACCACGCGCATAGCAGTTTAATGTACTGCATTGATTAATTAAACCATTTTAATACGTTCCATCGATGGCTTATTTCCATTATTTCTATCCCTCGTCGTAATCTCTTCATCATCGCGATGAATTTGTTACGTAATAGCAAGTAATACGTGTATATAGATACGTATTAAATTAGTCAGATAAACGATAAGATCAAATAAAGGGAAACAACATTTTCTATTAAAAATGTGGCAAATAATCTGCGATGTTTTCAAATTATCGATATCATCGTAGGTTCCGATCTTTTAGTTGCCAATGGTTTGGCTTCAATTTTAAGCGAGGTAATTGCAAAATTTCATGTAGAAATTCGTAGAAGAGCAATTTGCAAAACCATTGAAACCATTGATCGTTGTACACAGATTGTATTATCTTTGTAAACATGTCAGTCAACATTTTCCAGCATGTTAGAAAGGAAACAGTGACTTCCTTGCGTAAAGAAATAGTCTGTTCGTAATATCATTCTTCTATGACTTAAACTGTAATTAATTCTACCTAAAGTTGAAAGTTATAATGACAATATATTCTTGTTGCCCAGAGATTGCACGAAATAAATAAATTTAAAAAGGACGATGACTTTCTTATGTAAAGAAAAATTTTCTTCGTGATATTACTCTTCCATTAGGTTGTCCGAAAAGTTTCTTTCCTTTTAAGAGGAAATAACAGACGCACAGCGTTTCTTGTTTTATATTATTTTGTCGAATTACGTACGATTCATTTTCCACTGTTGAGATAAACACCGCGACATTTCACAAACTTGTGTTTGTACGAAGGTGCACTGTTGTAAAAAACACATTGGCGAAAGAAAGACACTTCCTGGACAACCTAATATTATATAAAACGTAATTAATTCTATTTAAAGATGAAAGTTATAATTGCAAGATATTCTGGTTGGTCGGAAAATGCAGGAAAAAGCTAGTTCCGTTCGCAAAGTAAAGAGTGCTTGAAAGTTTCGAGCGCAAGCGTACATACAATTATTTCACTATAAATTAACGATTGTTCACATTTAATTACGTTCGGTTTATCGATTTTGGAACCGTCACTCTCATTATCAACTTGCCGGGTTGCAGCGTAGGCGTTGGTCAAGTTTCTAAAGGCATAGTAGTTGGCGTAGTTTGCTGTGCAGGTTCTAATAGCGGTCAGAACTGTAGAAGTAGCCTGGTTTGGAACAGCACTAGAGCACTTGCTAATCGTAAGATAATTACGTTCGGTAACCTGGGCCCAAACAGTAATCTGATTCTCAGGGCGGGCCTCTTCGGTTAACTGTATCCTTCGCCGTAGCTTCCCGGCTCAATGTGTAGCTACAAAACTCGCGAAATTATGCAGCTCGAACGCGCAATGTGCTTCCCTTTGGCGCGAGTAGTTAACAGTTAAACCTAACCGTGAAAAGTTTTGCGAGCTGAAGCGATTAAAGATCACCTAACTGCATTCCATTTCCAGTCCGGTAACAGTCTTAGCATAAAAGAACAGGAAGAGCAGAAAGAGGATAAATAGCAACGATAAGAGTAACGATGGATGACTCACGCGCAAAGTGGTGAAATTAAATGTCATGGAAAAATGACTAAATATTCCTTTACCGTAGCCCTATCGCATAATACAACGATACTATTTTTAAGCAAATTTTCGGAAGTATAATTAACAAAATGAAACCTCGCTAGGATATTATTTTACCTCTTAAGTATAATAGAAAATGCTATACTTAGTTTAGTTTATTTTAGAATTTCGGATCAAAATCGGAAATTAGATTTTCTTCCTTTAAATCACTGTCATTGCTTTCACTTCTTTAAACAGGAAGACATTATTTTTCCTCTAGGTTGTTCTACATTTTGAAAATTAGTTTTTCGAAATAGTGTCTCCCTGCTCGCTAAATTCACGTTAAATTATTAGTAGACTGGGCAGTTTTACGCATTCGTGTGAAATTAAATTTAAAGCAGCAGAGATGTACGAAGTGCACATAATATGCAGACATATAAAAAATCTTTATACAGGTTTCATTCCTTCGATCGTGTTAATAAAAATGAGAAAAATAATCTCGGGCGAGATTAAAATCACGAAAACGTGGAAAACGGTACAAAGCTCTAACCACGTACAGAGTTAAAAATCGTTCTTTTCGATACTTTTAGGGTAATCGAAGGGGTCGCCGTTGACAGACATTTCGTCGATAAATCTGCGAAAACACTCGGAACTGCGTAATTTCGATACCGGGAGCAATTAATTAACCACCTATAACAATCAACCTGAGGGCTTATAATCAACGTTCCTTCCGCGCTCACCGGCGACCGTATTCGGAGACGACAAGCCACGGCCTTAATTAATTAGTCAATTAATTACACAATTTTACTCGACCGGATCGATCGATCAATCGATTAATTAGTGCCGCGTTGCGCCGTTTCCAGAGATTTTCTTCTTCAAGGATAAAGAAGGACATGCTGCGTGTCTATCCATCCCGACCCGTTAGTCTCGGTCGCCGTGATAGAAAAACGATCGCGCCGAACTGCAGGCAGGTCAGCATCACGAAGGCCAGCTGGCGACTGATAGTATGTAGGTAATTAGTCTAGGTTCCTAGAAGCTAGAGCGGGTCCGGGTGGACGTTGTGGCAACTTGCCCAACTATCTCGTCGTTGGAGCACGTATCCGTCGTTTCTGGCGTTTCTGTCGTTTCAACCGGTCTACGTAATCCCCGTGAGCCATCGTGCAAAGGTCTCGCTTCGTGCGCTGATCTGCCTTGTTATTGCGGTAGCAGGAGCCGATTAACGTCGGCCCCCCGTGTACACACGGTATTAGGTATCGCTTTTGTCAAAAGGTTGCGTCACACCGGTAAATGGAATTTACAGTGATTAAACGCACGCGTCCAGGAGAATGCAGAAGCTGTTCTTTGTTGCCGGTGAATGGCATGACGAGAACCAGTTACCAATCAAAGATAGCTAACTGCACTGTACCAACAAAGTGTCGATACCGCGACATAACTTGCACGGTTAATAGGAATTATCGTAACGTGTTCCACTTTGTTACTGAAATAAATCCTTTTCTGTTTAAACGAATTTCCGTTCCAACTACCGTTCAGTTGTCGTTGGCTAATGATTTAGCGATGCTTGGTCTTTTTGCGTAGGATTCTTTTAGGTGCTTCGTACGGGGGATGTTAATTTGCTGTAGAAAACGAGCCCAAGAAGGTTAATGTTCTTCAGGTATTCTATCCCTGTGTTTCCTAGAAACAATTTCGGGGATGTTGGGCGGTTCGCTGAGAACTTTAGGCCTGATTTTTTCGATCACTTTTGAAGTTGATCGATGGACGTCTGTAAATTTTCTGTTATGGTGACGGGCTAATTTCTTTTTCTTCTTTCCCCTCGCTTTTTTCAACCAAGACCATTCGGTAAATTGGTCTATTGGCGTGGGTTCATTTAGCTCAGCACGTAGACGTTTATCGCGTTAGAAAAACGTCAGTGTGAATTACGTTAGTTCAATTGTGCTGATTAAGCACCGTGTAGTTTGCAGAGATTTAATGCGTAGTCATAGAAGAAGGTCGGTCGAACGTTGCCAACGTCGTCGAATTTGTTTTTTCACACTCTACGAAGATATCCAGAAATAAATATAGGATCGTCGATGAAATATTCCAGTCACCTTGGGATGTCGTGAAAATATGATCGCTACAATTCTATTTTAGCCTATTTCCAGCATTACACGTGCTCTCTGAAACTTTCTTCTGAGAAGCTTTACTGCATAACTTTCTCCTGATAAGCTTTCTTATGCAACAACAAATGATACAGATATCTAGGCGAACCTATTTAATCGAACCACGCTGTATAGCGAAACTATGGTTTCTTCTGGTATGTCGTGTCTGGTGAATGTCGTTATATTTCGAGTGCAAATACTCGGAGGATTTTCTGGTCACTCGAGGCGCGACCACTATGGGGAACAGCAGCAATGAGCCATATAAGCAAAATAGAGACAATGCAAGCTAAAATTCTTAGAACAGTAGTAAACGCCCCATGGTACGTTAGAAACGAGGACATTCGGAAAGATCTGGCAATACCAACGGTCAAGGAGGAGATTAGCAGATGTGCAAGAAGGTACAGAGAAAGAATAACAACGCACCCGAACCGGCTGGCAGCGGAAACGATCAACACATCAAGCATAGAAAGAAGACTAAAAAGGAAACTGTTAGAATTTAATCTTGGAATTGAGATTAATAATCTGTGGAAGACACAATGTTTGTGTTGAAATAATATAATGTGATATTTATTAAACAATTATTACAGTGAATATAAGTAAGTGTTGTGGAATGTAGACAGTTGGCTAGTTATTCACGGACTGACTTGCTTAGTGACCCATGGCCCTTGAAAAGGTTTAGAACCCCGGTCTCTATGCAGTAATGAGTGTGACCTGTGTGGGTGTCTGTGTGGCGTCACATGTGCCACAGAACCTTCTAGTAGTTTCTCGACGTGCTCATCGAGAATGTTCCATCCATATCCTTACGCTTCTTCCGCTGAATTCTCGAAAGAGCATGCATGTGCTAGCCGGCGCGGTACATCTCACGAATGCACGCTAGTGGGGATATCGCTGGACAACGAAGGAAAGAATCCGTACGATCGATCACCTCATCTGTATGCGATTGATATCGTTGTATTCCAACAGAAACACCCAACAGATCTCATAAAGGACATAACTTAACAAACACGAGGATAGTACCCCGCTGGGGGTAGCCATCCACGTGATAATCAAACAGCCAAAAAATTCTACCAAATGTCCAAATTGGATAAATTGTGAATGTAAACAACTAAATAAAAAAAAAAAAAAACTCGAGGCGCGAAACGCGGCTCACACTTCGCAGTTGAGTTACGTTGCGGCGAAGAAAGCTCGTCGGAGGAATAAAAAGCAACTGGCCACGGTACACCCACTAACTGTTGGTAAAAACGTGTATTTGCGAAACCGAATCGGATTTGATCTTCCGTGAAGTGAGAGCAACGCAAGGGACACGGCCGATTCATCGTTTCTTTGCGAAAATCAATAGCAAGCGGTTTGATATTCATATTTGATCTTTCGAATTTGAAGTTTCAATTTCGTAATCTGAAATTCAATTTGCGAATTGCAGTGCCATCGTGTCGGAAATAGAAGATCATGATCGGATTCGAAGCCTGAAATTCAAGATTCGTTATCGACGATTCAGAATATAAACGGGCAACTCTAACTCCGTACGTTCGGCCATTCTTTAATAACAATTCCGAAAAGGAAATGGTTTTCTCTTAGAACTTAATCGACTTTTATTCGAAAATATCCGTAGAATTCTATTAGATGTAATCGTCGTCGATGGATTGTGGATGTTTATGCAAAATTCACGATTTTATAGAAACCTAAAGCAAATATTTGTTTTACCCGGTAAATGTTGTAACGAATACAGTGTATATTTTTGCATATTAAACAGCATTTTTCGCATTTCATTATCTTCGTGTTTTCCCTAATTGCACAAAAATTCAGTCTAATGGTCAATCGAAATATTTACTTTCGCAATATGTAGGCTGATGCACAAATGGAAAACATTTTGTAGATAATTTAGCTTCTTCGTGTAATAATCAACCAGACAGGATTTCAGGTAGCCTGTATTATGTCCTTGTGACTTCATTATTGTTCTGATAGCTGAAAAATAAAAGTCGTAAAATTTACTGTAGATCAAAATATATTAGGTTGTCCGAAAAGTTTCTTTCGTTTCATAAGTGAAATAATAGATAAACAACAATTTCTGCTCCATATTATTTCATCGATCCATTTCGTTATATTTCTATTATCATGTTTGTGCACAGTTCAATAAACTAATATAAAACAAAAAACATTGTGCGTCTGTTATTTCCTTATGAAACGAAAGAAACTTTCCGGACAACCTAATACTTCAGCTGTGTATACAGGCAACGTTAAGGCGTGCAGTATAAATATCGAGACAGTGTGGGCAGTGTAGGCAGAACACTTGAACATTTTCATTGAATATCCATAATTCGAAAACTAAGCTACGTAGCGCGTATTTTCATATGATGCTTTTTACTCGTTTCAATGTGTACATTCGCTTTCTAAAGTGTGGGCGTATGTTTATGAATCATTTTGTACGTAGATTTATTGGGTTGTAACACAGATGTTCGCCAAAAAAAAAAAAAAAATATTAAGTTTAATTAAACTTACTTTTGTTACAACCCTTAATTAATATAAATAAATTTTTAGCAAGTCGGCGGCTATGCGATAAAGTATCATAAACCCCAATTTTTTCGAATACTGAATGTATAAATGCCCATAATGTACGTACGTGTCTATTCTATTTTGCAATTTAGGTTCTCACCTATTGCAATTTGTTAGTTGCACGCTTTAGCGCTGCATGATTTATACTTTTATTTATTATTTATTTGTTAGTCTTTGTTACTCGCATTCATCGTTAATAAACATTAAATTGAACCTTTCTTTTCCACCTGTTTACTTTTTAGCGTTTACTGTCACTGAATTTGTGTTTATATAGTTAACTTCAGATTTAGTTTTAGTATGTTATTAAAAGTATTTAGAATTGCTTGCAACACTTTTCTCAAATCATATTTTACCTTTTTAAATATCTATGTGGCCACTTACTCGCGAACTAAATAAATTTCTAAATAAAAATTACAAAATTAAACGTGAGTTCTAACATTGGTTTAGCTTTACTTTTAATATGAAATTAAAAGCACTTAGAATCGTTCGCAACAATCGCTTTTCAAATGATATTTTCATCTTCTCAAACAGTCCTTTTTCCATACATTGAAGTTTAAACAAGATCAAAGATACGGGCCGAATTATAAAGCATCGTTGCACAGTTTGCTTATTTTCCAAGTCTCTATGCATGTTGAGAAACCATTAAATTAAAATTTAAGAATCGTTTCATGCAGAATGTAACGAGGTTTATGTCCTGCGAACGGTAATTTAGAAAGTTTGTTCTCCGGCAGCAATAAAATCTCTTTGGCTTTTATTTCGCGAAGCACATTATACGGGCTACTGTTTACTTTACTGCTGGGATTTCGGCAACAACTTAGCAATACGATTTCCCAGCGTTAACCTACTTGCAACGCTATATTCATCGGACAGCCTCGGGTGTGAAACGCTGCTGCGTTATCTTACGCAATGGAGAACAATGCGGAACAAAAGGGCCTTTTTTTGAACTTGGCGAGGATAATAGATCTCATCGCTTGCTTCGTTCTTTTTCTCGACAAACTTCTTGCATGGACATAACAGTTTAATTCTATTCATCTTTGATTAAAACTAGTCTGGTAAATTGAAGTTACACCGCGCAAAGTATGATAGGCGAGAGGTCAAAGTTTCTCGTTAAATCCCTCTATTAAAAGCACAATCTGTCAGAGTGTTAATATCGATTTCAGCATTCCCTTTTTTTAGCCACTTCTATTTTTTTTTTTTTTTACTTTCTCAAATAAATTTTAATTAAAGTCATGTACAGTATCCGCGAAACGTTTCATTTCCGCGATGTCAAATATTTGGGGTCGTGAGAAATTGCTACTACGAAATAATACGAATTGGATTATCGTTACTATGAAAATGCTACAATAAACGCGACAGTTTAAGTACACGTTTGAAAATGTATTGTTACAAATTATATTTGCATCAAGAGGTGGAAAGAAGAATGTAAACTGCAGTATGTAATTCACATTTCGGGAATAAAAGTTTGCAAATGCAAAGGAATATGAAAAATCGGACGATGCAGAATAGAAATTGCTAGAAATTATTACCTTTTTATTCGGAAATTCCTGCTTAGTAGCAATATTTGTAAAAGAGGTCAAGAGAGAAATGGAGAGATCAATGATCGTCTCTCGAATGAAAACAATTATTATCGAAAAAAAATTCGATTAACGTGTGTCAGGTTTAATCCTGACAATCAAGATTCTACTATATTGAAGATTACGCACGATAAAACCTCGTTTGTACGAACCTGTCAGACAGTAAGCAGTTGGTGTGATTGAAATTCACTGATTCATCTCATCGCTCAAGATTTTTCGTTCAAGTAATGGAGGTTTAGCCAAGTGGAATCAATCGGCAGGAGTTCATTTAATTGCGCACTAACTACAATTTCGTTGCAATGTACCAAGTTCTACTGTGTTACGTTTGGTCATTTAGGAGAGTACTAAAAACAATAAAGGTATGTGAGACACGAGGGGAACAAGAAAAATGAAAAATAACGCTTCTCCGTTCGTTACTTCTGTTCTTGGTAGATCTACCGCAAAAAGCGATACCAATTAAAGAAAGGAAAGCAATTTAATTCTTGAAAGCAAAATAATTGACATGGTACTTTAACCATATCCGCTTTGTACTTGATACGACGTTAAATCTACGCCTATGTAAGAAAGAAAAGTAGATTTCATTGTTTTTCATTAAGCGAGTTATGAAGAATACGATGTGAAAAAAAGCATGACAGTTAATCATATTCAGATTCGGACAGGACACTGTTTGTATTTGTGGTTTGTGTAAGAGGAGATTATTGTAGAGTGAATTTTGAACGAAAAATTGTCTCATTTTCACGTCACATTAATATTCGGATATTCAATTACGTTCTGCGATGTAGCAGTTCTTAGAAACAGTTCAAACTGCGAATAGATTTACTTCGTATAATTAGTTCGTGTAATTAACGCCTGGAAGAATTTAACGTCAATATTTTTTAACGTACCAAGAAATTTAAAATAGAGAGGAAAATGTAATGGTTTTGTTGAAAGACGAGTTGGAATTTATCGTAGAGAAAAGTTTGTAAGTTGTCACGAAACTGCACAATTGTTAGTGTCGAGTATTAATTGTAGCTGATATTATTAGAAGATATAAAGACGAAGATATTACAAAGCACGTGAACACAGGATAGAAAACTCGGGTTTACTCAGAAGACTCAAGGGAAAGAAACGTTTATCTAATCCGCTGACATGTGCTAATTGACACATGGTTTCATACTGACACGACAGTAACTTTTACCTTGGCGATTATCGATAAATGTATCAAAAACCGCGCGTTGTCTTTAACGTAAAATACTAAATACCATAAAGTAAAATAAACCTAAGTAATTCTAAATGCAGTAGAGCCTGTCTTATCCGAACTAACAGAGAGACATTGCATTTGCTTAAACACGTATTAAGATTAATTGATAGTTTCGTTAAATGTTTATGCATCTCATATCTTTTTGCTACATATTTCTTTCAACGTAAGCAATTCCATAGAGTTACTAAATATTCGTCCATTATAGGACGTAGAATTATATTGCACATTAATTTCTCAATTTTAATTCAGTTTTGTAAAATCACAGCATCTTCTGCCATTTTTCTCTTTAACACGTTGACTGCCACGCGTGTTTTTAAAGAAATCTCCGTCAGGCCACGCGTACAGCAGTACCAAGCGTTCTCTGCTATTTATATTATTTATTTATGCTATGATATTTTAGTAATGCGAGTCGCTCAAGTGGTGGTCTCAAGAATGATCTTTCGCTTCATTTATTCGCAACATTAAAACCACTAGCTGTTGTTGAATATAACGAAGGAAAGTGTGGTATAGATTATTCCGACCAAATGATTTCTTATGCCACCACAATTAGAAAAGGAATCGAATGGTACAGAAAACTTGGCGTTCAATTCTTTCTGGGAATTTCTGTTGTAAACGCTTCGACGGTTTACAAAATCGCAACAAGGAAAAATATAAATATTAGAATATTTAGACAATTATTAGTTGGAAAATTATTAGAGTTGTCTGAAAACACAAAAAATCCTTGTCTTCGACGGAGTCAGCATAATATCACCGTTCGGAAAAATGATTCCGGAAGAAGCATTAGACGCGCATGCAAACTATGTTATGCGAATAAAAGACGTCGAATAGACCGAACAAAGGCAGAAAAGAATTTAAAGAAAACAACAACTTATTGTCCAAATTGTCCCGACCAATCTCGCCTATGTATAGAATGCTTTAAAGTTTTACATTCTAAATAATTTTTTTAATAAACCATTTTCGTATTTTTATTTTATAACAATTCAACAGTTTTATTATTATGGAATATCTTTTCAAATACCTACGACGATCCTTCGCAAGTCGTCAAATAAGCGACACCCGAATATGGGTACGTGACCTGACCAGAAACTTTGCTGACACCCGGATACGGGTGTCGTGATGGTCAACGTGTTAATCTTTTTCCTGTTACTTCGCACTTTTGAAAATGAATTCTTTGTATACTTGGAACCATCAAAGCCCTTTTTTGAGTACCGCAAATGCTTCGTTACCACTTTCGTTTGTTGTTTCCATTTGTATAAAATCGTCGTTATTTTCGTCTCGCGACGAAGCCATTTCATTACGTCGGTGTATTTAAGGTTTGTCTACCGAGAAATCTACGTGCTTCGGATAATTTTCAATATCGTGTTTTTGTTTTTCAATGTCTGCGATCCTGACGTTTCCAACGCCATGTACTTCTGCTTCTGATTCTGTACCTGCGTCGCCTTCGCGTCTTTTAATTACATCGTATTTTCGTATCTGTTCTAATTTTTAGAATTCAGATTCAATTCTTAGAATTACAATTCACTAAATCGACCAAAGTGATACATAGATTCTATACGATCGCTAATAAAAAATTCATAAATTTGGATAATAAAGCGTTCTGATGTTTGGCTATTCGAGTAGCGAGTGCTCGGAAAAGGCTCTGTTGTGCTGATATTTGCCTGCATATTTCTTGCGACAGTTCTCGATGCCGGCTGCAGACGCCGAAAGCAGTCATTCTACAAACGTAAACTCGCTCGCCACCTATCTCTCATTCGCTCGCTGTTTTTATCTCGTTTAACAGTATTTTCTGTGTAGAGTAGAGCGCTCTGTGATCGTGTATAAGGCAGATGCACATGCTCTGGTTCGAGTACTGTGTAATCGAGCACAGCCATCGACTGAACCTGGCACGTAGCACACCTATGTACAAAGTAGCACGTGCGAGAGTCCCGATTTGGTGAAAAGCACTTGAACGCCTTTTGTTGCGAGCCGACAGCAGTCTGTAGCATCGTGGCCGCGATCATCGATAAGCATGACACGAGGAAATTCATTTCCATCGGAATTATTCTCAAGTAATCGCCGATTGTCTTCGGTTTAGACTCGTAATCAAACATCTGATTTACAGTGCTAAAACAATTCCAAGCTTCGCAAAAATATTTCGACATATCGACATTTTTACGTTTGCCTTATATCAAACATTTTGAAAGAAGGATGTCAGAAAATGGTCGTTTCTGGACCTGCTTGGGAAAGAAGAATTCTTGCGGGTTCAAGAACATCTCTCGAGGAAGAGAAAATGTTAGCATTTACCCGAAATGCGACGAGAAAGTTGAAAATCATTTTCTTCAAATTCTGACCCACATACAGAATTTAATTATTCACCTACATCGACGTAATAATTCCTCGGAGAATCTGCTGATAAATCAATGGAAGCTTGAAATCCAGTAAATCTGAAGTACCGCCAGATTGTTGCTACGTGAGAACAATAGCTAACAATATTCTCGCCGAGTTTCATTAGGGTTATGCATATACAACTGTCGTGATTGTATTGGCGATATTTGAAACCAATCCGGAAATGTATGTAGAAATTGCAAGATATTTATTGTGAACATATATATGTAATTAAAGATTGCCATACAACGTGAATAGTTAGCCATCTTGAGCTTATAATAAACGTTTAAATATGGCTCTATCAAATATTCAGCTTTAGAACTGCAGCGAGTAATTCACTGCTCAAGTACTCTTTTGTCATCTCTGCAAAATGTGTACATCACTGCTCGTACTAAATGTCTTGTAATGAGATAGGAATAACTTAGGCTGAGTAGCATAGATTGAGTCACGTTTATCTCAAAGGAGTATAACAAGTACTGTTGCTTGTGTATAAAATTTATTTAACCATAGCTAGTTGAATTTCATAATAGTGTTAGTGGAATTTCAAAATGTTTTCAAAATCAGAGTATTCGTCTAATTTTCAACAGACTTTCTTGTATTTCAGATCCAGATGATGAAATCCAGAATTCGTATACATAGGAACTATATTGTTGATTCACAGAGTGTTGTACTACTTCAAAAAGAATGATTCCTTTGATCCCTGTTTTCTCTCGAACCGGTTGCCGAACTGATTTGAAAATCTAATGTCCCTGTTATCTTTCCCAGAAGAATTGCGATTGCAGACGGAGTCTTAGATATGTCGCTTTCCGCTTCCATATTATTACCAGCTGACATTAGCAAGTTTCGCTACGTGGAATAAATAAATATGCGAGTATTTGCTTTTAGCTATGGCATACAGTGACGGATAGGAGAAAGTTGAAAATCGATACTTGTGTAGAGATAAAAAAGAAAAATTGTTCGTGGGTAAAAAATGAGTGCAAGTAAAATTTGTGTTAAACATTTCGTCCGTACTAAATATTCGTCCATTATAGGACGTAAAATTATATTGTGCATTAATTTCTCAATTTTAATTCAGTTTTGTAAAATCACAGCATCTTTTGTCATTTTTCTCTTTAAACTATCTTTTTCCTGTTACTTCGCACTTTGAAAAATGAAGTCCAACTTAATAAACTCAGTTTACGGACGTACATATGTGTAAAAAGAGAAGAAGACTGATTTCTAAAGTTGTTACGTTGTATGCTATCGATTTTGTGATTTAATATGTATTAATGCGGTGCGCAATGATGCAGATATATTAATAATGATTACGTTATTTATGTACCTATATTACCATTCAAAAGTAGGTGTATACTAATTTCTGGTAGAATATAATTTAGTTACAAAGTTAGACTGAACTAAACATCTGCGAAACTCTACTGGATATATCCTAATAACCTTAAATGCAATATTAAAAGCATATAGATTTTCTGTGAAATAGAAGATAGAATGTAGAAAATAGAAAATAGGAAATATAGAAAGCTGTAGATTTTCTAGAGAAAGATACTGATTTCTACAACCATCGTTATAGATACGCACTATCCCACTGATGATTCTCACCATGGGCCTCTAATAATCTCAAAAGCTGAATGTCACCTGAAACACACAATAAAAAGAAAGAAAGAAGAAAAGACAAAAATTCATTGTTTTAATAAAGGGAAAAGTGTCTAGGAAATTCTATATTTAGAGCAACAAGGATGAAATGGTAATAAAGACACTTGATAATTTTAAAGTCTAGCCCAGTTATTAAATGCAATATTAAACTAACCTTAAGTGCAATATTAGAGGCATATAGATTTTCTGTGAAATAGAAGATAGAAAGTAGAAAATAGAAAATAGGAAATATAGAAAGCTGTAGATTTTCTAGAGAAAGATACTGATTTCTACAACCATCGTTATAGATACGCACTATCCCACTGATGATTCTCACCATGGGCCTCTAATAATCTCAAAAGCTGAGTGTCACCTGAAACACACAATGAAAAGAAATAAAGAATAAAAGACAAAAATCCGTTGTTTAAATGAAGGGAAAAATGTCTAGGAAATTCTATATTTAGAGCAACAAGGATGAGATGGTAATAAAGACACATGGTAATTTCAAAGTCTAGCCTAGCTATTGCTACTAACTCTTTAGCAGAAGTAGTAGGTAATGATTAAGAGCGACGCAATTAGAAGCACGTATAATTATTCCAACCGAGCCACTCGCCGGAGCGTAAGAGATAATTAAGACGTCGGTGTTCTGATAGATTCCATCGCACACGTGAGAGTGTCTACGGAGTTACTAAAGAGTGCTCAATGCACACTGATTATATATACGGGCACGAAGGAAGAGCGTAATCGTTGATTCTTTGCTACGGAGGAAGTGGTCGCTTGTCCGGACTGTGGACAACGTGGCACCCATGTGTCCTTACGCGTCGCGATCTTTCCAGTCAGACAATGAACCTACTCTTCATTCTGTCGATCCACGTGCCTACTACAACAGGTAAATACACTGCAGAGCGGCCAGGCCCATTATCCTCTTCCTAGTCTCACCGTAGCTTCAATTCTTGCGGCTTATCGAGAGAAGAAAATGCTGGCAAGAGAAGATTCAGGAAAGAAAGAGGAAGGCGAGTGTATATGTGCGTGTGTGTGTGTGTGTGAGAGAGAGAGAGAGAGAGAATTGCATAAAGGGAAGAACGATGATCCGTTTCCAATAGATATTATGCCATCGCGTCTAGCCTTCTTCTTTCTATCTTTCTCGTTCTATTTTTTCATCTTCCCCTTGTACTCTGATCATCGATATTTTCCGCTAACAATGCCGACAATGACTCGCATCATGGAACGTGGCGTCGCTCGTCGTTTTCTTTTCATTGTCGAAAAGGATCCTTTGAAAGGAAAGCAGCCGCGCTTCAGCTACAATAGGGTTGTTGACCTTTCGTCTTTATTCCTGACCGTTACCCGAACGATCACATTTTAACTTCGATGATTCGTACCGTGAATTTCATCATCGCTGTCCGTGTCTCTGCTCATTTTGATCGTTAATTCTTCAAATGCGAGAAAACGACCGAATGCGATTGACGAGTCTGGGTCTATAGCAGGTTTTGGATAAAGTTGTGCTAACAGTAAGCTGCGATTATGCAGCTGTTGTTCTAGCATACATAGGTGGCATACAGACAGTGATGTAATGTCGAATACAAGAAGCAGAGCTAGGTATTTGGTATTTGTGCTACAGGGTGGCTTAAAAACTGCCGTTCCCAAAGTGTGCTAAATGTGCTTTAGACTGAGTAGACTCGTCCGAGGTTTCTATTCAACTGTTCGAACGATAATGCAATCAGTTTGATGAGAATACAATTCGTTCGATGATTCATTATACCTGCAACTACTGCAAAAATTATCAAGCGCGAGGAAATCGATTAGTTGACCTCAATTGCCAATATCCAATGATATGTATCATCGGTCGGTGATCAAGAATTTGTCGCAAAAATAAAATTAGACGATGTGAAGTTATTAGGAAAATATATATGGAAATTAATATTGATCTTGGTTTTAAGTTACTACAAAGCTCAATATGATCTTGATCTCAAAGTATTAGAAAAACATGTGGGAAAATTAATATTCATATTGATTTCAAGTTAGAAAAGATTTAGTAGGCCATAGTTAAGCTTACTAACTTTTAGAAATCTTTTTCGAAGAAGATATTAACTTGAAATGTATTTGAAACGTTCTTCTCAATTATAGTATTTCTCTGGTCGAGAGAACAAATACGTAAATCAAATTGCAGCCAAAATTTCCTTTGAAAATTATTTTCTATGTACCGCATTGAAATTCAATTTGTAAGAGATTTCGGTCGAGTAAAAATCAATGCATATTGCATAGTTTAAAAAGTGATACGAAGATATAGATATTCGATGTGAAAACATTTAGAATTTCGTTATCTTATCTTAAATGGAATATTGATTAGGAAATGTGTATGTAGTTTCAATATATTTATCTCTGTATGAATATTTCTCTATAATTAAAAAGTTAGACTAAAATTTGTACGTTAATGTTCGCGAGTCATCTGCAGACGTATTAATTGAACTAATTAGTCCGAGCAAATGTAATTTGTATGTTTCCATTAATTGCGTAATTTGGATACTCTGAATCTTTCAAACACTTTATACTTCGAAATGATATTATTATACACGTGCTAGATATTTTTGACGTGAAGCGTTAAATTGAGAAAACAGAATTTGATAAATGTTACTTTTATCAGATTTTTCAATATTAATTTAAAAACTACATCTGAAATCTACTAGATATTTTTTTTCCATCAAAACGTTTGCAGATTGTTATCGAAAATTTGTTGTTTTAAATGCCTGTGCAGTGGATACAAAAAGTATTTGCATACAATTATTTTCATTAAAGCACTTGAATATTAATTTAGTTAGGTCTAAGCGCATATATTAAATTTCATATAGTTAAACAATTTTATATATCTAGAAGAATTTACTGTTACAAGAAATAGTCTATTCGAATATCTGAAAAGAATGGGTTTCAGATATGTGTGAAAACCAAGATATGGACAAAAGTTTTTAACATAATGTCGTATGTCGAGATACGTGTATAAGAGAACTTTCGTACATTATAATACGACCTTTTCGAATAGCAACCGATACTCAAGCGTAACAATGGACGATGAAGATCTATCGTGAGAGCCATTATGAAGTTCTTACCATGCCATTCTCTATTTCTGTTCGCTATGAATACATCTTATAGAGCCTGGCAAAAATCGAATCTCATTGAACACTGGCAAAAAAAAGGTCCTATTGTGAAACGTTACGAATTCATGGCCAAGAAGAATAGCTTGACACATATCGTGAAAGCAATTTTTTGTCGACTAACGAGTCGAATATAACGGCTTTATTTTCTCGAAAAAAAAAGTTGCCAACGTGTGTTCGTATAAGGGAAAATCTTCATCGAAATGTTGCACTAGAACGTACAGTGGCTGACGAAAGTATTCGCATGTTTGCCACAAAATGGTTTCGCGAATGTATTACGTGCATTATAAGAAACCTTTTCAAATTGCGCCAGCATTGTAATGAGGAGACACGTCGCGATTATTAGACTGCGGATTTTTATGCATTTTTATGTTTCCATGGACGTCACAGAGGAGATGAAATTTAAATGAAAATTTGTTTCATCCACCAAATATTACAATAAACATTCCATTTTGAATATTTTACACATCGTTACATATTATTATATGTATTGTGTACATTTCTGTACCTTTAATTTCCTCGTAAATGCATAAAAATTCAGCGACTAGTGATTATATAATTAAAGTGATATCGTAAAATTTGAAACCAGTGCGAAAATATATATACATACATAGAAGTCACCAGACATTTATTGCGAACGTACACTTGGTGAAAGATTAATATAACATGCATACTAGTCTAAAATGTACCATATTAATGTTAAAGATGTAGTGCAGCGTGTCTCAGCTAAATGAAACCATCCAAATATCTACCTTTTCTACGATTGTATGAAAAATCTTCTCAGAAGAAAGTTAAATCGCTAGGCACTGGGAAAAAGTTTGTGTGGATTTTTAGAAGAAAATTCAAATACTCTGCTCTTTCGTGGAACGTAATTTTATTCATCGGGGAAATCGCCATTTAATTCTGCAACTGAACACCTGTTTCGCGGCTCCTCATCTGCATATATGACTTAAGCCACTGTCATAATCACCACCACATATGACATGAAACTGTGATAGGAATCTCATATCGAAGAATGGAGAAGTACGAAGAAGTACAATAGAATCGAAGGAAGTAGAAAATATGTAATTCGATTAACTTCTGGATGAATATAAACTGCCATGCGTGTCTATGTGTGAACGTAAGGAGCGAGGCTAACGCGTTTAGTTTGCCCAGAAACTCATATGTTGACATATTAAAACTTCCCTCCTGAGGGAACACATGACGTCATATTACCCCCTCTGCTACTCCACTTTCCTCGTCGTGTCTATAGATCGCTGTAGACAAATGTTGGTGGGGACGGACAAATAACCTCGCCGTTGGCGACGCGACGCGATAAGATGCAAGAGGGGGAAATCACGTGACGGGATGTAAGAGAGGTGGGGACAGAGTGGCAGAGTGGGAGAACGCGAGTGAATTTTTGCTTGCAGCGCTAGCTGACGTGCACACTCTCTCGCGCTTTGGCGCGCTATGCTTTTGCCAACGATTGTACTCGGAGAAATACCTTAACAGTGTGCATCGCTTCTGGCGCGAAGAAGCGCGCGCGCGCGCACCTTCCCTATTATGCAAACCCGTTCTACACGTGTCACTGGTATCGCATCACACGTCATTACCCTTCTTGCCCCTTTCGTGCACCCTTCCGTGCCCCTTTTATACGGCTCGTTATCTACGGTTCGACAAACTTGAAATCGCTGCACCTGCAACGTTAATGGTTTTAACATTGCTGGTAAAACGTTGGACGCGCGTTGCTGCAAATGATGCGCCGAATATTAACGGGCGAACGTGTACACGAACTACCCTCTGCTGGCTTTTCTTCTCTTCTCTCTGGCTGTCTGCCCTCGTCTGGTTTCGCCTCGTCTCTTGCCGTGAACGAACAAAATTGACGAAACGCTTTCAGAGATACCGACGCCTTTGATTCATGGCTATTCGCCACATAATACTATGTGGGCTATGTAGAGACAGGATATGATGTATGGATGGGACACAGGGCGATGGCGCGGAGCGGCGAGAGTGTAGTAATGGTTTTTGGTGTGTGTATATGAAAACATGACGTTGACGAAACGCTTCATCGAGGGTGCGTTGGTTTTCGGTGTATCGCTTTTGTTGACGCGAATCCCTGCCACGGATACGCGCGTTATTTCCCTGGGAATGACGTGAACTTTCACGAACAAATTGAATTGTTTCTGGGAAATTGTCCTTTTTTTCTCTCGATTCGTCCCGCGTGGATTTCGACCGGGACACACCGAGGCTCGTTGATAGCCTGCATGTCGAATATCTATCGAAAGTTAGACACGCGTTGCGCTTTGAGTACTACTTCACAATAGTGTTCGACGATGGTAATACTGTATCGATGGTTGTTCGAAAGTTTTTAGTTCAGTGTTTGATAGATGAACAGACAGATAAAACGTTGTTACAGATAAAATTATATTTAGTAATTTGGGAACAGGAAGAAGTAGCAAATATGTATATAAAAGTATGAATAAAATAAAGTAGTAACAAATGTGGAGAAAAAAAGGTGATTGATTAATATGAATCTTGTATTTTTTGTAGAACAGTATCGATAATTTTTGACAACCTTCTCATCTACTAAAAATTAATTAAAATAAGCTCCATGTATAAAACATTAAATGTTGAAATAAAATAATAATACATTGGAATTTAGTTTATTCTTTACGTACAAAAGAAGCCATCGAGAAGTACTTATGTATTAGTTCAAATAATAAGTTCATATTAAAGTTAAAGCAGCGTTATTACTTTTACATAAAATTTATCTAATTAACAATGAGTGTACTCTTCTATTATTTCTATTACAAAAGAAGCCATCGAGAAGTACTTATGTATTAGTTCAAATAATAAGTTCATATTAAAGTTAAAGCAGCGTTATTACTTTTACATAAAATTTATCTAATTAACAATGAGTGTACTCTTCTATTATTTCTATTATAAAAGAAGCCATCGAGAAGTACTTATGTATTAGTTCAAATAATAAGTTCATATTAAAGTTAAAGCAGCGTTATTACTTTTACATAAAATTTATCTAATTAACAATGAGTGTACTCTTCTATTATTTCTATTATAAAAGAAGCCATCGAGAAGTACTTATGTATTAGTTCAAATAATAAGTTCATATTAAAGTTAAAGCAGCGTTATTACTTTTACATAAAATTTATCTAATTAACAATGAGTGTACTCTTCTATTATTTCTATTACAAAAGAAGCCATCGAGAAGTACTTATGTATTAGTTCAAATTAGATTCGTTTACTTCAGCGGTTTAAAATTTCATTGAAAAATCCTAACGTGTGTTTTTAAATTCTGTAATAAAATGTCGCGACTTCGAAGATTCGAATTTCGTTACCTTAGTCCTCTTTTTTTCAAATATTTTTTATTCTCCTGCATCTATAGTTTCCAAATGATAATAAAAGACGGAGAGACGCATAATTTACAGAAACACGTAACAAATAAGAAAAAGAGCAGATGAAACTCTTCGTTTAATCTGTTCGGCACACATACATGAATAGCGTGGAGACGAGTGCAACTGTGTTGAAGGTGTTCTATATTTCTAGTAAATCTGACTTCGAGAAAAGCTGAAATTATTGTGAAGTTCAGCGAGATAGCGAATCGTGCTTAGTCCTCGCTATGTAAATCATTTTTCTGCATATAGTAGGTTTTGAAACATTCGGAAAAATATGCTTTTAATCCTAAGCTTGAAGATATGTTTACATCCCTCGAACGTGTCCAACTGCAGGCGAAATTAATACGTTCTGTATATTTTTCTACAGATTTGTTTCGTATATTAATTTTATATTTTTTCAAAATCACTGGTTTTAATTAAGTCTTTCAGTTTTCGTAATTCTGTGCACGTAGATTTTTTTTTAGTAAAAAAAAAAAAAGAAATACAGGCTATTCGAGTTGTTATACATTACTAAAACTTGCTTAATATAGCAAGCGATACTAATGCATGAAATATCCTTTCGTATTGTATATTTTGTATAATCGCATTGTATAAAGTTTGAGTTATATTATGCATCAAACTAGTATAATTTTTAAATTTCCGTTGTACTTTGTACCGCAGCAATTAATTATTGGACCGCAGATTTTTATGTATTTATACAAAATATCTAAAAATATTTATTTTAACATTCATATGAAAAATTATATAAAATGGCCAAAGTAAAGTAATTATTATAATATTTTGTAGGTGGGACTAGTCTCTGGTTGCGTTTCATTTCTTCGAATATGTTGAGAAAAGAACGAATGTGAATCTGAATTTTTTAATTTAGAAAATATGTATATCTTAAAATAAAAAGAAAAAAGCATAACCAAAATGCATCTCGTAAACTGCATAACTGAAGATTAAATCGTACGTGAGTAAAAGTTGCATATGTATAACGCGTATTTCTCTTCTTAAAAGGAAAAAAAATGAAAAGAACATTGAGAAAAATTAGGTTGATATGTCATTGCATGGTGGGATCAATACGACTACATTTGCATCAGTGAGCTCATTGGACATCTATAGAAAGCAATCAGTTCAGTGGAGCAATACTTAAGATTTAAGAGCCACTCGTGAAACAAATCTTGCTTGCCGATTTCCTCGCTTTCCCTCATATACTGTCGCCGTAATTAAGTTTGCACGTTATCGATATTTTCGTGGAACTTTTAATCCGGCAAATTGATGTTTCATTCGTCTCGGTAATAAAAGACATTCGCATTTTTATCCACGGCACAATTTAACCGACTAAACGCAAGTGCTTCCATTAAAAAATCGCGTTTCCGCATTTGGCATTATCCTCGACCCATTTTTTGTCGAAACAAAGCAGAAATTCGCGATACGTAGAATGTAGAATCGGCAGAAGGAGAACGTTCGTACAGTATTTATTTACTTTTATTCAATTCCATTTCGATAGTATTTATCGCTCGTTTATGTTTTTCTACGGCATTATTTACTTTTATTGAATTTTATTTCTAACTTAATTGGTCTATTTTAAACTATTTTAAATGTATAAACTGAAAACGTCACGGTAATTCTATTTCTGCACTGTACGAACCTCCTGTGCGTATACAGTACATAGCGTATGGAATTTCAAAACTATCAAACTGTCAGAGCAAGTCTGGTATATCTCGAGGGAAGAAATACGATTTCGTCAATCTCGTATACGTCGGTATTTACTGTACGTGCTGTCAGTCACGAGAATCTATGTACGTACACCTATCGAATTCTGTGTATGTATCCGATTTACCGAAGAAACTAAAAATGCATTTCATCGGGAAATTATTTATACTTAGCTGTCAACGCAATCTTCCAGCTCCTTGGATTAATACTAACATTACCAGGCCCGGTCAAATGACCGGTTTCAAAATTTAATTTGAAATTATGCATTCATAGTTATTTCTTTTGTTGATCTAACTTTATGTAAATTCTTATATTATTTGATTAATCAATTTCTTAATTTTTGTTAATATAAAAATTTACATAAAGTTAGATGAACGAAAGAAATAACGACGAATGTACGAACGTTGAGAGCGTTTCTCGGCATATTTCCTTGGTGATATGATACTCAAATCTTGCTGCATATGCCTGTAAATAACCAGTGTTGTATCGCGATAATTCGTTGAGATGCGAAAAAGTTGAAATGGAAATTTCTCGAGAACGCTCTTTATCGATTTAATAATCGACGTCAAGGAGATAGGACATTATTGACACAAGATATTAACACTAGAACTACCGATAGTTAACACGAAGTTATTTCTACCAAAACCAATCAAAACTACTGGTCTTTAAAAAATATGTAATAATAGAATATTTTTATATTTATTGATTTATTACTTTCTTACAGAAGAACTTCCATGTTATGTGGTACATTTTTGCTATTATTAATCCATGATCCCTAAAAGAGGATTGACACATTTATAAAATTGTAGAACCAGTCAATTTGACCGGTGTGGTAGTTCTAGTATTATTACAATATCGATATATGTATCTGCAAGATATTATAATATGATATCGAACCTACTATTATTCTGATTTTATGCAAATATAGCAGGGCATGTAATTTTTCTAATATTGTATTTTATACGCATATTTTATTTGTTCTTAATAGCCTCTTATAAGCCTTTCGGCTTTGGATGGCTTCCAGTTATATCTCCATTTACGATATCTCATCTTATCTCACCTTATAAACTCACTAAATTCGAATTAAAGTCAAAATTAAACTTAATGTAGTCGTCAAATTTGAACTCACCTCGAACTTAAACGTATTAACCATAATCATTAAATTCAATGAATTTCATATTTTTGTGGATAGAATTAATAATTGGGGAAAATAGAACCTTGGCAGAAAATTGTTTGATATAGCAAATATTATAAAAAGCAGGATACTTTGGACATTTCATACATTCCTTCGTATTATGTACATTTGGTACAAACTTGCGCTTTCAAATTTCCCATAAATGCATAAAAATCCGCAATTATAATAATCCTGCATTAGGTTGTCTCAAAAGTTTCTTTCGTTTCATAAGTGAAATAATAGATGCACAACATTTCTTATTTTATATTATTTTATGGTTCTATGTATGATTCATTTTATAGTAATAGAATAAAATGGATCAAACGTAATTCGATAAAACAACATAAAACAAAAAATATTGTACATCTACTACTTTCTTATAACACGAAAGGAACTTTTGGGACAACCTAATGCATAAAGACAATCATATCTTAGACCTAACTTGTATATTTTTATTCTTCCTGTTTCTTAATAAAGACGAGAGTCCATAAAAATTATGTTATATTTAAATAATTTTCGTCCCGATGTGTCAAAGAGATTTGTGAAGCTAACGTTTTTGCTGTAATATTTTATATTTAAGGGGAACGTATAAACTTTTATGTCTAACTGTATGTCTTCGTATACCGCAAAGGAAAGCAAGAGTTTCAGCGATGAATATTCCAACTTTGGTATCACCGGCTGTATCGTGTTTTGCAACGTGAAAAAGTGTCCATACTAGTGCATTCTCGTATCTTTAACGATCTCTCTATTTGTGAGAGCGAAGTCAGTGAAGTTTCCAAGCATCACGAAGATGTAAAAGTAAGAAAGAAGAAACGCGAATGGTAGAAAGGGAAGTTTTGACTTCACTACTATGCAGTGTCGCGTTTCATAACGAGACACATCCGGCTGCGAGTCTACAAAGAGTCTTGAATCGTACAAATCATCGCTGGATAAAACGTGTGGATGGAACAAACTGCGTTACAAATTACAGTATGCACTTTCCGCACAGATGATCGCAGAACAACATCATAATCGTTTAGTCGGGAAATAGTAACTTTCTTGCATGACATTCCACACGACGATGAAGATGGTTAATACTGATTGCGAAAACGAGTGAGGCGAAAGGGCAACGAGATTCGAATTTTTACTCTTTTCGATAAATCTTTATGAAACTACAACATTTATCAGAATTTAAATGACTTTTGCTGAAATACTATCTTGTTCGTAAATCTGCTACTTCGGTCGATAGTTGCAGCGTTGATAAATTTTAGAAAGCACACGAGATACAGAAAGTGAAGCGAACGATCATAAAAAATAACGATATAGCTACGTATTAAGATCGTACAGAAATCAGACTGTGAATAGAAAAATCAAAAAAGGACGAACAGAAACGAAATATCAAAGACTGACACATAGGAAATTTATGGCAACGCGTATAGTAGTAAATTAAGGTATATTTAGATAAATAGGAAACTAATATTTAGCTTTAAGGGATAAACTAAGACAGAAACAAAGGGTATCGGGTGGACAAATACACAAAAAGATTGTAACATGCATAAATGTTAATGCAATAAACGAATACGGTGCGATACAGTACATATTAAAATTGCGTTAGATATATTTTTTAAAAACCTACTCGAGTAGATGAATATGGTAATTAGATTCGGTTATTTTTTTTGCACTAAAGAAATAAAGAAAAGCACAGGGCTGAATGTTTACAAATTTTGCGTACAAAAATTCGTTCACGGATGGATAAGAAAGAAACGATTAATGATAGTGTTAGGAATCTTTCAAAAAGCTGTACAACACTATATAATACAGAATAGAATACATATTAAGATTGCTTTAGATATATATATTTAGATCAGATTAGATTCCATTTTAAATGTTTACAAGTTATACGTACAAAAATTCGTTCACGGATGGATAAGAAAGAAACGATTAATGATAGTATTAGGAATCTTTCAAAAAGCTGTACACTATATAATACAGAATAGAATGCATATTAAGATTGCTTTAGATATATATATTTAGATCAGATTAGATTCCATTTTAAATGTTTACAAATTATACGTACAAAAATTCGTTCCACGGATGGATAAAAAGGAAATGATTAATGATAGTGTTAGGAATCTTTCAAAAAGCTGTACAACACTATATAGTACAGAACAGAATACATATTAAGATTGCTTTAGATATATATATTTATATTAGATTAGATTTTAGATTCCATCATTGTTTTTGCATTAAAGAAATAAAGAAAAGCACAGGGTTAAATGTTTACAAATTATGCGTACAAAAATTCATTCACGGATGGATGAGAAAGAAACGATTAATGATAGTGTTAGGAATCTTTCAAGAAGCTATACAACACTATATAGTACAGAATAGAATACATATTAAGATTGCTTTATAGATATGTATATTTATATTAGATTAGATTTTAGATCCCATCATTGTCTTTGTATTAAAGAAATAAAGAAAAGCACAGGGCTAAATGTTTACAAGTTATGCGTATAAAAATTCATTCACGAATGGACGAGGAAAGAACAATTAATTAATGATAATTGTCGGGTATCTTTGAAAAGGTTATCATCCCTTTCTGCAGAATTTCTGCTTCTCTGTCGAACTGTAAGACACAGAAACCGTTTCTTTTTTTTTTAATCGTGTTAATCGCGTTTCTAGTCCGTGATACAAATACATGGAAGGAAAATAGAATTGAGACAAATGAGCAAGCTGCCGGCGATGTAGCACCGGATTGCTGAACTTTCCGTCGAATTTCTCCAATTCGCGTAGCAACTGAAATAGTGAAACGAATCACAGGTGGCGCCCATTTCAAACAGTTGCATCTATTACTTTTACTCATTTGCTTGATGCTGAGTATCAATGGAACGAACCACGACAGTATTTTATGTCGTTTTCTGCGAGGTGGGATCAATAGAAAGGTCTGTGAAATTGGATTTATCGAGCAAACGGGAAGCTGTAACACCGTAATTTCACAAAACGATTTCCTTTTAATTGCGCAATTGTGTTCTCTGTTTATTCGAGTTTATTTCGCCGTACTACTCCCTCAGGAAGTGAACTCGAATTAAACAGACTGGTTAATACCGATGTTTGTAGAAGGGAACTCTTGGCAGCGGGTATCAAACGTAACAGCTACACGTGTGCAATGCGTCCGTTTTAAGATAAAGAAAAATAAAACGCACGAAACGTTTTCATTTCTGTACAGAGACTGAATTAAAAACTCAGTGTAATTTCCTGCAACGAGATGTTTGCATGACGAATCTTTTTATTTTTCCAACGATACAGATACATATTGAAATATTTTTCTGTAAGAACGAAGCATTTGTAGCATTCCATATAAGAATGAAGATTTTAAATGAAAGTTCTAGGCAATTCTGCTATCCAGTGTATTTAAACTTTCTGCAATACTTTAAGATTATGGTCTTCAAGCTTAACAATCGTTCATACAGCTTCTTATAACATTTATAAATAGATCAGGCATTTGCATGCATTTATGAGAAATTCAAAGATGTTATTTATTTTATGAAAAATTTTGACATTGGTGTGTTCAAATGCCATCATAGTTTCTACAAGATAGAATTTGAAATTGTCGCTTTTTATTTAGAATACACAGTTCTTTGCAAACTTCTTACCGGGTCTAACTCAGTTTGGCAAAAATATGGCATTGGCGTTTCTTGCATCCAGCCAAAGATATAATTGGACTTCATATAATAAGAGTCCACTGATTCTATCCACTGTCTATGATTTTTCTTAATTTATGATTTTCCAAAATTGATATAATAATTTTATATAATAATTATAATAACAATAGTAAATATCTAGCATCTTTCACTTATTTATATTTAGAAATTAGGTACATAAGGTGAGCAGAAAGTTACTCAAGGATCTGAAATTTATAAAATAAATAAGCAAATTCAACAAACAAGAGTTCATTTAATCGACTAACTGACTAAAATTTGCTTCAAACAAGTTTATATGAAATTAAACGAAGCTCTGTTGTAGCTTATGCATGAACAAAGACAACGCGCGAAATCGTATCCACGTTTTAACAATCATTTTGCCCCAAAATAAATAAACTATCCGATGATTTATGAATGGAAACGTACATACTTTAAGGAAATAACGAATATCTGCAAGACGTAGGTTCTTTCGACAGATGATAGAAAAATATGAGATACTAGATACGCAGGACGAACAAAGGATGTAGTAGCAGAGCATTCTAAATATTCACGTTTATTTCTGCTCAGTGTGGAAACGCGTGAGTGGATGCATACCATGCCATGAATAGTTTCTCGTTCTGACTTACACGAACAGACAAGTATAATATAACGAAGCAATAAAGGAAGGAGAGAAAAATAATGATGAAAAAGTAAGCCATTAGAAGGAATATCTCGAGGAGGAAGAGTGGTAAAAGATAATACGATGTGAGAGAAAAAAATGGGGAAAAGGAAGGTGATGGAAGAATCTTGTATAAGTTTCTGTCTAACTTGAAAACGTCAGCTATACCAGAAGCATAATGGTACTTGTATGTATAAAATAGCAGGCATCATTATGAGAAAGCCTCCACGTGGAACCGAACAGCTTGCAACTGCTGCACTAATGATGCGATGGACACGTGCTCGCCTCCCATGATTCGAGTGTTATGAATCTTTACGAAGCATGTATCGCGGATCTTAACAGCGATACGTATCCGTTAACATTATCCATATTTATTGCTTTGCCACGAAAAATGTGCAGTTTGATTTATCGAGATATTTTAATTCGCGAGAACTCAACAGTTTTGTTCTCAATTCCACGTTCAAATTTATTATATAGAAGAACAGGAAGTTTTAACAAATTCGATACGAAGAATTCAATTGGAAGGATAGGAACTTGTTACTGTAAAGCAAAATTAGAAATTTTTAATTCAGTTGTTATTTGTTACATATTGTTAACATGAATAAAAAATATAGTATTCATGAGGAGATAATTGAATTCGTAGAGCGCTTAATGCTTCATGGGGAATGTTTTGTTCTCAATTCCTCTTTTAAATTTATTATATACAAGAACAGGAATTTTTAACAAATCCGACACGAAGAGTTCAATTGGAAGAATAGGAACTTGTTAGTGTAAAGCAAAATTAGAAATTTTTAATTCAGTTGTTATTTGTTACATATTGTTAATATGAATAAAAAGTATAATATTCATGAGGAGATAATTGAATTCGTAGAGCGCTTAATGCTTCATGGGGAATGTTTTGTTCTCAATTCCTCTTTTAAATTTATTATATACAAGAACAGGAATTTTTAACAAATCCGACACGAAGAGTTCAATTGGAAGAATAGGAACTTGTTACTGTAAAGCAAAATTAGAAATTTCTTTTATTTCATTTGTTATTTGTTACATATTGTTAATATGAATAAAAAGTATAATATTCATGAGGAGATAATTGAATTCGTAGAGCGCTTAATGCTTCATGGGGAATGTTTTGTTCTCAATTCCTCTTTGAAATTTATTATATAGAAGAACAGGAATTTTTAACAAATCCGACACGAAGAGTTCAATTGGAAGAATAGGAACTTGTTACTGTAAAGCAAAATTAGAAATTTCTTTTATTTCATTTGTTATTTGTTACATATTGTTAACATGAATAAAAAGTATAATATTCATGAGGAGATAATTGAATTCGTAGAGCGCTTAATGCTTTATAGGGGAAGTTTTCTTCTCAATTTCTTTTTACCGTAAAGCAGAATTAGAAATTAGAAGTTTCTTTTATTCGACTTGCTATTTGTTACGTAATATTACATAATATATAGTACATAATGATATGGATGAGAAATGTAATATTATAGAGAAGGTAATTCACTTTGTTGAACGTTTAATGGCTTCTAAAGGATAAGAACTAACCGTTCCACTTAATCCTTACATACAAGCTATCCCGCTTACGAAGATATGATAACTTTGTAATAATAGTAATAATACGAATAATAATAAATTTTGTAAAATTGCGGTGCAGTAATGCAAAGGAAGAGCAGGAAGAGAAGCGAAGTCGAGGAAGAGGAAGGGATAGAGCATTTCATCCGGTATTAAACTTGTTAGTATAAAAAGTTTCATACTTTTGTTATTTCATTCTTTAAAGCAAAAATTACATACGTTCAGCGCACGTTTTCCTGAAACTCAAAAATGATTACACGGAACACGAGTGACTAGAACCAAGGTATGTGCATCCATGCGCGACAAATATTTTCAATTATTGAGAATCTTTCGACTTGTAATTATATTCGTTGTTTGCAAATTTCGGAAAAATTTACATAAATTGTATTCCTTATCAGATAACACGCGTATTATGGTAACATGTACAGACAATCCATGTTATTTATGTCTAAAATAAAGCTTCCAATTAAAAACTAATATAAAACTTATGGACTTATCGTAAAAGGATTTATCATACTACGTATTATCGTAAAAGATGTTAGGAAGTTTAATATAGTTTAAAAAATATATTATTGGTTCTGTCATTATTGTTGCTTGTCACGCTCATAATTAAGTTATCTCTATCCAAAATCTAAATGCACATATTAAATGTACATTTGATGAATTGCCAATGTAAAGCTTTCCCTCTCGTAGCTTTTTATGCAAACTTATACTTTTACAAGCATAATTAAAGAAATAAATTTCAAATGATGATTTCCTTTACAATATTAAGAATTATAACAAATATACTGTATATTATACACATTCTATGTATTTCTACACCTTTAAATTTTCCATAAATGCGCACAAACCCGCAGTCTAGCTATAACTATAATGATTATAATAACAATAATAAATATCTGGCATCTTTCTCTTATTTGTATTTAGAAATTAGGTACATAAATGGGACCAAGTCATGCAGAAAGCTACTCAACGATCTGAAATTGAGTAAATTTAGTCTGAAGGTTTTAATTGAAAGAAAAAGTACATAGCTTTATTACTGTTGGGTATATTTGATTTCTTGAAAGTTTCTTCATAACTTATTTAACAATAAATAGCAGATATATAATTAATACGTAGTTTGGAAATTCTCTGCAAAATAATTATAAGCTTAAAATGAAAGCTTTTCGTTTTAGTACTTTCTAGGGGCTGATAACTTTCTGCAAATTAAAGATCGCAAAATTATGGCATCCGTACTGTGTGCATCGAATTTATTGTCATCTCGTGGATTCGTAGATCTCTGCATAATTTCGCTAAATTGTGAGTATCGTAGATATTGGTCATACGGAGGCGCATTTACGATACGTTACGATGGTTCGCTTTCGAAAGGCATATTGCGATATCGATACGGTGGTAAACGCGTAGGTGTGAATACTGCGGTTATGGTAACGATAGCTTGTAATTGTATGTGTTTTCTACTAGAGAATACCGTTAATGTAAGTGGACAACGACGTTTACTCTTGGAACGATTGCTCGATTGTACACAGATACAATCAATGTTTCTGCCGCGCAGCCCCGTAATTTCTCAAATGACGAGACTATCAAAAAATCGTCAATTGAATTATTATCATTATTCATAAAGCCGACGGTGTACCCCGAAACGTGTCTGACAACCGTTACTCGTCGAGTATTGGCTTTAGGAATGTAAATAGCCTTCGCGAACTCTTTATACGTCCTTTACGCCATGTCATATCGCTGTTCTATGATTAAACAATTATAATCCGTTACTCGATGGAAAGCATTATTCCATGCTCTTTTTATACAAGGTGTCCCATTTTAATTAATCCACACAAATATCTCCTAAGCTATAGATTACTGGAAAAATTAATGTTTCGAATAAAATTTACTTTGATTCGAGTGAGACGTCTTGCGTTGGTCACAATTCTTATCCAGATGTACGTGCTTTCAAGATTTCGACGTAGTCTTTGTCGTTTTTTAATGGAAATATTTTTATCCACTTTTTTCTACGTTAATCGGTGCATTTTTTAATTCTATGCAAAGGAGGTGTTATGGAACTTGGGTCGAAAAATGATTAGTTTAAAAAATATTCTGACTTTAATCTTCTAACACTGGTCGTATGGAGAAGAAGAGAAGACAATCCGCTGCTTTTGTATTTATGTGTTCCTCGCCTTTCGTACGTTCGATTCGATGAGATTAACGTTGAAATATCTTTTAAACTAAGTATTTTCAGGTACAAGCACTTTTTTACAGATACTGATGCTTTTTTTATAGAAAATTAGAAACTATATTGAATTCTGCATAACAAAATTTCGTCTACAAAATCAAAGATCATCTCGAGATCTCAAAAACGCCTCCACCTAGGCAAATCTGATAATCGTCATAGGACCCGCAGTCTAGCTATAACTATAATAATTATAATGAGAATAATAAATATTTGGCATCTTTCATTTATTTGTATTTAGAAATTAGGTACATAAAGACATGCAGAAAGCTACTCAACGATCTGAAATTGAGTAAATTCAGTCTGAAGTTTTTAATTGAAAGAAAAAGTACGTAGTTTTATTACTGTTGGGTATATTTGATTTCTTATAAGTTTCTTCATATTTTATTTAATAATAAGTAACAGATATATACTAAAATAATAAATGATAAATGCTAAAATGATTTTATTTGAAACGCTCTTTCGAATAACCTGTAGTTTAGGAGATATTTTCGATTAAAATGAGACATCCTGTATATGGTTAGTGGCTTTCTTAAGAAATTCACAGTTGAACATTGTACACGATTAAACAGATGTGCTTTGTCATTTTTCCCAGAATGGATTATTCGAATGGAAATAGCTGACTTTGAATCTCGAGTTAGCCATAAATTTAGTCTGATATAAAGCCGACCACCTAACTAAACAGGTGGAATTCAATCTGATAAAATGGTGCCGTATATTAGCTATTATATTAGTTATCGATTATCCGATTAAAATATTCGGATAGTATCAGAAGCAAGCATGTAGTAGCACAAGCAAACAGTATAAGATATTCGATATGACTATTTATAATGTTAATCGAGTAACATGTATCTAGATACAGGCTTGTTTATTTTATCTCTCATCGAGGAATATTCAAATTTATCAGTCAACATATCAGTGTCATCGTAACACATGCCGCGTTATAACAAATTTGTAAATTTTGAAATATACTCGTATATTGAATGTGATATTATTTCTCATAATCAGATGCAATTTTCTAAATGATAGCAATGGGAATGCCAATACCAGTAAATAAACACCGACAATAAATTTCACTGCAAGCCAATAAATTCTCCAGCAAAGATGTTTAAATATACATTTTAATTACCTTGTTATCTACTACACTACTATACCATTTACTATACTATAGTATCAGTAATTTTTTTTTTTTCTTTTAATTTAATATTTCACATTCACAATTTGTCCAATCAGTAATTTTGACTATAATTATGTGATTAATACAGAATATATTTCACAGCTTAAATTCTTTCCCAAAACGTCCTTCAATAAAGAAACACATATATCCATTGTTTTCATTATTCATCAGAAATCCTATTCCAAGATTTGCAGTTAGTTTGACTTTAACTCATTTTGGAGTTAATTCTTGTACATATTCAAACTGCTTGAATTAAGTCGATGGTATAAGTTTATTCCTTGCTAGCATAGGTACGCTAATACAGTATCAGTAATTTTTTTTTTAATTTAATATTTCACATTCACAATTTGTCCAATCAGTAATTTTGACTACAATTATGTGATTAATACAGAAGATACTTCACAGCTTAAGTTCTTTCCTAAAACGTCCTTCAATAAATAAATACATATATCCATTGTTTTTATTATTCATCAGAAATCCTATTCCAAGATTTGCAGTTAGTTTGACTTTAACTCATTTTGGAGTTAATTCTTGTACATATTCAAACTGCTTGAATTAAGTCGATGGTATAAGTTTATTCCTTGCTAGCACAGGTACGCTAATACAGTATCAGTAATTTTTTTTTTAATTTAATATTTCACATTCACAATTTGTCCAATCAGTAATTTTGACTACAATTATGTGATTAATACAGAAGATACTTCACAGCTTAAGTTCTTTCCTAAAACGTCCTTCAATAAATAAATACATATATCCATTGTTTTTATTATTCATCAGAAATCCTATTCCAAGATTTGCAGTTAGTTTGACTTTAACTCATTTTGGAGTTAATTCTTGTACATATTCAAACTGCTTGAATTAAGTCGATGGTATAAGTTTATTCCTTGCTAGCACAGGTACGCTAATACAGTATCAGTAATTTTTTTTTTAATTTAATATTTCACATTCACAATTTGTCCAATCAGTAATTTTGACTACAATTATGTGATTAATACAGAAGATACTTCACAGCTTAAGTTCTTTCCTAAAACGTCCTTCAATAAATAAATACATATATCCATTGTTTTTATTATTCATCAGAAATCCTATTCCAAGATTTGCAGTTAGTTTGACTTTAACTCATTTTGGAGTTAATTCTTGTACATATTCAAACTGCTTGAATTAAGTCGATGGTATAAGTTTATTCCTTGCTAGCACAGGTACGCTAATACAGTATCAGTAATTTTTTTTTTTTTTAATTTAATATTTCATATTCACAATTTGTCCAATCAGTAATTTTGACTACAATTATGTGATTAATACAGAAGATATTTCACAGCTTAAGTTCTTTCCTAAAACGTCCTTCAATAAATAAATACATATATCCATTGTTTTTATTATTCATCAGAAATCCTATTCCAAGATTTGCAGTTAGTTTGACTTTAACTCATTTTGGAGTTAATTCTTGTACATATTCAAACTGCTTGAATTAAGTCGATGGTATAAGTTTATTCCTTGCTAGCACAGGTACGCTAATACAGTATCAGTAATTTTTTTTTTAATTTAATATTTCACATTCACAATTTGTCCAATCAGTAATTTTGACTACAATTATGTGATTAATACAGAAGATACTTCACAGCTTAAGTTCTTTCCTAAAACGTCCTTCAATAAATAAATACATATATCCATTGTTTTTATTATTCATCAGAAATCCTATTCCAAGATTTGCAGTTAGTTTGACTTTAACTCATTTTGGAGTTAATTCTTGTACATATTCAAACTGCTTGAATTAAGTCGATGGTATAAGTTTATTCCTTGCTAGCACAGGTACGCTAATACAGTATCAGTAATTTTTTTTTTTTTTAATTTAATATTTCATATTCACAATTTGTCCAATCAGTAATTTTGACTACAATTATGTGATTAATACAGAAGATATTTCACAGCTTAAGTTCTTTCCTAAAACGTCCTTCAATAAATAAATACATATATCCATTGTTTTTATTATTCATCAGAAATCCTATTCCAAGATTTGCAGTTAGTTTGACTTTAACTCATTTTGGAGTTAATTCTTGTACATATTCAAACTGCTTGAATTAAGTCGATGGTATAAGTTTATTCCTTGCTAGCACAGGCACGCTAATGCAAGACGATAATGATAGTGAATCCAGAAAAGGTAGCGTTGCCGATAAGCAGCTAATTGATATGGCGTAATTAATTGAGAACAATGTTCTTCTAGTCGGTTGAATTTTATTCGTTTTTGGATAAATCTTTCGGACGTGTTCTATAACTGTAACACTTCTAAGTACACTGCTACCGTTCGCATGATATATAAAAGTTGCTTCATTATAATTACGAGTTTCAGCAGCCGTATAAGAGGCTCACGAATGTTCATAAACCGTTCAGAGCGGATAATGGATTATGCTGTTCTAAGAGTATTTTGAAGAGTGCTTGTGTTTTCGTGTATGGATCAAAAACGCAGGTACAATTTTTAACAAACGTGTTTTTCCTATTTCGAAACATGATTTTTTTTAAATAATTTATTATTATTGATATTCGTTTGATTTCATCGTACGTTTACATCTGTCGGTTCCAATCGTGGAAGCTGATTTTATAATTTGTAAAATTTTAATAATAGGTCTCAATAATTTTGATATAAATATGAAACGGTAATATTTTTAAATCTGCGCAATTTTCACAGCATTTATTAATTAATTTTGCACATTGTCATTAGGTAGTTAATTCTTTAAAGAATATAAATATTAAAAACGCATTAAAATGGCATTTCTTTTAAACGGATGGAAGATAAATTTATTTTAATACGAAAATAATTTTCACAAGTATTAAATGTTTTGGTTTCAAAGTAAGCAACAGAATTTATTCGCTTTTGTATATTTGTAAAATTATTCAACTAAAATTAGTTTCTTTTCTGTATTTTATTGTATAATAAATACATAGTATTAGATAATATATGTAGTATTTGCAATGTTGAATTAATTTGGTCTTTTTCAAAATAGCAATATAATAATTAATATCAAATTCAATTACCCCATGTTTTAATCATAACAATTACATTTCTCTTTTAGCTTATATAATTTCACCTACGAGTACTTAGTTCTTTCTCTGACAAAAATTGCAAGTTATGATAATGGAAATATTATCTATTTCTTAGGCATATAATTAACGCGTGATAAAATTAACCTATGCATAAAAATGAATGTATAAAAATTCGCCACTTGCTAATAAATGATAATTTAATAATCGATTTTATGCATATCACGTGTACAATTAATCCTTTCGCTACGGTGCAATTGGCTGTTATGCTACCACACGGTATCGCTTTTAGCTGAGCCATCAGCCTACAGTTTACCGCAAGCAGACTCTAACATCTTGGTAAATCGTTAATTTTTCGTTTGGATTGTTTTAAATATTATGGCGTAAAGAATTATAAATTATTATTCGAGTGATTATTCTAAGAAATATTGGAAGAAGCAGGTTTCAAAAATTATTCAATAGCATACTTTCGTGGAAAATTGAAGAAAATGGAAAATTTCATGACAGGAATATACGTACGGATTTAGATGACAAACTCGACAACAATAATTAGTTATTTTAAATTAATATAGAATTGTAAATAAATACGTGTCGGAATAATCAAATTCTAATTGCTTGACAATACTCTTTTGTAGAAATATAGAATATTTTTCCTTGTGAAAAATTTAGAAAAATTGAAGAATTGTATACGAATACGTGTCAGAATAGTCAAGCTGTAAAAATCCTTTAACAGTAGACACAGGAATACGCATACGTATTTTCATGACAAGTTTGGCAACTGGAGAAAATAATATGTTAATAGTAGAGCTATCAAGTTATGCTATATTCAGCCGAAGTTGTTAACTAATGTGAAATTTTGACGTATGACTATAATTTCCTTCGGTACATAGCGAGCACCTAATGTCGAATGACTATAGTCATCTTCAGTAAGGAAAGGTTTAGAGCACGCTGCATGTATATTTGTCTATTACGTGGGATATTATTAAAGTATACCGATCTACGAGTATAGCATGAAGTATACTGATACTTTCTTGCGATTACACTTGCAAATTTATACATATTTTTCGAAGTTGCACGAACAACTTTTATTAGAATTTAAAATGTTGCGAAACGTTATGCATGTACTATATTTATTGCTTCCTTGCAGGAAGAGTCAAAAGATCGTAATTTCATGCTACACGATAGATTTATTGTTCGAGTAAAAACAGTAGCGTCTTGTAGATCTGCTGATGTCAGCAATTAAGTTATCGTATAATCAAAGAATTTAAAGCATACCTTTAAAAGGAGACAAACATATATTTTATCTACCAGTTGGTAATAAGTAGAATCAAGTAGAGCGCCATGTACTCAAGAAATTATACTATCTAGAAACGTATCTAGAAACTATAATATCTAGATATGATATTACTATTTCGTTTCTTTTTTTATCAATAATAGAATTATATAGATAATATCGTCTAACTATAGCGTAGATAATATTAATTACAGATAAAATAATGACAGATGTACAATTCACATCTGGGATATAACAAATATATCTGGTGAATGTTAATTAATAGTTAATTGTTGTTGCGATTCGTTTATAATAACAACGACATTAAGAATCTCGAGTTGGTTTCCTGCCAGTCAAAATTTCATCCAAATGTTTCCAATCCGCGCTCGTACTTTTTATTCGTACACCATATCGTCCTTGACTCAACATTGTTCTCGATCTTACGATAAGAAGAATTTTTAGAATACGAAAGAATCTTTCCAACAAGATTTAAACTATCCAAATTGCTGATAACCCGCTGCGATATGAAACTCGGTAAACTGCGATAAACTCTGATATGAAATGTCAGAGCTAATTAAAGAATCCTTCGTTGACTGAAAATGATGAAGAAAACTCCGACAACGCAGTCATAGAAGTACCTACCTCGGTCTCTCCCCTTTTCAAGGTTGGATCGCGTCCAAAACAGTAGGAATTGGAGAGTTTGCTTCCTCACAATGCCGTCTGCAGAGTCACATTATGTAAAGCATTCCATTTCAAGAAGGTCGTAGAATCCAGGCGAATTCGACACCTATTCGTATCCCTTGCGGTGGCAACGACCACGACGATAACGATAGCGACGTGTACGGCGTACATACATAGTACACAGTCAGTCACAAAAGTCTACATAACTGTATACACCTCATAAATACAAAATATTACAGTAAAAACTAGCTCTGCGAAATTTTTAGCACATTAACGCAGTCACACGTTGCCAGAATCTAACACGAATATAATAAGAATAAATCGTGATTTATTCTTCCTTTCTGTTCTTAACAACGTGTTAACGTCGCATCGACTACGAGCTGATCAGCGACGACGTTAGGCTTCACCCGATTGATAGATTGCGAATTTTTGTGCAAATTCGTTTTTATTCATAAGGTGATAATAGATGAGCAACAATTTCTGTTTTATATTATTTTATTGAATTAGGTGTGATCCATTTCGTTCTATTTCTATTATTATATTCGTGCATAATTCGATAAACTAATATAAAACAAAAAACATTGTGCGTCTGTTATTTCCTTATAAAACGAAAGAAACATTTCAGACAACCTAATACTTCAGACAGTAGAATATCGATAGAAAGATGTTTTACCTTCTAACAAGCAGATGGCAAGAACTGCGGAATTTCGAATGAGCTGTACGTGCACATTCGTTGCTTCAAGTTGATGGTAAAGTAGTAAAAAGGAATTTTAGTGTATGGTCTTTTGTTCTCGGGAAATTAACAATTTTTTTTTATATTTTACTTTGTACATTCTTCCAATATCGGTATTATGTTTTTTAATATCAAATTTTATTTTTATTTACTATGGTGCACCTGCATATTTTTACGATTTTGTGGAGGGACTGGAAATTGTAGTGAAATCTTTTCAAACATGAAAAATTGCTACACCAACAGCATAATTTCTCGATTAATTTCTCGAAAACGAAGGACCACGCGCTCGAATCCTTTTGGGGTTGCTTTACAATCAACCCAAGAACCTAAAGCATCGAATGCCTATACAGGAAAATCATTCGAAGTTTCTTAATAATTCTTGCAATTTTCTTGTAAGGATCATAGAAAGCGCTGTATTTTGAATGTTTTGAATGCATAAAAAATGTTGTTTGTTATACGTTTCGTAACGTTTTGTTATTCGACTATTCTATTAACAAACATTATCTAAATTAAGCTTCTTTTTCAACCGTTTATTGCTTATTTTCTGCCACTTAATTTATATAGTTACTTCTAGATTACATCTAAAGTTCAGCTCTGACGTAGGATCAAAATTACTCAGAATTGTTCGCGACACTTTTTACGTAACATTTTGCCTCCTTAAACATCTCTTTCGAATATAACTTCATAATAATAACTTCAAGAAAAACTCTACATCTTTATTTATGTACATCCGTGACCTGGAGACTGCTATTACGCAGAAATATTCTAAATAAGAAGCGGTGCATATTATTGTACCTTTGAATATACATTATGTTTTGGGTTGCAAGGTCTAGGAACAAAGAAACTAATAAACAGATTTCTATTTATGTTCCCTGTAGCCTCAAGCCCAAACTATAAGCTTAACTTTTTTGGTAATATCCTTTTGCTATAAATATATGAACGTGCTCCCTATCATTCCTTTGTCTAGTAACACTAAGAGAGTAAGGACCCGAATCAGCATAAACTTATACTTATACCTTTAATTATTTCAATATACTTTTCTATTACAAATTCATCCACTGGTTCTTCGATCAGTCAACCTCAATCTGAACAAATACTAAAAGAGGTCGCAAATACCGAACAGATTGTTCAGTACGTATCATCCGAATCACGTTTCCAAGTTCTTTCACAGCCATCTAACATCTGACGTATAATTTGGTGCAAGTACCGTTCGGTCGCGATAATACAACGATGATACATCAGCGTCTGTCATCGAAACTATCGTTTAGTTAGCCTATCTTTCTGCTGTTCTCGTTGTCTCTTTGTAATTATCGCGTGCGAAACCTGTATAATGGGCGTCTGGCAATACAAGTAGCCGCGGTCTGGTGTACTGTAGGTCAGTGTACCGGTTTGGCGCGAGATATACATCTACAGGAAGGATCGCGTGGTTGTGTGTCGTAGCTGTTGTCGGTAGTGTCGAGAACGGTGTCGTTGTTACGTACCGATGCGGAGGCTGGCTATGTTCACGACATGCTTGTTCATTATGCCGTACCAATGCGTATACGTAACGTTGCTAGCAGCAACGGAGCTTTCTGTTGCGTACACGACACGGTATAACGGAAATAGGAGTGTCGAATGCCAACGATAGGCGGTAGCCAAGAGTGTCTGTTCTGCCAACCGTCAATGGCTAGATCCTCTAATTAGCTTTTGCCTGCTTGTTCCTTTGTTGGAAGAATCCATATACGCGTTAATGTTCATTTTGGGCAATCGTCGTTCTGTGCTTGATTGCTAGCTTTGCTGATCCATTTCGCGTTGATTAGCAACACGCTGTCAAATTGTTCTTCGTTCTATTGTTTGTTGTAGCTCCGTTTTCGGAGTAACGCTGGCGAGTAAATAATGAAACACGTATGTACTACCTTGTTCAGAAAGTTGCAGCACAAGTCAAACGAAGCACAAACTACGCGTTCGTCAATCAGTTTCTATTTTGTTATCTGCAAACTGTTGTCTTCTGTCGGCGTTTTTTCGGATGCTTCGAAACATTCTAAAAAACACTCCTTCTGCGAATTTTGTCTTATCGCCTCGATCGATTGAAAATGGAAAATATTCTATGGAAAATAGAAAAATGTCGCTGAGAACTTGATCGGCTGAGTACGGCGCTCGCGGAATGAGGATCATTGAACGTTTGGCGAAAAAGTTGCGACCAAACATTCTGGTGTGTCTGGAGCATATTCATACGTCATCCAATCATACAAATTCATACACCATACAAAATCCAAGTGTTGCTGGACGAATTTCGACGTTATGAACATTGTAGCCTGCTCGGATCTCGTTTGATAAAAACAACATATACATAGTGGTTGGTAACTGGTGGTACAAGCGGAAAGGGGGCGATTCTACGCAAAAAAAGAAGTCGAAAATATAGAATAAAAATGTTTCGTTTGAGGCTTTGTTTTCGAGAAAATCAACTTTGAATTTTCGGTCGGTACGCGTGCGGTACGTTATAACGGATCTCACTGTAGATCGTTGTCTCGATGGAAAAATTAAAAAAAAAAAAAATTAAAAAAAATGGTTATTCTACATTTTCGACTTCTTTTTTCGCGTAGAATCACCCCCTTTCCGCTTGTACCACCAGTTACCAACCACCCTGTATATTGCGAAAGGCTGTAGTAGCTAAATAGAACGAAAACGAATAACATAACGTTCGACTATTTTTCGTAGACGAGTCTACCCTGGATTTTTTTGAACACGGTATTTTTTCCATTGCCATTAAGGAGCATTCAGACAATCAGTTTTATTGTCAATATTTAAGGTTCCTATTATATTGACAATATATTTTGAGAATCTCTCATAGACGATAATGTTGAAAACCTTAAATATTGACGATAATATTGACAATACTCATCGTCTTCTTTAAGGTACTTGCTGAGTACAATTATTGAGAAACTTTAACAAATTTTAGTTCATTTAGTATTTTATATTTAGACCTTAAATATTGACAATAATATCGACGATCACCTCCTTTAGGATACTTACTCAGTACAATTATTGGGATACAATATTATACTACAGTACAAAACAGTACAATATTATACAATCCAACAAATTTCACATTTAGATTTGTTTACGTAAATTGAAATTTTTGTCTGCGTGATAACAAATTCTTCTCTTGTCCTATCTGTTGCAAATAGTACTTTACTTTGGATATTTCATATATTCCTATACATTATACGTATTCTATATATTTCTGTACATTTCAATTTTCCATAAATGCACAAACATCCACAGTCTATGTGTATTACAAGGTGCTTATAGCGCGAACGAATTGATAGATTTGTAATAAAATAATTAAGAAGTAAAAGCAGTGGAAAGAATAAGTGTACGTACAAAAGCCATTTCCAATTGAAACTTGTTAAAATTTGCTGTAAGTTGTATCTCATTTAAGACGCGTTTCTTTTAAATAGAAACAGTAACTTAAACAATATTCGATATAATACATATGATTTTAATATGTGATTTTATTGATCGGATATCAATTTTTACGAGACTTGCATATTTTTTAATTATTTCAGTTAAGATAATAAAAAGCTGTATTATTTTACATATAAATTCGGCATAATATCCTGCAGGTATGCGTTGAATATAATTGAAACATGAGATAATTCAGCAATTGATAACATTGGTTTACCTATAACTACATATGCAATATTTTCATTCATTGGCTATCGCTAATATTATTATTAAAATACATTGTATCAAAATATACAATATTTACGTATATTACATATAATATTTTATACGTATTACAATATGTATAAAAACACGTATTTATAAAATATATAGCTACACGATATCTTTTTGATGAAAATATGTTATCCATATATTCACATACGCAATTACATTTGATATACTATAAAGCGTTTATACGTTTAAACTAAAATACATGACTGAATGAAAATATATTAATGCATTATGAAATTGAACATAGAACACGTGTACGTTGCATCTCGCTATCTGTTCATCCAAATCAAGATGTCGAAGAAGATTGTATCAATCCAGTAATTACGAAACTAGTTTAACTTCATCGCATTGAATTGTTAAGTAATCCTTTATCCGCATGCTCGTTACGAACTACATCAAGATTTCTAACTGGTTGTCATCGTTCGTGGGGGCGGTATGAAATTTGTTTGTGGAACTTCATCCTAGCTTCCTTCACACGAAATAGTTATCTAGAACAAAGATCAAGTTTCTTCACGCGTTCTAACTTAATAAAACTGCAAAGTCGTTTCGGCGAACGTTCTTACACCTTGTTACGTATTTAATCCTCTTTTTCTTCTCAGTGAAATTCACTTAACTGCCAGTGTTTAATTTATCATTGAACAATAACGAAGAATCTCTACGTATTCTTTGAGTAGTTTTTTAATAGTTCGTGGGTATTGTTAACAAGTTTCTTAAGCTTGGTAAATTGTTCGTTGAAAAATATATAACAATTCTTTCTACAAAAGTAGATGCAAAACTAACGAAAGAGGATGCAAACGTTTAGTTTGGAAAAATATTTTTAGGACGAGCTTTTACCGAAGAAAACTCAGGTCTATGTAGCGTCTACAAAATATTAATATCACAAACTTTTTTTTCTGATTTTATGCGATAGATATGAAATGCGATAAATCGTGTTATTTTTTAAAACACGTGTCTTATTGCAAGTGCAATTAATACAAAATTTGATGATAGAGATGTTACTGGTGCAATAATCATAATGTCTTCGTTATAATATGTATTAAGAGGCATAAGTACACTAATGTATAATGGCTACAAAAAGTGTTTACGTCTACCTCTATTTTTCTATGTAGTGTTTTTTTATTATTTTCTACATTGCATTTCCATAGTATCAAACTTTTGTAATTTAAAAAAAAATATCACTACAAATATGTCAGATCTAATTAAATCAGTACCTGCATATTTAAATACAATAATAAATATTTTTATACTTTTGTCATTCATACTTTATTCAGCCAAACATGCACATGACTCATTCAGAAGCCACGTTGATCAATTTCACAAGTTATAAATAGGAAACTTAATAAAAATTTGAATAAGAAAAATTTGATGTTGTTACAAGCATCGGTTTTTAAACTTAACTCGAAATTTCCTATTATTTATGTCATCGTCTTGTAACAAACGAACTCGTGGAAGCGAGTCATCTGTTTTTTGAAAATTAAATATCAATCGTGTACTTCCACAACGAAATTAAGAAATTGAAAACCGTTGGACTCGACCAGTTTGTGTTCCGAGAGCCAACCCATTAAGAGCAAACGTTGCGTTAGTGCGTTTCATTTTTCATCTTTTTCGTTCAATTTATATTATCGAATTCAGCTTGTTTGCATCGTGACCATGAAAAAGAATTCCAATCGTAAGCTCTATATCTTTTTCATCTCTACTTTCCCACTTGAAGTTTCAAAGACTATTTAATAAAATAACATTGTCCAAAACTGTTGGTTGGTCCTTAATGGATTAAAACACCGAGGGACTTTAAATGCGTATACTTCGCAAGAAAACGCCCACTTCGCGTACTTCAGAACCTTTGGAAATAAATACAATCACCATTTCCATGTAATCAGTAAGCACGCCATACACGTAAACTTTGCTTCCGTGCTTTTATCTTGCGTTCTACAAACGTTATCAGGATCTAGTGCTTGTAAGCACTTCGTATTAGAGTTCAATATCAGGCGAAGTATAACGGAGCTTATCAAGCTGTGTTCTTACATTGTATCTCGATACAACAGGGACCGTCCGTCAAACGTTCTTGTCGTGCACAGCAGACATGTTAAAGACTATTTTGTGCGAGAGTGAGAGAGAGAGAGAGAGAGAGAGAGAGAGAGAGAGAGAGGCAGGACTGTAGGACAAGGAGATAGATTATCTGACCGATCGAGATGGTGAGTTGGCAACTTAGTAAGTTTAAGTGGCATAAATTCAGCCCCCGCTAGATACTTCGCTATGCTGTCAGTTGTACAGAGGTCGCCTTTTGGCTACCTTGGCCCTAATCCCTGATAAGTCGCTGCTACCGCGGATCGTTAACTATCCCTAATTGCAATTATACCGGAAATCCCCTGAACTGAGAAACTTTGTGGCTAACTTCGGGAACGTGTTAATATTCTAGGAAAGGGCATCGGTTAAAAGCAAGTCGGGAGATCCAAGTAGTTCGACCGTGTGCTAGATGAGGGAGGAAAAGGAGGTGTAACTCGTGAATAAATTATACATTGAGAGAAGAGTTTGGCAATTTTTTGATCGCTGTATTTGTTTGTCTTTACTGTACAAATAGAGCATAGATATTGCGTTTGCGAGTCTTGAAGCTTTCAGCGCTTGCATTCTCACTGTTCACACTGTAGCACTATGCGGTGATACCATGTAACCGTCGTTGAGCGGACGACCCGACAGTAGGAATGTTTTAAAACGTTTGAGAAGTCACGTTTTTTGAACACTCTGATGGAGACAGCTGCGATGCTGGTAGAATGTCGTAATTCTTTTCCTTCTGGACACTTTTCCGGAAGCTTGGTATGTTGGTACGAAGCAGTGTTGAAGTATCTGTGCTAAGTGTGACAATGTGAATAATATTACATTTGTGATAAATGTTGAGTAATATGGTATACAATGGTACATAGTATACGTTTCGTAGAATGTTACGGAAGTTGTTTAAAAAATGTAAAAATACAGGAACTTAAATTTTCTGATAGACATACAGTGGTGGATAGAGGAAAGTTTAAAGATTGATACGCTATGAATTTTGGTAGCTTTCACACTACAAATCTTTTATTATATTGATAACAATATGTTCCGTGGTATATGTATATTATATTTATTCATTGCTCTTATTAAATATAATTTGGTAGACGCAAAATGGTTTCCATTTATATTTCTTATTTTGCAGACTTTCTTTCGTCCGTCACTGTGTATTTCAAAAATATGGGATATATGAGTATATGTTTAATAAGAGCAATGAATAAATATAATTCACATATATTTATTCATTGCTCTTATTGAATATAACTTGGTAGACGCAAAATGGTTTTCATTTATATTTCTTATTTTGCAAACTTTCTTTTGTCCGTCACTGTGTATTTTAAAAATATGGGATATATGAGTATATGTTTAATAAGAGCAATGAATAAATATATGAGTACTATATTTATTCATTGCTCTTATTAAATATAATTTGGTAGACGCAAAATGATTTTTATTTATATTTCTTATTTTGCAAACTTTCTTTTGTCCGTCACTGTGTATTTTAAAAATATGGGATATATGAGTATATGTTTAATAAGAGCAATGAATAAATATATGAGTACTATATTTATTCATTGCTCTTATTAAATATAATTTGGTAGACGCAAAATGGTTTTCATTTATATTTCTTATTTTGCAGACTTTCTATCGTCCGCCACTGTGTATTTTAAAAATATAGGATATATGAGTATATGTTTAATAAGAGCAATGAATAAATATAATTCTCATATATTTATTCATTGCTCTTATTGAATATAACTTGGTAGACGCAAAATGGTTTCCATTCATATTTCCTATTTTGCAAACTTTCTTTTGTCCGTCACTGTGTATTTTAAAAATATGGGATATATGAGTATATGTTTAATAAGAGCAATGAATAAATATAATTCTCATATATTTATTCATTGCTCTTATTGAATATAACTTGGTAGACGCAAAATGGTTTCCATTCATATTTCCTATTTTGCAAACTTTCTTTCGTCCGTCACTGTGTATTTAAAAATATGGGATATATGAGTATATGTTTAATAAGAGCAATGAATAAATATATGAGTACTATATTTATTCATTGCTCTTATTAAATATAATTTGGTAGACGCAAAATGGTTTTCATTTATATTTCTTATTTTGCAGACTTTCTTTTGTCCGCCACTGTGTATTTAAAAAATATGGGATATATGAGTAACTTTTTGATGACGCAGATTTTATGTAAAAGTAATAAGAGTTAACGTGAATGAGCTCAGTAATTAACTTAATAATTTCGCCAGCAAACGATAGCAGAAATATGGTACAGAAAATATTATTCATTTTGTTATTCATCGTGTTATCTTAGGAGAGCGAACAGTCTGACAAGACGATAAGGATTATTTCCAAGCTAAATTAAAATCATTATATTTTTTATAATCGCGAACAACGTCAGGTTTATTTTTATCATCACGTCTAAAAGCAATCATTATGATCTACGATATTTCGTTGACAAGTGATAAAAGGGTCGTGTAATGCCGCACTTACCACTGCTACTAGTCGTAAAAAGTTTCATTGCTTTCTTCTTTACGTACCTTGCAATATACAAGGCCGAGAAAGCGCATAATATAACATTTGTTTATATCATGAATCATTTATTCTTACGTATGTTTTTCTAGTTAAATAAAATTTCTAGTTATTCAACAATATTTTCCTGTTCTAATATTTTAATGTCTACATGTAATTAATAGTTAGTTACTATCAGCGAATGATTCATAGACTGTCGATAAAAGTAAAAGTGTGTATTTAAAAGACTTTCTTTTATTTAGGTAGCTTAATAATTAGTGTTCAATAACATACAAAAGTTTAGATATTGACATATTATTATAATTATCGAGGTTTTAAATATTAAACGACAGTACCATATATCAAGATTGCTGAGGTTCGTATTAATAAAGCGATAAAGATCTTCACGTTGTTCATTTTGAATTAATTCTATGGTTCGAAGAAACGTGTAGAATCGTATAGAAACAAGGAAGAAATAACGGTTCACGTTTTGCATCCAGAAACAAGGAATAATTCATTTAAAGCTTATCATGAATAATTCTGGCGTGCTTAATGGTTTCCTTTCCTTTTCCCTTCTTTTCTTTTTTTTTTTTTTTATAATAATGAACAAAACTTTCAATGATTCTGCATTTAACGCTCCATGGTTCCAAACTATGGTATACGCTATCTACATGATAATGAAATGTCTTAATGAATGATTTATTGTAATAATTCACTGAAATGAAAAGAAATGCCCAAATCAAATATGACGTGTATTAAATAAAGTTGTCTTTTTAAAAATATTCTTTCCTTGCATATTTTCAATCAGATACTGAATACAATAAATGCAGATAGCCTACAACGAATATTACCAAGTAGAAGTTTCATTTTATCTAAGAAAATGTTTGTACCTGATTGTTATAAACATAGTTTCGACACCAAAAATGTATTCCATCTAAAAGACGAGCTAAATTATTTGGAAAACGTTAGGTAACAGTTGGCTTTTGTAATATATTCCATAAGTAAACTAGGTATCCGAGCAATCTCAGCAACGTGGCAACAGTTGGAAAAACTTTCGCGTTACATCGGTCGTGGAATCAAAGCGATTATAGCAACATTATTAAATACAAAATGTGTAATTATATTGTAGACGTATGTGGCTAAACGAAGAAGAAATTCATCTTATTTCGTTACCGTGTATGGCTGTGTATCAGTTTACATGAATAACCGAAGCTTCGTGAAATCATGGCATAACATGTATCTTGTCTATCAGATATTAATTACGACACTATTTCATGACGTGATTCTACGTAACTGTTGATAATTTACATCCAGGAAACTCGTAGATGCGCGTTACTCATTGACGTGGGCGTAGATTACGTCGGTGTTCTGCTCTTTATTGAAATATAAAACAATTTCCAGTTGCAAGCCTTGCAACTTTGAACGTGCTAGTTATCCTATTAATCGATAAATCTGCTCCATCAACTTCTTTGTTTTACTTTACTTTGAGGCTTGATTGCCAATAATAAGTGGCCTGTTTTTATATTTTCAAAAATATTGGCATAATTAAAGGTTTTGCTATGGAAAAATCAACACTGGATGAATGAACGTAGTGCGAAGGAAGAGATAGAAGTGATCGTTACTGGATGATGGATTTTTAGGCATTTGTGGAAAATTTGGAAAATTATATAAAATGCACATGCTGTGGAAAATTACATAAAACGTCCTAAGTATTATATAATGTGTTAATACTTTCTATGATAATTGGCAAACAATTTTTTACCGAAGATCTGTTTCTTTATAATCTTGCAAATATGAATTTGCATAAAAATCAGCGATCCAGTTATTATTGGAAATAGAATGATTCATAAATTCCAATAATTTTACGATTCAAGTGCAAACGCTTTTAAGATGCATGCTCTGATATTTACTTTGAAACGAACAATTTTTTGAAATTTGTGTTTTACTAAATTTTATTCCATTTAACATCTATACAGTTTTTCTGAAAATTAAAAGTAAATGGGTCAGAAGCTGCCGTTCACTGTAAGCAACAAGCATTTGTTATACTGATTTATGTACGTATTTGCGTACAAATGATAATAATAATAATACAATGCGGTGCGATACAATACGATACATTGTCATTGTTCCACTCGACTGCTCATTCAGGATGACCTTCTTACTATCTGCGATCTACTGCCACCAATTATTTATTGAACCCTGTGAAATTCTATTGTAACACATTATAATTTCAAAATTGCTCATTGTAAACTACACGTAGAGTATTGCACGAGAATTAAAAAATAAAGTTGTTTGCTGTACTATACTAATGCTGCTTTAGTATTTGGTTTTCTTTTTGTTTAATGCTGGCTTTACATTAGTCCAGTCGCCGGATCGGGCGATTACATTCCAGTCGTTTGACTGAAAATCGCTCAATGTCTACGTTATTTCAGCCTTTTCTGAATCGTTGAAAGTGGTACATTGTAGTGGCAATGGATACAATGTACTACTTCAGCCAGCACTCGATAAAAAACCATCTTTATCCATTTTCGGTAACCCTGGAATGTTGTGTTCTCGACAGTGGGCGCAAATACAGAATTAAAAAAAAAGCAGTCCTTCACTGGATTAGTTGCTGAAATGAAAACACTGTTTACATTATTTCAGTTCTGATCCAGTGTTGGGTGAAGTCACTACACTGGAACGCTATTAGAGCAACGTAATCTCAGCTCGACACTGCTGGGATTGTAGTTCTCGACAGTGGGCGTAAACACTGAATTAAAAAAAAGCAGTTCTTCACTGGATTAGTTGCTGAAATGGAAACACTGTTTACATTATTTCAGTTTTGATCCAGTGTTGGGTGAAGTCACTACACTGGAACGCTACTAGAGCAATGTAATCTCAGCTCGACACTGCTGGGATTATAGTTCTCGACAGTGGGCGCAAACACTGAATTAAAAAAAAGCAGTCCTTCACTGGATTAGTTGCTGAAATGGAAACACTGTTTACATTATTTCAGTTTTGATCCAGTGTTGGGTGAAGTCACTACACTGGAACGCTACTAGAGCAATGTAATCTCAGCTCGACATTGCTGAAGAACACGTTTCGGTAATTTCTGAAATACTTGATTTTAATATGTGATATACTTCAATTTCACTAGTATTTCACGCTTCCTGGAGATAAGGTATTCCAACATTCCGAAAGACAGACTACGACATAGTGATAGTTACACAATATATTAGAGTGTACGTTAGAGATCTCCGCTAACACGACTTATGTCACGGTCGCAGTGTTTAATTTTGAGCCTCTGAGCGATTGAATGAGCGGACACTTTGCAGGTGGAAAGGTGGCTTCGTTTCTAATCGCACGCAACCGTGTTATAAATTCGGAATGCTGAAGAATATAAATTGACGAATGAGCGAATGGTTTGCGTCTCATCTGACTTGTCCTGGAATTTTTTGAACAAGTAGTAAACGTACTTCGTTATTCGGTCGCGAATGCTGTCGATTAAAACAATCGCTTCGATCATTTCCATCGTCGAAACAACCAGAACCATTTCAATCGATTTAGGCGACAAAAAGCTATATTCGCACAAAG